>NC_058378.1:52280714-52897500 GCF_018350175.1 Felis catus | reverse complement strand
GTTTGGAAGAGAGAATAATCATTCTTTTCACAAATCTTTACTAAGCAACCCCCCCCAGACACTGTACTAGGTGCTGAAGTTAATAGTGGTTGTAGTGATTGCAAATTATATCTACAAACTGTTTTACAATTATCTCCTCAAATGATAAAGCTATGAATGTGGGCCTCTTCCCTTGAATGTGGGCCAAATTTAGTGACTTGATTTTAACAAACAAAAGGTTACACTATGACTTCTGAGACTAGGTCATAAAAGGCAATGTGGCTTCCTCCTTGATCTCTCTTGGATCACTCATTCTTGGGAAAACCAGCCACCAAGTCATGAGGACACTGGAGCGGCCCTATGGAAAGGTCCATGTGGTGAGGAAATGAAGCCTTCCACCATCAGCCATGTAAGGGAACCAACCTGGAAGGGGATCCTCCAGTTTCAGTAAAGCCTTTAGATGACCAACCGCAGAAACATTTTGACTGCAACTTCATAAGAGATCCCAAGCCACAGCCACCTAGTCAAGCTGCTCCCAAATTCCTGATCACAGAATCTGTAAGATAATAAATACTTATTGTTGCTTTAAGCCAGGAAGTTTTGGGGTAATTTGTTACCTAGCAATAGAAAAAGTGGTAGACAAGACAAAACATGGTCCCTTCCCTCATTCTGGGAGCTGGTAATAACCTATTATTGCACAATGTAGAAACAACGTGAGTCAAATCATGCCAGCAAACCTGTACAAATGTTATAATGTTCCATCAACATGGAATGTGAAAAGGAGATTTCTTATATTGTTATATTAGTGTGACCAGGATATCAATTTGGAATCTGCTTTGTCACCCAAAGGGACAGCATGTCTTCATGACATGATCATTGTAGAGATGGTGGCAAATGATGGTGGGCTCTGGGGCTGTTAGATCTGGTGGATTCAGGTCAGAGAAAGTGCAATGGCAAACCAACCCCCATGCAAACCATGGTAAATGTAGAGCAGAGGCCAAGAGCCGCACTGAGAAAACTGGTCTACATCACCCCAGCTTCCTACTAGGTCTTCCTGCCTCTAGTATCGATACTCTCCAGTGCACCTCACATGGGAAACCAGAAGATTCTTCTTCAATCACTGCTTCATTATGTAGCCTTCTCCTCTACACACACACAAATCTTAGCTAGGTTCCCACTCCTACAGGTAAAGTATCTCAGCCTGGCATTTACGGCTCTCCTCAGTCTGGCTCCAGCTCACCTTTTCATGATTCCCCTATTTATACCCCATCTTTAGATAAACTGAAAATCCTGAAGTTCTCCCAATGTGTCTTGATTTTCAGGCTTCAAACCTTTTGTCAAGTCATTCTCTCAACCTGGAAGCCCATTCCACCCCTCATCCACCTCACTGTATGCTAGCTATCCAACAAAGATGTTCTTAAATGCTTCTCCATGAAATAGTCTCTGATCCCTTTAGCTCGTAGAGTATTTCCCTCTTCTGGATGCATCATTAATGGCATTGGTAGGATATAAGTCCTTTTCTGTCTACACTATAATCACACACATATATATTACACACATATATGTGTAGCTCATCACCTCTACCAAGCTTCTTATAAGCTTCATCTTTGTATCAACTTGGTCCTAAGCTTCCTCTTTTCACCCTCTCCTCTCTCCTTAAATGATCCATGACATATAACTTCATCCATCATCTATATACTAGATATCTCCAGCCCTGACCTCTTGTCTGTGTTACAGACCTCTACTTATACCTGCTATGTAACATACTCTCATGGGTGTCTCAAGGCTCTTCACAGTCAACATGATCAGTGGAAACTCATAGTGCCCCCACCCAACTCAGGACTCCTCTATGTTTCCTTTCTCAGTAAATGCCATCCAACACCCAACCAGCCATCCAATTCTGCAAGCCAGAATCTAGGGGTCCTCTTTGAACTCTCCCAACTGTCAACCTCTGTGTCTTATTGATCTTACTAGGTCTTATTGATCTTACCTTCTAAATAGTATTCAAATCCCAAACTTTCCTCCATCTCCACTGCCACCCCCTGAATCCAAGCTATCATCAGTCCTCACCTTGTCCACCATCTACTATCTGGTATCCTAACCAGCCTCCAGCCTCCCCACATCAACTCTAGCCTCACAACTCCAATCCATTCTAGGTCATATGAATAGAATGGCATTTGGGTTTTAAAACTCAAATCTGTCCAGGTCATTGCTAAAGGTTTAAAACCTTCAATGACTTTCCATTGTTCTTAAGACAAACATCCAAATCCTTAATATAAACTAACCACAGGGCCCTCCATCATCTGGCCCATTTACCTCTCCAGCCTAATTTTGTGTTCAATATTTCAGTCACAGGGGACTACTTTCAGTTCCTCAAAAGTGCTCCGCTCTCTACAGCCTTTACACATGCTGTTTCTTCTCATTCCATCTACCACTTTTGCCTAATAAAACTCCTGTTCATCCTTCTTTTTTATTATTTTTTTTTATTTTAGAAAGAGAAAGAGAGCACACAAGCGGGGGAGAGGGGCAGAGAAAAAGAGAGAGAGAATCTTTAAGCAGGCTCCACACTCAGCTCAGTGCAGAGCTGGACTCAGGGCTCAGCCACACAACCATGAGATCAAGACCTGAGACGAAATCGAGTCGGACGTTCAACCACCTGAGCCACCCAGGTGCCCCTCCTGTTCATCCTTCTAATCTTAGCTCAGACCTCAGCTCCTCAGAGAAACCTCCCCAGCCAGATCTGGTCCCTCATTTACATGTTCTCATTGTTCCCTGTATTTCCTTTATTGTATTTATATTGCTTATAATTACATATTTTTTTTTTATTATTTGAGGGCAGAAATCATACTTGTTTTATTCTTTTACATTTTATCTCCAGTACATAAAGAGTATAGGAGCTACTCAACCAAATTTGCTTTAAAAACATTAAAGGAAGAAATGAAGGAAGGAAGTAAAAAATTCAAGTAATCACTGACAAAATCTAGATAGACCAAAGTTCATCAAAATATATGTATGGACATATGTATTTCATTGCCAATATCTTGAATATACATTAAGTTTTCTTGAAACCTAAATTTTCATATTTTTCTCTATTTTATATTTGTATCAATTAGCATTTCACGTGGCTGAAAATAACTGACTGCAGTTAAACAAACAGAGTTTTCATTTTTCTCTCCTAATAGAAGGTTTGAAGTAGGGCTAAAACAACTGGTAGAAGTCGTCAGCAAGGGCGCCTGAGTAGCTCAGTCGGTTAAGCATCCAACTTTGGCTAGGTCATGATCTCACGGTTGGTGGGTTTGAGCCCGACAGCTGAGAGCCTGGAACCACCTTTGGATTCTGTGTCTCCCTCTCTCTCTGCCCATCTCCCGCTTGCTCTCTCTCTCTCTCTCTCTTTCTCTCTCTCTCAAAAATAAAAAATAAAAATAAAAAGAAGTCATCAAAATCACAGGCTCTTCTAACTTTTTTCTCTGCCACTCTTAGAGCCCAACTTTCTTCCTCAGCATTAAAAGCTAGGCTGTTGCCCCTCCAATATGCTATTCATACTCCAGGCAGAAAAAGGGGAAAGATAAAGGGCAAAATGTGTGTGTCAACTGGACTCATCTCTCTTTATCAAGAAAACAAAAAATGGCTTTCCTGGAAGCCCCACACAGGAAACTTTTACCTATATCTCAACCCCAGACTGGGGTTGTGGCCACTCTAGCTACAAATGAGTTGGGGAAGGTATATGTTCTTAAACAGACATACTGTCTGCCACACAACTGTAAGTATAATAATGAGGAATAAGGGGACACTGGAGATAGGAAGGCCACCCAAGAGTGTCTGTCACACTACTGCCACAAACAATCAGACTAACTGGATTCCAAGGCTTGGACTCAATCTCAGAAGCCTAGACGAAAGTGATCTTTTTCAAGTTGAAATTTTGAGAAAAGAAATTCAGGCTCTGCATATATGCTGCTAAGCTTGTATGGATGAAAAATGAAAAATTCTATCAAATATGTAGTTGTTTTATCTATGTAATACTAAATCTATCTGCTTAACCAAACACCTGGAATAATCTTTCCTCCTTAAAATGTTATTCTTACCACTGTATATTCTTTTTTTGAGAGAGACACAGCATGCACAAGTGGGAGAGGGAGAAAGAGAATTGCCCTTGTATGTTCTTAATTAAAAAATTAACTTTGAAGAAGTTAAGTCACTATCAAAACTGAAGCCTGCAATTAAAGCCTGCTGCCATTATGCAGTTTCATTCACACCTTTCATGTGGATATTTAGGTTCTGAGGGAGCAAACGAGACTCTCCACACATCCATTAAATGAAAAATGTAGAATAAGCATGTAGCCAATTCAGCTGTAGTTAAAACCTAGGAAATCAGAAGGCTAAGTAAGAAGAATGAAGAATGCAAGGGATTTATAGGGGCACCTGGGTGGCTCAGTTGGCGAAGCATCCAACTCTTGATCTCGGCTCAGGTCATGGTCTCACGGTTCATGAGACTGAGCTCTGCATCAGGCTCTGCGCTGACAGTGTGGAGCCTGCTTGGGATTCTCTCTCTCCCTCTCTCTTTGCCCCTCCCCCACTTGCACGTGCACAGTCTCTCTCAAAATAAATAAATAAATTTTGAAAAGAAAGAATGCAAGGGATTTATAGAGTGATTGAGCCCATTCTAGACAGAGTTTAGAATGAGGAAAGTAGAGTGATCTGTGGGGAGAGGTTTCCTCAACAGGGAAATGATATGTTTGGTAACTCAGAGGCAAGGACAGATGAAGTATGGAACATAAGCAACAAGAATATGACAAACAGGATATGTTTACTATGTGAAGGACTCTCTTTTTCAGTTAGTATCACTGCCTTTAATTAGTTCAATTCAACAAACATTTATTAACCATCACCTACGTGCCAGAAATTCTGGGAAAGGCTGGTATTCTTCCCTGCCCTGCTGGGCAAGAAAAAAAATATTATTGCTAGATGGAATTTTGGAGGGCACATATTTCTAATTTCCCACTTTAAAGATAAGAATATTGGGACACCTGGGTGGCTCAGTCAGTCGAGCGTCAGACTCAACTGTGGCTCAGGTCATGATCTCACTGGTTAGGAGATCAAGCCCTGAGTCGGGCCCGAAGTGACGGCATGGAGCCTGCTTGGGATTCTTTCTCCCTCTCTCTCCATCCCGTCCTTGCTTGCATATGTACATGCACATGCTCTCTCTCTCAAAATAAATAGATAAATAAGGTTTTTTTAAATAATCAAAAATAAATTAAATTAAATTAAATTAAATTAAATTAAATTAAATAACCAAATAAGGGCTCCTGGATGGTTCAGTCAGTTGAGTGTCCAACTTTGGCTCAGGTCATGATCTCATGGTTCATGAGTTCAAGCCCCATATGGGGCTCGCTGCTGTCAGCACATAGCCTGCTTTGGATCCTCTGTCCCCCTCTCCCTCTGCCCTTCCCCTGCTCATGCTCTCTCTCAAAAATAAATAAACATTAAAAATAAAATAAAATAAAATAAAATAAAATAAAATAAAATAAAATAAAATAAAATAAAATAAAATAAAATAAAATAAAACAAATATAAGAATACTAAAGGCCAGGGGCAGCTGGGTGCCTCACCCTACTTCAGCTCATGCTGTCGAAGATCGTTGGTTCAAGCCGTGCGTCAGGCTCTGTGCTTTCTGCGCAGAGCCCACTTCAGATCCTCTGTCTCCCTCTCTCTCTGCAACTCCCTCACTAGCTCTCTCTCTCTCTCTCAAAAATAAATAAACATTAAAAAAAAGAATATGAGGGTCCAGAAAAATTAAATGACTCCCCATCATCACCATTTAGTCAACAGAAAGTCACGGCTAAATCTAGGGTCTTCAGAGTCTCACCCAAACAAAATCCTTAAGACCTAGAGAGAGGCAATCTTCATGTCAGGGCAACTTCTCACTTTCAGAGACAATGGGGTTTTGTTGTTGCTACTGTTTTGTTTCTTTCTTACAAATAATTTACCACTTTCAAAGGCATGCCATTCAAAACTTCTCCCTCATTCTCAAAGTTGCCAGGCTATTTTTCTTCATCGTCATCAAGCATATTCAGCAAGCTTGGGTGAACCTACCCAATGGTGACCACACTTCTCTCCTCCCTTCCTTCTCTCCCACACCACTTCCTCTGTCTTCCCTCCCTACCCTTCAGCACCTCCATGCACACCCGTTAGGTTGATCTACACTTGTTAACTAGTGGTTTCAAGATGCTCTGATGTTCTATCAGAGGCTATGTCTCCCAACTACTTTTGAGAGCTCCAGAAAAACAAACTCAGGGTTTGGAATGAGAAGAACCTGGATTACAACTGGAGCTCTGCCATTTACTGTGTAGCCTTTGGTAAACTGTTTAACATCATTAAGCCTCAGGCTCTTTGTGTGTTTAATGAGGAAAACCATACCTAATTCATAAGGATGATGCAAGTATTTCATGAGATAATGCCCCACAAGCACTGAATGGTATGAAGCTACACACTGGTATAAAATCAGGGCTCAATACATGTTCTCACTTTTTTATTTGTTCCCACCCTCCCCTCTCTCCAAGACATGCCTAACCTGTGTCATTGGTCAGACTTAGGTTCAAATCTTAGCTCTCTCACTGACCAGCTATACAACAGTGAGTGATTCTCATGACCTCTCTGAGCCTCCTAGAACAAAGTCTGGCTTGGTGAGCCATATCCAATATTTTCTGACTGAATAAGCTACAGATTCCTTATAAATAACACAGAGATAATAAGCCTCACCTCACATGATGGTTGGATGAGCTAAATGAGATCATGTAAAGCAAAGTATCTGCCATGTTCCCTTCTTCAGCTTAATTGATGAACTGATTACCTTGGAAGGGGATGGATTCATTGGATGCTAGATCAAGAGTCTTTAATTCACGCGATCTATTATTATTTACCTATATTTCTTTATTTGTTTCCCTCAATAGTTCTTGGGGGAGGGTATGGTAAGGACACATAATACCTCTCTTCATCTGAATTGTAGGTCAACTGAGAAATAAGACAAAGGACAATCAGATAAGGTTCAAAGTATCCCCTCTATGAAGCCGATATGGAAACTGGATTTATATGAAGCAAGAGGCCCCCTTGCGCTGAACCTGTTAGGCTGCCTTACCTACTCAGGAGCCCTGGACCACCATGGGCCTCCCCACCCTCACCCCATAGTGGAGACCTGCTCCTGGAGGAGTAGATCAAAGTATATAGTCTCTACAGGCAGATTGCAACCCAAAGAAAGAATGAGAGAAAGAAGGTGTGCCCTCACAGGCTCCTTTCCTCTCCCATTCAAGTAACTCACTCCATCTCCCCAGGGGAGGAGTGAAAGTGGGGCAGAGGCCAAGAGTATTTGGGGAAAACCTCTTGTCCTGGAAGTAAAAAGTCAGCAAGAAGCATTCCAGGCATCTGCCACCTAACAAAGTCTACATGCAAAATGGGTTGCATAGGCCTCCTCAGTCCCTCTGCCCTACCGCAAGAATTCGAGGGTACCTGGAATAGAGGTGAAGAGCCCAGCCTGGAGGCAGGCTACCTAGTTTTGAATCCAGGCTCTGTCACTTACTAGTTCTGTTTCCTCTAGCAAGTTATGTACTCTTCCTGGGCCTCCATCTGGTCATCTATAAAGTGCAGGAATTGACAGGATGGCTGTGAGGATTAGATGAAAGGTCTATGAAGCGCCCCAAACACGAAGGGATAAGAACAGAACAAGTGAAGTTATTATTACTGGTGAGTTTCTTATAAAAGCTGTAGGCTCCTTAGAGTAAAAGGTGAAATAAAATACCATGCCGCTCAAGAATTGCAAGCCAACTGTCGAATAAATCTCCCACAAACCCAAAGCAAAAAATAATTATAGTCAACTCCCGATCATACTTGTGATCTTAGGACCATGAAAACCATCTCCCAGTGACATTACCTCCTGCCCCAACTTCCCTCTTCATTCTGTTAAACCAAAGTCTGTTTGATCCCTTCCAAATTGAATTACACACAACTTTCTTGTCTTAGTCCTTTTAAATTACAGTCCTGCCTTATGGACATCTGTGAGAAGACTGTCAAAGAGAAAAATCCGATGAGATTTTGTATATTCTTAGGTCAGAGTTCTGGCTGAGGTTGGCAAAGATAAAAGGTGTTGGTTTGGGGTTTGTGACGTAAGTGTGAGTCGTAGTTGCACTAAAAAAGAGTGGTCAGTTAGCTGCACTAGCCAAGAAGGATTCCTGGGAATCAGTTATACACGATGGGGGCAGTGGGTATTCAAGGAAGGAAAGCTGAGAAAGATTCTAAATTGGAAGAGACTGGAAATATTTTACAGAAGTCTGAAATTTGTGTGGTGGGTGCTCTGGTCAGGATAAAAACCACAAAGCTGACTGAATAGATCTCTTCTCCTAAAACAGAAAAGCATACAATGGTGGTTATATGTGTAGTTTTGGAGTCAAACAGACCAGGGTTTAAGCCCCATTTTTACCCACTTCTTTGTTACATGACCTTGAGTAACTAACTCAAATATCAGTGTCCCTATGTATAAAACTGAGATAATAGCACCCACCTTAGGAGACTATGAAGAGAATTAAATAAAAGCAACATGTATAAAATTCTCAGTACAGGGCCCTGCACATATCTGTGTCCATTAAAGTTGTTAATACTATCATACACAATAGAAAAAAAACAGGTAAGAGGCTAATATCCAAAATATATAAAGAACTCCTACAACTCAATAACAAAGAGACAATCAATTTAAAAATAGGCAGGGGAACTAAATAAGCTTTTTTACCAAAGAAGACATCCAAATGCCCAATAACTGCTTGAAAAATGCTCACCATCACTAATATTCAGGGAAATGTAAATCAAAACCAGCATGAGAGATCACGTCACGCCTGTTAGAAAGGTTATCATCAAGGAGACAAGAGATAACGAGTGTTGGCAAGGATGTGGAGAAAAGGAACCCTTGTGCATGGTTTGTGGGAACGTAACTTGGTAACAGCCACTGTGGAAAACAGGATGGAGGTTCCTCAAAAAATTAAAAATAGAACTACTATGTGATCTAGCAATACCACTTCTGGGTGTATAGCCAAAGGAAACAAAAATGGTATTGAAGAGTTACACGCAGTGCTATTCACAATAGCCAACATATGGAAATAGCCCAAGTATCTGCCGGAAGATAAATGGATAAAGAAGATGTAGTGTCTATACACACTGGAATATTATTCAGCCATGAGAAAGAAGGAACTCTTGCCATTTGTGACAATATGGCTGCACCTTGAGGACACTGTGAGGTAAGTCAGAAATACTGTATGGTATCACATGTCTGTGGAATTTAAACGAGCCATGCTCATAAAAACAGAGTATGGAGTGGTTGTGACCAGGGCCTGAGGAATGGGGAAATAGTTAAGATGTTGTTTAAGGGTACAAACCTGCAGCTAGTAAATTAGTCCTGGAGATCTAATGTACAGTATGGTGATTATAGAGAACAGTACTGTATTAGAAGTATCACACTTGCTAAGAGACTAGATCTTTTTTAAAAGTTTATTTTTTTTGTTTATTTACTTTGAGAGAGAGAGAGAGAGAGAGAGAGAGAGAGAGAGAGTGTGTGTGTATGCAAGTGAGCAAGGAAGGGGCAGAGAGAGAGAGACAGAATCCCAAGCAGGCTTCCCATTGTCAGCACGGAGCCCCACATGGCCTGATCCCAGGAACCGTGAGATCATGACCTGAGCTGAAATCACGAGTCAGGTGCTTAACCGACTGAGTCACCCAGGTGCCCTCCTAAGAAATTGGATCTTAATTATTCTCACCACAAAAAAAAATAATAATTGTATGATATCATAGAGGTTTTAGCTAACACTACAATGGCAAGTATATTGCAATATATAAATATATCAGATTAACATGTATATCTTAAATTTATACAATGTTACATACATATTAATTAAATCTCAAGTTTTTAAATGGAAAACCTCTGGGTTAATTCATAGACAGTTTTGTAATTATTATTTTCTCCATCATTATGATGAGATTATCCACTTAACTTTATAAATTAAATGTAAGAGGGGAGTCTGGGTGGCTCAGTCAGTTAAGCATCTGACTTCCGCTCAGGTCATGATCTCATGGTTTGTGGGTTCGAGCCCTGTGTCAGGCTCTGTGCTAATAGCCCAGAGCCTGGAGCCTGCTTCAGATTCTGTGTCTCCCTCTCTCTCTGCCCCATCCCCACTTGCACTCTGTCTCTCTCTGTCTCAAAAATGAATAAACATTTAAAAAATTAAAAAGGAAGGAAGGAAGGAAGGAAGGAAGGAAGGAAGGAAGGAAGGAAGGAAGGAAGGAAGGAAGGAAGGAAGGAAGGAAGGGTAAGAAATGAACCAGGGGGCTCCTGGGTGGCTCAGTCAGTTGAGTCTTGATTTCAGGCCAGGTCATGATGCCAGGGTGTAAGATCGAGCCCTGCATCCATCTCCATGCTGAGCATGAACCCTGCTTAAGATTCTCTCTCTCTCCTTCTGCCCCTCTCCTTTGCTCAAGCGCTCTGTCTCTTGCTCTAAAATTAAAAATTAAAAGAAAAAGAAATGAACCAATAATTGAAACTATTACCAATTCTTTCCATTATTTCCAGTTTCATGCTGGCAGGAAGTTTCTTGTTTTCTTTTTGCAAGTAATCTCTACCTCTGACATGGGGCTCAAACTCAGGACCCTGAGATCCAGAATCACATGCTCTACTGACAGAGCCAGCCAGGCATCCCTGGCAGGAAGTTTCTTAAATCACAATATATACCCTATAAATCTTGTGCTTTTAACCACTATGCATTTTTCCTATACTGAACCAATACTTGCATTCTTACTGCCATCAAAACTTCAACGCCTTTGGGTGATAATCGTATGTCAATGGAGGTTCATCAATTCTAACAAATGGACCACTCGGGTGGGGGATGTTGATACTGAGGGAAACCATGCGTGTGTGGGGGCAGAAGGTATACATATGGGAAGTCTGTAGGAATCAAGAAGGAAGGCAGGTGGGACAGACATATACTTGATGAAGCCTGCAGCAAGCAGTTTACTAGTTGAGAATCTGGGCTTTGGACTCAGTTCAATTTTGCTGTGAACCTAAAACTGCTCTAAGAAGTAATGTCTATTCAAAAACAAAAAAAAAGGGGGCACCTGGGTAGCTCAGTCGGTTAAGTGATGACTCCTGATATCAGCTCAGGTCATGATCTCACAGTTGGTGGGTTCAAGCCCTGAGCCAGTCCGGCTCTGTGCTGATAGCATGGAGCCTGCCTGGGATTCTCTCCCTCTCTCTCTCTGCCCCTCCTTGGCTCACAAGTGTGTGCTTGCTCTCTCTCTCTCACTCTCTCTCTCTCTCAAAATAAATATTTTTCAAAAATAAAAACAAGAACAAAAACCTGAAGTTGTTTCAAATTCCATCAAGTGAGTCAATGGGAGACATGCCCAGGACAAATCTCCTGAAATCTCCTGAAACTTCAATCTGGCACAACAGTTTTAACTCTCCCTTCCCATTCTTTTCTCAGCTCTACCAACAGGGCCACCTTGGGCTTATGTGATGCCTCTGTGGGTCTGCAGTGGGAAGGATGGGAGAAGAAGAAGGCACCCTTCTTTAGGGATGTATAGCCTCAGGCCAGAGTCTCATCTTGGCAAGTGGGGCTCGGGCTGGATTCAGCTCCAACTGGCCTCCTCAACCAAGTGTCTTTGTGCAGGACACTAACTGCATAACAGTACACAGCAGCCCTATTTAGCCATTGGAATAATTTTGAATTCTGTATCTTATCCTTCCTCTGCCCAATCAGAAATGAAAGCAGTATTTCTTCGGGTAGTCATGAGCAGAGGGAAAGAAAAAAGTAAATGAGGGTCCCGCAGAAAAGACTGAACAGTGCCATTAACTCTTGCGAACCCTTAGCATCAAGATGCTTCATCTTAACGTTGGAGGACCTGGACTTGACTCTGCTCCACAAAAGCAAAGGAAGGACAGTATTTTTTTTTCTCACTATTATTTTCCCAGCCCTCAAAACAGTGCTTGGTAAATAAAAAAGGATTCAATAAATATTTATTGGCTGAGTTGATGTTTTTATAGGGATACGATAAAGCCAACTGCTGTGTTCCTTTCACAGACATGAGAATAATTCCCTTACAGCTTAGGCACAATAAAAATGCTTCAAACATTTTAAAAGTCTGTAGGAATCAAGAAGGAAGGCAGGTGGGACAGACGTATACTTGATGAAGCCTGCAGCAAGCAGTTTACTAGTTGAGAATCTGGGCTTTGGAGTCAGAGACTGGATTCTAACCCCAGCTTTTCCATCCATTGAGTTGGGGACACTGCACAAAGTGATCTTAACTGCCTCAGTTTCCTCATCTCTAAAATGGGGATAATAATGCTCAGTTAGCAGGATTAAGAGGATTAAATAAAACTACACATTAGAAACATCTAATACAGTTACCAGCACATAGTAAACACTCAGTAAATGACAGGTATCATTAATGTTTCTGCATCTCCAGAAGGCTACAAAAAAAGTAAAGTAAAAGAGGGTAAAACTGTGCAAACATGGCAAAACCTTGACAGCTGGTGAATCTAGGTGATGCGTAAAGGGGTTCGATGCATTGGTGCTACTTTTATGTACATTTGAGATTTTCTACAAATTTCTTAAAGTTAAAAAGCAGAAAATACACAAAGACACAACTGCTTCCCACTAACCAAATATTCAGTCAAGACAGCATTTATTCCCTCAGTAAATCAAACACCATATGCAGGATATCCCATCCCATCTGTGTGGGATGCTGGAGTCCCTGCCCAAGGAGAGCTTAGCGTCTAGTTGGAGACAGACATTAAGCACATAGTCACATAAATAAATACATAACCACAAGTTAAGAAAATGCTTCACAGGAAATGATGGGGCTGTGGAGAGGTTATAGACGGACGAAGTTGACAGAAGGAAGTCAGGAAGGCCCCTCTGAGGAAGTAATATGTAAACAAAGACCTGAGTTGCTTAGCTGGATAAAGGAAGGAGTTAGCACTCAGGTGGTGATGCCACCATGGGCATAAGTCCCAAGGAGGAAAGGCCAGTGTGGCTGGAGCACAATGCAAGGGAAAATGTGGTTCGATGTGGGGACTAGACAACTGGACAGAGCTTTGGAGGCCCTGTTGGAGCTTTGGGTCTTGGTCCTCTGTGTATTAGGAAACCTCAAAAGGGACTGACAGAGAGCTGTCCAGTCACTCAGTAGCACTTGCTGCCTGCCTCTGGGGACGGGAACTGGGAGATTAGATAAGAGACACTGAAGAGAGGAGCGCCTGGGTGGCTCAGTCGGTCGAGCTTCCGACTTCGCCTCAGGTCATGATCTCATGGTCTGTGAGTTCGAGCCCCGCATTGGGCTCTGTGCCGACAGCTCAGAGCCTGGAGCCTGTTTCAGATTCTGTGTCTCCCTCTCTCTCTGACCCTCCCCTGTTCATGCTCTGTCTCTCTCTGCCTCAAAAATAAATAAACGTTAAAAAAAAAATTTTTTTTTTAAAAAGACATTGAAGAGAAACAATGTCCACTATATATGCTCTTCTGTACTGTTGATGGTTTTCTATTAAAAACAAATCAAGCCATCAACTTAAGAGGAAAAATATCCCCCGCCCTCAAAGGAGAAAGTATCTAAATCACACATGAACACACACAACATTAGGTTACACAGCAACAGAGGCGAAGACAGGCCACAGGCCGACAACAAATTTCAGCCCGCACAAAAGCTTTCCCAATGATTGTTTGATTTCAGGTTTCCACGCATTTTCCAGTGGTGCAGCCCTTCAGAAGCCCCAGGCAGGGTGGTTCCCAGACAGAACCCTGGAGTTTTGAGAGCCCTTTAAGGCTGTGGCTCACGGAGCACTACCCAGGAGGGAGTACCAGGAGAGCGTATTCAGGCAGGCACAGCATGGTTGACTGGCTCCTGGGTGGTTTTCAAAAGCCCTTGAGAGTCCTTGCTCCAGGCTCAGGGAGGGCGTTTAGAGCAAAGTAGAGATGATACTTATGGTCAGTGGTCAAAGAGGGGCCTCCTGGTGCCCTGTCTATAGGAACTGACATGCCGCTCTTTGCAAAACGTAGGAGCTTGTTAAAGCAGTCAGACAGCAGCTGATACATGGTTCATTTTGTGAACGCTGGCCTTCACCGTGGCCTCTCCTTTCCTCCCTCCTTCTCATCCTGTCCAACCAATCATCTGATTACAGTTCTCTTGAAGATACTCTTTGTGACCTGCAAGAGTATGGTTCACAATTTACAAACAGTGGATTTTGCTACGCAGTGGCATTGCCAGTTATATTTTTCTTTCTTGTTTTTAATTTTTCTTCAATAAACATGCTTACTTTTTATAGTACACAAGGGCATGTGGAAACCTCCTCTGATGTTTGCACCAAGTCACTGGAAACTACTGCTACCTCCTGGTGCTTTTGTATTAGAAATACAAAATGAACAAAAACAGGGTTTTTAGGACAGGTCCAGGGATAGGTCCTGCCAAGGCTCTGGGCTGATGTCCATGCTTTTTTTTCCCCTCCCACATTCCTCAAGGATCAAAGGTTCAACGTATTTCTCGATTCCCCAGCCCTACATTCCCCACACCCACCCTATTCTCCTAACACCTGCAAGCTGGGGCACCCTCTTGAACCATATTCTTCACTTCAGCTGCCTTTATAAATGAACTTTCTAAACTTAGGAAAGCAATACTCCACACCGCTAAGCAGAGGCAGTTTCACTAAGACAGATGGAAACAAAGAAATGGGACCACACTCACTTGAAGATTTGCATAGGCCCAGACACTGAAAGCTGGGGCCTCTAGAATTCAACCAAGTTGTTCTTACGACTCCTGAAAAGTCACCTCTCCTCTTGGTCCACAGCCCCATTCAGTGATCCTCTACCCATTTAGGACGGAAGCTGAATGAATAAGGGCTAAGTGCCCACCCCAGGGTCAGATTGCCTGGGTTCAAATCCACATGTGACCAGTTCAGCTCTGGAGACCGGAACAAATCACTTCACTAAACTTCTATTTCCTCATCTGTAAAATGTGGGTGACATCTGAATTAAATAAGATAATGGGTGTGATGCCGAGCAAGCATTGAATAGATGTGAGCTTTTTTCTTTCACTATATTCGCTGTGTTGTACTTTTCATCTCCATGACTGATTTATTTTATAACTGGAAGGTTGTATCTCTTAACATCCTTTATCTATTTCACCCATGTCTCCAGTCACCTCCCCTCTGGCAACCACCAGTTAGTATTTAAGAGTCTGTTTGGTTTTTTTGTTTGTTTATTCATTTGTTTTGTTTTTTAGATTTCACATATAAATGAAATCATATAGTATTTTTCTTTCTCGGGTTGATTTATTTCATTTATTCATTTATTATCCTCTAAGTCCATCCATGTTGTTACAAACGGTAAGATCTCATTTTTTACTACTAATATTCCATTGTATATGTATGCCACATCCTCTTTGCCCATTCATCCGTGGATGGACGCTTGGGTTGCTTCCATATCATGGCTATTATGAATTATGCCGCATAAATATAGAGGTGCATATATCTTTTCAAATTAGTGTTTTCATTTTCTTTGAGTAAATACACAGTACTGAAATGGATCACATGTTATTGCTATTTTTATTTTTTTGAGGAAACTCCATACTATTCTCCACAGTGGTTGTACCAGTTTGCACTCCCACTGACAGTGCACAAGGGGCTCCCTTTTCTCCACATCCTCGCCAATACTTATTATTTCTTGGGGCGTCTGGGGGACTCAGTCGGTTGAGCATTTGATTTTGGCTCAGGTCATGATTTGCGGTTTGTGAGTCTGAGCCCCGCATCAGGCTTTGTGCTGACACCTCAGAGCCTGGAGCCTGCTTCGGATTCTGTGTCTCCTTCTCAGCCCCTTCCCTGCTCATGCTCTGTGTGTCTCTCTCTCTCAAAAAATAAAATAAAACGTTAATAAAATGAATTAAAAGTACTTATTTCTTATCTTTTTAGTACTAGGTGATATCACCATGTGGTTTTGATTTATATTTCCCTGATGATGAGTGATGTTGAGCAACTCTTCATGTGTCTCCTGGCCATCTGTATGTCTTCTTTGCATCTATTAGGGTCCTCTGTCCATGGACGTGAGCTCCTTTAAATTTCAGCAATTCTGCCACTTCTTCCTGCTGCCTCCCACCTCATTTAAATTGCTATTATTTAGACACTTTTTTAAAATATTTATTTATTTATTTATTTATTTATTTATTTATTTTGAGAGAGAAAGAGGGTGACTGGGGGAGGGGCAGAGAGAGAGGGAGAGAATCCCAAGCAGGCTCCAGACTCAGCACGGAGCCCAACACAGGGCTCTATCTCATGACCTCAAGATCACGACCTGAGCCGATATCAAGAGTTGGATGCTTAACCAACTGAGCCACCCAGGCGCACCTAGGCATTTATTTTAAATTAAAGAACATTCATTTGGGGTGCCTGGGTGGCTCAGTCAGTTAAGCATCCGACTTCCACTCAGGTCATGATCTCGTAGTTTGTGGGTTCAAGCCCTGCATCGGGCTCTGTGCTGACAGCTCGGAGCCTGGAGCCTGCTTCAGATTCTGTGTCTCTCTCTCTCTCTCTGCCCCTCCCCTGCTCATGCTCTGTCTCTCTCTGTCTCTCAAAAATAAATAAATGTAAAAAAAAATTTTTTTAAGAACATTCATTTTTATTTCTGAATAATTTGAGGACTTTTGTCTAGACTGCCTCTGAGGTGTCACAAACCTAAGGGAGAAAGAATTCCCTTTAGCAAGCTGTTATCAATCAATTGTTTAGTACAGTGTTCTGTGTGTGGAAGAAGGAAGAGCAGGAGAAGAAGACAGTGTGGACTGAAGGTCTCTACATAGAAAGATCAGAGGAAGGAGCCATCCAGGTGAGAAAGGGCCCTTTGGAAGAACTAAAGGTTTTGCTTTGTCTTCAATAATATAGAGTGGAGTCGGGGAGCCCGAGTGGCTCAGTTGGTTAACCAACCGACTTCAGCTCAGGTCATGATCTCACAGTTTGTGAGTTTGAGTCCCACATCAGGCTCTGTGCTGACAGCCCAGAGCCTGGAGCCTGCTTCGGATTCTGTGTCTCCCCTCTCTCTACACCTTCCCTGCTCACGCTCTGTGTCTCTCTGTCTCTCAATAATAAATAAACATTTAAAAAAAACTATAGAAAAATAATAATATGGAGTGGTGTCAGCAGAGTCATAATAGGTTATTTGAGATTTCAGAACTATACATCTAGAATAGTAGTTCTCAAATGAGGGCAATTTTGCCCCCCAGGAAACACCGGGCAATGTCTGAAGAGCTTGTTGCTTGCCGCAAAAGGGATCAGGGACGGCTACTGGCATCTACTAGGTAGAGGCTACACATCCTACAATACACGGGACAGCTCCCTGAAATAAACAATTATCTAATTCAAAACATCAGTAGTGCCAAGGTTGAGAAACCTGGATCTAAATCTCCACTTTTTTGAGAGAAAGGCATACTTACCTTTCTTTTCCTTTAAAAGATAAATCCTCATTGAAGTCATTATCAGTGTTTTCAAATATTTTTATCCCTGACAATATGACAATGTCTTTGGTTCAGCTAATAACAGCACCTGCCTTTCCCTTCACTGCTTCCGGGGCTCATCCTCCTTTACCTTATGCCCTCACTCTATAAACACTTCCTTCATTTTAAGAAAGGAATCAAACTGCAGGAAAGCACTAGCCACATATGTTAATGATTACGTGATATCACAATAAAATTCCAGGCCTGGTAGCCTTCTCATCAATGCGTCTTTAGATTAAGTCAAGACACTTCACCAGATTGGGCTGCTGTCCAAGCAGATTAAATTAGAAGAGCTTGTAACGCACTACAAACACACACACACACACACAACTTATCAACATGATTAATCAGAAAGAGTTTTACCGGCTGTTTGTTAATGCGTTTCACCAATCAAACAACTGAGGAATGTGACTGCTGGCTGTTGACCCTGGGAACCCAACACCACTATGCTGTGTTAAATTGATAAATTAGTTTAAAAGAATGTTTACCTCCCTTTACTGTATGACTCTCTGCTTGGCGTCCTTTTATGAGAGGATGAACCTGGCTTCTAGGAGTCTAGTGTCTTCGCCTTAATCTACTACGGCAAAGAAGGGCTCACACAAAGAAACTGAGCTTACTATGAATGTACTACCCAATACTCTGGAGGACCTGGCCACTCCAAAGCCCCTTCAGAGCTAAAGGCCGTATCCCTTCTCAGAAGCTCCCCCCCCCCTACACGTATCAACAAAGGGAGAAAAACAAAGGTCTCTTCAGGAAGCCATGAGCCTCTCCGGTGGGAACATTAGCACATGCCCTCCAATCACATTGTTTTTCCAAACTACTTGACTTTGGTAGCTAACTCAGATTTGAGATGTACCATGCAAACACAAATGGCATTCCAGACAATCAACCATCACTGACCAGGAATTTAAGTAAAACAATCACTTACTGGCATTGGCAAGAGCCAGTGAATGCAGGCAGCAAGGGCAAAGGGGGTGACTTAAGAGCGGAGTGTTTGAAAGGAGCTGGCACTGGGGTCAGACCTAATGTCTTAATGGCTAAGAACAATTGCTACTGCTTATTGAGGTCTTATTATGACCATTGTGCAAGGCACTCTCTCTCCATTGGATCATTTAATCCTTGCCAGTGTTTTTATACTTCCTTGATTTGCAGATGAGGAAATGAAGGCTCTGAAAGACTGCACTGTCAGCCTTCCTTGAAAGTATTTGGAGGCAGGGCTTAGGAGAATTTGCTTCTGTGCAGACTTGAATGAGTGACGGGTTAGGTAAGGTACAGGGCCCAAATGACGTGTGCAAGAGCCCTGGAGAGAATGTAAGACACCCAAAAGTAACAAAGGAGGGGATACCTTGGGCATTCGAGGGAAAGCCAGGATAGAATCAGGTAGTCTGATTAGACCATCTGCAAGGGTCCAGAGCTCCAAAGTGTGGAATACAACTACTTGTGATATAAGGAATTGCAATAGGCATTAAATAACAATAAGTCACACAAAAAGAAGGATGTTAGCTTTTTCAGTTCAAGATTGGTTGTGTGGATTTAAATCAAAGGGGGAACAATCTGATTGTGGTACTACTATGTTTTTAAGTGGCTACTTCCTTTAAAAAAAAAAAAAAAGAGGGGGGCGCCTGGGTGGCGCAGTCGGTTAAGCGTCCGACTTCAGCCAGGTCACGATCTCGCGTTCTGGGAATTCGAGCCCCGCATCAGGCTCTGGGCTGATGGCTCAGAGCCTGGAGCCTGTTTCCGATTCTGTGTCTCCCTCTCTCTCTGCCCCTCCCCCGTTCATGCTCTGTCTCTCTCTGTCCCAAAAATAAATAAACGTTGAAAAAAAAAAAAAAAAAAAAAAAAAAAAAAGAGGGGTACCTGGGTGGCTCAGTCGGTTAAGCATCTGACTTCAGCTCAGGTCATGATCTCGCATTTCGTGAGTTCAAGCCCCACATCGGGCTCTGTGCTGACAGCTCAGAGCCTGAAGCCTGCCTCAGATTCTGTGTCTCCCCCCTCTCTGCCCCTCCCCTGCTTGTGCTCTCTCTCTGTCTCTCAAAAAATGAATAAATGTTAAAGAAAAAAATTTTTAAAAAAAAGACAAAAACAGGGGCTCCTGGATGGCTCAGTTAGTAGAGTGTACCACTCTTGATCTTGGAGTTGTGAATTCAAACTCCATGTTGGGTGTAGAGATTACTTAAAAAAATTAAATCTTAAAAGAGAGAGAGAGAGAGAGAGAGAACAGGTCTTAGACTGAGATTCTTTTTTTTTTTTTTTTTTTTTTTTTTTGAGGAGGGGAACAGAGAAGGTAGGAGAGAGAGAGAGAGAGAGAGAGAGAGAGAGAGAGAGAGAATCCCAAGCAGGCTCCACTCTGTCAGCGCAGAGCCCAACATGTGGCTCGAACTCACAAACTGTGAGATCATGACCTGAGCCAAAATCAAGAGTCAGACACATAACCAACTGAGCCACCCAGGCATCCCTGTATTATATTTATTTTTATAGTTACTTTACATTTAGGTCAAGTGGTACTGGTTTCCTACTTATGGTAATAAGTTAAAGTTCTCTCTGACAATGATTTTATTTTAGAAGTGACTTGATGTAAAGAAAGAAAAGAAAAGAGAAAAGAAAGAAACTGGTTAAATGATAGGAAGGGTGACACACAGGTGTGACAAAAAGGTAAGAGACTGGTCTGGGAATGACTGAGTTTTAGGTAACACTGCAGATACACAAGATATATTTTATGTTTGGTGTAGAATTAAGACCAAGGAAATCAAAGAAGTCATCTGGAGGACTGAAGGAAGAAGAGAGAGATTGAGCATCAGATTAGACATTCACAGGGGAGGAAAGAAACAAAAGAAAGTCCCACTTAGAATTTGTGTTTGTTTGCATAATATTCTGAAAAGCAATTTAGCAAAAAGTTCGCTTTGTCTAAGGCTATACAATGACTAGTTAAAAAGGGGAAACTTGGGGCGCCTGGGTGGCTCAGTCAGTTAAGCCTGGGACTTCAGCTCAGGTCATGATCTCGTGGTTTGTGAGTTTCAGCCCCGCACTGGGCTCTATGATGACAGCTCAGACCCTGGAGCCTGCTTTGGACTCTGTGTCTCCCTCTCTCTCTGCCCCTTGCCTGCTCTCCCTCTCTCAAAAAGAAATAAACATTAAAAAAAAAAAAAAGGGAAAACTCTCCCAATAAACTGGTTATTTTGTTTACTTAAAGGCAACTAATTAACAGCAGCAGGCACACAGGCATGCACATATGCACGCATGCACGTATGCACACATGCACCTAGGTGCCTGAGGTAAGTAGTTATTTGGGCATCATTTTGAATTACTCTGTGCAGGAACAGAATACCATAACATGGAGACAAAATTGATCTTTTCCCTGCAGCCAGGGAGCAGCTTTGCACGTGGTGGAGTTTGAGAGATAGCATGCAACCTGCATCCTCCAACAGAACGTCCGCACCAGCCTCCCCATTCACAGGTTCAGATCTGATACACATGCTATTTGGTTTATAAGTAGAAGCAGGAATTGAAATTAAGTCACCATCAGCTGTTCATACCTCAGATCAAACCAGTCCATGATGAGACCAGGACCCCTGGAAAAATGAGTCAAGTCCTTGAAGAAGAGAGGCCTTGGATCACTGATGAACTTGAGAGGGAGTATAGATCTCAAAGGGGAGAGGGGGTGCTATCACACAGCGGGAGGGCCACTGAAGGCCATTTTGCCAGCTTCCCTATTTTGATCAGGGTCATGCCAGCTGGGATTAACATGAACCAATCATATTGGCATTTGCAAATGACAGTTTAGTTTGTTATTGTTGTTGTTAAATATTTCAAAAGTACAGGAAACTGAAGGAATATTCTGGCAGCCATTTCTTTATTCATCACCCAGACTGAATACATATGAACATTTTTTAGCCTAATTCCATGAGCCATCTTTGTAAAAAGTGTTCGAAGTGTGTTTCCTCAAGGGGCTCTGGGGTAAATCATGTAGTGGACAAGACCTTAGATATCGTCCTGGGCAATCCCATTCTACAAATGAGGCGGGGGGGGGGGGCGGGGGGAGAAGGCCAGGAGTGGTCCAGTGACTCACCCAAAGGCTGGTATCTGTACACAGCCAAGCCCTCCCCAGCGCTCCCCACTCCATCAGCTGCCCACAGGTCTCCAGCGGTATACCTGCACCTCCCTCTGCCTCTTCAGAATCCCTAGACCCTTCCCAAAAGCTAGCTACTGTTTCTTTTTTCTTTTATTTCCTTTTTTTTTTTTTAAGTCTGATGAAGATATACTGGCCTCCTCCTAGAAAGACTCTTTAGTATAGGACTAGCTCCTAATACACAGATAGAAGAGCCATCACACTTCTTTAGAAGTCATAACAATGACAATAATGACAATAACTAATATTTACTCAATTCTCACTCTGTGCTGAGCCTTCTACCAGATGCTCTGTGGGCACTATTTAATCGTCACATGAATATGCTGGGGTCATCACCATGATTCCCACTTTCGAGATGAGATAACCAAGGCTTTGAAATGTTAAGACTCATCCATAGACACTGTTGGAAAGATCTGGGACACCACATACTGCTGAGTCCACTGGGGCATGGCAGAGCTGATGTGCTTCACCAACCAGACCTCTCTAACATCCTCTGTCTCCCCATGACCTGAACCAACGGGATCCCCAAGCCTGGCTGTGCACAAGAAGTCCCTATGGAGTTTGTCAAAAATAAGATGCTCAGGGCCAGTGTTCACCTACTGAATCAGAGTGTTCTAGTCTACAGCCCACGAATCTGTCTTAAAACAACCTCCTTGGGTGCTGTTCATGGATACTGGGCCTGGGAACCCCTGTTTAAGGCTGTTGACTTTTTCGGGTGGCTAGAGCCTAAGAGTCTAAGCTTTGAGACCTCTTGCCCTTCTCTTGCCTTCCAAGTGGGCTACTTCTGTAGTTCTATGAGAGCAAGGGTGCTGTGTTGGGGCTAGAGTCTTAGAAGATGCCTGGTTGCTCAAGAAAATTCAGACTTCTGGGGCACCTGGGTGGCCCAGTCGGTTAAACATCTGACTCTTGATTTTGGCTCAGATCATGATCCCACAGGTTAGTGGAATCAAGCCCCGCATCAGGCTATGTGCTGACAGCGTGGAGCCTGCTTGGGATTCTTACCCTCTCTCTCTACCCCTCCCCCACTCTCGCTCTCTCTCTCTCTCCCTCTCTCAAAATAAATAAATAAATAAATGTTAAAAAAAAATGAAAGAAAGAAAAGAAAAGAAAAGAAAAGAAAAGAAAAGAAAAGAAAAGAAAAGAAAAGAAAAGAAAAGGAAAAGAAAAGAAAAGAAAAGAAAAGAAGAAAATTCAGACTTCTTGGCCCTCCTGCCCAGAGGGAGAGTTGTTATATACAAGTAGAGGCCAGGTGGTCAGGAGACGGGGGAAGACACAGCTATTGCCAGCTGCCCCAGTCTCTCCTTTCTGAGAAGTCACTCAGACCCCTGTCAGGCAGCTGTCCTCCTGCCAGGAGAGAGACATTCTTCCATGTGTGGCCATCAATGATTCTAGTCAGTTGGTGAGTTAAGTCCCCAACAGCTTGGTCAATATTATTGAACTGACTTCACAGCATCCCAGGGAAGGCAGAGCCAAGGAAGGTGAGCCAGAGGAGGGGCTGAGAGTCTGCCTGGTCATTTGATAGATATGAAACTGAGGCCCAGAAGGGGAGAGAGAAGGGAAGTATCTGTATTTTGACCCCTATTTATCTATAAGAAAATTCAGGCTCAAAGAGATGTTGAGAGGCTTGCCCTGAATCAAATAGTGTTAAATAGGCAAGTAGGTTATTTAGTTAGAATGGCCTTCAGGTTTACCGAATGAGCTTTCTGTACTACGTGAACATCTCTTTCTCTCTCTGTTTCTCTGGTACCTAATCAGTATGATTAGGTAGCTCTGGAAAATACGACACCTGTGTCAGTGGGTACAGAATTATTTGGGAAGTCATTCTCACCAAGCATTACACATATTGCCTACACTTCGTCTTTACATATCCACATCCAGAACTGGGACTGAAGAACACACTGCTGGGTCCAAGCACGTGTTGAATCCGGGGCTTGCCAAAGCCTGGGTTTCTGAATCATTTCTCTTTCCATAATCATATCCAATTGATCATTATTAAATGGCTCTTCAGCTTTGTCAGTTCCACCATTACTCAATCCACCCCCTTTTTCAAAATATTTTTTTTTTAATTTTTTTAAGAGAGAGAGAGCACGAGCAGGGGAGAGGGGCAGAGGGAGAGGGAAAGAAAGAGACAGACAGACAGAGAATCTTAAGCAGGCTCCACGTTTAGCACGAAGCCCAAGACAGGGCTTGATCCCACGCCCCTGGGATCATGACCTAAGCCAAAATCAAGAGTCAGATGCTCAACTGACTGAGCCACCCAGGTGGCCCTTAAAATATATTTTAAAATTATAGACAAATCAAGTGCCACATAGTATCTTGCCTATGTGGTAAAATTTCCAGTTTTCAGGAGAATAACAGCCAATATTCATCGAGCATTTCCTATATACCAGGCACTATTCCAAGCATTATACGTACCTTCTATTACTGAACTTTTGCAACAACCTTTTGACGTAGGTACTATTATTATCCCTAGTTTATACAGCAAGGAATCTGAAACTCAGAGAAGGTCTGTAACTTACCTAAGGTCCTACAGCTGGGATTCAAATCTGGGCAGACTTCCTCTAGGACCTGCCCCTTTCACTGTAGTGTCTCTCATACTTCTGGAAATAAGATTTGAGATATTGAGAACCATCTACCTTATTAAAATGTCAATGAACATTTATTGAGTGCCTTTGGTAAGGAAAGTCCTATAGTATTTACAAAGGTGATTTAAGAGATAGCCCTTCCTCTTACAGTGAGTCAAGCAGGTATTCAGTTAATATAATAAAAAGCAGACTGTCCTAAAGACTACACTGGAGGCAGAGATAAAGCGTGATAAAAACACATGAAAAGGATAGTCAATAAGCAGGCAATCAACAAGGACTTCCTGGAGGAGGTGGCCTAAGTAATTTCCTTAAATGACAAATAAGGCACTACTAGTAGAGATGGGGGAGTACAGTCCCCATCTGCCAGGCAGTGTGGTATAATGAGTGGGCTCCAATCCAGATGTCATCACTTACTAGCTACGCAGCTTCATCTGTGAGCCCTGGGCTCCTCATTTGTAGTCACGTGGACCCTTCAGAGCCATGCTGATTGTGGTGGGCATAATGCATATGAAAATCTAGAACATCACACAGGAGGGGCTCACTGATGTGCTGTTCCCTTTTAAGTTCACTGAGTCATTTCAGAACGCAGTGCTCTGGGGCCGCCGTCCAACAAAGCCTGGTCTGTGTTCCTCTGAGAAAGCACTCTCGTCAAAGCTCTGCTTCAGTCAAATATTCAAAAGCAGACCACTTCAACTCACAACAGGGTTTGTAAAGGAAATGAGCATGGAGGCTTAACTCCAGTGGTGTGGCTAGGAGCTACTGTAATAGAACAAATGGATTGTTTATCAGCTTTCTATCTGCCCCTAACAAAACCATGTGAAATGAGGCATTAGACTCCTGGTTTTTTAAAAAGATGACAAACACTGGCTAATTTACTGGAGTAGAACATAGGGAGTCAAATGTTTAGTTTTGCATTAAATCTATATCTAGCATTTTCATTAAAAGGGGCAAAATGTAGACTTTATTGATGCTTCAGTGCCCATTTCAGATTAATGCCTAACATTTAAAACTGTGCGTGAAATTGCAAATGTATCAGCAAACACACAAGAAGGACCAGACTAAGTGCTGTGTGCTTATTCATAGCCAGCCATTTCTGTGGCGGCCCATGTGTTATTGCAGGGGTTATTTGCCCACACTTGCCTAGGCTGTGAATAGTTAATATCCCTGATGGCTTAGTTAAATATCTTTTTAGACTGAGAGAGAGGACAGGGAAGGAATAGGGATCATATAATTTTTGTGTAATGAACAATTAAGTTATGATACCCTTCTTGATTTATAGTTGATATTTCCAGGGTAATTAGAGTTGTATCCTTCTGGAAAAAAAAAAAAGCTGTTAGCTTCCTTAATCGTCATTCATGGCCACACTTTAGCTGAAGTAGCTAAGGAATAAAAAGGACTAAAGACCTTAGATTAAAAATAATTATTTTTCAAACAGAATCTAATTTATGCCAACACCAAAACAATAAGATGAAATTCTCCCCCATTATGAGATGAGAACATTTTTTAATAATAAGTCTTGACTCAGATATGTCTTAAATGAGGTTATCCAAATGGCTGGGGAGAAACTCTGTAATAGAAGTTATCTTCTATATCTTCACTACATAGAGTAATAAGAGATAAATGCTATATAAATGAAAAGTGATACACTTCAGAATTAGGAAACAGGCTGGTGTGATTTTTATGGAAGGAGGCTTTGGAGTCAGACTCCTTGGCTTCGAATCCCAGATCTGGTCCTTGCTAGCAATTACTAATCGGCAGACCCCACCTGACTATGCAGTGGAGGGGGGTTAAGTTCTTCAAAGGGAGGGAGGTGGTGTCCCAAGATGAGAAACAAAAAGGATACAAGGAGATGGAAACAACAGATGTCTAGGCTACTTCAAGAATGATAATGTAACTGAGGGTTGGAGGGCAGGGACCAAAGGCCCACTCTCAAATCCACAGGACAGACAAGGGCTCAGAAGTTAAGAATTTAAAGTAGAAGCTGAGGATTCACTTCAAACTTACATGAGGTGATGGTCCACAGAACAGGCTCACATCCAGCCTTACTATACAACAGCAGCACCATACTGGGGATGTTCCCCAAGCACCTCAGACAGTGACGACTAGCCATGAGAGCAAGCTATATAAACACAGTGTCCAGGACGAGATTTACGATTGGTTTCAGAGAAAGAGGTGGGATGGGCCAGAGCAGAGAACCCATGGAATGATCTACGGACTTCCAAACACTTTATTTTGACCTTGTGTTTAATCTTGTGTCTCATTCATTCAGGTATTCTCATAGCATACAAGATTAGACACTAACTACTGAGTGCTTCAGTACCACCCAGCACCCCCAACCAATCTGCAGGAGGATTTGCTGCTAGGAATACACACAGGGATTCTGATACTATCTCAAGGGATCTCTGCTTTCTGTTTGGGTTCCAGGTTCCCAGAGAATAAACCATCAATATCTAGGCCTCTATTTTCCAAACAGAATTCAAAGAATAGTAATTCTAGTGGAAATAATGGGTGCTGCACAAGAGGGGTTCTATGATCAAACACATTTTTTAAGCGATTTCTACACCCAACATGAGGCTCAAACTCACAACGTCGAGATCAAGAGTCGGGTGCTCTACAGACTGAGCCAGCCAGTGCCCCTAAACAAATTTTAAACACACCCTCTTAAAGTTACATTTATGTCTCTATTCTGCAAGACTTCTCAGAGCCTTTAAGAGGATAATGTTCCAGGGTGTCTGGGTGGCTCAGTCAGTTAAGCATTTGACTCTTGATTTCAGCTCAGGTGGTGGTCTCATGGTTCATGGGTTCAAGCCCCACATCAAACTCTGTGCTGACAGTGCACAGCCTGCTTGGAATTCTCTCTCTACCCTGCCCCCGCTTGTGCGTGCACCCTCACTTGTGCGCTCTCTCTCTCGCACTCAAAATAAGTAAATAAACTTAAGAAAGAAAGAAAGAAAGAAAGAAAGAAAGAAAGAAAGAAAGAAAGAAAGAAAGAAAGCAAGCAAGCAAGCAAGCCTGCCTCAAGGGAATGCTGCTCCCACACTAGTAACAAGAAAAAATATGGATAATCTACAAAACTCTCACTTTGTTGAGCCCATCAGAGAACTGAGCTGTAAAGCAACCAGAGAACTGAATTCTAAATGATGATAAGCCCTTCTGAGCCGAGACACAAGACACACCAACTATTTCTCTTCTGGCAAAGAATAAGAAGAATAGGCAATCACCACAGAACTGGGTAAGAAGAAAAATTCTTAAAGGCTGAATATAAGCTAGCATAACAGCTTAAAAGCCCTAAGCACACCAGACACAAGAGGGATCCCTAGCTGCTTGCCATCTCTTTTCCATTGGCCTCTCCTGGGTACCCATGAGAAAGACTGTAAGCAGGCAATAGACCTGAGAGATCTTTTCTCTTGGGGATACAGTCCCGCAGCACCTGCCGCGGTTTGAGTGTAGAGCCTCAACTGGAGAAGCCCTTTCGTACCCTGAGTCCTGTATGAGGACAAGACGGGGAGGGGTATCTGCCCCTGATACTGGGGCAAGAGACATACTTGTGCCTGGGATCCAGCTCTGACACAAAACAGAGGTCTGCTGCTGCTGGGTGAGGGACAGAAAACTCTGGTGGGCCCAAGAGCCCCCACCAATTCAAAGCAAAGTTGAGTTTAGCTGGGGAAAGATAACAGGAAATCACAGTGGTTATTAGGGTGGGTAATGAAATCAGACAGACCTGGCTTGGGATCCAGGATCCACCACCTAATAGCTATGTGACCTGAAGTACATTATCCAAAGTCAGTCAGCCTTAGTTTTCTTATGTAAAATAAGCAGGACAGTAACATATCTTCCCCAGAAAATTGCTAGGAAAACAGGAGTCATGTAAGACACAGCACAGTCCCTGGTACATAGGAAGCAATCGATAAAGGGTGGTTGTCGCTTTAATCACAGCAGTAATTAGAAACTGATAAAGAGCAGTTAAGAATTAGTCTGCTAAGACTGCCATAACAAAATATCATATAGCCTGGGTGGCCTAAACAACAAAAATGTATTTTCTTTCAATTCTGGAGGCCAAAAGTGTGAGATGAGGGTGCCAGCATGGTTGGGTTCCAGTGAGAGCTATGTTCCTGATCTACAGATGACCGACCACCTTCTCACCGAGTCCTCACATGGCTGAGAGGGCAGACAGACAGAGACGTCTGATGGCCCTTCTTACCGGGTCAGTAATCCATCATGGGGGTCCTACCCTCAAGGCCTAATCTAAACCTAATTATCTCCCAAAAGTCCCCAGCTCAGAATACCATTAGTGGTTAGGGCTTCAAAATACAAATTTGGGGAGGGGACACAATTCTGTCCCTAGCAAGTTACAAAGAGCACTTTCCCAATTTAGTAAAAATTAGTTGTTTTTACCTGACAATTTTTTGGTTCCCCTTTCTTCCTGTTAATATTTGCCTAGTTTTCTTCTAGGAATTCACTTACCCACTTCCAATTCATGTGTGTTTCAGGTGGGGCTGACTCCTCCCATCCCTACCTTTAGGGGTGGGGACATGAGCAAGGCCTGGACAACAATCATATTCCACATCTAGGCTAAAGTAATCAGTTCAGAGATAAACGCGTGTCAGCGAAGACAGTTCAATGAGAGAAAGTCCTGGAACTTTTTAATGTAACTACTGGGAAAGAGAAACTCTTCTAGCTCCTGAAGCTGCTAAGGCCGGAGTTGCTAACTGTGAAGAGAGACCCTGCCTGAGGTGGAAACCTCTGCGTTCTGAGGAAGAAAGACCTGAGAGATGGTGATGGGGTCCTAAAGACATTGTCTGAGTGCTGGACCATCAAGTAATTTAACTGAACTAACATCTCTATAACATTAAGTGAACCTAAGATGCCTGGGTGGCTCAGTCAGTTAAGCATCTAACTTTGGCTCAGACTCATGATCTCACTGTTCGTGAGTTCGAGCCCCACATCCAGCTCTCTGCTGTCAACATGGAGCTTGCATCAGATCCTCTGTCTCCCTCTCTCTGCATCCTCCCATGCCTCTCAAAATAAGTAGACATTTTAATAAATAAATGAACCCAAGCATTTTTCTCTCAAACCAGCTTGCTGTTTGACCAAACTCAATGTTTATTGTTTCAAAATTACATCAAGAGAAAAATCTTTGTCACCTCGTAATAGGCAGAGTTCTTAGATACAACATCTAAAGCATGAGCCATTAAAGAAAAAATTGATAAGTTGGACTTCATCAAAATTTTTAAGTTCTGTTCTGTGAAAAACACTGCTAAGAGAATGAAAAGACAAGCTACAGACTGGGAGAAAATATTTGCAAATCACATATCTGACAAAGGATTTATATCTAGAATATATAAAGAACTTGAAAACTCAATAAAAAAACTAAAAAAATGGAGGAAAGATTTGGACACTTTACTACAGAAGATATACAGATGGCCAACAAGTACATGAAAAGATTTTCAACGTTATTAGTCATTACAGAAATGCATATTCAAGCCACAATGAGACACCATCTCACACCTATTAGTATGGCTTAAAAAAAAAAAAACACAAAACCTGACAATTGGGGCACCTGGGTGGCTCAGTCTGTTGAGCATCCGACTCTTGAATTCAGCTCAGATCATGATCACAGGGTTGTGGGATCAAGCCCTGTGCTGGGCTTCATGTGAAACATGGAGCCTGCTTAAGATTCTCTCTCTCTATCCCTCTGCCTCTCTCCCCTGCTTGCATGTGTGCTCTCTCTCACTCTCTCGCTCTAAAATAACTTTAAAAAACTGATAATAATAAGCGCTGATAAGAATCGGGAGCAACTGGGGACGTGCCTGTGAAGCTCAGTTGGTTAAGCATCCAACTCTTGATTTCAACTCAGGTCATGATCTCACAGTTCTGAGATTGAACCCTGCTATAGGGCTCTGTGCTGACAGTATGAACCCCCTTGGGGTCCTCTCTCCCTCTCTCTCTGCCCCTCCCCCCTCACGTTCTGTATCTCAAAATAAATAAACATTAAAAACAAACTGGGAGCAACTGGAACTGTCATATACTGCAGGTGGGAATGTAATATGGTACAGCCACTGCAGTGGATTAAGTGAGTGTCCCCCCCCAATTCATGTCCACTCTGAACCTCATTATGTGACCTTATTTGGAACTAGGGTCTTTGCAGATATAATTAATTAAGATAAGGTCAGTTGGTTAGGGAGGGCCCTAAATCCAGTGACTGATGTCCTCAAAAGAAGAGGAAGGACACAAAGAGACACATGAGAGATGATGTGAAGACTGAGACAGAGACTGAAGTAATGCAGCTGCAAGCCAAGGAATGCCCAGGCTGGCTAGGAGCCGTCAAGGTAAGAAGAGGCAAAGAAGGGTTCTCCCCTAGAGCCCTCAAAGAGACCATAAGCCCTGGGGCACCTGGGTGGCTCAGTTGGCCAAGCGTCCAACTTCAGCTCAAGTCATGATCTTGTAGTTCATGAGTTCGAGCCCCGCGTCGGGCTCTGTGCTGACAGCTCAGAGCCTGGAGCCTGCTTCGGATTCTGTGTCTCCCTCTCTCTCTCTCTCTGCCCCTCCCTTGCTTCTGCTCTGCCTCTCTTTCTCTCAAAAATAAATAAACATTAAAAATAAAGAGAGCATAACCCTGTCAACACCTTGACTCCAGACTTCCAGCCCCCACACTGTGAGGGAATAGACTGCTATTATTTTAAGCCATCAAGTTTGTGTTAATTTGTGACTATCGCTCTAAGAAACCGAAAAACAGGTTGGCAGTTTCTCAAAATTAAACCTGCCTTTATCCTGTAACTCAGAAATCCCACTCCTAGAATATCTACCCAAGAGAAACAAAAACTTATATCCATAAAAACTTTTACAGGAATTGTTTACAGCAGCTTTATTTGTAATCACCAAAAACCGGAAATAATCCAAATGTCCTTCAAACGGTGAATGGGTAAATACACAGGCACAGGCATACTATGGAATGCCATTCAGCAATAAAAGAACTATCTCTAAACATAAGAACACGGATAAATCTCAAATGTATTATACGAAGTAAAAAAAGCCACGCTCAGAAGGCCTACACTCTATGACTATTTATAGGACATTCTAGCAAATATAAAACTATAGGGTCTGAGAGCAAATTGGTTATCAGGGTTTGGGGGTCAAAAGAGGGGTTGCCTACAGGGGGCAGCATGAAGAGGGAGTTTGAGTGACAGAAATGTTCTTTACCCCAAGGGTGATGATGGTTATACACCTCTATGCATTCGTTAAACCCATAGAAGTTTACACAGCAAAGAGTGAATTTCACTGAATGTAATATATAAAAATAAACAAACAAATAAAACTACATTAAAGATATAGGAGCAGCTTGCCAATATAATACGTTTGTGTCTTTGCTTTTTAAAGTCATGCATGGGGCGCCTGGGTGGCTCAGTCGGTTGAGCTTCCGACTTCGGCTCAGGTCATGATCTCATGGTCTGTGAGTTCGAGCCCCGTGTCGGGCTCTGTGCTGACAGCTCAGAGCCTGGAGCCTGCTTCAGATTCTGTGTCTCCCTCTCTCTCTGACCCTCCGCTGTTCATGCTCTGTCTCTCTCTGCCTCAAAAATAAATAAAAGTTAAAAAAAAATTTTTTAATAAATAAATAAATAAAGTCATGCATGCTTATGACGGCAAGATCTTCATTTGCGTAATTATTTGATACACCTAAGGTCACTGAAATTTCTTTCAACAATTTAGTTGAAAACATTATCAAGCATCACCCATACATAGTAGCTTCCTGTCCGCTGAAGGAAACTAATAGGAGTTCACAGTATTGACAACGTGGAGGGCTTCAACAGGAACCACTTTTGAACTGTTGTGATAATAAATCAGATTTGTGTAATTTTCTCAAAATAGAAAATAACCTCAAAACATCCATCTGAAAAAATATGATCACAAAAAGAGGAAGGTAGAGGAGGATGCAAAACTGAACAGTAACAAACCTTAGAAAAATTAAGTACTAAATGTGAAAGGTAAAAATGGGTTTCAGTATATCTATTTACCAGATCAACCCGACCGTGGGTTACCAATTGAGAAATGTTCACGAGTATGGATTTCTAACCTTTTACCTAAAAGAAAACAATGTTATTAAGCCCCAGTGGTCCCTCATCTTTGACAGAGACAGTGTATATAATTCTTAAGAAAGCAGGCTCTGGGGTTAGATAACCTTAGTTTTAATCTTAGATCTACTACCAGATTTGTAACCTTAGCCAAATCACTTAACCTGTAAAACGTGAATATTCATATCTATATTACAGAGTTGTCACATGAATCATATAACATAATGTGTGCTGAAGTTTATAGCAGTATCTGGAAGGTAATAACCCCTCAGCCAAAACAATCTTGAAAAAGAAGAACAAATTTGGAAGACTCACATGTTGTAATTTCAAAACTTACCACAAAGCTACAGTAACCAAAATAGTATGGTATTAGCATAAGGATCAACATCTAGACCAATGGAATAGAATTGAGAGTCCAGAAACGAACCCACACATCTCTGGCCAAGTGTTCTTCGACAGGAGTGCCAAGATCATTAGGTAGGGAAGAGAAGAATCTCTTCAACAAATGGTGCTGAGACAATAGGATATCTGCCTGCAAAAGAATGATGCTGAACCCCTACCTCATACCATATACAAAAATTAACTCAAAATGTATCAGCAATCCAGATATAAGAGCTAAAATCATAAAATTCTTAGAAGAAAACACAGGGGGTAAATCTTTATGACCATGGATTTGGCAGTGGGTTCTTAGATATGACACCACAAGCCTGAGCAACAACAATAAATAAAAAAAAAAAAAAATAGATAGGCTGAACTTCATGAAAATTTAAAACTTTTGTGTGTTCAAGGACATCATCAAGAAAGTGAAAAGACAACCTACAGTATGGAAAAAATAACTGCAAATCATATATCTGATAAGGGTCAAGTAAATTATATTATTAGCTTATCCAGAATATGTAAAGAACTCTAACAACTCAACAACAACCCAATTTAAGACAAACAACCCAATTTAAGAATGGACAAAAAGACCTGAATAGACATTTCTCCAAAGAAGATATACAAATTGCAAATAAGGACATGGAAAAAATGTTCGACATCATTAGCCACTAGAGAAATGCAAATCAAAACCACAATGAAATAGCACTCACATTGTCAAAGATGTGTGTCAAAGATGGGTGTCAAAGACTATAAAAAAAAAAAAAAACACACACACACACAAACACACACACACACACACACACAAAAAACCAAAAAAAAAAAAAAAAAGTAAAACAACAAGGGTTGGCAAGGATGGAGAAATTAGAATCCTCATACTTTGTGGTGGGAATGTAAAATGGTGCAGCTGCTATGAAAAACAGTTTGGCAGTTTCTCAAGTTATTAAATACAGAATTACTATATGATCCAGCAATTCCACTCCTAGACACACACCAAAAAGAATTGAAGACAGGTACTCAAATACTTATACACACACGTTCATAGCAGCACTATTCACAATAGCCAAAAGGTGGAACGGATCCAAGTATCTCTTAACTGACAGATGAAGAAACAAATTATATATACATACCATGGAACATTATTCAGCCACAAAAAGGAATGATGTACTGATACATGCTACAACATGGTTGAGCCTCAAAAACATTCAGCTAATGTTTTAGAAGCTAGACAAAAAGAAAAAAAAAAAAAAGACCACACTTTGTATTATTCCATTTATGTGAAATATCCAGAATAGGTAAACCCATAGAGACAGGAAGCAAATTGGTGGTTTTCAGGAACTGATCAAAAGAGGGAATGGGAAGTGCCTGCTTAACAGGTTCAGAATTTTATTTTGGAAAAACAAAAATGCTTAGAAACAGAATAAAGGTGGTGGTTACACCACTGTGATTGCACTAAATGCTACTGAATTGTTTATTTTTAAATGGTTAACTTTAGGGGCACCCGGGTGGCTCAGTTGGTTAAGCATTCATCTCTTGGTTTCAGCTCAGGATTCGTGGGATTGAGCCCTGCATCCGGCTCTATGCTAACAGCACAGAGCCTGCTTGGGATTCTCTCTCTCTCCCTCTCTCTCTGCCCCTCCCCCACCCAGGCTTTCTCTCTCAAAATAAATAATAAAATAAAACTTAAAAAAATTAAAATGGTTATTAACTTTATGCTATATAAATTTCACCTCAATAAATAAAAATTTTGTTGAGTATAAATTATACCTAGAAAATATTTACTTTTTCTGTGAATGTCAATAAAGTTTTGAAAAAATGGAAAAACATAAGCCTCCAATAAATTCTTTATTGTTTTAATCTAAGATTTTGCCTAATACATACACTGAACTAGTAAAATTTAAAATATAGATGGACTGGAGGGCAGGGCACATGCTCCTCCATGTCAGATGATTCAGACAGCAAAACACTTAGAGCTTCTCAAATTGCTTCTCAGATTGGGTACTTTGTACATTCTGAGCCCTTTCATCTGTAGTACAAAAGTCATGAATGGGAAGACCCAGATACGGTAGAATCTAACGTAAAAGCTAGCTCTTTATTTTATTTTATTTTATTTTTATTTTAGAGAAAGAGCACGTGGGGGAAAAGGGCAGAAGCAGACAGAGAATCTTAAGCAGGCTCTAAGCTCAGTGTGGAGAGCCTGATACACAGATGGATCCCAAAACCCTGAGATGATGACCTGAGCCGAAATGAAGAGTCAGACACTCAACCGACTGAGCCACCAGGCACCCTACGGCCCTGTTCTCTATTCACAAAGCTAGCCCACACCTCAGAAGGAGAGAGTTGATAATCTGTAAGGATGAGCAGGAGCTCTCATCCTTGTGCTGCTGAAAGCAAACTCTAGTCCTCAAACTCAGCTACAGATATATGAAATACAAAAACCAAATTGTAAGAACGTTATACTTTATCCAAAAACCAACATATTTTTAGACATTTAATATAGTAAAAGGGCCAAAAACGATTACTGAACAAATGGGATACTTGGTTAGATATTTCACAGAAAATTTTTATTTGGTTCTTCACTTCATACTGTGGGGCAAAAGAAATGAAGAGTTAAATGTAGAGAGAAGGAGCATCGGGGAGAAGGGAGAGTCTTAGGAAGATTTTTCTTAGGAAGAGTCTTAGGGAGAGTCTTAGGAAGCAGGTAAATGCTCACTGCTCTCTCAATGAGGAAAGACTTTCTAAGCTTAAGAGAAATAAAGGAAATCATCGCTACATTTGACTACATAAAATTTCTCACATAAAAATTATAAGCACCTTTTTTTAGAAACTGAGAAATATTTCCATAATAAATAAAACAAAAAGTCATGTCCTCCAACATAAAGAATTCAAATAAATCCATATGAAAAGGACTGAGGCATGAAATGTAATATGCTAAAGAAGAAAAATAAATAGATAAAATAATTCAATTTTTGATAAAAAAAATTAAACATAAAATTAAAATATATCATTCCGCTCCTAGACCATTAAGAAAGATTAGATAGATAAGCTGCCTCACTGGTGAAGGTGGGGTGAAATGAGCCTTGTTCTCTCCTGTCATAAACTAGTAGAACTTTCCCAGGAAATAATTTTACAATAGTTATCAATAATATTCATCCTTTTGGCTCAATGAATCGTTTTCTATGAATGTACTCTAGAAGGAATGAAACTGAAATGGAGGTAAACTGTGCTCATTTTAGAAAAGTTACAACAACAAAACAATGTCATACAAGCCAACGATAAAAGAATTAAGTAATTATGGCGTCATTGCATAAGAATACATTATGTAATCATTAACATGATATTTATAAAAGAAAGTATTTATTTATATGAAATGTTTTAAGGGGCGCCTGGCTGGCTCAGTTGGTAGAGCATGCAACACTTGATCTCGGGGTCATCAGTTCAAGCCCCACATTGGGCATAGAGCTCAATAAAAACCCAAATAAATAATTTTAAACACAGATAACAAAATTGCATGTTCAATATACTCTTAATTATGATAAAACATAGGGAGTGAATTGGCCATATCTATCTAGGTACATACCACTTGATCCAGCAATTCCACTTCCAGGAATTTGTCCTAGATATGCTACAGCAGAAATGACGTGTATACATGATATTTATCAAAGCATTGTTTGTAATACCAAAAGGCTGCAAACAACCTAAATGTACATTAAATGAGTTAGGATTCAGACATAAAAGGGAATACAATCCAGCAGGGTGGGGGAGGAGGAAGAGGAGGAGGAGAGGAAGGAAGGAAAGAAAGAGGGGGAGGGGAGGGGAGGGGAGGGGAGGGGAGGGGAGGGGAGGGGAGGGGAGGAGAGGAGAAGCAAGGTGGAAGAGGAGTTCTATCCATACTGATATGGGAAGGCCTTCTAAATCTGGGGTGCTGGGGCGCCTTGGTGGCTCAGCTGGTTGAACGTCCAACTTTGGTTCAGGTCATGATCTCATGGTTTTAGCCCCGCATCAGACTCCATGCTGTTGTGTGGAGGCTGCTTGTGATTCTCACTCTCTCTAATCTCTCTGACCCTGTTTGTACTTTCTCTCTCTCTCAAAACAAATTTTTTTTAAGTTTTTTTTAATTAACCCATCATTGTTTAAAAAAAAATCCACTGCTAAGTGAAAAAGGCAAGATAGAGAAAAGAATGTGTAGTACAGTATGATTTGTATTGAAGCAAAAGAGAAGGAGATAATTATAAATGTCCTGGCATATATGTAGATCATCACTGGAAGACTACCAAGGAAATCACTAAGAGATTGCCTCTAATGGTGAACTATATGGCTGAGGTAGGGAGAGAAGGATAGGAGGGACACATATTTTTTACTCTATTACCCTCTATACTATTTATATTTTTAACTATTCAAAAATAATTTTAAGATGGAAAAAGTCATAATTTAAAATTATTATACATATAAACATGTGGAGAAAACAAAACAGGAAATATCCTAAACTTTCTATACAATTTAATCCCTATATTGGTGGGATTATAGGTGATTACTGTTTTCTTCTATAGACATAATTTTTCAAATATTTCACATTGAGGATATATGGCTTTCATAACCAAGACAGATAGATAAACAGACTCATACAAAAAGATCAGGTCCCAGTGCAGTCCACCTATTTAATCTGTAGGTAACTGAAACAGCCCTTATCTACAAGGCAGATAATAGAAAACAAACCGTTGTAATTGTAGTAATGAAAACAGAAAACAAAATTGAATAACCACTACTCTTAGATGATGGTAAAAGAGGTCTGTGAAGATTCCAAGGCACTTTTGGGTACCTTCCCTAATTTTCACTTCAAGAATGATCATTTTTCTTTTCCTTTAAGAGGTATTTTCAATGATCTAATCATACACTCAACTTTACTTGGAAGACTTTTTTTAGCTCCAAATAAAACAAAACAAATAGAAAAAGGAGTGGAAGAAGGAACAGCAGGGTCGAAGGAGCAAGAGGAGGAAGGAAGACAGCTGGCCAACCACAGACCTGCATAAGGTGGGCAGAATGACCCCAATGAAACCAGGTGAGATGGACACAGGCACAGCCCAGGAAAGGGAGAGATGGCAGCTCTGGGTATGGGATGCTAGATAACTTCATTTGCTTGGGATACATTATTTTTTTTAATGTTTATTTATTTTTGAGAGAGTGAACGTGAACGAGAGAGGGGTAAAGACAGGGGGACCGATGACCCAAAGCAGGCCCTGTGCTAACAGTGGAGAGCCCAGTGTGGGGCTCAAGCTCACAAACCGTGAGATCATGACCTGAGCCCAACTTGGATGCTTAACTGAGCCACCCATGCACCCCCCCAGACACTTTGATTATTGTTCTTTTTTTTTTTAGTTTTTATTTCTTTATTTTGAAAAAGACAGAGATAGCACAACAGGGGGAGGGGCAAAGAGAGAAGGAGGAAGAGGGAGGTTCTTAAGCAGACTCCTTGCTGTCAGTGCAGAGCTAGACATGGGCCCGAACTCACAAAACTGTGAGATCATGACCTCTGCTGAAACCAAGAGTCCGACACTTAACCAACTGAGCCACCCAAGTGCCCCTGATTATTGTTCTAACCACACTATGTTGTGGGGTGAAGTGGGCACAAGAGGCCAAAGATGAAAACGAGGAAAGAAGAGGGCATTCATTGGTGGGGCAATTCTAAAATCAGGGCTGCCTTAGCTGGTTATTTATAACTTTGGAATGTCCATGTGTCATTAAATATTTTGCTGTGGACTGTTTGGTTAAGAGCTTTTATAAAGCCTAACTCAGGAACTGAAATGGAATGGAGCCATCATATAGCAAAAAAAATCATACTTGTACTTGCAATAGAAATAGGTTTCTCTTTATTTTTTTAAAATTATTAAATATTTATTTATTTATTTATTTTTGAGACAGAGAGAGTACACATACAGGCAGGGGAGGGACAGAAGAGTGAGGGAGAGAGAGAATCCCAAGCAGGCTCCAGACTCAGCACAGAGCCCTACCTGGGGTTTGATCTCACTACCATGAGATCATGACCCAAGCCCAGATGTAAGAGTCAGATGCTCACCTGACTGAGCCACCCAGGCGCCCCCAGGTTTGTCTTTAATATTGGAAATCCAAAGTACGTTTTTGACTCTGATCTTTAAAGTCATGCTACTGTGTCTTATTCAAATTTATATCCCCCGTGCCTCTCATAGTCCCTGGCACATAGTAGATACTCAATAAATGTTTGCTGAGTGAATGGTTGAATTAATTTAATAATTTGATGGAAGAATTGTAATCAACATTTGAGTTCATTTAAATACTCTATTATTTGGATGGACAGCCTGGGTATTACTAGGAATGCTTTACCTGAGAACACTTCCCTGGGGTGAGCTGTTACAAGCTTTAATAGAGACTGGGCCTTGACTCAACCCTAGAACTGACAGCAAGTAGAAAGGCAACCCAGCTCAGGAATTTGCCAGAGGGCCCACAAAATGAGAGATCCCTTCTACCCCTCATCACCTCAAATGCATAATCACTGAAATTTAGGAGATTAATATGTTCTTTAGAAAGATACAGAACAGGTGTGCCTAGGTGACTGAGTCGGTTGAGCGTCGGACTCTTGATTTTGGCTCAGGTCATGATCTCACTGTCAAGAGTTGGAGCCCAGGGTTGCGGTGTGGAGCCTGCTTAAGATTCTCTCTCGCCCTCTCCTTCTGCCCCTCCCCCACTCACACAAGCTAAACATGGCTGAGCCACCCAGGTGCCCCTAGAATAACTTTTTTAAATTTAATCTTCCTGAATGTAAAAATTAGGTAGTAGCTTAGCTACTAATATTCCCAGTTCTCCTGATATGTGATGGGCCATAGTCGCTTGTTTCTTGACAATGCGCCCTGGTCTTTCTGCCTTTTCTCCTTCTGTGCACCTAGGAGTTGCACAGTTGTAATTCTTTGAATTACATATGGATCATGCCTTTTGAACAGTAAGTGCCTGGTTATAATATGTGAACAGTGATATTGTTTTTAAATGCGTAAATTTTGCGAAACAGTTTTTATGTTCAGACAGATTATTTAAAGTAGCATGAAAATTCATACAATGAACTACGACACAGCAGTTGGAATGAACAAATAACATCACACAATAACATGGATGAGTTTTACCAACAAAAAAGTAAACTAAAGAAGCCAGAGACATTAGAGAGCACAACGGTAGGATTTTATTTATATACAGTTCAAAAATCAGCGAACGAATCTATGCTGTTTAGAATCAGGGGCGCCTGGGTGGTTCAGTCGGTTAAGCACCTGACTTCAGCTCAGGTCATGATCTTGCGGTTTGTGAGTTCGAGCCCTGAGTTGGGCTCACCGCTGTCAGCACAGAGCCCACTTCAGAGTCTCTCTCTCTCTCTCTCTCTCTCTCTCTCTCTCTCTCTCTTTCTCTCTCTCTCTCTCTCTCTCTCCAAAATAAATAAACATAAAAAAATAAAAAAAGAATCAGCATGGTGGTTTTCCCTGGAGCAGCCATGGGGACAGTGACCCAGTGACTGGAGATCCAGTAGGTCTGTTCCATGCTATCATATGGATTCCAGTTACATGAAGTATTCATTTTTTGGCCATACACCCATGATTGTGAACTTTGTTTTATGTAATTATAGTTTAACAAGAAGCTTCCTTAAAAATAAAAATAAGAATAAAATGACACCATTTTAAAAAACAATTTCATTTGTTAAAAATACATATTTTATAAACATGACACTTCAAAAAACTTTCTGAAAAGGAAACACCACACAAATGTAGATAGGTTTTAGTGTCTCATGTTCCGACAGGAGGGATAATACTGAATAATGGCTAAGATTCGGGACAATATATTCAAGAAACTGCAGGCTTAAATTCCCTGGTTACCACTAGCATTGTGCTTTTCTTAATGCCTGAAATGACATCTGAACAAGGGGCAGCCGCCTCAGGCAAAATGGCATTTGGGTGATTTCAAAGACCTTAATGATGTCAGGTAATTGCCTGAGGAAGCTAAAAATTTTACCTTCAATTAACTAATCAACAGCACCATACATCATCATGACTATCTCACTGCCTTCCACCTACATACTATCGGGTCAATACATGGGAGGCAGGTGTCTAAGAAACCACTTCCTCTGGACGTCTGAACCTGCACTCAGGGGCCATTTTTTAAACATTTATTGAATTAGTCTGGTCTAATTTACAATTAATGGAAAGTCTGTAGTAATGCAGATTCCATAAGCAGCTAAGGAAGGCTAAAACTTTGAACCAGAGTGTGAAGCAAACACATTTTATGTTCCTTCTACAATTGTTTCTTTGCAATTCATGGAATACTTTAAGAGATCACTGAAAACATTTGGGTTTTCCTGCTTCCATTTGCTAAGTGGATGGTGTCAATAAAAACAGTAGTAATAACCACATATGGTGTCATTTTTCAGTAAAATGGGTATATTTTAAATAAAACTCTTGATTGAAATTGAGAAGTGTGAATTTGAAATTGAACAAAATTGCCAAATCTGAAGGGAAAAAGAACCAATATAAACCCACAAAAGCACTTCCTCTTAATATTCATGTCAGTAAGAAGAGGGGAAGCACATCTTCTTTTAGTGCTTGTAGCCTTAAATAGACCTCCTGTCCCCTGCCCCCACCCCACCCTTACCCAAGCCCAGCAGACTCTTCCTCACTTGCAGCCCCTACTATGCTTTCTGCTGTGCTCCTGGGACCATCCAGGAAAAGCTGTGTTTCCGTGGCCAACGAATAGGAAATATAACAAGAGTTATATGATACATGGTTTTCGCTCTCATTCCGTAGTAAAACATTTATTAAAAGCTTACCACATGTCCAACATAGTGCTGGATGCAACGGACACCATAGTAAGCCGCTGCACTGCTTATATATTCAGAAGCTTGTGGAACATTCATCAGTGACTCAGAGAAGAATAAATGTAATGATACTAAACATTGCATATAATAGGAACACCAAACAACATGGACCAGTGGCAGCCTCTTTTTTAACACCTTGAAAAGCATAAAGCATATTTTATAATGCTCATTTCCTCAGAAAACTGGAATAGTGCTCCAGCTTATTGGCTTCCTAGTGTAACAGAATAATGTACCACACAGACAGAAACTGCCTATCTCCTATACTGTATGGTAACCCCTTCCGAATTTAATGCTAGACTTAAATTAAGGCAAAAAGATTACATAAAATGAACAGAAAATCTCAATGCTCTTCTTATAGCTAGAATTATACCCTGCTTGACACATTCTCAAGAGCACAAGAGATTAAACAAGGAAGTTCCCATTACAACATTGACTAGTAGAGTAATTGAGGTTTGGGACTTAACTTTTTAGTGACAGTTTCCTTATCTGGAAAATGGGCAAATAACAGTATCTACCTCACAGAATTTTTGTGAGGATTAAATGATAAAAATTATGTGAAGGACTTATATAATGTTAAAATGTTAATACATAGGAAATGTTCAATATGTGTTCATTCATTCCTTTAATGTATTACTTGTGGAGTATGTATGATGTGTCAGGCTGGAGATATATATGTAGCAGTACACAAAACACAAATATTCCTACCCTCATGGCATTAACGTTTCAATGAGGAGAAATAAATAATAAATAAGAAGATTACATTCAATTATAATAGGTGAAATAGAGAAAAGCAAATTGTGGGAGGGGAATAGGGAAGACAGGTTGTGATTTTAAATAGAATGGCTAGGGAAGTCCCAGCCTAGCGAGGTGAGGGAGACTGCCATGAGGATGGCTGTCTGGGAGAAGAGAATTCTAGAGAGAGGAAACTGCAAACCTAAAAGCGAAGAGCTCTATGTGACTTTAGGGAGAGAATACCAGTCCATAATCCCTTCTCCAAAATTCTGGAAACAAAACCCTCTGAAGATTCTAGTCATACTTATTCCCCGCCTTCTTTCACCTCCACGTCAACCAACATGACCATGTCTCTCCCTGGAACAGCATTCCATCTCCTTTTCTCTGCCAGGAGCCCCTGGAGGGCTCTGCCATGACACTTTGTGCCTGTACCTCATAACAGTCACCTCCACCACACCCCAGTGCTATTAAGTGCTTGACTCCTACAGGGACAACTATTATTACTCTTCTATTATTGCTTATTCTTGTCCAACAAGAATGAAAAAAAAAAAAAAAAAAAAAAAAAAGCTAAAGAACTGTCCTTAGAGGGATGAGGGCAGGATATTAAGACTCCAACAATAACATCTTCCTCAAAGGTAGGATCCCCACCTGAAAGCTGAGCATTTCTATATGTTTGAAGAAAATCTTGGCTGTAATTGTGACATATAAAGAATTTTTATTCTTTTTTTTAATGTTTTTTAAATTTATTTTGAGAGAGAGACATACAGAGCACAAGCGGGGGAGGGGCAGAGAGAGAGGGGGAGACAGAATCAGAAGCAGGCTCCAGGCTCTAAGCTGTCAGTAGAGCCCGATGCTGGGCTTGAACCCGTGAACTGCAAGATCATGACCTGAGCCAAAGTCGGATGCTCAACCAACTGAGCCACCCAGGTGCCCAAGAATTTTTTATTCTTAACGGGGAAATAAAATGAATAAGGAAGTAAAATCCTGGGGGGCAGGCGGGTAGATGGAGTGGAGAAGGGAAAGGAATAAACAGAGAGGGAAGGAAGGATGAAGGGCATAATTAAACTATAAAAGAAAAATATAAACAAGTTTCACAGAGACAAACTCAATAGGTATTTCTCTTCCTGTAAGTACTTTGGGGAGTGCAGGGTACCGTGAACTTTTTCCTGTAGTTGTATTTGGAAAGTGTGTTTTAAATATTTAAGATTTTGAATGATACCAAACTTCCCTTTCAAATTAGAAAAAAAAAATCTAATGGTTAGAAAATATGCCTTAAAAAATTGTTTTTAACGAGAAGCTGTCTCATTGGCTTTCATCTGGAAAATCGTTTGAAATTGGCAGTGACTTTTTCTTTTTTTTCCCTTTTTTTTTTTTTTTTTTTTAGTAGCTACACGTTAAAGTGTTCAGTCACCTCGAAAACCTCGAGGCAACTGCCGGATGTTCCAAAGTCAAGATCCTCCACAGACAGGAAATGCCTCTGCCAGCTCCAAGGTCTCCTCCCGGCAGCCCTCTCCATTGTCTGCACAGATTTGTGTACATCCGACTGAAAAGGTTTACCGCCTGCTGGAGCCAATCAAAGAGCCACCTTAAAAGAAGGGAGTCAGTGAGGGCTTTCTAGTTTTTCTAGCTAACACTTAGTGCCCATTCTGTACCACGTATAACGCTCCCTCTCAGGTGAGCTGCTCACCTCTCTAGGAACTGGGGCTGAGAATTCACATTTCCCAAGGTCCCCAACCAGCAAGAGACGTAGGAGACTTGTCAGCCATACTTGCAGCCCTGCTCTTATCCACCATGGTATAATTTCTGCAATAGGCATCTCCACAGCCAGATCTGAAGGGGTAGCTGCTGTTCGGAGGACCTTGGATCGATTTTGGTGGGTGGTAGGAATCTCCAAAGTGCTTGTCATTTGGATTCAACAACAATACCAAAAAATGTATCAAGGGACTGAAATTCGATTAGACAAGTACAGAGTCCAGCTGGAATCTCATGAAACCCCAAGCGACGAAAAGGAAATGTTGGTATAACATCTGATTATTTTTACAAGATACCAAACTCCTAACCATTTAGAAGCATCCTGGGTAACTGGTTCTCCACCTTCTGTCCCGTGTTAGGAGTCACAAAAGCCTCACCTCCAATCACAGATTTAAAGGATCACTGATATTCGATTTTAAAGAAAAATCCAAAGAGTGAGCTTCTGAGTTCACGTCATCTTCCACAAGGCAGTATAACTGGAATGGGAATTTTGGTAAAGACAGTCTGTCCCCAACAAAATGCACTTCCCCCAAGTCTGAATACATTTTCTTGAATCTCTACCCTGTCTCCATTAAGTAAAATGAATATTCACAGCAATGAAACCACCACCAAAAAAAAAAAAAAAAGTTGTCAGAAATGTTGAAAGAGAATAGGTACTTTCACTATCAGAGATGGTTTCCTCTTTTCCCACAAGATGTTTTATCAGCTTTCACCCTGAGAAAACCATAAAAAGTAAGAAAAAGTAACCTTATGCAATAGTTCTCTAAATAAAATACTACACAGCAGGCTAGTCATCCCTAAAAGGGATGTTGTTTAAAGAGTCAAAGTACATCATCCAACAAAATCAATATCCTATTAAGTTAGAAAGGGTTCTGAATATCAAAGACCGACGAACTGAATAACTTAAAGTATAAGTACATGACCCAGGGGATTAATCACACACTGTCATGGTGAAATTAGGGCAATTCTTCCAATCATTAACGTTTTGCTTACAAAAATGTGCTTTTCTGTTTGTCTTTCTGCTAAATGATAACCGTTTTCAAGTTGAATCTCCTGATAAAAAGAGTTAAAAACAAGACAGGAGTTGTGCTGTAAAGGTCATACATGCTGCTTCAACATGAAATAGCCAAAAGACAAACAAATGAAAAATGCCTGGATTGTAGGAAGAATTTGTAAATATTCATTGGCAATCTTCAATGGGGCATTTTGAAAACACGTAATGCCAACCTGCGTCCTGAGAACACTGTATTTCTCCCAGTGAACATGCTCTTGATTCTTAAGAATATGTCTAGATTCAGGAGCACCTGGGTGGCTCAGTCAGTTAAGCGTTCAACTTTAGGTCAGGTCATGATCTCACAGTTCATGGGTTTGGCCCCCATATCAGGCTCTCTGCTGGCAGCACGGAGCCTGCTTAGGATTCTCTCTCTCTCTCTCTCTCTCTCTCTCTCTCTCTCTCTCTCAAAAATAAGAATTTTTTTTAAAAAGAATATGTTTAGATTCAGAACACGAGTAACTTGATGAGGGTTGGGAATAGCTTTAAACTGGAAAACACCCTGGTTTCAAGAACTGTCTACTTTAAAACAAGATTTCACCCTTCAACTTTTCTAGTGCCAATCAATACATAAGCCTGTATTTCTCTGCTTGATCATCATGATACAGTTATTCCCAAAAATAAACATTAACCAGAGGTTATCTCCGGGAGTGAAACACACACCAACTGATTTCAGGATTGCTTTAATACCATATTAGGCCCACAAGCCTCCCATTTTCCAAAACTCTGATACTGACAGTCCCTTTTTCAAATGAGACTGATTATGATCCTTGAACCTGACATGTAACCTGTCAGGCAGGGTCTGGGAGTTGGGAGCCTGCAGCTGATGGGAAGGAAGACCCTCCAATTGGAGGTCAACTTGGGGCCCCAACATTGAGAAGACACAGAGAACAGGGGGAACAATAAAGAGCTTGAAGTGAGTTGGTAACTGGGGGGTTGGAAAGGATCACGTGGATCAATTAGACCATCTTCATTCCACAGATGAGAGAACTGAGGCCGAGAACTAAAATTCCAACCCAAATTATTAAATTTCCAGGCCAATTCACACCTCTCTGCCTAAGGAACTGGTACTAATTTTCTCAGAACTGTAAATTCACAGGCAATTCCAGGAGCCTTCCTGAAATCTAAGGAGGGAGAATGTGACAACTCGCTAAAAGTCTTCACCTGAGTGCTCATGTCTAGGGAACCAGAGCCCTGGTCAGCCATGCCAGGGGTGGAGTCATTCCTTCAGGAGCCCTCAGGAGGCACCCAACTCCACAAACAACTAGAGGCCTCCACGAAGGCCCAGGCTAGAAGGAAGAGGTTTCTGGGCCTCTCCCCCAACAGGCCTCTCATCATTTTCCTGGAATGTCAGAGACCTGATGGCTCAGGTAGGCAAGCAACTGTATGCAATCCCCGGGCTAGTCAGAAACCTCAGGCCACCCTTCCTCTCAGCCCCACACCCACCCTTACCTGGGCGCTCCCATTCCCCCATCTCACAATACCCATTCCTCGGCCCTTTGGCCTCCCCTCAGCCATTAGACTCTTGCTCCCACCGGCCTAGACAAGGCCCTTCTTTCTCCTTCCTCCCTCTCAGCCATCCCACCTCCTGCTCTCACACCGACAGAAGTTACTGGAAGGGAAGCAAGTGAGAAAGGAGTGAGGGGGTATAGGTATTAGGGCCCCACCTGCTTCTACACCTTGGAACAGTGGTTCTCAAAACTCAGGCACTCCGACCAACAGCTTTGACACCACCTGAGCCCTTGTTGAAGAGCAAATCCCGCTCCCACCCAGACCTGCCAAATTATAAACTCTGTCGACGGGCCAGCAATGAGTATCAAGAAGTCTGCAGGTGCTTCTGAAGCTCGCTGAAGCTAGAGACCCGAAGCCTCGGCGCAAACTACCTCCCTGCTCTCGCCCGCCAGGCCCTCCCTCCCCCTCCGCGGACCCCCCTTACCCTGGCTCGGCCGCCTCGGGATGACGCAGTGTTGACTCACGCGGGTCAAGGACGGTGGCCCGGGCCAGGCTGGGAGCCGAGGCGAATCAATGGGGTTCGGCGGCCCCGCGCTCAGCCGCGCGGCCGACCTCGGCCCTCGCTCTTCCCGCCACCCGGCACGCCGGGGTTTCCCACCTGCAGCGCTCGGGGATCCGCGGGCGGGAGCCTCCCCCTGCGGCGACGCACGCACACCGAGCCCCTCCCCCCGCGCTCCCCCTTCCTTGGGGAAAGGCCCAAATCTGTTTCCAGGAGCCCACCCACCCGCTGCCTCGCGCAGCCCCGCGCCCAGCCCCGCGAGGCGCTTGCGTTTGTTTCCCTGGAAGTAAGAGAGGTCCGACTAGATCAGTCGTCCCACCGATGGGTTTATTTTATACACAAGTTACTCATTAAAAAAAAACACCAACAACACCACCACCACCACCGTTTTGGCCTTTTTTTTTTTACAGCGAAAAAAATTATATATACACACATTATAAACACTGTTTGATATAAAACACAGTATCTACAGTCTACTTACAGTTAATCAACTTGCTACTTCTAGTTCGTCTGTGATTAATTTTAGTCACCGACGAGTCAGTTTGTCTGCTTGATTTGTACTGTACTATTCCTTTAACACCTTGGTCATATAGGTACTTAGTGACAGTGCAAAACAAGCATTTAAGATTCTTATCAACTATTTCTCTTTGACAGAAAGAACACACACATCCCCGAGACAGAAGCTCTGAGATCACTTTGGATTTAAGGCAGCAGTATAAGAATGTAATATAAAAGTAAAGAACATTTCCTTTAAAAATATCCAAGGCTGCCTGAAATGTGGGCCCCTTTTCCAAGGCATACCTCTGGATCTGGGATGCCCTTCTGCTTTTCCATTAAGTAGGATGTAGATACAGATTGTAGAAACGTCATTCAAGAAGATCTTATTAAAATCTTTAAAGTTATAACTTAAAAATTTAACAAAAAATTCAAAAAGTACTTTTTATAAATAGAAAAAACAATTTCCTTTTTAAAAAGGGGGTGAATCTAAGCAGTGAAGAGTCCCTTCATCATTCAACCTAAAATCAGTACATAAACCATTTAAGTCAAAATTAAGATTTCAGTGTAAGTTTGCTGTTTAGCCAGTGCACCAAATATTTTGGGTTTCCAGAATACCAGAAAATTGATTCCCTTTCTCAGAGTTTTCCAGTATCGCCTATGGAGATTCTCTGTAGCAAATGTTATTCCCAAATCCAGTTTTCCGAACATGCCAATGTCTACGGTCATCATCCAGCATTAAAATAGCCTTTATCGCCCTCAATGTCCACTTCCTGATCAGAATCCTCTGAAATCTCTGACTCAAGGTCTTCCTGGGAGGCAGGGGAGGGCGAACACTGAGAGCTATCTAGAACACCTTTATTCTGCTCACTGGTCAAGTCTTGCCTTTGGTCACAAGGATTGTCCAAACTTTCCAGTTCTTCTTTTTTATTGCTTTGAGGGTTTTCCTGGATGAAAGGAATGAAAGTGAAATTGGTAGGCTCGTGAAATATGGAGGCATAAGAGACGTAGATCAGAATGTGTTTTCATTCTTTATCGTCTTTAAAATGTTTACTTTATCTATTGCTTTCAGCTATAATCTTTTTATTCAGAAAACACATATTTGTGCTTCTGTCTCACTTTAGAATAAAAGTGCCTGTCACATCAGAGAAAGATCATGCTCTTGTGAGAAAAGAACAAGCAGTCACAAATATAACTAAATGGGTTGTGTCAAATGAACACTTAGCTCCAGCCCAGACTCATGGTCTCAAGGTTCTAAGAGTTTAAGGGAGAAGGGAAATCAGATTACTACAGATACACACTATCTTCATTCTTCAAGTATTTTTAAGCCTTGCCAATTAACAGGGTCTCCCAGCCATTTAAAAACTATGAATGCTATGTAGTGAATTCAGGAGAAAGTTTCAAAATCATTAGATTGAATCCTTTTTCCTCCATTTTCTGGACTAAATTTACAAACTTATAAATGATACGGAGCAACTTAAAAAAGCATGGCAAAGGTAAAAATGCAAAACTGAAAGAATGTTGCCAACTGCAAAGGGAGACAATTCACTGCAATTTACTTAAAACCTGGAGAAAATTTCTGGAATATATATTCCCACACATTACATAGGAACCGCTATTTTAAAAATTCCTGGTAAACTGCAGTCAAATCTTTGACCAAGAACCAAATAAGTGAGTGAATTCTTAATCCTGTTTGTCTAAAATAGACATAAACACTACCAAGAAATATTATGATATATTGCTATGGTTTTTTTTAAGCAAGACTATAGAATAATATATTCACCAGGCTTGCAACTAAGTAACAAATAGATGCACAGGGTCAGAGATTGAGAAGGAATCTGCAAATTTTTAAATCATGTTAGAATAATGAAATTATGGGATATTTTCTGTTTCAAAGTGTTGTGACACCATCTGATTTTTAATGAAAAAGTTATGATTGCTAAATTTAAAAATGCACACTGCTTTCAATTTCCCCACTCGTATTACTGTTTCAAAAATATTTTATTTATTCTAAACTGTACATACACTGACAAATGAACAATACAGCAATTGTCAGATAACTATGGAGAAGACCTGCAGATTAGAACATCAAAAACAAATCTTTAGCTTTAAGTCAATAGAGGTTTTTCAAGAACTGAATTAGCCTTTACTTTTTATCGCATATTGCGTAACAAGGTCATTGGAAAAAAAAGACTGTTAGTAAGTTTCAGCTTGTATATTCTCTTACATGTCTTATATTCATTTTAAGAGCTGGCATTAGGTGGGAAATAATTTTAAACTCTTTGATATTTAATTCTTCTAAAAACAGTGCAAACAAGACTGAAAGGTGTTTATTTCCTTATATTTACCCTTGAGCTCTGCCTGGTTTTATTATGGCTGTGTAAATAAAAGAAACAATTTTCTCCCAAAGATAACTGCTTAAGTCATTTACTGTCAATTACTTTATCTTTCCTGCGTTAATTAGATAAACAACATATGGGGTTTATAAAACAATTAGCCCGGAGTTTTACTAGCCAGTGTGTGAAAACCCAAGCATAATTGATATAGGAACTGCATTAGGTGCTTTTAGCATTACTGCCACCTGAGCAACTCATCCTGAATTTCAGCAAGACTATTTGCCTTTTTAATCAAGGTGAAGAGGTTAAATAGTCTCTCAAATGACTTTTGCATACAACCCATAACAGGCTTCGCATTGAGATAACATGATAAAAATATTTATTTCCATAGAAACACAACCATGTCGATACCTGTTTTAGTCTTCTCCATTTAGCGCGACGATTCTGGAACCAGGTTTTGACCTACAGGAAAGACAGAAAGAAAACTTGCCACGAACCCAAGGCGCCTGGGGGGGTAATGGAGAAGCTGATCCGCGGCTGTCAGCGCTCCTGGCGTTAGATAGAGCGATGAGACCCGCCACAGCGCAAGGTGGCTCCAAGTCTGTCTTCCGCCCGCGACCCCCGGCCCAGGAATCGGCCCAGAGCCCACAGGCGCGCTCACCTGTCTCTCGCTGAGCTGCAGCATCTTGGCCAGACGCTTCCTCTCCGGCGGAGAGAGGTATTTCTGGGTCTCAAACTTCTTCTCCAACTCGATGGTCTGGTCGTTGGAGAACCTCACCTGGCCACCTTTCCTTTTATGCAGAGGCCTCTGCAAGAAAGGGCTCCAGAGCAGAGGTTTGCCTAGGGGAAGCGAGAGAGCAAGAGAGCCTAGGGTTAGTGGGTGACAGCCCTGGACCGGCCAGGCCCTGGGAGTGACAAAGGGGAGTAGGGGACGCAGGAGGACACTCAACCAGACATGTTCACATATGCCCACCCACCCAAGGACCCAATACGTGCCCACCAAGACACATACATACCCAGAGACAGAAACACGCAAAGTCACACACACATACGCTGCATATGCATGCAGATGACGCTTGTACACTCACAGACACAAACGGCCATCACACCCATAGCTGGATTCAAGCGCAAATCTTTTGACCCCCAAAAGAACACCCACTATAAATTGAGCTTAAAAATAAACCCTCTTGAACGAGTCGCTCTCGAATTTATACACAACTCTTCTCACTTCTAGGCCCTCTCACTTGGTGAGCCGCACTTTCCAAATACCCAGAGTCTGTCTGTGTTGGGAAGGAACCGGGCTGTTACACTACCCAAGGCGTTCCGGCCGCGGGCAGGAGCCTGCTTGGGAAGCCCTCGGGCCAGGCGCCGACTCTAGGCCGTTCCTGGAGCTTCCAATCCTAGCTCCAGGGAGCAGCGGCCTCCTCTGATTTCACACCCGGCGGCGGGGGCGGCCAGTTAAAGCTACCCCGTGGGCTATGGCAACATTTCCGTCAATGTGTTTCCTGTTGGTCTATCTCGAAAAACCCTTTGCTTCCTCCTGCGCGGTCCCAGCAGTAACCCAAGGAAACCCAGGGCGCGCTCTGTGAAAACGTTCACCCCAGGCCGTGCCCGGCTGAGGGTCCCGCTCTGGCCCCAGCAGGCGAAGACAGTCACGCCGGGGGTCACCGCCCGCACCAAACCCTCGAGGCTGGAATCAAAAATACAGTAAAATATTTTTTTAAATAAAGAACTAAAATATAATCCCCTCCAAATCTGTCTAACGATGAGAAAGGGGGGTGGAGAGCTGTGCTAGATGCCGCTTCATAAACATGAGGTCATTAAAATGTTAATTAACGAAAATGCTAGTCTGTCTCTAGGGTCCCTACAGAAGCTGCCAATAGCTGAGAGAAAATTTAAAACCCTGGTGGCCCAAGGCAAGGACCCCCCCCCCTTTCTTTATTTCCCCCTGGGCTTCAGATGCCAAAGACGCCAAAGGCCACCCGGAGTGCGGCTCACCGTTGGCTTATTTCTTAGGCCGCGCCCTGAGGGGGACAAGCCCCGAAAATACCATATGCCCTAGGTGTCCTCACTGCCTTTCCTATTCCAAAGACCTGTCAGTCAGTCCGTCCGTCCGTCCGTCCGTCCGTGGGTCTGCAGGCCTGCCCCCAAACACTGAAAGCTGGCATTGTTGGTTTGGTTTTTTTTTTTTTTTTTTTCCAGATTTTGCTTACGTCAGGCTTCAGACTAGTGCAAAACAGCCTCGGGGAAAAAAAAAGGAAGCAACTGGTTATTTTAGCTGCCATAAAGTCACATCCCACACAGAGGAAATGAACAATATCAGAAAAACGGATCCCGGCTATCAGAAGTCGAGTGTTTCCTGAATTTGTCTGTATTGAGGATGTCGATAAAATAATCAGCAGCGTGCACTACTCCGGGGGAAGGGTCTGCTTCATGCAGCCAGGAAAACACTTAACAGCTTCTGAAACCAGATTTACTCCTATCGAGAACTCAAGATTTCCTGTATGAACGGAAAGGGTCAGGCTCTTTCACTGCACAAGCTTGTTGAACCAGGTCCAGCCTCGTAACCACCCGGGCCCGGCAGCTATCCCTGCCCCATAGAGCCCGCCCGGGGCGCCTTGGCACTCCCTTCCCGGTCCCTCCAGCTAAGGGGACCCCACCCCGAGCGACACACGCGCCCCAAGACTGCCTTCGGCCACAAGCCCCCGTGGCAGCGCCAGAGGTCTCGCCCGGGCCCGCGCGCCCCGACGCCTGCAAGGTGCAGGAAAACCAATCTGAGTCATGGTGCGGTCAGCCCGGCCGCGCGCCACTGGGGCCCGCGCCTCCTGTCCCCGCGCGCGCCCGAGAGCCGCTTTTCGATCGCTTTTGCCACAACTTTCTATTGCCTCCCACTCCGCCCCCGCCGCCTCCTGGACGCTGCCACCTGCCGGGTGGCGCCTTCCTCGCCGCCGCCGCGGCTCGGCCCCGCCATGACCCGGGCCGCCTTACCCAGGGGGTCGTGGCGGAACAGGGCGTGCGTGTAGTCGTTCACCGTCCGCGGGAAGGGGTACAGAGGGCCCCCGAAGCCGCTGGATCCATAGGCGGCGGCCAGCGCGGCAGCGGAGTGGTGCGAGAAGGCGGGGTGGATCGGCGTGGGCTCGTACACCGGGGTCCGGTAGGAGGACACGAGGCTGGTGAAGGAGGAGTTGGGGGACGGCAGCGTGGGGGCGGGGGTGGGCGCGGCGGGCCCGCGGCCCAGGATGTCCTCGATGTAGAACGGCGTCGGGTGCGCCGGCTGCAACAGCGGCGTGGGCGCGTACAGCGGCACCCCCACGGCACCCGCCGCCGCCGGCCCGGGGTGTGGGTACTGCATGGCTCCGCTGCGCTCCGGCCCCTCGGAGAGCTGGCGGCCCGCGCCGCGGCGCTACATTTATCCGCGCTCCGCGCTCCCGGCGATAGGCTCTGCCGCCCACGGGGTGGGGCCGCGCTCTCTGGCCCCTTCCTGCCGCACGGCCCTGCGGCCAATGGCGCGGAGCCCCGGGAGCCGCCTCCCGCCCCCACCCTTGGCCCGCCCCCGCCGGCCGAGCTCCCCGCCCCCCGGGACGCGCTCGCTTGCAGCCTTTTAGGACCCTGCGCCCCGGTGCCCCGCTGGCCGCCGCTGTCGCTCGGGGTTCCAGGCACCCTGGTCCGGGAAGCCCTCGAAGGAAGCCCAGGGCCATGTCCGTCGTGGGAAGACACGAGGAAAATAGCGCCTGGAACACACGGACCCAAGTGGTCCCAGCCCCTGTCGGGAGGCAATTCTGCCGAAACTCGGGGGGCACTGGCCCAGGACCGGGCCCAGGGTGACAGGGGCCTGTCCCAGGCACGGAGCAGCTGGACTCGAGCCTGGCAGGCGTAGAGGCTGCTGGCAGAGCCGCGCCTTCGCAGGCCTGAGAGTACTGTCCCCGTCGGCGCGCTCGCTGGAGTAACGGTGGCACTGGCTGTTGCCCGGGGCGTCTCCGGAGCACGTATTGGGAGAGTGCCCTGAATTCCTGGGGCAGCCCCAAGGACAGAAATCCAGCCCTTAGCTGCGTCCTACTTGGGGTAAGGACGACTAGACTTCAGGGTCTCCGGGCTCGTGGCGGCTCCAGCCCCTTTCATTTGTGGGCCCCCGCACTCAGCCACTTCCGTGAGGACGCTCGCAGAAGCCGCTTCGGGGAGGAATCAAGGGAAGGCCTGGGTCTTACGGCGCCAGGTAGAATTTGTGCAGTCTTCTCCGATCCAGTGGGGTTGCTCTGTGTCCCCTATCCCCGGGTCCTGGGGTCGCAGCTGCGCGCAGCACTGCTTTCCAGTTTTGCACGTGTTTTCTATTGAATCCGTGGCTCTACCCCTTGTGGCCTCGGCTCTGTGCAGCTCCACTCGCCTGCGGGGCAAGGGGGCATTTTCTTGATTGACGCCCTCCTGCGGTCGTCACACCTCGCGGTGAGCAGTTTCTGCTAAGGTCCTCCGTTAATCGTGGAGATGCAGATTGCCCAGCTTTTTCTGTTGAGATTTTTTATTTACATCTTGGAACTATTTTCCGACTACAGCGGGGTGGCAGACGAAGGAAGAGTGGATTGGCGTCTGGTTGAGCCGAGTTCGAGTTTCACTGCGCACATTTCTGTTGAGCAATTAGTGTGTGTCAGCAGTGAACAAGACAGATGTAGTTTCTGTCCTGTAGTTTTGCCTGTCTGACGGAGGCGAGAAACAAACTTTAATGCAATGGCTTATGTGTGTGCTAGGAAGGAGAAGTACATAGTGATCTGAAACTTTACAACCGAGGGACATCACCTAGTTGGGGGAGGGGGGTTGTTAAGGGAAGGAGAGTGTTCTCCAAGGAAGTGATGTTTGCAAAGTGAGTAGTTGTCAAAGAACCTAGGGAGGGACGAATATTCCAAGTTGAAGGAGTAGCATGTGAGTGTGGTCAATGAAACTTTGGTCAAGTCATTTTCCCTGAGCTTTTCTGAAACATTTGGAACTTAGCCTAAAGGCTCCTAATCTTTTGGGGGTGGAGTCATAGGCAACTTTGAGAATCTGATGACAGGCAAAAGCTACAAGCACAGACAGACCCAGTGAGCGTAACATGCTATCATTTGAGCTAAAACATTAGGAGAGGGCAAGGATATTTATCTGTGCCTTTGCTCTAGTATGTGAACTATCTCTGGGAGAATACACAAAAAACTAGTAACATCAGCTGTCTAGGAAGAGAGAGGTGGATTTGAAGGAAGAACATGCTATATACTTGGAATATTGGGAGAACTGAACCATGTGGATGTGTGACCTATTCACAGAATAAGTAGATCCTTGAAGAAATGGCTGATTCTAGGTCTGGGGCAGGAAAAGTACAAGGTAAGCCCAAGGCACCTTGTGCTAGAAACCACAGAAAGGAGACAGACCGCCTTGATGAGTCTCCCATTGGCCAAATTTGAGGTGGTTTAAGCATCAAAAACACATTTTGGATTATAACACATTGAATATAACAGTTCAAAGTATCACTCTCTGTAGTGATTCTCAGAGAGAGAGGGATGGTGAATGGTAAAGCTGAAAGGATGCCAGCTAACAAATGTAAAACAAAAAGCTTGATAAATTCAAACATGTAATCATTCATTCAAGAAAGAATCATCTTTAGGGCTGCCTGGGTGGCCCAGTGGGTTAGATCCACTGTGGATTTCAGCTCAGGTCACAACCTCACAGTTGCTGGGGATCAAGCCCACCTTGAGCTCTAAGCTTGGTGCTGACAGTGTGGCGCCTGCTTGGGACTCTCTCTCTCCCTCTCTGTCTCTCCTCCACTCATGGGCATGCTTGCTCTCTCTCAAATAAACAAAACTTAAAAAAAAAAAAAAGTATCATCTCTCAAAGTAAATAAATAAAACTAAAAGAAAGAAATATCATCTTTGGACCAGAGCCATGGAGTGAAACATCATGGAGAATGAGGATTTTTACATCTCAGGGTATCACACCAATTGATTGGATTCTAGATTAAAGGGGGAAAAAGGCTATAAAAGACATTTTGGGAGCAATAGGGAAAAAGCGAAAATGAATTGTACACTAGATGACATTAGTAAATTAATGTTTATTGTGTTATGTGTGATATTGGTATTGTGGGTAAAATATCCTTATTCTTGGGAGGGGCAGGCTAAAGTATTTAGGTGTGAAGGGTCATGACATCTGCAACTTTCAAGTAGTTCAATACACCCAAAACATACATGCATATACACACACGTATAGATAAACAGGGTGATAAAGCAAAGTAGAAAGTTCTTCATTGGTGAGTTTAGTTGAAGCTTATACTAATGTCCATTGAACTAGTTTCAGCTTCTCTGTAGATTTGAAAGTTTCCAATATAAAACTTTTTAAAGTATGATTTCAGATGTTAAAAATGAAAGCAGTCTCATTTTTTGAAGGTAAAAATTATTTAAATTGTTTGTTAAGTCTGCATACAAGTTGCCCCTGGAAACTATCCATGGAGGGCTGTTTGAGAATCATTGGTCCCTCTGTGGTCCGCTAGGATGTTGTGCCCATTCCCCCAGTTATTATTCTCACCGCATGGCTTGATGGAGAATTCAGGCAAGTGTGCTCTTCTGTGTACCAAGGACAGAGACAGGATTTGGGGACAAAGAAAGGACAATTATTAGCTGAAGCTCAAGGGTGCCTTCAAAAGTTATGTTTGGGTCTTCAAAGATTGGGACCCGAAAGAACTAACCAGGTAACTGATTATTGTCTACTCACAACATATTTCTCCCTTGTCTTTTTCTTTTCCTGCCCCTTCCACCCAGCAAGCAATTGAGATGATTAATCTAATTTATGCAATGCCTTTACAGTAAATCACTAGCCAGCCGTCATTCTCCATCTTCAAAAATTGTATGAGTTTATAGTTTATTCTGTGCGTGACTTAGCAGCCAGCCAAAATGATGTAAATCTACAAACCTTCCAAAAATAAATACTAACATGCTAGGAAAATAATCACTGCTATAGGAAGAGGAAGCATCATCCCTTTCTTTGATTTAGCCACAGACCCTGTGAGGTAGATGGAGATCTTAAAAGGCATTGATATAACATTCCAACTCCACTACATAATGCTCACCAGCAAATTGAAGTACTTAATTCTGTTAAGCTATATAACACTACCTCTTCTAAATCCAGTCGTCAGATCCATGTTCATTTTGCTATGGTTAAAAAAAAAAAAATTACAACCACATTTGTGAATGTCACATTTATTGAACTACATAATTTTTAATATCACTTGTGTAGGTTTTATAGTTTGTTTTATTGTTTTAAAAGTCATTTGGGGCTCTAAAAGAACTAGATTTTTCCGAAGTTGTCCTTATAATTTTTTTTTCACACAGTCAGAACTAATAAAACAAAACTGTTATAGCTATTTAATTCAAAATCTCTTGGAGTTTCAATATTTTTTCTCTGCTGGATACTAAAACCAATAAAGCTACATGAGATTTTAATTATATTCTGAATTAAACAAGACCCTCTCCAAAAATTTGGCACCATTTATTTTAGTCACTGCTATTATAAAAGAGACCAAACTTTGTAGGAAGGGAAGGTGGGTCTCACCTCTAATTTATCTAGTAAAAACTTAGGTAATTCTTTTTTCCAACTTCTTTTGTTTTTAACAGATATTTAGTAAGTGAATTAAGAGAAATAAACTTTACAAATAAGCAAGTGCAACTTATTTTCAATAATTACACATAGAGGTCAAACTTCAAATTAGCTACAGCTTGAAAGCATCTATGGATTTTATGATAGCAGTTTGGTCCCCTTTTTAAGTTTGTTTATTTATTTGGGGGTGGGGGGGAAGAACTGAGAGAGAGGGAGTGAGAGGATCTCGAGCAGATTCCCTGCTATCAGCATGGAACCCAACCATGGGGCTTGATCCCATAAACTGTGAGATTATGACCTGAGCCGAAATCAAGAGTCAGATGCATAACTGGCTGAGCCACAATTTGGTTCTATTTTTACTTACACTGAAAGTTTTATTACCTTCAAGTGCTGGGATGACTAAATCATTTATTAAATCACATATCAAATCATTGTATTATTACATTTAATTAAAACTTGACAAAATCTAATTACTTAGTGTTTTAAGGCTTTAGTAACTTGCAGAATACTAATGTTACTAGATACAAATGTCTCATCTGCATCATGGATGGGATCAGAGCTCTGGAACACATAGGCAGTAATCACCATGATACCGACCCAGTGATGTCTATATTTCACATATTATACCGTACTTAGCACTGTAATGTGGATGTACTGATCAAGAACGGTTTGATGAAGCTTATGCTGTTTATTTGCTCAGTTAAAAAAGTGATGAAGCACTCAATAATAAAATAATAAAAAGATAACCCCGTTTTTTTAAATGCAAAAGATCTGATTAGACATTTCTCCAAAGAAGATATACAAATAGCCAATAAGCACATGAAAAACTATTCTATGTCACTACTTATCAGGGATATACAAATCAAAACCACAATAAGGTGCTACTTCATACCCACCAGGGTAGCTATAATAATTTTTTTTAATCAAAAAATAGCAAATGTTGGCAAGGTTGTGGAGATGCAGAATCCTCAGACATTGCTAGTGGCAATGTAAAATGAAGCAGCTGCTTTGGAAAACAATCTGACAGTGTCTGAAAAGTTTATAAATCTTTTATTATTTCTTCTTTTGTGAGAGAGAGAGAGAGAGAGGGAGAATCCTGAGCAGGCTTCATGCTCAGTGCAGAGCTCCATGTAATGCTCAATCCCAGGACCCTGGTATCACAACCTGAGCTGAAACCAAGAGCCACCCCCAAAAAAAGTTTAAAAATAAAGTTACCATATGATCCAGTGATTCCACTCCTAGACACATACCCAAGAAATGAAAATATATGTCTGCACAAAAACTTGTACACAAATGTTCATAGCGGGATTATAAAACCCAAAAAGTGGAAACAACCCAAATGTCCATCAACCTACAAATGGGTAAATAAAACATGGTGCATCCTAGCAATGGAATAATATTTGGCAATAAAAATGAATGAAGTACTAGTGATACATGCTGCAACACGGATGACCTTTGTAAACATTTTCCCTGTCACGCGCCTTTATTAACTGATATTTTTACCAGTGTTATTGAGAAATGGTTGACATACATCGATTGTATAAGTTTAAGACATACAGCATGATGATTTGATAAACATATATTGTGAAATGGTTACCACAATAGGTTCAGGGAACAGCAATCTTCTCATATAGGTACAATAAAAAGAAAAGAAGAAAATATTCCCCTTGTGATGAAAACTCTTAAGATTTACCCCCTTAACGACTTGCTATATCATACAGTATTGTTAGCTATAGTCATCATGATGTACATTGCATTCCTAGCACCTATTTATTTTATTTTTTAATTTACATCCAAGTTGGTTAGCATATAGTGCAGTAATGATTTCAGAAGTAGAATCCAGTGATTCATCCCCTACATATAATACCCAGTGCTCATCGCAACAAGTGCCCCCCTTAATGCCCCTCGCCCACTGAGCTAATCCCCCCACCGAAAACCCCTCCAGCAATCCTCCGTTTGTTCTCTGTATTTAAGAGTCTCTTATGTTTTGTCCCCCTCCCTTGTTTTATATTATTTTTGCTTCCCTTCCCTTATGTTCATCTGTTTTGTATCTTAAATTCCTCATATGAGGGAAGCCATATGATATTTGTCTTTCTCTGACTGATTTCTCTTAGCATTATACACTCTATTTCCAGCGAGTACTTATTTATCTTATAACTAGGATTTTGTACCTTTTAAACATCTTCCTCCAATTCCCTCTCCCCCCACCCCCTACGTCTGATAGACACAAGTCTGATCTTTCTCTTAGAGTTGTTTTTGGGGTTTTTTGGTTTAGATTCAACATGTAAGTGGGATCATGCAATATTTCTCTTTCCTTGTCAGACTTATTTCACTTAGCATAATGCCTCCAAGGTCCACTCATCTTGTCACAGAACTACGATTTCCTTTTTTTTTTTTTTTTTAACATTTGTTTATTTTTGAGAGACAGAGAGAGAGCACAAGCAGGGGAGGGGCAGAGAGAGAGGGAGACACAGAATCTGAAGCAGGCTCCAGGCTCTGAACTGTCAGCACAGAGCCTGATGCAGGGCTCGAACCCATGAACTGCGAGATCATGACCTGAGCCAAAGTTGGAGGCTTAATCGACTGAGCCACTCAGGCGCCTCTCGATTTCCTTATTTTTTTGGTAGCTGCATAATATTCCATATATTTATATATTCATCCATTTATGGACACTTAAGTTGTTTCCATGTCTTGGCTATTGTAAATAATGCTGCTGGGAACATCATGAGCATCATGAGCATGTGCAGACATCTTTTTCAGTTAGGGTTTTTGTTATCTTTGGATATATCCCAGAAGTGGAATTGCTGGATCATATGGTAGTTCTATTTTAAATTTTTTAAGGATCCTTCATACTGTTTTCCATAGTAGCTGCACCAATCTGCATTCCCACCAACAGTGTATAAGGGTTCCCTTTTCTCCATATTTATGCCAACATTTGTTGTCTCTTCTCTTTTTTATGATGGTCATTCTAACAGGCATGAGGTGATAATCCCACTGTGGTTTTAATTTGCATTCTCCTAATGACTAATGATGTTGAGCACCTTCTCATGTACTGGTTTTTGAGGGTTTTTTTTAAGTTTATTTATTTATTTTGAGAGAGAGAGTGTGTGGAAGAGGGGTAGAGAGAGGGAGAGAATCTCAAACAGGTTACAGGCTGTCACAGCAGAGCTGGACTCAGGGCTTGAACTAATGATCTGCAAGATCATGACCTGAGCTGAAATCAAGAGTCAGACACTTACTGGGGTGTCTGGGGGCTCAGTTGGTTAAGCATCTGACTTCAGCTCAGGTGATGATCTCATGGTTCATGGGCCCGAGCCCCACGTTGGGGGTCTGTGCTGAAAGTTCAGAGCCTGGAGCCTGATTTGGACTCTGTCTCCTCTCTCTCTGCCCCTCCCCTGCTCATGCTCTGTCTCTCTATCTCTCAAAAATAAAAAAAAAACATTAAAAAAAAAAAGTCAAACACTTAACCAACTAAGCCACCCAGGCACCCCTCATGCACTGTTATCCTTTCATGTATCTTCTTTGTAGAAATGTCTTTTCAGGATCTCTGCTCATTTTTAAAGTGGGTTATTTGTTTTGTTATTGAATTGTATGAATTCTTTCTATGTTTTTGATATTAACCCTAATCAGATATATGATTTGCAAACATACTTTGCCCATTCCACAAAGTGTGCTTTCACTTTGTTAATAATTTATTTTGCTTTTTAGTTTGATGTAGTCCCACTTGTTTATTTTTTATTTTGTTTCTTTGCAAACACTTTGCTATGTGAAAGAAGCCAAACACAAACATCCCTGATGAACATAGATGCAAAAGTCCTCAACAAAATACCAACAAACCAAATTCAATAATACATTTAAAATATCATTCACCATGATCAAGTACAATTTATTGTAATATATTGCAAACATGGTTCAATATTCGCATATCAACAGGATACATCACTTCAGAAAGAAAAAGGGTAAGAATCATATGATCATTTCAATAGCTGTAGAAAAAGCATTTGACAAAGAACAACATCCATTCATGACAAAAATTCTCAACAAAGTACACTTAGAGGAAACATACCTCAACATAATAAAAGCCTTATATGAAAAACCCACAGCTAACATCATCCTCAATGGGGAAAAACTGAGAGCATTTCCCCTAAGATTAGGAACAAGACAAAGATGTTCACTCTTACCACTTTTATCCAATGTAGTAATGGAAGTCCTAGCCACAGCAATCAGACAAAAGCAAAAATAAACTTTTGGGACTACAAAAGCTTCTGCACAGCAAAGGAAATAACAAAACTAAAAAGCAACTTATGGAATGGCTGAAGATATGTTTTTTAAATGTTTATTTATTTATTTTGAGAGTGCACACAGGTGTGTGAGAGCAGGGGGAGGAGGAGAGAAAAGGAGAGAGAGCATCACAAGCAAGCTCCATGCTGCCAGTACAGAGCCCAACATGGAGCTTGATGTCACAAACCATAAGATCATGACCTGAGCCAAAACCAAGAGTCAGGTGCGTAACCAACTGAGCCACCCAGGTGCCCCTGAGCGAAGATATTTGTAAAATGATGTATCCGGTAAAGATTTAGTATCCAAAATATATAAAGAACTTATAAAACTCAACACCCAAAAACTAAGTAATCCAATTTAAAAATGGGCAGAAGTTGGGGCATCTGAGTGGCTCAGTTGGTTGGGCATCTGACTCTGGCTTAGGTCATGATCTCATGGTTTATGAGTTTGAGCCCCACATTGGGCTCTCTGCTGTCAGCACAGAGCCTGCTTTGGATTCTCTGTTCCCCTCTCCCTGCCCCTCCCCTGCTCAAGCTGTATCTCAAAAACAAATAAAACATTTTTTTAAAAATTTTAATTAAAAAAAAGAAACCAAACAAATGAGCAAAGGGGAATAAAAAGAGAGAGATAAACCAAGAAATAGACTTTTTGAAAAGAGAGAGAGAAAGCATGAACTGGGGAGGGGCAGAGGGAAAGGAAGAGAGAGAATCCTAAGCAGGCTCCACATCCAGGGCCAAGCCCGATGTGGGGCTCTATCCCATGACCATGAGATCATGACCTAAGCAGAAATCGTGAGTCAGAGGCTCAACCGATTGAGCCACCCAAAGTGCCCCAAGAAACAGACTTTTAATTATAGAGAACAAACTGATGGTTACCAGAGGGTAGGTGGGGGTGGGGGTGGGGTGGGGTGGGGTGATGAGGATTAAAGAGTACACTTATGATGAGCACAGAGTAATGAATAGAATTGTTGAATCACTTTATTGTACACCTGAAACAAATATAGCACTGTATGTTAACTATACTGGAATTAAAATTAAAAACTTTAAAAAATTAAAAAAATAGAAAACAAGGAAAAAGAACTTTCAGAGGGAATGAGGATAAGAGCAGGAATCATAGCAATTGCTATGGAGTTTCTGTGGTGGCAGTAGCTGTGAAATGACAGGAGTCAGAATGAAAAGCAGCATCTTCTATGCGCGGTGGCTCGTGGCACCGAGCCATAGTTTGGCACCCTTCTCTTTCATGGTCTTGGGAGCAATGATTGTGGAAAAGAAGCAGAAGAGTGTCACACGTGGAGGTGATAGAAGGCCAGCCACAAAATGAGTATCCTCTCATTGTTTTCTACCTTATTATACCTCCAAGGCTGAAAGTCTAGAACGCTTTTGCTGCATTTTGATAGTCCAGCAGATAGATAATAGCTCCATTTTATAGATGAGAAGTAGGCTTAGAGAAGGTAAACAATTTGTACAAAGGCACAGAGCTAATAAACGAAGCAAGGATTTAATCTCAGATATGATTTTTTTTTAATGATTATTTATTTTGTTAGAGAGAGAGAACAAGCAGGGGAGGGGCAGAGAGGGAGGGAAAGAGAACTCCAAGCAGGCTCTGCCCTGTCAGCACAGAGCCCGACATGGAGCTCCATCTCACATGAGATCATGACCTGAGGTGAAGTCAAGAGTTGGAGGCTTAACGAACTGAGCCACCTAGGCACCCCTCAGATACGATTCTTTCTTCTTTTTTTTTTAAGTTGATTTACTTATTTTGAGAAAGAGAGACAGACAGAGCAAGTGCTGAAGAGGCAGAGAGAGAGGGAGAGAGAATCCTAAGCAGGCTCTGCACCATCAGTTCAGAGCCCAATGTGGGGCTCAAACTGATGAACCATGAGATCATGATCTGAGCTGAATTCAGACACTTAACTGACTGAGCCACCCAGGTGCCCCCCTCAGATATGATTCTTAAACAAGAATTTTCTGTGATAAGCAATGGTAATGTATACGAGTACTATTTTTTTTTTTTAATTTATTTATTTGAGTGGGGGACAAAGAGACAGGAGAGAGAGTCCCAAGCAGGCTCTGGGCTGTCAGCACTGAGTCTCATGTGGAGCTCAATCTCACGAACTCTGAGATCATGACCTGAGCCAAAATCAAGAATCAGATGCTTAACCAGCTGAACCACCCAGGCGCCCCAATAATTGCACTGTTATTTCAAGCTCCATATATTTCAAATATTTCAATTATAGTTTAATTATCCAATGTTTTATTTTATTTTTTTTTAATTTTTTTTTAAGTTTATTTATTTTTGAGACAGAGAGAGACAGAGCATGAACAGGGGAGGGTCAGAGAGAGAGGGAGACACAGAATCGGAAGCAGGCTCCAGGCTCTGAGCCATCAGCCCAGAGCCCGACGCAGGGCTCGAACTCACGGACCGCGAGATCGTGACCTGAGCCGAAGTCGGACGCTCAACCGACTGAGCCACCCAGGTGCCCCCCAGTGTTTTATTTTAAAATAAGTCATAGGCACTTCTTACATAAAGGATAAGAAATAGGCTTATTATTTGTCGTTACCAAAAATTCAGGAAAAGATTATTAGGCTTATCGATTCTATTCCCATTGATAAAAAGAAAAATCAGAGTGATTCTAAAAGGGTAGCTTGATTTTGTTTTCACTATCCTAGTTTTGAGTTATCCAACCAAGTGATATATAATTCAGTGAGAAAATAACAAAAGACATTTAAAAATTTTCTTTAATGTTTATTCTTGAGAAGAGACAGAGTGTGAACAGGGGAGGGGCAGAGAGAGAGGGAGACAAAATCTGAAGTAGGTTCCAGCCTCTGAGCTGTCAGCACAGAGCCCGACGTGGGGCTCGAACCCATGAACTGTGAGATCGTGACCTGAGCTGAAGTCGGATGCTTAACCGACTGAGCCACCCACGCGCCCCAACAAAAGACATTTTTTTTTTTAATTTTTTTTTCAACGTTTATTTATTTTTGGGACAGAGAGAGACAGAGCATGAACGGGGGAGGGGCAGAGAGAGAGGGAGACACAGAATCAGAAACAGGCTCCAGGCTCTGAGCCATCAGCCCAGAGCCTGACGCGGGGCTCGAACTCACGGACCGCGAGATCGTGACCTGGCTGAAGTCGGACGCTTAACCGACTGCGCCACCCAGGCGCCCCCCAACAAAAGACATTTAAAATAATATTTTTAATAGAATGTCTATGAAGTATTTTCATGTTTTTCTCTTCTTTCTCTTCCTCTTTGGGAGAAAATGTCCCAAGGGACATCTGCTACTGATACTCCTGCTGACCAAAAGTCACTTATTTCATCAGACAATATGCCAAGCCTAGGTATGGCAACAAGGTTTTAAATTTCCTTCAAAACGAAAGCTTTTTGGGGCGCCTGGGTGGCTCAGTCGGTTAAGCGGCCGACTTCGGCCCAGGTCATGATCTCGCGGTCCGTGAGTTCGAGCCCCGCGTCGGGCTCTGTGCTGACAGCTCAGAGCCTGGAGCCTGTTTCAGATTCTGTGTCTCCCTCTCTCTGACCCTCCCCCGTTCATGCTTTGTCTCTGTCTCAAAAATAAAATAAACATTAAAAAAAAAAAAAAAAAAGCTTTTGAATAAGGAGGTCAGATTAAACCTAAGGAGATATCAGATTAAATTCTTATTTTCCTCGGTCTCTTCAGGTTCACATTGGGGAAGTATTTTGAAGACATAGAAGGTGACCAGAAAGACTAGAAAAGACTTTTGGCTGCCAAGGGGCAAAAAGAAATGGTAAGTCAACATACAACAATTTTAATAAGAATAGAATAGGAACCAAATAGGCACACATTTGAAAAGGAAATCTCGGGGCGCCTAAGTGGCTCAGTCGGTTAAGCGGCCGACTTCAGCTCGGGTCATGATTTTGCAGTCTGCAAGTTCGAGCCCCGCGTCCAGCTGTGCTGACAGCTCAGAGCCTGGAGCCTGTTTCGGATTCTGTGTCTCCCTCTCTCTGACCCTCCCCCATTCGTGCTCTGTCTCTCTCTGTCTCAAAAACAAATAAACGTTAAAAAAAATTTTTTTTGAAAAGGAAATCTCTCTTGAACTCAGTCCACTATTTGTCTGACACGTTGGACAATGTTAATGCGAGATTACACAGATTCTGCTCCCACCTAAGACATAGAAATCTGTCAAAGAAAAAATGAGATAAACTACACAACTTTTCTTGAGCATATCAGAGAGCTAAGGTCTCAGGGCAGCTGAGTTCTGTCAGGAAAGACAGGACTTCCTAAGGAGAGACAAGGATGAGCAGTAGCTGACCTGTGGTAGAGCCTGTGAGGAGGAGACACCAGGTACCATGGAAACATGTAAGAAGTCAGCTAAAATTTTAAACAAATTGCCAAAGGCTTAATATGAGCCAACAAGAAAGTATAGAATCTCTAGGAAGTGCAGACACAGTGGGAATTTGCACCCACTAGCAGGCTCTTCACAGACTTTACCAGGTGCTCAAGAGAGTCTGGAGGCTGGGCAGAAGACCAGAGACAGCCTATATCCATGATGCAGGCCTGGGAAGGGAGGAGCCTTCACTACATGAGAGGCATGGAGCCCAGACCCTTCTTCCTTATAGACAAAAGCCACAGGGAGAAGGGCAGCACCATCCTGGCTCCTGGGGAACAGGTAAAGACCACTGTGATTGAGATAAAGGTGAAAACAAACACACAAACAGAAAACCTCCACTCCTAGCGGTGGGGCACGACACTCTTCCCTGCAAAGAAAGGGCCAAAGATATGGTCAGAGTTTGGCGACCTCAGAGAGGGACGGGATCACTGAGAAAGCCCAACTCCCCTAAGACATGGGACACAGGGCCTGCTTAGAAGTAAGGCTGGACCTGCCCGACAGAAAACCCTCCTCAACCTCCACCCCAGCCAACAAACCCCAGGAATCAGGGCATAGCATCCTTCCCAAGGCAGAAGGGCAAAAATATGCTTAGAGACTCTTCCATGGCTCAGGCACACAGGGAAGGCTGAAAGTGGAGAATAGAGCAGAAATATTGAGAAAAGCCCTCCAGCAACTTAGCTCCCTGCCCTCCCCCCATTACAAGTACTGAAAGCCAAAATTCTAGAGAAAATTTTGAAGGCATCCAGAGAAAGAAGACATTAAATGCAGAAAAGCAAAGATAGGAATTACCTACCAGCCCTCTTGTTAGAAACTGCAACCAGAAGATAAGAGTGGCATCTTTAAAGCGCTGAAAGAAAATAACTATCAACCCAGAAATCTAGACCCAATGAAATATCTTTCAAAAATGACAAAACAGAGAATTATTTAGAAACCAAAAACTGACAGAATTCATCACCAGCAGTCCTGTACTATAAGAAATGTTCGAGGAATTTCTTTAAGCAAGAGAAATATATATGGCATTGTAAACAAATAAATGGATTTACAAAAACAAGTGATCTCTGGAAATGGCTAAAATGAAAATAAATAGGAAGACATTCTTTCTCTTATTTTTTATCTAAAAGATAAATGACACTCATTTAAAAAAATATAGTAGTAATGCGTTGTAGTTCTATTGCAAATATAAAAATAAAATGGAAACAACCAGAAAAGATGAGAAATAATTAAAAGTATGCTGTTGTTTGGTTCTTAAACTATACTTGCATCAGCATAATGTTTTTGAAAGTAAACTGATTAATTCAAGATGTATATTGCAAACCTTTGGACAACAACTAAACAGAAGTTTAATGGCAATAAAATAGATTCATAACAACATTTAATTAATTCTAAACGAGGAAAAAGGAACAAAGAACAGAGGAAACAAAACAACCAGCAAGATTATATATTTAAGACCAATAATTAAATGTAAGCGTTCTAAATAAGCTAATTAAAAGACAGATTGTCAAGGGCATCTGCATGGCTCAGTTGGTGGAGTATCCGACTCTTGATTTAGGTTCAGGTCATGATCCCAGGGTAATGGATGTGAGCCCCACATCAGGCTCCCCACTTTCTTAAGGTGGAAGATCACTAACTCAGACAGGTGCAATGTTAACTATGGTTGCTGCTTATTTTCAACAAATGCCCCCAGGAAGAAGGCTATATTCACTGAGCAAGGTCAGAGTCAGGTCAAATAAAGACAAGTCCTGTGAATAGTGGGGGTCTCCAGAGAATTGCCAGATAGGTCAAATAATGACAGTTATTTGAGAATGGTGTTTTCAGGAAGCTCCAAACCTATTCTACGCCAGCCAGTGGCTGCTAGGCTACTGGTTTTCACTATGATCGTGGGTTTTCAAGGCTAGTAAGAAGCTGGGGAGAGTGATGAGAATAGGTCAAGTTAAAATCCCACAAAGCTCATCATTCTAACCAAAATATAGCCTTTAAAAAAATAAAAAATAAATGCTCCTTGGATTATTCCAAGCCTTTGGTTTATTACAAGAATTCTAAAAAATTTTTCTCTTGACAGATTTTCTGTCTCCTTGCTTTTATGGAGGACTGTTTTCAGAGGACCTTACTCTCCCATTCCCACTGACTTTACCTTATTCATTACTTTGAAGCTATCATTCCATTGTCTGCTTCCTTTCTTTCTACTGCAAAGTCAGCTGTCAGCCTAATTGTTTTTCCTAGTAATGTCTTTTTTTTTTCTAGTTACGTATAAGACTTTTTCTTTATTGTTGGCTTTTAGCTGTTTGACTATGGTGTACCTAGGTGTGACTTTATATTCACCCTGCTTGAGATTTACAGAGCCTGAGTCATTCTCTCTTCTTCCTTTGGAGGCTCTAATTACATGTATGTTAGATCTTTTCACCATACTGTTTCTTTTGTTTCTGTGTTTTTGTCTTGTTATGTCTAGTGTAGCTATTTTCTTCTAACCCATCATCCACTTTTAAAAACCCCCTTTAGGGGCACCTGTGTGGCTCAGTTGGTTAAGCATCTGACTCTTGGTTTCAGCTCAGGTCATGATGTCACGGTTCATGAGTTCAAGCCCCGCACTGGGCTTCTCACTGGCAATGCAGAGCCTGCTTGGGATTCTTTCTCTCTCTCCTCTCTCTGCCCCTCCCTTCCTCACTCGTGCACATGCGCTCTCACTTTCTCTCTCTCTCTCTCTCTCTCTCTCTCTCTCTCAAAATAAACTTAAAAAAAATCACAAACAGAGGCACCTGGGTGGCTTATTCAGTTAAGCTTCCGACTTTGGCTCAGGTCATGATTTTGTGGTTCACAAGTTCAAGCCCTGCATTGGGCTCTGTGCTGACAGCTGAGCCTGGAACCTGCTTCAGGTTCTGTGTCTTCCTCTGTCTCTGCCCCTCCCCCACTCATGTTCTGTTTCTCCCTCAAAAATAAACATTAAAAAAATTAAAACAAACTCGGCAATCAAAAAGAATGAAATCTTGTCATTTGCAACTATGTGGATGGAACTGGAGGGTATTATGTTAAGCGAAATTAGTCAGCAAAAGACAAATATATGACTTCACTCACATGAGGGCTTTTAAGATACAAAACAGATGAGCGTAAGGGAAGGGAAGCAAAAATAATATAAAAACAGGGAGGGGGACAAAACATAAAAGACTCTTAAATATAGAGAACAGAGAGTTCTCTTAAATATAGAGAACAGGAGGGCTTGTGGGAGGAGGGATAGTCTAAATGAGTAAGGGGCATTAAGGAATCTACTCCTGAAATCATTGTTGCACCATATGCTAACTAACTTGTATGTAAATTAAACAATAAGGGGCACCTTGGTGGCTTAGTCGGTTGAGCATCTGACTTCAGCTCAGGTCATGATCTCAGTCTGTGAGTTCGAGACCCCGTCGGGCTGTGTGCTGACAGCTGGGAGCCTGGAGCCTGCTTCAGATTCTGTGTCTCCCTCTCTCTCTGCCCCTCCCCTGCTCATGCTCTCTCTCTCAAAAATAAATGATAACATTAAAAAAAAATAATAAATTAAAAAAAATTTTTTTAAAAACAATAAATAAAATTACTTTAAAAAAGTACGTATTGTATAACAAAAAAATTAAAACAAAATTAAAATAGATTGTAACATTTAAGAATTTTTTTCCCATCTGCTAATTAATTCTACCTACAATATTAATGCCACTATGATTCAATTACCTTTTCTATTTTGAATGGATTTTTAGGCCAAAATCATATACAATGAATCATTTTAAGACTTACTGTTATCATTTCTCAACATATACAAATATTGAATAATTATATTGAACTATTATATGCCAATTATGTCTCATTAAAAAATAAAAAATTTTAAATAAAGTACATAACTCAGTAGCATTTAATATGTTCACAATATTACACAACCATCACATCTATCTAGTTCCAGTATATTTCCAATATCCCAAAAGAAATCTACATACTTATTAGTCACTCCCATTTCCCCTCTCAATCAGCCTTGGCAATCACCAGTATGTTTCCATGAACTTACCTGTTCTGGATATTTTGTAGAAAAGGAATCATAATCACACAATATATGAACTTCTGCATCTGACTTCTTTCACTCTATTTTCAAGGTTTATTCACACAGTATCATGTACCAGTATTTCATTCATTTCTATGGCCAAGTAGTAATCCATTGTATGTATATACCACATTGTGTTTATCCATTCATATGTTGATGGACACATAGGTTGTTTATAACATTTGACTATTGTGATAGTGGTGATATGAACATATATGTACAAGTATTTTAAGTGGATGATTTTTTGATTTTCTCTTGGATAGGTACCTAGAAAGGGAATTATGGGTCATACAGTAATTTTATGTTTAACTTTTTTAGATACCATCAAATTATTTTTCTACAATGACTGAACCATTTTACATTCTCACAAGCAATATATGAAGGTTCCCGTTGAACATCTTCGCCAATACTTGTTTTTTTTGTTTTTACTATAGCTATCCTTTTGGATGTAAAGTGATATCTCTCTGTGGTTTTGATTTGCATTTCCTTGAAGATGACATACACTTTGATACTTTCAAGATTCTGTATTCAGCTTTAGATAGTTTGAATATATAATGTCTCTCGTTGTGAATCTCTTTGAGTTTCTCCTGTTTGAATTTGTTAAGCTTCCTGGATGTACAGATTCAAGTGTTGCAACGAATTTGGGAAGTTTTCAGCCATTATTTCAAGTATTTCTGCCCATTCCCCTCCTCTCCTTCTGGTACTCCCTTTTTGCAAATGTTGGTATGATTCATTGCACTCCACAGGTCTTTTAAGCTTTATTTAGTTTTTCCTTCATTCTTTTTTCTTTCTGCATTTTGGATTAGACAAATTTCAATTAACCTGGGTTCGAGTTCACTGGTTCATCCTACTGCCTCCTCACATCTGCTATTGGAATCCTCCAGTGTTTTGTGTATGTGTATTTTCATTCCAGTTTTAGTACTTTTCTGCTAAAAATTTGTGTGGCTCTTTTTTTTAGTTTCTTTACTAATATTCTCCACTTGTTGAGACATTGTCCTCCTGAATTCCTTTAACTCTATGAGTGTATTTGAGACAGTTCATTTAAAGTCCAATGTTTGTGTTTCATAAGGGATGGTCTGTATTCCTTTCTTCTGTAAATGGGCCATACTTTGTTTCTTTGCATACTTCTTAGCTTTCTGTTAAAAATTTTTTGGTATTATAATGTGGTTCTCTGGAAATGGGATTCTTCTTGCCTCAGGGTTTTTGTTTGTTGCCTGCCGTGGCTGTAACCGTTTGTTACTTACCTAAACTATTTTCGAGTATCGATTCTTTGACTTCTGTAGTCTCCGAGGTCTCTTTTTGCTTGCATAGTAAGCTGACAGATTTCCTTGAATACCAGTAACCAAGAAATAAATAAAACAAGAAGTAAAAAAAAAAATTAAGGAAAAGAAAAAAAATCCTTCGAGTCTTTACAGATTGACTGTGTTGGAACACACCTTCAGTGCTTAGCTAGGCCATTTAAAATCTGCCTTAGTTTTCACTATCTGCTTGTGCTGAGCCTGGAGATCAGCCAGCAGTGAAAGCTTAGGGTCTTCTCTAAGCATGTAAGTTGGCCTGGACATGAGTGGCTTTCTCAACTCCCCAGTATACGTAGCTTTGAAGGCCTAATTTCCCTAAGAAACTCTCCTTTTTTTCCCTCTCAGGCTTTACGCTCTTTTATTTACCTCAGCTGTCATTTTTTGCCCCAGGTAGCAGCAGGGCATTCATTGGCCTTATATATATATATATATATATATTTTTTTTAACGTTTATTTATTTTTGAGACAGAGAGAGACAGAGCATGAACAGGGGAGGGGCAGAGAGAGAGGGAGACACAGAATCGGAAACAGGCTCCAGGCTCTGAGCTGTCAGCACAGAGCCCGACACGGGGCTTGAACCCACGGACCGTGAGATCATGACCTGAGCCGAAGTCCGACGCTCAACCGACCAAGCCACCCAGGCGCCCCTCATTGGCCTTATATTTTTGAGAAATGCCTGCCACTTTTCCACCCTGAGTTGTGAATTAGATGAAACAAAGGCAAGTGCCTTGCTTCAGTCCTCCAGATTGCCCCAGGCAGAACAGTTTTTTGAGAACAAGAGGTCCTCTACTCCTTCAGGACCAGTGAACGGGGTCCCCACTCGGAGAATGTGTGTTTGCCGTCTGTCTTCACCAGGGAGCTGGGAAGGGGAATGGAGCAAGAGCAAGTAAAATAACAAAGATTTCCTAGTTTTAGGTTTGCCTTTTCTTGATTCAGCATTTGCTTTGTTGCTATAAACCTAGTTCTGACAAAGTTGTTTCTGAATGGTTTTGCCTCAGGAGGAATGAGTCCTTGAAGCTGCCTATTGTTTTTGCTGATAGGTTTTGTTTTGTTTTTTTTTTTACTTTTATTTTTTTTGAGTGCTTTATATTGTATATGAAAAACTGTAAAGCTGGTTTAAGGCTTGGGATGTTAAAATTCTCTGGTGATCTGGGCGCACTTGGCTAGCTCAGTCAGTGGAGCATGTTACTCTTGATCTCAGGGGTTGTGAGTTAGAGCCCTACGTTGGGTGTGGAGCCTACTTACAGTAAAAAATTTTTTAATTTAAAAAAAATTTTTTTAAGCTGAGTCATACGTTGGGTGGCTCAGTTGGTCAAGCATCCAACTTCAGCTCAGGTCATGATCTCACAGTTCTTGGTTGCGAGCCCCACGTCGGGCTCTGTGCTGACACCTCAGAGCCTGGAGCCTGCTTCAGATTCTGTCTCCGTCTCTTTGCCCCTCCCCTACTTGCGCTCTCTCTAAAGTAAAATAAAACATAAAAAAGTTCTCTAGTGATTTATTTTTGCTTGTCAGTTGCATTAGCATTCCTAGGTAACTTTAAAATGTCAGAGAACGGATGACTTAAAGCTGGACTTCAGGCCCTGTGAGGGCCACTCTGTTTCTCATTAATCCCTTAGAGTACAACTGAAAGCCTGGAATGTTTACCAAGGCCCTTCTTCCTTGGTGGTGCCTGTGTGGAAGTGTATTTTAGGAATTTTAGAACTTGCTGAACTCTGTAAATATAATACATATTAGCTACACTCTATTTTCAAAGTTCTCTGGGTTATAGGCAAGAAATTAAGTGTGGAAAAGACTCAGCACAAATTGGAGCCAACAATTTGTCAAGTAGAAATGAATGCCTTCTTCATCTTATCATCAATGGAAGGAGTGAGGTGAAAGAAATAAGTAAGGAAATAAATAATAGGGCAAGCAAGTTAATGTAGAAACCAAATTTATTGATGGATTTACTGAGGGCAGATTATTTTCTTAGATATTATCCATAGGTTATGTTGACATCTGGTTTTGCAGAGAAATTGTATCATTATTTTTATTAAGATAATTAACACTTCTGAAGGTAAATTTAGTTCCTTGAAGTAGCACGTTTTCTAATCTCTAATAGGGCTTGGCTTTACTTAGCTATCACAATCAAATCTCTCTAAAGTTATGCACTTAAGTTGATGTGGTCACCAAATGTTTTCTTTGCGTATATTCCTTCTTCTAGTGTGCTGATTCTTCATGTTGAAAAATGTCAACTTCCAGAAATTTGGCTGCTAGATCAAAACTGTCAGGACCCATCTAAGGGTTAAGATTTCAGTAAAGAAAAATATACATATACACATTTTATTATATACAAAGAACAAAGTTTCAGATGAAGGTAAACAAGAGGATAGAAATTATCATCATAATTAATAGCTTCAAAAAGCCCTTTTAAATCACTGGAACCTCTGCTCAAGATACAGGCCACATAGCCATTAATCAGAGCTCTTGGTAGTTCTCCCATAAAAGTAATCTATATTCTGGAGAAGCTGGCTTCTTACAAACTCTGTGGGGGCTAATGTGTTAAGGCCTCATAAAGAAAGGAGTGCTTCTTCATCTAGGGGGAAACAGACTAAAAATATTGAAGGAAGGAATGCTTCTAGGGTTATGTTTATTGTTGATAGTAATTTTAGGCAGAACCACAGAAAAGTGTTAAAGACTTCTAGATAAAATTCAGGCTATCTCATAATAAGAATAGATACCATTTTGTAGCTCTACAGATGGTTTGGTAGCAAATGAAAAAGGAGAAAATGAGCTGAGAATGCAGACTGGAGAAGTCTAGGGAAGGAAGCAAGCAGATACAGACATAATTCAATCGTATCAAGGAAAGAACGGAGATGGTCCTTCCCAAGACCAAGTTGGCGGTATTCACCTACATAAATTCAAGCCTAGAAGAACACGCAACTTTTATATATGTGCTGCCTAGTGATATACCAGAAAGGGCTATTTTATATCAAAAGCTAAAAATACACATTTACTGAATGCAAGTCTCAAATAAAACCCAACTTAATGTACAGTGAACTACAAGAATGACAGAAAAATGGGCAGACATATTAAAGTCAACTAAATTTACAGTATTGCCTTGATATTTTCCATTCGTTTTTCATCTATACATAAGGCTCAAGTTCTGGAGTTATAGGTTCTATTTTTCATTTTTCTTAAAAATAAAATTAGCAATCCTCAAGTTAACTAAAGATTTATCTGGGCTCGTAGAGGTAATCTGCTCCTTGTAACAGAATGCTCTGTAGTTTCTTCCACTTTAGACCTCTCCACTGAATTAATGCCCCTGTTTTCTTTGTCTTTTCCATGTGATTTTTTATGCTGTGAATATTAAGGGAAGAAATTAAGTCAATAAAGTAGCATTTTACTTTACATATTACAGATATGTGTTATTACATAACATAATACATATTACATAACATAATACACTCTGTTTTCAAAGTTCTCTGGGTTATAGGCTAGAAATTAAGTGTGGAAAAGACTCAGCACAAATTGGAGCCAACAATTTGTTTGTCAAGTAGAAGCGAATGCCTTCTTCATCTTACCATCAATGGAAGGAGTGAGGTGAAAGAAATATTAATTTTCTGCATGATTTTCCAAGACAAAATTATAGATTTTACTATAGGGCAGTGGTTCTCATCGGGAAGCAATTTGACTCCCCAGACTACATTTAGTAATATCTGGAGACATTTCTGGTTGTTAAAACCGTAAGGTGCTACTGGCTTCTAGTGCGGAGAAGCCAGGGATGCTGTGAAACGTCCTGTAATAACAAGACAGTCCACCACGACAAGGATTATCCAGCTCAAAATGTCAACAGAGCTGCTACTGATAAATCCTGCTCTAGGAAAATGAAGATTTGATATTATGCAACAACAGGCAATTCTATTTTAAGCAGAGAATCTGATATATGGCTACCTTGAGGTGTTTTTTTAAGCTGTATTTTACCTTTTCTTTTAAACATTTCATATTTCTCACTTGGGAATTGTATTTCATTGGAATTCTCATACTTGCCCATAGAGAGCTTTAAGAGACCAAAGACATCCATTGCAGACCCAGTCATCCGTGCTGAGACAAATCATACATCAACTTTAGAATTTCAAACCCAGAAAATTTCCCCACAAGAGACTGCTATCAGGGAAAACATAATTTTCAGACTTCAGCTGAAGGTCTAAAATCCAACCCCAAATCTTTTCTGGTACTGTAGGGACTTCCCTGCCACAGCTGAACCACTGAGCCTCGCCTTCAAAATATCATGAACGGTAGTAATGAAAGGATTTCCAACCAGAGATTAAGTAGTCACTAAGGTTCTCTTTTCTTAAGTTTCCTTCTTTCCTTAACTTTGACAGAAGAGAGGGCTGAAAAATGGAAAGAAATATATTTAGAGTTCTCTAACAATAAAGCAAAAGGTAGGAAGGATTTGGGGATAAAATTACCTTGAGGCAGACATAGAGGAACTGAACAGAATCTAAGCTAGAAGTTTTAACCAGCTTACATGGGGGATGGAGAATTTTTAGACCTTGGTGGGAAGACCCCTGCAAGTCTATTAGATACAAGCACATACATTTATCACAAGCAGCATTTCAACTGTAAAATGTAGACATCAATGTCTTATGTGGGAAAATCCCTCCTTTACAGACTGCGTCTAGGCTCATGTCTTCAAAACAAAGGGAAAGGTACGGGGCAGTTTATAGTGCCATGCTCCCAACAGTGTTGAAAAGGGGTTAGGAAAGGTTACAGGACTTAAGTGAGCAAGATCAAGGCAGGTGAGGGGCTCAGAAAACATGGGGGAATCCTTAACAAGAGAAAAGCCTCAGGTAGGAGAACTAAAATAACGTGAGAGGCCTTTAGTCTCTCAGTCTCTTAAACCTCTTGGCCTTCAGAGTCTGAGTATGGGCAGAGATAGGCTCCAGGACGTCCATGTCAAAGGTGGAGGGAAGAGAGAAATGACTGCTCTTCATATCCATCTGAGAATGTAGGAAATGGAAAGGGGATAAATACAATAGCTAAAGAGTACTATCTGGGGATGGAATGAAGTCAAACTTTACCTTCATTTATCCCATAGAAAAACCCTGACCAATTATCAGATTTGTGTAAATAATTTAAATCAGAAAAGTTAACAAGCTATCCCAAAGGAATGACAAAATATTTTTCGGTTTCACCCACCAAGAATAGCACTTTCCTTCACACTGTACAGCCACTGACTCATATCAGATGTGGAAGGATTATCTGACAGGATATAATCAGGTACCTGGAAAAACGGAATCCCACCACTTGATGAACAATCCACACTAGCATCTATAGATGGCTCTTGACTTGGAGGTTCTTCTATTGAGTGCCCTAGAACTGACTTTTCTTCATCCAAGTCCTAAAATAAGAAGGTAGATTAGTGATTAAGTCCAAGGACTTAAAAATCTTCACAAAAGTAAATGCAGTTTTCTTCTTTGAAAATAACACAACATCCATTGCATAAAAGTTAAACCTCAACAAAATTCGTAGAAAGTCTAAAAAATAATGAAAATAATCCCAAATGTTTTCTCACAGAGAAGTACTTATAATAGTGTTAAAAGTAGTAATCTCAGAATAATGGGATTACAGTTTGTTAGTTTTTATGTTACTTTATGACTTCCCAACTTGTCTATAATTACTATAGTTAAGGGGTGCCTAAGTGGCTCAGTGGGTTAAGCGTCCAACTCTTTTTTTTTTTTTTCTAAGCTATTTATTTATTTGAGAGAGACTGTACAAGTAGGGGAAGGCAGAGACAGGGGGGAAAGAGAGAGAGAATCTCAAGCAGGATCTGCACCCTCAGCACAGAGCCCGATGCAGGGCTCCAACCCATGGGCCCTGAGATCATGACCTCAGCTGACACCAAGAATCAGATGCTTAACCAACTTGACCCACCCAGGCACCCCTTGAGCACGGAGCCTGCTTAAGATTCTCTCTCTCCTTCTCCCTCTGTTCCTCCCCTGCTCACTCACGAGCATGCTCTCTCTCAAAAAAAAAAAAATTAATAACAATAATTACTAGAGTTAAGAGCACAGATTGTGGAGCTCTTCTAGGTTCTAATCCCAACTCCACACTGACATAGGACAAGATACTTCTTAAGTTTCCTCACCTATAAAATGTGGGTAGTACTAGCATCTACTTCAAAGGACTACTTAGAGAATTAACTGAGTATATATATTTATGTAAAGTGCTTAGAACAGGCTGTCACATAATAAGCACAAATACTGGTTGTTACTATTATTATGACTTTAATAATTTTAAAATGCCCAGATTAAAAGAAACAGACTGAAGGGTCAGACGACTACCATTAATGAGACAGGGTAGGATTTAAGGGCAAAGAATAAAATTCTTCACATGAAGTTGATGACAAAAGGAGTTTATGCGAGAGATCTAATATTAGGAATGCTTTAAATTTTACCTGACTGATCTCTTCCTTGTTGTTTTCTGAACAGTTTAGCATCATTAACAGCTCAGGTTGCTTCCTTTTCAACTGATCAAGGAGCTGTTCACGTGGTTCAGTTCTCACCAGGGTTGATGGGTATAAGTAATTTTTCCTCTGTGGTGTCGTACCTTTAGTGGATTATATAAACGGGAAAAGAATTGAAGTGTGGGATTTGAAGAAGATTTTTTTAATGCTAAAATGTATACTTCCAAATGAGTCTTGTCTTCCAAAGATATAGCCACTACCCTACATGGGATGGCCGTGTGGGTGTGTGTGTGTATGTGTATGTATACATGTATATAATACTTCAAAGTATGTTATGTATATAGCTTTGAAGTATAATTTCATACCATAAAACCTACTCAATGATTTTTAATAAATTGACAGGGTCCACAACCCTCAATGCAATGCAAATAATGACTCAATTCTCATACTATTAGTCTGTTATACTTTCTTCCCTAAATCATGATAGCCTACACTGATCTTTGCCATCTGACCTCTCAAAATGGTGATTCCTAAATGCCAAAAGTCCATGACAAAATAAGAGGTACACATAAGAAAATGCACAATGTGGTATGGTTTTTCCACTAAACTAAATTTATTTAATTACATTCCTCAATTTTTGGTATTAAAATGCCCTGATACAAAACAGTGCTAGATAGATGGTTGCTGGTTTTCATTTGCTTTTAAAATGTCTTCTCTTAACAAAGCCAGTTCCCTAAATGTTTGTAAAATTTTACTGAATTGGGATGCCCAAATTTCTACAAGTACATGTCACTTGTATTGTGACACCTAATCTTGATTAAAGCTATTTTAGGGTCCCAGTTTTTCCATTTGAGTTGACTACAGCAAGATGGTAAAATCCTATCAGGCAACAGCAGGACCTGCTTCTTATGAACATCTGGCACAGTACAAGGTTGACTTCAACTTTAAAAATTTGAACCATTCTATTTCCCTTTGAAATTACCTGTTGGGATATCCAATTTCAGATCCTGTTGTAGAAAGCAATTAAGCTTAGTCAAACCAATTTTTATGGTTTCATTAAATTCTAGACTTTGTGCTATTAATTTTTCTTCATCAGTAGTTATCTGATCAAAAAACATATTACGCTGGTTCTCATTAGCTGCTTTATGTTCATTTAATTTTTCAGTAATCTCTGAACTTGAAGCCTCACAACCTTGGTTTACAACCTGTAAATGATACAAATGAGCTTTCATTATTAAAATTGAAGTTGTCAAATATTTTATTCAATATATTATTTCGTCTTACTTTGAAATTTTCCACAGTAAAGTTTTAAAAACACATGCAGAAGTAGAGAAAATAGTATAATTAACCCCCTTTTATTGACTACCCAATCTCAGTGTTTATCCATACATGGGGTATAGCTCAAACAAGATTAACCACTTCCTCTTCATCTTCCCATAGAATTATTCTAAAGCAAATCCTGTATCATTTCATCCATTTACTTCAGCATACATCTCTAAGAGTTCAGAGTTTTTTAAGACCACTCTCATATCTAAAAAATTTAACACTGATTTCTTTATATCAAATGTCTAGTCAGCGTGCAAATTTCACAAATTGTCTGAAACGATTTTCACAATTCATTTGTTTGAATCAGAATTTATCATTAGATTTGGTTGATATGCCTTTAAGTAGGTGACATATAATTTATCACCCAAACTGAGATGCTCTTCAGAGTGAAAAGGGCTACTCTTAGTTATAATTACATCCAAACAACTGATGTCAACAAGGACTATTCCAGGCAGATTAGGACTTAAGATCTTTTAGTCTTAATTCTCTTTTGATATAGGAGATCTTTCTTCATACTTTTCCCTTTGAAAAGTTTTTCTTCTTCAAAAAACTAGGTCTTTGCTCTGCTATCTCAAATTCTGGATCTGGTCAATTGCCATCTCTACACTGTATTTTCATATGTTTATACTCTGTATTTTCTACAAAGTAGTGAGATCCAAAGGTTTGATGTAAATCAGGTTTAATTGTTTGGCAAGAATATTTTGTTGGTGGTGCTGAAAGCACATAATGCCTAGTTATGTCTCTCATGTGAAGATTAATCAGTTGAGGTACCTGGCTGGCTTAGGTAGTAGAGCACGTGGCTCTTGATCTCGGGGTCATGAATTCAAGCCCCACAGTGGGAGTAGAGTTAACTTAAAAAAAATAAATTCTAGAGGCACCTGGGTGGCTCAGTTGGTTAAGTGTCCGACTTCGGCTCAGGTCATGATCTCACAGTTTGTGAGTTCAAGCCCTGCATTGAGCTCTGTGCTGACAGCTCGGAGCCTGGAGCCTGCTTCGGATTCTGTGTCTCCTTCGCTCTCTGCCCCTCCCCCACTTGTGTTCTGTCTCTATCAAAAATAAGTAAATGTAAAAAAAAAATTTGGGGGGGGGGGCGCCTGGGTGGCTCAGTTGGTTGAGCGTCTGACTTTGGCTCAGGTCATGATCTCGTGGTTTGCAAGTTCAAGCCCCACATCGGACTATGTGCTGACAGCTCAGAGCCTAGAGCCTGCTTCAGATTCTGTGTCTCCCTCTCTCTCTGCCCCTCCCCTGCTCATGCTCTGTCTCTCTCTGTCTCAAAAATAAATAAAATATTAAAAATAAATAAATAAAAATTTAAAAAATTTTTAATAAAATAAAATAAAAAAATAAATTCTAAGAAAAGATTAACCGAGGGGCGCCTTGATGGCTCAGCTAGCTAAGCATCCGACTTTGGCTCAGGTCAAGATCTCATGGTTCGTGGGTTTGAGTCCTGCACTGGGCTCTGTGCTGACAGCTTGGAGTCTAGGGCCTGCTTCAGATTCTGTGTCTCCCTCTCTTTCTGCCCCTCCCCTACTTGTTCTCTCTCTCTCTCTCTCTCTCAAAAATAAATAAATAAACATAAAAAGAAAGATTAATTGGTTACAAAAAAAGATTTATCCGTGAGTTTGAATGTGGTCACCCTATTAATTATAAAGTTCTCCTGGGGCTCCTGAGTGGCTCAGTCGGTTAAGTGTCCGACTTCGGCTCAGGTCATGATCTCGCAGTTTGTGGGTTCAAGCTCTGCATCAGGCTCCGTGCTGACAGCTCAGAGCCTGGAGCCTGCTTTAGATTCTGTCTCTCCCTCACCCTCTGCCTCTTCCTGACTTGAGCTCTGTCTCTCTCTCTCTCTCAAAAATAAACATTAAAAAAATAAAGTTCTCCTCTCCATCAGTTTGCATCAAAAGGTATAAGCAGTCATTAATGTCCACAAGGGTTATCTCACTAAAATTACAAAATGGTGATTTTCCAATTCTGTCATTTCTTCTGCATTTTATTAGCTGGGATTCTTCTATGAAACCCTTTTCTTCATCCACTACCCTGCTAAACCAAGATAGAATTCTTTTGGGAAAGAGAGATGGATGCTCAACTCTTTCCCTTTATTTACCAGTTTTCAAAATAATGCACTGCTTCCCTAGCATGATCCAAAGGAGACCCAAGAAATTTGTATGAATTCATAAGCCTTAATATATTTAATGTATTTTAATCTATTTTAGCAATTCTTTTTGATACACAAATTGTACCATCTTTAAACAAAGAAGTGTCATCAGGTAGACTCCTATGTCTTTTTGATACAACCCCACTAATCTTGAATAGCTCTCTTACTTTCTAGTATGACAGGATCTCTAGGCTTATCTGGTATATTTCTGGTTTCAAATCTGAACTCACCTATTTCTCCATTAGCCCTGATTCCTCTTGGTAAAAATAGCTTATAAAGCTTAAAATACTTACATCCTTTTACCCAGTTTCTGAGAATATTAGTAAAATCCTTTTATGACACAGAAAGAAAAACCAAGCCACAAAGGGCTCATGTAAGTATTAGGATCAAGCAAACACACAAACCTATCAAGTATCCTTTGAGCAATCAAAACAGTATCTTAAAGCAATAAAGGTTTGAATTACATATCCAAATAGAGTGCCCTTAACTGAAGGAACCAATAAGTCAAAAACCAAGGATAGATACAAGACAGATCAGATACATGTTAAATAATTTCAAGTTCTGGGGGACATGATACTAGATCTTGTATAAGCATACCAACTATTTATGCTTAAAATTTTAATTCATTATTTTAATTTTTTTTAATGTTTTTATTTATTTTTTGAGGGGGGGGGGAAAGGGCAGAGAGAGGGGGCAGGGAGAGAAGATTCGAAGCCGGCTCTGTGCTGACAGCAGAGAGCCCAGTGTGGGGCTTGAACTCACAAGCCGTGAGATCATGACCTGAGCCGAAGTCATATTCTTAACTTATGAGCCACCCAGGCACCCTAACCATTCATTATTTTAAAATATCATCTGGGGAGCCTGGGTGGCTCAGTTGGTTAAATACCCAACTCTTGGTTTCGACTCAGGTCATTATCTCACAGTTTGTGGGTTTGAGCCCCACACGGGCTATGCACTACCGGTGCAGGGACTGTTTGGGGTTTTCTCTCTCTCTCCCTCTCCCTCTCAGTCCCTCCCCCGTGCACACCCTCTCTCAAAATAAACCTTAAAAAAATAAAAATAACTGTTTTCAATCCAATTCTTATCCAAGAGTATTTAATTTCCTGATTATCACTATTCTCTCCAAAGTAAATTCCAATTACAAAGTTATTACCTCCAGTAAGTTCTGAAGTTCTTCTTCCCTTATATTTAAGCAAGATACCCACTGTTCAGAAAAAGAAAGTGTGCTTTTGTTCAGAGCCTCACATCTCTGTTCAGTCTCTTGAGATACTAGTTCCAGGCTGCTATTAAGTTTATCACAGTGTTTCACAGACTCTTCAACCAGTTTTGTACCTTCTTGGTTAAAATGTCTGAGTTCCTGTGATAAGCCATCACAATCAGCACAAAATTGTGTATTATATGAGGTTGTTTTGCTGATTATATCCTTAGATTTCCTATAGAAAAAGAGAATAACATTGTTAAAAATGGAAAATTAAGACTCAAAAGATATATAACTTACCCAAGATCACACAGTTCAAAAATGGCATATCTGAACCCAGGCAGTCTGGCTCCAGAGCCCATATTCTTAATTAATTTTCTATATTGAAAATGGATGCTTTAGGGGCGCCTGGGTGGCTCAGTCGGTTAAGCGTCCGACTTCAGCTCAGGTCACGATCTCGCGGTATGTGAGTTCGAGCCCCACGTCGGGCTCTATGCTGACTGCTCAGTGCCTGGAGCCTGTTTCAGATCCTGCGTCTCCCTCTCTCTCTGACCCTCCCCCGTTCATGCTTTGTCTCTCTCTGTCTCAAAAATAAATAAATGTTAAAAAAAAAAATTAAAAAAAAAAAAGAAAATGGATGCTTTAGCTGGTGTCTTTTCATAGCAGATTGATGTATCTGCCATTAAGTGACCTTTGGAAATGTCTCTTTTCTCATAAAACCCTTCCCAGCTCTCCTCCAGATATAATGCTTTACTTTGTACCTCTTAGAGTGATGACTATACTAAAAATAAAATCTATCTATGTGTTTCATTCCTCCTAATAGATTATGTTACCTAAGGGCATCACCTACAGACTCTAGTCTAATCCCTAAAGTGTCCACAATCAGTCTAGCACTCTGTTCTTAAGCAGTTTTGCCTTGCCTATGACATTAAATACATCATAAAAATTATAAATGTTACAAAACAAAGTCAACGATAAGGCTTTTAATAATTAAGAAGATTATATGGGGATGTGACAAACTATACACCTGGCACACACAAGTACACTGCAACATAACCTTGGTGTAAAACTAAAGTCCTCTTACAGGACTACAGAGTTAAACTTTGGTGAATGAAAGTTACCCTCTATTACCACTAGGTGGTACACCATGTGAGGAAACCAAATGAGGGAGTAACTATTTTGAAAACCAAAGTTCAACTATAGGTTAAATGGAAATGATTGAAAAAGGAAACGAAATTCAAGTAAGAGGCTGGAGACCATCAACACAAATCTAGTCCTTCAAGAAATCACAACCTGGTAGGAAGATGAAATTTATTCATAAGTGACCATAATCCATGATAAATACCAAAGGCACTGAGTGGGTCTCAAACTTCAGGATACATAAACCTCACCTAGATTCCTGGGCCCTACTCCTGGCTGATTCTTTTACATGGTTCCTGGACCACACTTTGAAAAACATTTTGAATAAATGTCAGGAAGACAGGAAAAATGGCTTGCATAGGCCTTAAAGAGTATATCATAGTTTCCTTCCCATTTCAATCCTACTCTAGTATTCCCTTCAGAGCTATGGAAGAAGCCAGAAGTCCTGAAGTTTAGAGACTAGGAATTAAAAGTAGGGAAACTTTCTAGATCTAGAATCTAGAAAGAAGAATTCAGAATGGGACATGATACAAGGAATAGGATCATCAACAGAACTGGAAGACACATGACAGAAGTTAGGTAGTAAAACAGGTGATAGCTAGAATTCTAGAGCAGCACTGTTCAACAGAATATAATGTGAGCCACATAAGTAACATAATGTTGCCACATTAAAAAAGAAAATAGGGAACTGGGGAATGCCTAGGTGGCTCAGTTGGTTAAGCACCAACTCTTGATCTCAGCTCGGGTCTTGATCTCAGGGTAGTGAGTTCAAGCCCTGCACTGGGCTCCATGCTGGGTGTATAGCCTACTTAAAAAAAGAAAAAAAAAAAGATAAAGCAATCAGCATAACAGTGTACAGGGTGTATATAGCATATACAGAAGCAAAATATATGAAAACAATGAATATGAGATGAGGAGAAATTGGGAATGTATCCTATAAGGTCCTTTGATTACACCTGAAACAGTAAATTACATGAAAATGGATTAACATTACTTAAAAATGTGTATTATTCATCTTAGAAAAACTAATTAAAAAGGTAATTTTAAAAGTATAAATGATAAGTCAATGGAAGAGATACAATGAAAATGTAAAAATCCTCAACTTAAATTTGGAAAGGAATAAAAGGAAACAAAGCACAAATGACGCAACAAAAAGAAACCAGCAATATGGCAGATTTTAATTCAACTATATCAATACTTCAAATGAGAATGGCCTAAACACACCAGTTAAAGGTGATACATTGTTAAATGTGATGAAAAAGCAATACCCAATTATGCGTTATCTCCAAGAAATCCACTTTAAATCTAAAGACTTAGCCCAAAAGTAAAGGGATTAGAGATACATTATATGCAAATAGCAATAAAAGGAAAGCTAAATACTAATATGTTTCAGACAAAGTAGACTTCAGAACAAGGAAGATGATCAGGGATAAAAGGGGATATTACATAATGATAAAGTGGTCAATTCTCCAAGACATATCAACCTTAAATGTGTATGCAACTAACAACAGAACATCACATATGTGCAGCAAAAACTGATAAAACTGATGAGAAATAGACAAATCTAAAATTGTAGTCAGATTTCAACACCTTCTCTTAGTAATTGATAGAATAGGCAGAAACTCAGTAAGGATATGGATGACTCAAAAAATACTATCAATCAACTTGACCTAACTGACCTGTATAGAACACTTCATCCATCAAAAGCAGAACAAATTTTTCTCATATGGGTAGACAAATAAAATTGTCATTGGAACCAGAGCTCACAAAAATGGGCCAGGACCTTCACACTAAACCTAAACAGAGTAAATGCCTGCTAAAAAAGATGGCTTAAATAGGATTCTGAATCTCCTAACATAAACCAAAAATGTTCAAGATACAATCAAAACCGTTCTGGAAAATCACAACTTGAATGAGAAAAGACAACAGGTACCAACACTGAGATATGAGATAATTCAGATGTTGGAATAATCTGTTAAGGATTTTACAGCAGCCTTACAAAAATGTTTCAATGAGCAACTAAAACACTTTTGGAGAAAAAAAAAGAATTAAAATCTAGGCAAAGAAAAGAAGAGATTAAAAAAGAAGCAAATGAAAATTTTAAAACTGAAAACTCTAATAACTGAAATGAAACACTTCACTGAATGGGTTCAACAATAGGTTAAAGATGACAGAGGAACATGAAGACAGTTCATAAAATTTACTCAATCTGAACAACAAAGAAAATATCTATAGCTTCAGAGACCTATGAGACCATAATAAAAGATCTAACATGTGTGTTACCAAACTCCTAGAAGCAGAGGAGAAAGAATATGGAGCTGAAAACGTTCAAATAAAGGATAAAAATTTCCAAAATTGGTGAAAGGCATAAGGGTATACAGATTTAAGAAGCTGAGAAAATCCGGACAGGATAAACTCAAAGAAATATATAATCAAACTTCCAAAGACTAAAGATAAGGAAAACTATCTTGAAAACAGCTACGAGGAAATCACAACTGTGTTGTTCTTGACAACTACAACTAGTCCTGAAAGCCAATCTCAACTGAGGGACACCGTACTAGACAAATATTCTACCCTGTTGAAAAAAGGTTATAGACAAAGACTAAGGAACTACTCAGACTAAAGGAAATATGACAATCAAATGCAATGTGTGATCCTAGATTAAATCCTGGAGCAGAAGGAAAATCTTTTTCTTTTCCTACAAAGAACATCAGTGAGACAATTGGCAGAATTTGAATTAGGTCTGTATATTAGGTAATAGGAATTACTGATATTAATTTTCTGCTTAAAAAAATTGTGTTACGGTTATGTAAGAGAATGTCCTTATTTTTAGGAATACAGACTGAAGTATTTAGGGGACAGTGAGCATCATGGCTGCAAACTATGCATAGCTAGTTCAGAAAAGATCTCTCTATATACAATATCAGAGGGAGGTGGGGAAGTGAGAGAGGGAATGAGAATGAGAAAGCAAACAATAAAATGTTAGAAATGAGAAACTGGGTTGATAAGATCTGTACTGTTTGAAGCCTTCTATACTGAAATAATTTTAGGCAGAGAAGAGATAAAGAGAATTAAAAACTGCTTACTGTTCTGTATTTTCTTGGACACTACTGAGTGGTTTCTGGATGTTTTCACACTTTTCCTCCAAGGCACAGAATCTCTCTGCCCAAAGACTGATTAGCTGGTCAAGTTCCTGTAAGAAAGGTGTGGGAGAGGAAGAGGTTGAAGTTACGACACCTGAACTTTTCTTCCATACTACATGAAGTATTTTTCCCATAGATGAGAATTATACAAATTCCTGACAAGAGATCTTTAATTCCATCTCTCACCCATAGAGGAAAACAGCAGAAGTGATATTAAAAGGATAATATTAAAGGGATTTTTCAAAAAGTAAATAATTAGCAAACTTTGCTATTTTAACTATTAATTCGTAGCAAGTTACCTTCAGTGTACCTCAGAACTAAGCAAACACACCAAGATGTCACATTATGTTATGAGAAGCACTTTGACAGATATACAGTACCCAGTTGCTTCTAAACTGATAACACTACTAGAAGGGAAAAGTAATGCTGATCATCTAATGGGTCAAGCAGTCCAAAAATAGTGTTAATTACTGAAGCTGAAATATTTTACAGAATCTGGCCGGATCATATTCATAAAGTGTAATTTTACCTTTTCTCATACCTGACATCTTTAAAAGCGAGCTCTTATAAGGCACACAACATGACAGGGACTTAAATATACAATATGAAGAAGCTACACTAAAGACCCAGAAAGAGCTGAACATGCGCCCAGCAATCTTATTCACTGTTCGGTCCATTAGTTGGCCAACATCTCTAAATAACACATCAGCTGACAGCACATACCCAATACTGATTATGAATGAAGTCTGTCAGTATTTGTATTAGTCTCAAAGCAGAGGAAAATGCAGATATATCAGAATTATCTGCATGTAAATAGGTGTTCAGAGTTTTACATAATTGTTGTTAGTGCTAACCTCAAGTTCTAGAATACCTGAGAAATAGCTCACTTAGTAAATTTAACTTCCTTAAAGTCAGAGAAGTCAAACCATTCATGCTAAAATACTTTTTGGATCATAGGTATTTTGTTTCTGTTTAAACCACTGCATATTAATTTTAAACATTTCAAAACAGCTAATATGTAAAAAGCTGATGTACCTTAGAACATAAGCCTAAAAAGTTAGACAAGTTGATGCAGAGATAATGAGAAACTGCTACAATTTCAAATTGCAAGACTGTGTTCTAGAAACACACAGAAGAGCCACTCAAAAGTGGATGCCTTTCAGGGGCACCTGGGTGGCTCAGTTGGTTAAGCAGCTGACTCTTGATTTTGGCTCAGGTCATGATCTCACAGTTATGCGTTTGAGCCCGGTGTTGGGTTCTGCTCTGACAGTGTGGAGCCTGCTTGGGATTCTCTCTCCCACTCTCTCTCCATCCCTACCCACTCACGTTCTGTCAAAATAAATAAACTTAAAAAAGAAAAAAAAAAAAGGTAGATGCCTTTCAGGTACTACAATCACCACTACCACTATCAGAGGACCTAAATACTTTACATGCTTTCAAGCCCTCGGTTTCCTCATTAGAAAACTAGGCTAATAACAGAACCTGTATCTGTACTGAATAAACACATAGTGAGTGGCTCAATAAATGTTAACTATTACTTTCACTAATTTCTGACGTTAATCCTTTCTCCAAAAAGTTTCATGTTTATCAATCAGGGAAACGAATAATCTTACTTTGAAGTTGCTTTAACTCTTGCCTAAAAATCTTGGATGTGTTTCTTTTCTCCTTTTGGGTGACATGGATATGAATTTCCTCTCCCTCACTTTCCAAAAAAAAGGAAACCATTACTACTCACTAAATCATATCAATAGTTTTATTGACCAATGAGTTCTGTCTTGTAATAAGTGGCCTCATTTAATAAAACTTTACACACTCATTACTCAGGCCTCAGGAATATCAGGAGTTGTTTTCCATGTATCTCATCTTCAGAGATTATGACTTCCTTGGTTTGGAGGTTTGCTTTTGGTTTAAAACCTCATGCACTGAAGAACAGTTTACATGGAAGAAGGTTAAGTCATGAATTATATTTATAATTAATCAATAAAAAGTAAGAACTGTATTAATTTACAATTCAAATGTCTGACATCAATGAGACAGAAATAGCAAGATACAGCACAGCATAATTTATGAAAAAGAATAACCATCCATGTTACCATAGAAAAAAACAATTTATCAGGTTTGCTACAGATACATGTTCACTGCAAATATTGTAACCATTTCCTTCTAATTGTACCCCCAAATGTATGTTTCTATAGTTTCATCTTTCATCTTGGTGTGATAAAGGGATTATCTTATTTGTTTTACTGTGCTTTAGTATAGGGTTCTAAATGTAGCAATCCTGAAATACTAACTGATCAAGAAAAGTATTCTTAATTATTTTGTATTGACTATTGTTATAAGGAAGAGCGGCTATGGTATTTTCAGATTTCTTAAATTAGTTCTACAGCATTCAGATTACATAACAAGGATTATCAAGTTAAAGATTATAAAACTTCCTTTTTATGCTCCCCAAATCACCTAAATGAGATACCTGTGAATGGATTTTTTTTATTGTCTTCAGGTCTTCAGTTAAGTTTTCACATAGCTTCTGTGATTCAGCCAAGGATGAAATCGTATTTTCTTGTAGTTCATGTAGACTGTTACACAGCATACTGAGAAAGCCATCCATTTCCTTTTTCTGATCTTCTATCTTTGAAGGAAAAAGTTAGTTTATTTTCATTAAAATTTTTTTTGTTTTAGTTTGTCTTTTTTGGAACACATACGAAATAGAAAAGGTAGAAAACAGTATGCAGAGAGAAGTCTTTCCTCTCTAGCCCCTGGAACCTCAATGCCACTCTTACCTCCAAGAGATGACTGCTAAACACTTTCAGCGATATTTTATGCATATTTAGGCAGATGTGTATACATAGGCATGTATACATGAATATGCATGTCTTCTTTACCCACCCATGATAGCATGCTGTACATGCTACTATGTAAACAAATATTTATCCTGAAGCTCATTCTCTCTCATTTTTTTTAGCCATGATTCTGCTGATCACATCAATGGCAGCGAGCATCCTATCTCTTCTCTCCTCCAGATTCCAACTCACAACCCATGGCTTTTGCATTGTAGACAAGTGTGGCCACAGACACATGGAATTTCTTTCTTAAACAACAATTTGATTTTGAGAAATTAAGAACATAACATTTGCTACCTTACTAGCCACTGTCAGTGAAGTCTTGAAAATATGCTTCAGTTGACTGTTGATTTTCAGTATAGACACCACAGTGGGGGATAAAGTTGTTTCCAGTGAACTTAGAAGGTCAGTCTTAAGTACATCCTGGTTTTAAAAATAAACAAGTCTTTTAAAAAAATATTTTCAATTTCATAAACCTGAATGGTTAATGATAGTATCTTAAATACTTTGTTAACACATGCAGAGTAAAATTCTAACTTTCCATTGTCTAATCTTTATAGCCTACAGAGCCTATTTGTTTCTAGAGTTTATATTCATCATAAGTTACTTATTCCTACCTATAGTAATTAAGAAAATAGTCATGTAGCATACAATAGATTCTTAACAGTCCAACGCAATAGAAGTCCAAAGAATTCAGAAGACGGGAAAATGACCATCCTTTTCTAAGGATTTCAGCATTGCAAATAAAGAATTTAAAAAAAAAAAAAAAGCAAATACATTTTAACAAAATAAATTTCAAATAAGCTTAGGTTACTAGTCAAAAAAGCAGAGACCAAATAGCCTTCAAAGGCAGGCTTTCAGCTGGAGGTATTTAATTAACTTTGAAGACTTGGTGACTTACATGCTATCATATCTGAAGAACTCATTAAAGTTCTTGTTCTTGTCAAGGTATATGGAAAGTTGAGAATATACCATAGACTGAGGATTTTTATAGAAAGGAAAAAAAATCCCCTTTTACAAAAAGGAACCTAAGTTCCCTTCACTTGGGCAGGGTGAGGAGCTATAATAGAAATAATTAGTGAATACTTAAAAAAAAAAAAGGCTACTGGTATTTTTTTGGAAAGAAAAGCTATGACACTCATTCCAACTCATTCTGCAGGAGCAGCCGTCATCTCTGTTGACTCAAGCAATGCTTACAAAGTCATATATAACGTGGTAGGAAGACATCAATACACAGTCTTAGCATTTAGTTCATGAATCAATTTCCCAAGTTAGTACCAACTGAGCATCTATTAACTTTGTCAAATTGGGTGAATGAAGAAATATATCAAATAGTGCCATATAAGCACTGAATCTAGGCAGAGTGTCAGCTAACATTTGTAGTTATTTACTTGGAAAATGTTCAACAAATATGGTTAGACTCCATTTAATAAATTAATAATGAAGAGAAAGCTATCATCACTACATTGTAAATTATATAATAAGTCTTAGGTGATTTATTTAGTAGCTTAAACACCTAGGAAATTCACTAATTGGCAGCAATTGGAAATGCAGATTAATTGCATTCTCCATCCCACATCTGAAATAAAAGGAGAAGGTCAAGAGTAGATTAATTCTGGTTTCCTTTTGAATATCATATTTTAATTTCGTTTATGTTTCTTTAATCTTTTTAGTACTGCTTAAATTTGGAAGATGTTGATTAAAGCATTTCCTCTGATTTAAAATAATAATGATAATAATAATAATAATAATGTTAGACTCTAAAAGGGAGGCAGAGAGCCTGCACCAAGAAGAAAACCAAGTAAGTGATATGGCCAAGAACTTCATACGTAAATCATACAGTTACAAAATAAAGAGTATTATTCAAATCAGCTATGAAAGAGGTAATACTAAGTGTAATTAGATGAGTAGCTTCTATAGATCTACAAAAAAGAGTCTTACAGTTAAGGCCCAGAAGGGCTTGATCACACAGATCTGATCCCATAAACTGTCATATATGTTCCTAGAATTCTAGGGGTTGTTTTTCTTGCACTTTTCTGTATTAGTGTAGTCTTAAATTAACCATCTTCTATCCCCTCTGGTTGGGTCAGTTGTAACATCAGCACGACCACTGCAGAACCCTTGAGGAAAGGATGACTTACCAATTTCTGAGCCAACTAACAACCCATGGGTCCCTTGAATTCATCTGGTGCTAAACCTGCCCTCTCTAGTTATTGGGCATATTAACTCCTGCTCTTAATGTTACAAGATATAAGTGAAAAAAGTCTTAAAGGTTGGTTGTATGCATTTGGAAATTAATCTTTCTGGGAGAAAAAAAAACGGTCTTTATATTGTCTTTAAAAATATAAACCTACTCTTAAAGTGCTATGTTTATCACCATTTCTGATAAAGCTTAAAATGAAAAGCAGTTAACATTGTTTTTGAAGACTTTGCAAAGCAACCCTTCAAAAATAATTTAAGAGATTTACTAACAATCAATGTTTGAAGTACAGTTTTACTTTCTGCTGCTAATGATTGTTCTTTTAATATCATATTAGAAATCTGAGAAACATGTGTAGACACATTTTCTGGAACAGATGTGAGCGATCCCAGTGCTGTTGTAGTAATTGTGTCTAATGCAGAGACACTGGAAGACAGCAGGTTACCTATACCAAAAAGAAAAAAGATGCAAACTTTGACATAAATATATTTATACAGTTAGAACCACTTCAAAGAGGTTTCTAAACTTATATACTTGCTGTGGAAATTTGTAATAACAAATAAGCTTAAAATAAATGGTTCACTACCTAAGCTAGGAAATCTAATCAAATAGAAATTATATATGTTCTACAGTACTCTGCAAGCACTCGATATGCTTGTCAGTGTAGCAGAGCCATCACTATAGTTCACAGTAAGCCAAGAATTATTCTGATCTCTAGCTATAGGTAATCATAGTACTACAGTAAGGGGAAGAGGTTATAAAAGAGAAACTACAAATCAATAAGCCAAACTTAGAGTGGTTGGCTTAGAGTGACTAGACTCTAAGTGATTTTTACAAATTTTTACATTTCTGTATCTCATGAATTTTCTATAGCGAAGATAATATTTTCATATAAAATAAACTAATACTTAGGAGTTTTTTCCTAAATGAAGATAGCAACAATGGGTATGGTTAAAACTTACTTTATAAAAAACAGACAAAAACAACAACTAAGACTTGTTTTAATTCAAAGGTGGGAAAAGCACTGTTCCCTAGTTTGAGCAGCCAGTGTGTGCACTGGAGGGACTACTGACATGGTCACCCTAGTTTCTTATGATAGTAAATGATCAGTTTTGAAATTAGTTTCACGCTAATCACGCAAAGACTACAATAATCAGAAATGCTTGAACTTGGGGTGCCTGGGTGGCTCCGTCAGTTAAGCGTCCTACTTCAGCTCACGACATGATCTTGCAGTTTCTGAGTTTGAGCCCCGCATTGGGCTCTGTGCTGACAGCACGAAGCCTGGAGCCTGCTTCTAATTCTGTGTCTCCCTCTCTCTCTGTCCCGCCCCCTGCTCACACTCTGTCTCTCTCTCTCTCCCTCTCTCAAAAGTAAATAAACTTTTTTTTAAAACATTAAAAAAAAAATGCTTAAACTTACCAAACAAAGTCTTGTGAACTTCTAGCATGACCTTTTGTTTTGAGCTGCTATCCTTAATTAATTCTTCCATCCTGTTAAACAGACCATTCAGGTTTTTGCCAAAAACATCCTGAGCTTCTGCATTGTGCTGATCAATTGCCTTCTTACGATCCAGTTTTGAATGGAGACCAGATACATCTTTTGTAGTTTCTTCAACTGTGGTAAGCAACTACATATGATTTTTTAAAATAAATGTTGATTAAGATGGGTATCACAAAAGCAGACTAATGAAAATATCTGTGCTACATACGGGTTTCTCCTGACAAGAACTAGTAAATTTTGAGGCGTGTGGGTGGCTCAGTCAGTTAAGCATCCAACTCTTGACTTCAGCTCAGGTCATGATCCCATGGTTAGTGGGAACGAGACCTGTGTCGGGCTCCACACTGACAGCAAAGAGCCTGCTTGGGATTCTCTCTTTCTCTCTCTCTCTTTCTCTCTGCCCTTCCCCAGCTGGTACTCTCTCTCTCAAAATAAATAAACTTAAAAAAAAAAAAAAAAAGAACTCAGTAAGTTTTAGACATTTGTATCAGAATTCATTTTCAATTCACACTAATTTATCCAGTTGCCCAAGAATTTCCCCTCCCCTAGCAACCTAGGCAAGGAAAAGGGATTTTGCCAACCTAATACAGTAATTATGCTCCCTCACAATTTTTTTTCTATTATGTGTTACTATTTCCTCTAACGTGCACCTAATAAAAAATTAAATACTTTCAACATCTCCCATCATTAGACGGTGCTAAATTCTTTATGACTGATTAGTTTCAATCATGACCAAAGGGAAAAGTATCACCTCATTATTCTAAATGTCTTCAAAGTATATTAAAATCATTCTCTATTTGCAAAACTTCAGGAATGTTTTTTGTTAAGTCAGCAACTCTAGTGAGGAAAATTCAGATGAAATAATAAAACAGTGTTCTTTAAATTGACAGAAATGTCACTTGGAGTGAATAAATAGAACTTCATAATGAATGCTTAAGCAAACAAAGTCACTTCTACCCATTCTCTAATTTCTTGAACACAAGTATAAATCAAAACAAAGGACAAACCCTGCTGGCAGCATCATGAAGTTTCTCCTCAGTACTTTCCAAAGCTGATGTAATATACTCTTCTTCAACAAGTTGTAATTTCGTTTCTTGTAAATGTTTTTGAGTGGTTTCAAGTTCCTGTGTCTTATTTTGCAGGTCAGATTTACACTGGTCAAGTTCATTTTTATTATCCATAAACAACTCTGTAACCTAAATAGAACATATTAAACATTTTTTTAAGAATTACACAATGCTCGGGCGCCTGGGTGGCGCAGTCGGTTAAGCGTCCGACTTCAGCCAGGTCACGATCTCGCGGTCTGTGAGTTCGAGCCCCGCGTCAGGCTCTGGGCTGATGGCTCGGAGCCTGGAGCCTGTTTCGGATTCTGTGTCTCCCTCTCTCTCTGCCCCTCCCCCGTTCATGCTCTATCTCTGTCCCAAAAATAAATAAACGTTGAAAAAAAAAAAAAAGAATTACACAATGCTCAACTGGTTGGTGAGATACCTGGCTAGTTCGTAATATAATGTAAGAAGAACTAAACAAATTATTTCCATGCAAAGTTGTGACAAGTTGTAACAAGCTAACAGGTAGGTTAACACATTTTATATCTTGTTTCTGCCTGTAAATTCATTAAAAACCATGAGATGAAATAATAGGTCTAGTGTAGTGGTGTTAGTTCTTCAGGTTCCTTCCAGCACTGACAGTGTGAGGGGTGGCACAGAATGGTCAGGTCTGTCCACCTTAGTTATTCAACATCTAGTTTCTTCTAGTATCTGCATCCCTCATCTGATAAACACAGTAATGAAAATGTCTCCGTCTTCACTATTTACCTCTTACAATAAAACCTCACAATTCAGTTAATTTCTTATAATGCTGCATTAACATAAGTGGCAAACAGCTTCTTCATCATTGATGACAGTAAAATGACGATACAACTGACAAAGAGTCAGCAAGAAAAAAAAATATCTTAAAGAATAAAGACGAGGGGGTACTTGGCTGGCTCAGCAGGTAGGGTATGTGACTCTTGATCTCAGGGTCATGAGGTCAAGCCCAACACTGGGCATGTAGCCTACTTAAAAAAAAAAAGAAAGAGGGCACCTGGGTAGCTGTTGGTTGGGCATCCAACTCCTGATTTTGGCTCAGGTCATGAATCTCACGGTCATGGGATCGAGCCCACATCACTTAGTGTGGAGCCTGTTTGGGATTCTCTCTCTCCTTCTCTCTGCCCCTCCACTGCGCACACATCTCCTCTCTCTCTCTCTTTCTCTCTCTCAAAATAATTAATTAACTAGTTAAAGAAAAAAAAGAAAGAAAAAATGTGGCTTGTCTCAACTGAGATATACAGATGAAGCACACAAAGGATTTCAAAGACAGTACAAATTAAAAGAATGTAAAGAAAAAAAGGGGAGTGGGCATCTGGCTGACTCTGTCAGTAAAGCATGTGACTCTTGCTCTTGGGGTTTCAGGATTGTTAAGTTCAAGCCCCACATTGGGTGAAGAGATTACTTAAAGACAAAAAACCTTGGCGGGGGCGGGGGGGGAGGGTGTCTCAGTCAGTTAAGCATCTGCCTCTTGATTTTGGCTCAGGTCATGGTCTCATGGTTCATGGGTTTGAGCCCCTCAGCAGGACGAAGTCCACTTGGGATTTTCTGTCTCCCTCTCTCTGCCCCTCCTCCGCTCACCTGCACTCTCTCACTTAAAAATAAATAAGTAAACACTAAAAAAGTAAAAATAAAAAATCTTGGGGCACCTGGGTAGCTCAGTCAGGTGAACATCTGACTCTTTCTTGACTCTTGATCTTGGCTCAGGTCACGATCCCAGGGTCATGGGATTGAGCCCCCATTGGGCTCTGCGCTGGGCATGGAGCCTGCTTGAGATCCTCTCTTTCTCCCTCTCCCTCTGTCCCTCCCCTACTTGTGCACACGTGCACTCTTTCAAAAAAAAAATCTTAAAAAAAGAAAGAAAAAAGTAAAAATATCAGGTCCTTCACATTCTGAAATTTTAATATGTGCTTCCCATGTAACATTCAATACTGTTTTAAATGCTTACCCTACTTAGCTCCTCCTCAACGGCACCAATTTTTTCAATCAATTCTACAATCTGTTCTTCTTGAACAGTTAGTTTTCCACTCATGGCTCTAAAATAAAGTTTAATATAAGTTTAGCAATTAATATTTTTTCTTAATCGCTTTAAAATGTATTTTAACACAATTGTGGCAGTTCTACATCATCTCTACCATTTATCATTATAACGATGCCTAAGTGTTAATAAGCAATAAATATAAATTACAAAACACAAATGGATTCCTTGTCCCTGTTTCATAAAAGGGCTGTTCTTCTTGTGATCTCCATTTTGAAAATGAGAATCCCTACCTATGAGGGAAAAAAGCACGTGTATATATAAAATTTGAGATGCCACAAAGCTGACAAAGGACTATAACTCACATAAAGTACAGGTGGGGGCAGGGGGATACAACATAAGTGGCTGCTATCAGGAATATGGCGTATAAATAGGACCCACAGAATCCAAGAAAGGCTTGGGGCTTGAAGGCATCAGGTGTCACCGGAGGAAGGGATGAGATAAGGGGCAAAAACTGGAGAAGTGAATTAAAGTATATATACAGAACAATTATACCTTTTGCCTCTTGCACACAAACCCCAGTATACACCCCAACACCCACCACCATCACACCACCACATAAATCTTCATGAGATGGAAGGGTTATCCTCTAGAACACAGTTCCCCCGCCTCAGCACTATTGACATTTTGAATCAGATGATTCTGGTTCACTTTAATGGGTCTCTGATTTCTTCAGCATTAGCAAGTTTCAGAAGTGAATGCTATCTTTTGTAGCCTCGTTCCTTCATAACTACCAACAATTTTCTATTCCACACTGTGCTTAAGTGACAAAGATACTTTTGTGAATGTGAATTTCCTCACATTATTAGCTAACGATATTGGTGATTAAAGAAAAAGCTAGAACTGACATATAAGAGGAGAGTTAATTCTGACAGTCTTTCCATTAACTATGTTCTTTATTGGAAATAGCTCTTTAATGTGAATGAAATATTTGAAATGCTTTCCTTATACTGAATGTACATGAGGTAATGCAACATTATTTCATGGATGATATAGTTTTGACATAGTGTTAAAAGATCCATTAAATAAAGCATTATCCTATTTTAAATGTTGGCTTCAGCTTTCATAATCCTCCTCTGACTTACAGTGTAGTAATTCCAAAAGCATTTTCAGAAAGAACATTGTTTCAGATTATGCCTCATGTTTATTGAGAGCAAATACTATCTTTTTAATCATGGGACTGACAAACTAAAAATTTATTTATTATTTATAATTTTATAACTAAAGTTATTTCTTAATCTAAAATACATCAAAGTGATGGTCAACAGAAGGTAAGCAAATTAGACAGTCTATAATGTCCAGTGTTTGACCACTAACAGCGGAAGATCCTACATGAGCAAATCATGACAAAACCACTTATTCACTGGTTGCCTACTAAGCACCCATCTCTAGCATCCACGTTTCCTTTGGGAAAGGACCCTCTCTTGACTGTGCAGTACCCAAGCTGTGTGGAGGGAATGTGACTCCATTCCCAGATCCAAGGACTAAGCCTGACTGGCTCAAGACAATCGGGGAAATTCAACTCCTTTGACAGCTGTTGGTTCAGATATGGATACAACTCAGAACTAATCTAATCAATAAGTGATGTTCCTCCAGTGTTGAGGGTTATAGGCCAGGTAGCCTCTCACCCACACAAGACATGAATGAGAGCAGCAGCCGCTCTGCTGACCATCATCCTTGATGAAGAGCCAGGCTTAGGAGAAAGCCACCACTTAGGACAGGAGTGAGGACAGACAGAAAGGATCCTTGAGCTACTGGATTAAATAACCTTGAAGCTCATTCTACCCTTTGCTGTTTTAAGACCGTTTAAGCTGGGCTTTCTAACCAAAAGCACTGTGATGCCAACTTTAAAATATAAAAAGTGGTTACTGAATAAGAACTAATATGTAAAAAATATAAAGTGGTAGAAATAGAGACACCCATAAAGTAAACAATTGAAAAATAAAATACTATAGTACGTACAATAGAGAAGTATACCTGAAAACCAGATAAACAGGAAAAAAAAGAATAAAAAATACCAAGTTTAAGAACTAAGTGTAAATTTGCAAAAGATTTTTGGAAAAATGTTTTGCCAAGTAGGTATAGGACATGAAAGAACCAAATATGGGGCATCTGGGTGGCTCAGTCAGTTAAGCATCCGACTTTGGCTCAGGTCATGATCTCATGGCTCATGAATACAAGCTCTGCATCAGGGTCTGTGCTGACAGCTCAAAGCATAGAGCCTGCTTTGGATTCTGTGTCTCCCTCTCTCTTTGCTCCTCCATGGCTTGTGCACGTGTGCTCTCTCTCTCAACAAATAAACATTAAAAAAATGTTTTTTAATTAAAAATTAAAAATAAAAAAAGAACTACACAAAACTAAGGTAACATAGAAAGAATAAAAGAATACCGTTTAATAGCCTGTGATATCCATACAATGCAAATTTGAGTATTCGTAATGTATGAGCCAATCAAGAAGGCATAGTGCATTATGACAACTAAGAATACTATGGAAGAAAATGAGTTTAATTAAATGATTTATATGCTATCACAATGATCACATAATGTAACCATACATGTATTACCTGAAAAAAAAAAAAAGTTGTGTAAAAGATTATACCAAGATGCTTTGCATTATTATCAATTAGCCCTAAATACCTTTTATCATTAATTTTTGAAAAATGCCCTGTGAGAGGCACCTGGGTGGCTCAGTTGGTTAATCGTTCAACTTCTGCTCAAGTCATGATCTTGTGGTTCACAAACTCGAGCCCCACGTTGGGCTCTGAGCTGACAGCTCACAGCCTGGAGCCTGCTTCAGATTCTGTGTCTCCCTCTCTCTCTCCCCTCCCCTGCTTGTTTCTCTCTCTCTCTCTCTCTCTCTCTCTAAAATAAATAAACATTAAAAAAAGCTTTAAAAAAAACAATGCCCTGTGAAAATCACCCTCCTTAACACCTTCAAGGATACAAGCTATCAGGAATTTTCAACTTAAAATTCTTAGCATCCCACTTGCCTTCTGCTCCTTGTTTAACCTGTTGTTGTTATTGTTTCTAAATAAAGTTTCAGTAGATTTCCTTTGAACTATTCCAGGGCTTTAAAAACTGAACAGATTAGTGGTTGCCAGAGGCTAGGGACTACTGGGGAAAAAGGATGGGTATGACTACAAAGAGGCAGCAAGAGGGAGATCTTTGTAATGGTGGGATATGCCATATCTTAATTGTAGAACTACATGAATCCACAAATGAGCAAAATGGCATTGAATTAAACACGTACTTTGCACCAATGTCAATTTCCCAGTTTTGACATTTTACTAAAGTTAAGCAAGAGGTACTGAATGGGGGAAACGCAGTGAAAAATATATGGGACCTCTCTGTATTTTTCTTACCACTTCATGTGAATCTATAATTATTTAAAAATTAAAGTTATCGAGGCGCCTGGGCGGCGCAGTCGGTTAAGCGTCCGACTTCAGCCAGGTCACGATCTCGCAGTCCGGGAGTTCGAGCCCCGCGTCAGGCTCTGGGCTGATGGCTCAGAGCCTGGAGCCTGTTTCCGATTCTGTGTCTCCCTCTCTCTCTGCCCCTCCCCCGTTCATGCTCTGTCTCTCTCTGTCCCAAAAATAAATAAACGTTGAAAAAAAAATTTTTTTAAATTAAAGTTATATAAAAAATGTTTAAACTTATTTGATAACTACTTGTTAATGTCAATAGAAAAAGAAGCATTTACAGGAGGCACTAGATTTAAAGATTTTAGTCAATGTCCCATAAGTGAATTTTACTTCAAACACATTGTTACCAGAAAATTATTACTCTTGGAAATTAATTTCTATAGCCAAGGCCTTACCTAAAATTTTCTTCAGAAATGTATACCCCATTTTTCTCACGGGCTGCAGCAAGATCTCGTTTCAGACGCTCTATCTCTTCCGTATATTCCTACACAAGAAGAATGTTGTAGGTGTCAATTTAGCATATAACTCTTTTCTCATTCAGTTTGGGGAGGATATATATATGTATATTTCATGTTTTATTTATATATATACAAATAAAACATGAAATTAGCCCTTTTATGTTCCTTTTTAAATGTTTATTATTTATTCTTTCTGTATTATTTCTCTCAATTATCTCAATAAAAACTTCAATAGAAAAAAAAAAAAAAACAACACTACTGGATCACTTGGGTGGCTCAATTAAGTGTCCAGCTCTTGATTTTGGTCATGATCTCACCATTTGGGAATTGGAGTCCCTAGGTGGGGCTCTGCAGTGACAGCACAGAGCCTGCTTGGGATTCTCTTTCTCTGCCCCTTTCCCCCTCAAAAATAAAGAAGTAAACTTAAAAATAATAAACAAATACATACGTACATACTACCAGGAAAAGGAACACAAGCCACAGTGGGAGGAAATATTTAAAAATCATCTCAAAAAGGGCTTGTATCTAAAAGATATGAACTTCTCTTTACCACTTAATAAGAAGAACACCAACTAAAAATTGGGCAAAGAATATGGATAGACTTTTCATAAAAAAGATATACAGATGGATAATAAAGTTGTGAAAAGGTACTCATTATCATTATTCATTAGGGAAATGCTAATCAAAACCACACTGAGGTACAATTATACAGTTATTAGAATGGCTAACATTAAGAAGATGGACTATAACAAAGTGTTGGAGAGGATGTGGAGAAACTGCAACCCTCATAGATTGGCTGCTGGGGAAATTGAAAGTGGTACAGCCACTTTGGAAAACAGTTTCTTCAAAGAGTTAAAAATAAATTTACTGTGCAACACAGAAATTAAACTGCTAGGTATCTACTTAAGAGGACTGAAAACACATCAACACAAAGACTTGTACACTAACGTTCATAGCAGCTTTACTGGAAATAATCCAAATGTCCACTGGCTGGTGAATGGATAAACAAAATGTGTTGTTATCCACTTAATGGAATACTATTCAGCAGTAGAAAGACTCTATTGACACACGCTACAACACAGATAAAGCCCAAATGTTATGGCAAGTGAAAGAAGCCAGATACAAAAGACCAAATATTGTATGATTCCATTTAGAAAAATGTCTGGAAAGAGCAAATCTATAGACAAGAAGTAGATCAGTGGTTGACTGTTTGCAAAGGGGCAAAGGGGAACTTTATAGTGATAGAAATTTCCTAAAACTAGATTGTAGTGATGTTGCACAACTCTATAAATGTACTAAAAATCACTGAATTGTAGGCTTACAATGGAGGAGTACTATGGAAAATTATACCCCAATATCTGGTAATTATATCACATTAATGTATGGTGATTATACCCTAAAGCTATAAATAAATAAATTTCATAAATGTACATAATTGCAAATTTTGCTGACTTGATAGAGGTGGAAAAGTCAATATATTAGCATTAGAAAAAACATATTAGGTAGTTCATTAAAATCATTAGATGAAAAGCCTTACCATAGGCAATTTAACAAATCTTTTAACAATCATCTATTTCAAGTCCTTATTTTCACATTTGCCAAATAAGATTACATTACTCCACAAAAATCACAATTACCTTAATAAGAGCTCTTTTGGTGAGTTTCTGGTTAACTTCAGGCTTATTTAGTATGTTCTTTGCTCTATGAGCATATTCCAATGTACTCAGAGTTTCCTGTGAAGAAAAGAAAGTACCAACTACTAAAGATATTATGAGAATAATGTAGTTCTGTTACCTAAAATGTACTATAACTTACAAGAAATAATTTATGGGTATATCTAATCTAAACATCTATCCACTAGAACCACTATACCCAATCTTTACAAAGAAGTTGTTCAAAACATCCTTTTTCCCCTTTTTTCCAATTTTCAGGGTCTTCAACTTTAAAATAATTTGACCTAATAATTTTTTTAAATTGTTTTCTAATGTTTATTTATTTTTGAGAGAGACAGAGTGTGAGCAGGAGAGGGACAGAGAGAGAGGGAGACACAGAATCTGAAGCAGGTCCCAGGCTTTGAGCTGTCAGCACAGAACCCAATGCGGGGCTTGAACTCACAAACTGTGAGATCATGACCTGAGCTGAAGTTGGATGCTTAACTGACAGAGCCACCCAGGCACCCCTGACCTATTCATTTTTTATGTTAGTTTTCACACTCAATGAATTCCATCATCTGATGAATAAACAAAATGTCCTATATCCATACAATGGAATATTACTCATCTACAAAAAGGAATGAAGCATTGATACATGCTACCCACGTGGATGAACACTGAAAACATTATGCTAAGTATAAGAAGCCAGTCACAAAAGAAAACTTATTGCATGATTCCTAAATGGAATGAAATGTCCAGACTAGGCAAATCTATAGATTAAAAAAGTAGGTTAGTACTGAGGTAGGGCTGGGAGTGAGAGCAAATGGGAAATGATTACTAATGGATTACAAAGATTCTTTCTGGGGTAATAAAAATGTTCTAAAATTGGAATGTGGTGATGACTGCAGGGTTCTGCAAACATATTAAAGTCACTGAACTATATACTTTTAATGAGTGAATTGTATGGTATGTGAATTTTATCTCAGTAAAGAGGTTTATTTTTAAATGAAAAGGGAGGGGCACCTGGGTGGCTCAGTCAGCTGAGTGTCTGACTTCCGCTCAGGTCATGATCTCACAGTTTGTGGGTTCAAGCACTGCATCGGGCTCTCTGCCATCATCGCAGAGCCTGCTTCAGATCCTCTGTCTCCTCTCTCTGTGCCCTCTTTCTCAAAAGTAAATCAATATTAAGATAAATCAATAAAAAATAAATAAAATGAAAGGGGAGTTAGAGACCTCTATAAGCTTTTCTAACTCCATTCAAAGGAAGTGGCCACAATATAAAATAAGAGATTTCACCATCTTTGTTGCTTCTCTTGGTTTTACCACCTATTCCCACACATCCAACCCCATCTTTGCTGCCCTCTTAAGTAGCTTCTACAACACTAGCATTCACTTAACCCACTTTTAAGTCCTCAATTCAATCTCCATATCCCATGTAACCCATCTACTGCTAATGACCATAGCAATTTCTTTGAAGATTGTGTGAGAAAAGCCATTAAGCAATTGTTTTCTTTTTTAAGATTAAAAACTCTGCCAGGAGGGGCACCTGGGTGGCTCAGTCAGTTAAGTGTCTGACTTTGGCTTAGATCATGATCTCGCAGTTCGTGAGTTTGAGCCCTGTGTTGGGCTCTGTGCTGACAGTTCAGAGCCTAGAGCCTGCTTCAGATTGTGTGTCTCCCTTTCTCTCTGCCCCTCCCCTCCGTGTGATCTGTCTCTCTATCTCTCAAAAATAAATAAACATAAAAAAAAAATTTTTTAAAAAAGAAACTATGCCAGAAAAGAGGAAGACAGTTTTTTCAGTGGCATCCTCCTCTATGTGCACGTGTGTGATACCCAGATTCTTTTTACTCTCGCATAGAATGAAGCCAATTAATGAACTTTTAAACTATGTGATAGCTAAATAAGAATTACACTTACTACACTTACAGATACCTTTCAAAGGGCTTACCTCAAGATTGAGGGACGCAGGAGAAATCGTTGCAATTATAGATGTTCTTGTACGCCCCCCAAGGGAATCCTGGAGGATTCTAGTTAATTTAGATTCTCGATAAGGAACATGAGGTGTTCTTTCTACAAGAGCAGTAATAACCCTTCCCAAAGTCAACAGGGACTGATTGATATTTCCAGCTTCCCGAGCTCTCTTGTCAACTGCTCCAGAACGGCCAATGTTCTCACTTCCCGCAAGATCAACCTTGAATTTCAAAAATAAAAGTAAGTTGTCAGTTCCACTGGATTTGGACACAAAGACTTTCATTCTTATATATATTAAATAGCCAACAAAATATTTTTTCTATAATTAACAACCCACTACAAAACTAATAACCTAGTGACTACAAATATATTATCTAGAAATATAAAATTTCAAGCTGCTCTATGAGGTAGTCAAAAATGAAACAGTTGAAAAAAACTACCATATGATCCAACAATGCCATTACTATGTATATTATCCAAAGGAAATGAAATCAGTATCTCAAAGAGATATCTGCACTCCCATGTTCAATGCATTATTCACAATAGTCAAGATATGAAAATAATCAGCGTCCATTGATGAATGAATAGAGAAGATATGGTGTACATATATATACACACCCACAATGGAATATATTATTCAGTCATGAGAAAGACTGTGCAACAACATGTGCAACATGTGCAACAACATGGATTAACCTAGAGAACATAATACAAAGTGAAATAAGCCAGGGAAGGACAAAGACTGCATGATCATATTTATATGTAGAATCCGGGAGAAAAAAAAGAAAGTTCACTGAAACAGAGAGTAGAATGATGGTTACCCGAGCAAGAAAGTGGGGGAGAAGGAGATGCTGGTCAAAGGGTATAAGCCTTAAGTCATAAGATGAATTCAAGTTCTGGGGATATGATGTACACTACGATGACTACAGTTAATAACACTATACTGGGGCACCTGGGTGGCTCAGTCAGTTAGGCATCCGACTTTGGCTAACGTCATGATCTCCCAGTTCTTGAGTTCGAGCCCCACATTAGGCTCTGTGCAGACAGCTCAGAGCCTGGAGCCTGCTTTGGATTCTGTGTCTCCCTCTCTCTCTGCCCTCCCCCACTTGCACTCCCTCTCTCTCAAAAATAAATAAACATTAAAATACAATTTAAATATAATAATAATACTATACTGAAATTTACTGAGAGTAGACCTAAGCATTCTCACCACCAAAAAAAAAAAAAAAAGTATGTGAGGTGAAGGATATGATAACCTGATTATGGTAATCATTTCACAAAGCATACATATATAAAATCATCACATTGTATACTTAAATATATAATCGTATTTGTCAATTATTCCTCAACAAAGCTGGAGAAAAAAAAGAAAAGAAAGAAACAGCAGTGGTATTAAGGTAGATGCTTACCAAGTTCAACTTTCCAATTTTAACAAGCTCCTCTCCATCAATTGTAGTTTCTTTCATATGTATCGTAACAGAGAAAACTGAGTGGGAACGACTAGAAAACAAGATCAGGTTGCTCAATCATTATAATGTAAAATATTATTTGCTTTCTATAAAATACTGAAAACAACAAAGAAAGACCAAAATCCACAAGATAGAGAAAGATAGTATCAGACAGGAGACATTAATAAGGTTTTGGAAGATGGAGGGGAGGGAGATAAAACAATGCTTCGGTTTTTGCCTTCTTGTACCTGCTGTCTGCAGAGGAGACGCCAATAAGAGACTACCTGTAAACACCCTAATAGACTCGGGAACTAGAATCCTCAGACCTCTAAAAGCTGGATATGGAGTAGGATTGAGATATTTGCCTGGGACGTCAGAGGAAAAGGCTTGCAATTAATCTTCCTATTTATAAGAACGTCTTGAAATATGTCATTACCATAAATTCAAACACCACCACACAAGCCATAGATTACTTGCTTTAAATTACTTGCCTGTTGTAAAAATACATTGCTCTGCTTTGAGACTGCCATCAGAAATAGTTAACACCCTCTCTTGAGAAGCAGAAATGGTAAATAGCAGTGATTACCAAAACACTACAAGATAATCATCAGTAGACCATAAACTGTTCCAATGTCTATCTTATGCTATGTACTCACATTCAGCTTATATCTGAAGGATACAAAAGTTATATAGACAACCTAGACATCTTTCCTTCTTGTATCAACGCCACTTGGTGAACATCATTATGTTTGTTTATGTCACTGAGGGGTGGTAGGGAATATGGTAATTTTCAATTTTCTTATTTGTACTTTGCATGCTACTTGGAAAATTTTTAAGTATCATATTTTATTATTTAAAATTACAGAAAAGGGGAAGGACATGGAAAAAATATAAGCAAACTATAGATCTGAATTACAATATACATTTCACATTTTTCTACTATTATTTACCCATTCCTAATCCAAGAGTATGGAATTGATGCAATTAAGCATAGAAGTCAACTCTGATTCTAGAAAACTGAATTGTTTTCCTTCACTTTACCACATACATTCATAAAGAGATTTTTACTCCAGTCTACAAACATAAAAAGGAGTCCTAAATTACACAAATTTATGAAAAATAGGAATTTATTTCAAAGAAAGGTATTTAGAGAAAAGAAATATTACCTAGTCTTAAACTCATTCCTCCAAATTCTATATAATTTTTTTAAATGGAAAGTTGTTATAGGAAAACTTAATTAAAATTATAAAATCAGGGACACCTGGCTGGCTCAGTCAATAGAGCATGTGACTCTTGATCTTGGGGCTATAAGTTCGAGCCCCATGTGTGGTATAGAGATTACTTAAACATTTTTTTTTCTTTTTTTCTTGAGAGACAGTGCATGTGCAAGGAGGGCTGAAACTCGAACCATGAGATCGTGACCTGAGCCAAAGACAAAAACTCAACCAACTGCTCCACCCAGGCACCCCTAATACATACATTTTTGTAAGAGTTGTAGAAATTTCTAATTACAAGGGAGCAAAGAAATAAGAGATCTAGTTTTTTTTTTTTTTTAAGTTTTATTTATTTAAGTAATCTTTATACCCAACGTGGGGCTCGAACTCATGACTCTAAGATCGAGCACAGCACATTCTCCTGACTAAGCCAGCCAAGTGCCCTGAGATCTAGTTCTAATAATCATTTTGTAGGTCAGGGAAAGTGATAGTCAGATAAGTTCACTTATTTACCTGAAGTCACATGTTTGGTTAACTGCAGAACTAGACCTAAACACAAATATCTAACTCTCAATCCATAGCTCCTGTAATTACACTCTGATGCTTCCTTCAAAGACCAGCAGAAAAAGAAATCACCTGACTCAGTAAACTGCTTTTCTAGAATTTAGGATTTATCCTATAAGGGGTGCTATCAATATGCCCCTTTGTACCCCCAGAAAGCCAGTGTTAGTGACCATATATTCCTACATTAAAATGAAGTCATCTGAAAAAAGTTTAAATCATGTTGCACAATCTAAATATATATAATTTTTATCAATCATACTGCAATAAAGCTGGGGGAAAATTAAATGAAATTATCTTTCTTCTAATCCTTATTTAAACCAAGTGCTTTCATGGGGCACTTGGGTGGCTCAGCCAGGTAAGCATCCAACTTCAACTCAGGTCATGAGCTCATGGTTTGTGAGTTCAAGCCCCACGTCAGGCTCTGTTCTGACAGCTCAGAGCCTGGAGCCTGCTTCAGACTCTGTGGATCCCTCTCTCTCTGCCCCTCCCCTGGCTCATGCTCTTTCTCTCTCTCTCAAGAATAAAGAAACATTTAAAAATCACAAACAAACAAACAACAAAAAAAGCAGGTGCTTTCAAACTTTGTTCTAGGTATCCATTGGGGCCCCAGAAAAGTGCTCAGGGAAAACCTTCATGAGGCTAAGGAGGTAAGCCTTTAAGCATCCCACCCCCACGTCAACTACAGGAGCCATATTATCAGCAGTTAATCAAGGCTCCCATGTATGATTTCATTCGAGAAAAAATAATCTAAAAAGTTTAAAACTTCTGCTCTAATATCAACTTCTCTTTGTTCTCCTTTCAACATTCTTCCAATATTGGTGTTCCCCTATAAATCTCAAGTCAATTACTAAAGCATGAAATCTAGCATATAATCTAGCTGTGTGACTCACATACCATGACTGACCCCAATTTGACTTCCCCCATGAAAAAGAAAACGGAGCACTGGGGGGAAGACAATGGTTTTCTTACCTAGAGTATGCATTCATCAAAGTTGCTGCAGTTGTCCTTTTTGCTGCCCCCTTCTCCAAAATTTGATAGACTTCATCCTTGTTGTGCACTGTAATTTCTTCTAAACCTTTGATTATCACCCCCCTCTGACCAAAAATGAAAAGAGCATCCATCAGATTAGTAAAATATATATATATTCTGGCTTCTCAAAGCATCACACATTAAAATCTGGATACATTCCATTCTCAAAGACTGAGTTACCTTGTTACGGGGATCATCAAACATCTGTAGTCTCTCAGAAACATCAGAAGATGGATTAAGGAGATCAAAAAGTTCTTCATTATAGATTTCCAACAGAGACACTTTGACTGAAAATTCAGTACCATTATCAGTAAGTTTCTCAAAAATTTGATGCAGAGTACGTGGAATTATACCAGCCAAGGGATCCTGAAACCATAATATTAGTAAGGATTAAAATAAGGGAAGAATGCCATCCATTTACTATGGCGGTTAAAACACATATGGTAAGGGCCTCCTTCATGATATATTTAAACACAAATATGCTAAAACCAGTTTATTTATTTATATTTTTATGTCAATCCCTTTCATCAAATTTTATTATAAATTGTTCATTAGTTGTATAATCTAAATTCCACTAAAACAAGTTTAAAAAAGAAACGAACTGAGTATTAGAGAAACAAAGTCATTTATAAGAATTTATTCAACAGTAACTATTCTTCTTCATACCTTCCACAAATCTGTCCTACCTATCAGCCACTTCATGCCATAGAAACCAACCAAACTAAGCTACTTATAAAACCAAGTTTAGTAATTCTAACTTTTCTCATGAGAACATAATACTACCATCTTAACAGAAAAGTGGCCCGTGTAACAGTGTATTCCCTAACTCTAACATAAACACGTTTTTAAAATATTTAAGCATCTTTTATAAAGCTGTTATGAATCTCTAAATTTTGAAACTGTACTTTAAGCCTATTCCTTATTTCCTATGGTTACAATTCCATAACTTCATTATCCATACTCCAAGTTAATGCCTCAACAGTGTAACCACTAGAAAAAAGGATCAACCTAAATGTTAATAATTTGGAAACTTAGTCATTAAACGCACTTCAACAAGGGCGCCTGGGTGGTTTAGTCGGTTAAGCGTCCAACTTCAGCTTAGGTCATGATCTCACGGTTTGTGAGTTCAAGGCCCATGTTGGGTTCTCTGCTGTCAGCATGGAGCCTGCTTTGGATCCTCTGTCCCTCTCTCCCTCTGCCCCTCCCCTGCTCTCTCGCTCTCTTTCAAAAATAAGTAAACATTAAAAAAAAACCTCACTTAAACACACTTGATGGATATCTTTGTGAAATGTACTATGTGCTTTTTACAGTATCCAAGAATACAGTGATCTTAATTTCTTGAACACTCAAGGTCATCATTGTTAAAGTACCATGCTGCCCCTTGCTATGCTATCTTGATGAGACTCATTCCCACACTGCAAAGTCTTCCCTTGCAAGCCCTACTCACATGCCGCTTTTCCACAATATTTTTTTTATTTCAAAAAAATTTTTCTTTAATGTTTATTTAGTTTTGAGAGAGAGACACAACACGAGCAGGGGAAGGGCAGAGAGAGAGGGAGTCACAGAATCCAAAGCAGGATCCAGGCTTTGAGCTGTCAGCACAGAGCCTGATGCAGGGCTTGAACTCACAAGCTGTGAAATGATGACCTAAGCTGAAGTTGGATGCTCAACCAACTGAGCCACCCAGGCGCCCCTCCACAATATTCTGCTCCAACTATTCTGTCTTGTCACTTAACTGTGCCATATGTATTGATTCTTTCTCTCCCAATGAGACTATGTTTCTTAAACAAGAACCATACCATATAGTTTATCCTACATTCATGTTTGACATGGTACGCTGATCTTCTCTATTTCAAGAAAGAGGTCTTCACTCATGTTATATTAAGTTATATTTCAGCCATTTTAGAGATAGAAACCTGGTATAAACAGTAAATACCTCCTCCCAAGTGTACTCTTCATTAGGTGACCTCTCACCTTCCATTGTAAAGGTTTTTCCAGTGCCAGTTTGGCCGTATCTGTCAAAATTTTTAAAAGTGTTAAAAAAAAACACAAAAAACAAATACATGCATCTAAACTTTTTCATCAATTTGAAAAATAGTGTTTCACTCACGCAAAAATAGTGCAATTGTAACCCATAATAACTTCATCCAGAATTGGACAAACAACACTTCGGTAAACATCAATTTGTTTAGTAGACGCTCCAAAAACCTATCCCAAAAAAAAAAAAAAAAATCAGAGCAATCTTCAGGGAAAAAAATATGTCAAAATTACTCACTTTAAGAATTTTGTTTTTAATAGATTAACTCATTCAGCCCACTAGAAACCATTTGACAGCTCAAAGAGTAACTGAAACTTGGAATTGACACTAGAACCTAGAGGAAATAGTATACGAGGCTAATTTTACATTGTAAATACAGGAGTTACAGCATTTAAAGAAGTAGGTACCATATCAAAAGTATATGTTTTCCTTGAGCTCTTGTCGGCCAATCCTCCAGTTCGTACACTAACTTCTTTTCGTACGTGATCACATTCCACTACAGAATGGGCGCTAGCTTTCCGCTCTGCCAAATTAAATGGTCTATAAAAAGAAATATACAAAGTTACTGAAAAAACTCTTAGTTTTCCGGTTACAAATGACATTGTCATTAATACCTTAGACAACAACAAAGTGAAGTTTTTTTTTGTTTTTTATTTTTTTTTAACGTTTTATTTATTTTTGAGACAGGGAGAGACAGCATGAACAGAGGAGGGTCAGAGAGAGGGAGACACAGAATCTGAAACAGGCTCCAGGCTCTGAGCTGTCAGCACAGAGCCCGACGCGGGGCTTGAACTCACGGACCGCGAGATCATGACCTGAGCTGAAGTCGGCCACCTAACCGACTGAGCCACCCAGGCGCCCCCAAATTGAAGTTTTTTAACTACACTGTTGGTAACAGGGATTACATGGGGTACTACTGAATGATACTGCTAAAGCAGACGGCAAAATTTTAAGTCTTAACCCCCAGAAATAAAAAATCGTTTTTTTTTAATTTTCAAAGTTATGTAAAACATTATAATCCTGACAGTTTTGGAGTAGATGCTAACAGAATTAACTTGTAAAAAATGCCAAACTTATTTTTTAGAATTGTATTTCTACTATTCTTAGAATCTGAGAAAGCTAGGTTATAATGTAGTAGAGAGATTTGTGTTAAAATTACTAACCACATTTGTGTTTGAAATACTAACCTGAGAGTGAACAACTGGCATAAGATAAAAAGTAGATAAAAATAATGACTGGGGCGCCTGGGTGGCTCAGTCAGTTAAGCATCCGACTTCGGCTCAGGTCATGATCTCGGAGTATATGAGTTTGAGCCCCACGTCGGGCTCTGTGCTGACAGCTCAGAGCCCGGAGCCTGTTCCGGATTCTGTGTCTCCCTCTCTCTCTGCCCCTCCCCTGCTCACGATCTGTCTCTGTCTCTCAATGATAAAAACATTAAAAATTTTTAAAAATATAATAATGACTAATACATTGAGTAGTTACTATGTGCCAGGTACTCACTATTCTGTCTTTTTTTAATGTTTATTTTTGAGAGAGAGAGAGAGAGAGAGAGAGAGAGAGAGCGCGAGCATGAGCAGGGGAGGGGCAGAGATGCTTAAGTCAGATGCTTAACCAACAGAGCCACCGAGGTGCCTTGGTACTCACTATTCTAAATGCTTCACATGTGTTAACTCAGTTTGTCCTCACAACACTGTGAGATCAAGGGGGAATAGTAACAAAACAAATGGTTATAAAAGAGGTAATGTTTAGAAAGAATATGTAAAGGGTGCTGTCGGAACACAAAGCAAAAATTTAGTGTCTTGATTGGGACAGGGAGGGGTAGGGGAATCATACATAAGTGATAGGAAAGACGCCCAGAGGAAGAAACGTAATGAAATTCCTCCTTGGGCTTTCAATAGAGTAAGGATTCTTTTTTTTTTTTTTTACATTATTATTATTATTTTTTAATTTAAATCCAAATTAGCATGTAGCGCAACAATGATTTCAGGTGTAGATTCCTTAATGCCCTTTACCCATTGAGCCCATCCCCCGTCCCACAACCCCTCCAGTAACCCTCTGTTTGTTCTCCACATTTAAGAGTCTCTTATGTTTTGTCCCCTGTTTTTTTTTAAAGCTTATTTATTTTGACAGAGAGAGAGAGAGCGCGCGCGCGCGCATGGGTGGGGGAGGGGCAGAGAGAGGGAGACAGAATCTGAAGCAGGCTCCAGGCTTTGAGTTGTCAGCACAGAGCCCGATGCTGGGCTCGAACTCACGGACCGCAAGATCATGACCTGAGCCAAAGTGGGATGCTCAACCGACGGAGCTACCCAGGTGCCCCTGTCCCCCTCCCTCTTTTTATATTATTTTTGCTTCCCTTCCCTTATGGTCACCTGTTCTGTGTCTTAAAGTCCTCATATGAGTGACGTCATATATTTGCCTTTCTCTGACTAATTTCACTTAGTATAATACCCTCTAGTTCCATCCACGTACTTGCAAATGGCAAGATTTCATTCTTTTTGATTGCTGAGTAATACTCCACTGTATGTATGTATGTATGTATGTATGTATGTATGTGTGTATATATATATATACCACATCTTCTTTATTCATTTAGAGTAAGGATTCTTGACCTTGATTTGTATACAGTGTATACAAATTTCCCATTTGAAAAATGGGGCTGAGTAATAGTACCAAACTCACTGCACGGGAAAATAAATCCTGTTTAGTTTACCATTTCCCAGTGGCTACCACAATGCTTGGTACATAGCCGGCATTCTAATATCTGTTAAACGACACAGCTTAATAAATGTCACCCTAAGGGGAATAATGGAAGAGCTGAAAAGAACCATAATACATACAGAGGCATCCATCAGATATTTATATACTTAACACACATCTGGACCAAAGAGAGAGATGTACTCTTAACCTGAGTTCATTTTTCCCATTCAATATCACATATTATGAAAGGAAATGCCAAATAGGAAATTATCTTTCCCTTCATCACTAGACAAACTACGTTGCTATTTACTTTAAAAAGGATATCTCAACACCCTTTGGCATGCCCCATCCCTAGCATTTTTTGATGGTCATAAGATCAAATTTGTGATCCTGGGAAATTTAACTCAGCAACTCCCAGATAATATATAGTGATGCTATCAACTGTCAAATGTAATGAAACCTACACAATGCACATAACCCATGGCATGCAGGATTATTAACAGTTCAACAAAACTTGGTCAAAACCAACTTTCTGGTAGGCCAAGAGTATCAACTAGAATGAATTGCTCTCATGTGGTTAAAGCTCTTTCAATGTCTACCATTCCTAGCATCTCTCAACTAATTTCTTTGCCTGGATGTGTAATTAAGTTAACCAAATGAATACCATTGAGATGTCACAACTGAGCAGTAGATATTCACACATATCACACATTCCTAAAAGTTACCAAAACTCCGAGCAGCTTTAGGGACTATTTGTACTATGATAAATAGTACTGCCAAGCCACCATATTCCTAACCAAACCTCTCTAACTAGAAATTGCTAGGTTCCTGCTGGTGATGCTAACAAACCCATCGATTTGTTGGCCTCACTACAGTTATATTACATTTATTTGTTCATTCCATAAATATTTATCAACTACTTACTATATGATAAAACTGAGGATAGAGAAGTGAACAAAACCAAGTTTAAAAAAAACCCAAAACACTCAAGTTCTTATTCTCAGGGAGCTTTTATCTTAGTGTTATACATAGATAATTTAGATACTGATAAATTAGAAATGAAAATAAATAAACCAAACTAAATGGGATTGAAAGTGATGATGGGGGGAAATAGGCAGTTACTATTACTATTTTCGGATGGTCAGGGAAGGTTTCTCTGATATTTAATGATACCTAAGCAGAATCTAGAAAGTGAGGGAGTCTTACAGCTATTTTGATGGGAAAGCTTTCTAGGCAGAGTGAAATTGCAAAGTCCCTGAGGTAGAGCTTGGTGGATAGATGTTATTTTTAAAATATAGAGGTGGGGGGCGCCTGGGTGGCTCAGTTGGTTGAGTATGTGACTTTTGATTTTGACTTAGGTCATGATCTCATGGTTTGTGAGATGAGTCCCATGTCGGGCTCCACACTGATAGGGTGAAGCCTGCTTGGAATTCTCTCTTTCTCCCTCTCTCTCTGCCCCTCCCCTGCTTGTGCATGCTCTCGCTCTCTCTCTCTCAAGATAAACTTTAAGAAAAAAACATATATACTTTTATATATATGAATGATTCATATGGGTTCAGATCTAAATTACTAAAGCACTTGTCTAGATTAAAATGCAAGAATGGGGCGCCTGGGTGGCGCAGTCGGTTGAGCGTCCGACTTCAGCCAGGTCACGATCTCGCAGTCCGTGAGTTCGAGCCCCACGTCAGGCTCTGGGCTGATGGCTCAGAGCCTGGAGCCTGTTTCCGATTCTGTGTCTCCCTCTCTCTCTGCCCCTCCCCCGTTCATGCTCTGTCTCTCTCTGTCCCAAAAAAAATAAATAAATAAACGTTGAAAAAAAAATTTAAAATGCAAGACTGACTTAAATCGTAAAACCTTTATATGACAGTCTTTTTTTTTTTTTTTTAAGTTTATTTTGAGAGAGACGAGAGTGTGAGCTGGGGGAGAGGCAGAGAGAGATGGGGAGAGAGAGGATGCCAAGCAGGCTCCTCGCTGTCAGTGCAGAGCCCACCTTGGGGGCTCAATCCCACGACTGTGAGATCATGACCTCAGCCAAAATCGAGTCAGACGCTTAACTGACTGAGCCACCCGGGGCCCCTCTATTATGTTCTTAATAGAATTTATGCTAACCTGTACACTTACACAAGGGGAAAGAATGTTTTGCATGTGTGTTGTGTGTCTTTGTGTATACATATATCAAAGCCTATTTCCTTATTAAAATCTCTCTATATATGAACCATCAGTTCCCCAACTCCAGAAATTATAGCTTTCTCTTGAGCTGTGTATAGGTCGACTAAAAAATTTTCTTCCTGAAGTTATAATACAAGTAAAGAACATCACTGGGGAGCCTGGGTGGCTCAGTGGGTTAAGTGTCTGAATTCGTTTGGCTCAGGTGAGTTCAAGCCCCCACATTGGGCTCTCTGCTGTCAGCACAGAGCCTGCTTGGGATCCTCTGTCCCCTCTCTCTACCCCTCCCCCCTTACACAAGAGCACATGCACGTGTGAGCCCTCTCTCAAAAATAAACATTAAAAAATTTTTAAAAAGCAAGTAAAGATCATAAAAGGTTATATTCATTGTAATAAAGTAATAAGCCACCTCTTGAAATCTCGCTGACCTCTTAGGTTACAATAAACTGTGCCAATTAAAAATGTAAAACTGAAAAACAAAACAAAACAAAAAATCAGGGAAGAATATGTGACCAGAGACTACACGTGGTTTGCAAAGCCTAAAATATTCACTATCTGAGCCCTTTACAGAAAAGGTTTAACAACGACAAGGGCCTCGTAAATTGTTTACTAAAGCTTAAGGACATATCCGCACTAGGAAAGATATTTAAAAAAGAAAGCATGAAAAGAAAAACATCCTCATACAAAAATTATTGTAAATAGTCACAACCAAAGCACTTTTCGTTAGTGACAAAGTAAAAGAAACCTCTTTTTGGTAAGACTTGAAATGAATGGGGATAATAAATAATGTTTAATTCTTGGGACTGAGGAAGGGGGCTGGAAAGGGAAACAATGGGGCTCAAACTGTAATGATTGGTCTGTTTCTAATATGGGTGATGGATACACAGATGTTTGTTACTTTATTCTCCATAACTTTTATAGGTCTGACATATTTTGTAACTAACAATAAAAAAGAAAATTAAAGAAAATAAAGCCACGCAGAGAAAGCATTACTGTCAGGCCTTAATAAACGATCAACATAATCTAAAAACTTGCGTTTCTATTATGGGCTGTTAATTTTTTTTTTCAAATCTTCAAAACAAGTAACTATTAAGAGAAGCTCTCAAGTACAGCTGGTAATTGGCCAGACTTAAGGTTACCACCGAATTTCCTCTCTGACACCTAGTTTAGAAAGCCAGCTGTTACGGTTGACTTCTACAATTCAAGTCACCAAAGCTGAGAAGGCAATAACTTAAGAAAGTTTGTTGCATACATTTAAAAAATCACCTTTAAAAAAAAAGATTTAGAATACTTTTGGATTTACAGAAAAGTTGCTGACGGTAGAATTTTAAAAACAGCAACAAAAACAGACACACAAAACACACACATACAACAGTAAACTGTGGACGGCTTCTAAAAAGCTGAATAAATCAATCTCTAAGCAACAGTTTATATAACAAGCATGTTCTCTCTCTACTGGCTAATTTCAAAATTGGGAAGTTATTTGGAAATCAATCTGGGGAGAGTTGAACACCTCCACCCGCTCACCCTGAAAAAACTGTCTTCTTTGGTTTAGGGAAGACCAAGCTGCGGTACAATCAGAAAGCTATACTGGCTTAAGCTGTCTCCTTTTAAAAACAGAAACTCACTCTATAACAACCTTTAAATTTCAAATACAGTGGTGTTTCCTTATTTAGTAGGGATGAAGAAAATAGTGCATCAAAAATAAAGAGAACAAGTGATCGGTTATGTTTTGAGAGATGATGGAGAGGCGGGTAATCTCAACATCAGGACCATCTGCAAAGTAGGTATACAGTCTTATTTCCAAACTGACAAACTACAAGAAGTGGAATATAAAAGTGACACCTAAATCTCTGCTGTCATTAGTTTTTTTAAAAACAACATACTTTTCCATGAAGAACGGCGATCAAATTCTCCTGAATTGCAAATCAAACTATAACCTCCAATACGAATATCCTTTCTTCCGAAACAGACACTAATTTACTCCTCACAGCAATCTGGTGTCATTTTATGGAACAGCATTTAGAGGAACTATGAGACAGGCAGGTCTGCACCGCCCAGAAACTACAATCAAAATTCCACTCTCCGGACAGCACAGAAGGGAGCCCAGCAGCAAAGCCCGGCACTCCGAATCCTGCCGGGTTCTCCCTACCTGCATCTCACCACCACCTGGATGTTCTTCCCCTTTTCCTCTTTCTTCTTCGCGGAGGAATTCGGCTGAGACGCCATGACGATCACCGCCGGAAAGTCAAGACCTGGTCGCGTACTCGAGCGCCGTGGGGGCGCGGGAGGGTCCTGCGACCGGCGCGGGCCAGATGCCCACCTCCCCCGCCGGGTACTGGCGTGGCCCGGGGAGCCCACGCAAGTAGCTCGGCGTCCCCGCTCTCCACCAGGAGCTCTGACTCCCCGAGGCGTCTGTCCCGCACTAGCACTAGCGGGAGCCTCGGAAACAGCGATGTCGTCTCCGCCCAAAGCCTAGGAAACCAGGCAACGACTCGGCGCCTCAATTTGAAAAAGGAGCCGAGACGCCGAACCAATAGCAGCGCGGGCGCGCAAGGCACCATGGGACGGGGTGTCGTCACCAGAGCCCCGCCCTTGGGGCGTGGCCCGCGGGAAAGTAAAAAGCTGGTCTGTCCGTACCCTTCTGGAACTCTTGGTCCAGAGGGAGAGACGCACGAGTAAACAGTGTGACCCTTTAACGCGACCTTGCCCAAGTTACATAACGTCTCTATAAACCAAGATTTCCAAATCTTCAAAATGGAAGCAATAGCGACCACCTTAGAAGGTAGTGTGAGAATTAATTAACTAGTGCGGGCAAATCCCTTAGACTAGAACATGTAGTATCAGGAAAGCTGGCCACGATTATAATTATTATTAGCGGATGGTAAGACAGTGCTGTGGAAGCACAGGGCAGAGATCAAATGCGAGCCCTTTTCTCGGAGGCAGCGTCTAGAGTAGCCTTGAATAATTAGGAAGTGTTAAGAAATAAGGCTACATGGGTAACCAAATTGCGATGAAAAGGGCGTTAAGTGTCATTTTCAGAACTCTGAGTGTATCCTTTAACTGATGAGAAATGTCATTGTTAAGTGATTCCAAGCAAAAGGCAGTACAGTACTCGCCCTTTCAGCAACTCTTCCGGAAGGACTGACGCAGGCTCAAGGCGCGCTTCCCTCTACGTGGTGCCGCAGTCCGCGGGCGGCTCAAGGAGGCGCCCGCCGCGGTCAGCCTACAAATCCCAGCAGGCCGCGCTCTCTGGGCCCCGCCCCCGATCGGTAACCTGTGACTTTCGGTAGGCGTCCTACAAGCGTCCTTGCGGTGCTTGAGGAGACTCGACCGCTTCAGGTGTGGCACCCAGGCCCGGGAAAAACTGTCGTGGGCCTGTGCTATAGTCGGCTTAAGGAGCTGCGCTTGTGGGCCACACTTAGCCCACAGGAGACTGGGTATCGTTTTAGCTTTTTAAGTAAGGGCCAGATGGAAAACTCTCAGGCGCCTTTGTGTTCCTCCACTTATTAACCTCCTGCATTCCCCCAAGGAGACAATTATATGTACAGCTCGGATCTCTGGTCACCTTTATGCATAGCTCAGCATCTCAAAATGGACCTGCTGAAAACAGAACTCGTTATGCTCCTTAAAGCCACCCTAATCTTTCTCATCTGGACCCATGGCACTAACCAGATCTTTGATTCCTTCATATTCTACCTTGTCCAGTGGACTTCTGTTAGTTTTATCACCTCCGCCACCACTCCAGGCCAAGTCTCTTTTATCTCTAATCTGAACCACTGCCCTTGACACGTCTCCCTACTTCTGCTGTTTTCTCCTCTACCCACTGCATTCAGTCAGCAACGGGAAGGATCCTTTAAAATAATTCGATCAGGGTGCCTGGGTGGCTCAGTCGGGCGTCTGACTGTTGATTTTAGCTCAGGTCATGATCTCAGGGAGGGGGAACCCAGCCCCATGTGGGGCTCTGCGCTGGCAGTGCAGAGCCTACTTGGGATTTTCCCTCTCCCCTCTCTCTCTCTGCCCCTCCCCCATCTCTCTCTCCAAAAAACCAAAACCAGGTCACGCCCTTCATTTACTCTTAAATCTTTCAATAGCTTCTCAATGAACTTACAATAAAATCCAAACTCCTTACCATATCCTGTGAGGCCTTCATGATACATTGCCTATACCAACATCAACTCCAGCTACTAATCACATAGCTCACTACCATGCTCCAGAGCTTCTAAGCTTTCTTGTCTCCAGGCCTTTGCATTTGCTGTACACTCTGCCTTTTAGTTTGGTTCTTTGCATGATTGACTCATTCTTATTCTTCAGATCTAAGCTCCACTTTCTCTTTTAAAAGGCTTTTCCTGGCCACCCTATCTAAAGCATAGGCCTCGGGGCGCCTGGGTGGCGCAGTCGGTTAAGCGTCCGACTTCAGCCAGGTCACAATCTCGCGGTCCGTGGGTTCGAGCCCCGCGTCGGGCTCTGGGCTGATGGCTCAGAGCCTGGAGCCTGTTTCCGATTCTGTGTCTCCCTCTCTCTCTGCCCCTCCCCCGTTCATGCTCTGTCTCTCTCTGTCCCAAAAATAAATAAAAAACGTTGAAAAAAAATTAAAAAAAAAATAAAGCATAGGCCTCATTTCAAGACCTTACTTATTTCCTTCATAACACGTATGGCAGTCTGTGATTACATTGTCAGGGTATTATCTCTCTACCCTGCTGGAATATAGGTTTCATCAGGGACTATGGATTGTCTTATTCAATGTTGTTTTCTTAATGTTCTTGAACAGAGCCTTATACAAAGTAGTCACTCAATAGATATATGAGTACTAGGGGCGCCTGGGTGGCTCAGTTGGTTAAGTGTCCCACTCTTGATTTCTGCTCTGGTCATGATCTCACAGTTGGTGAGATCAAGCCCCGCGTGGGGTTTTGCGCTGACACTGCAGAGCCTGCTTGGGATTCTATCTCTCCCTCTGTCTCTCTCTGGCCCACCCCCCCCCCCACATTGCATGCTGTCTCTCTCTCAAAATAAATAAATGTTTATATGTGTGTATATATATATATATATGTATATATATATGTGTGTGTGTGTATATATATAATATGTATATATGTGTATATGTATATGCATATATGTAGGGGCTCCTGGGTGGCTCAGTCCACTAAGCATCCTACTTCAGCTCAGGTCATGATCTCACGGTTCATGATTTCGAGTCGTACATTCGGCGCTGTGCTGACAGCTCAGAGCCTGGAGCCTGCTTTGGATTCTGTTTGTGTCTCTCTACCCCTTCCTCACTCGCACTCTCTGTCTCTCAAAAATAAATAACGTTAAAAAATTAATAAATAAGTACTGGAAGGAAATTACTTAATCTTTTCTCAACCTTGGTTTCCTTATCTGTAAAATGGAGACAATAATGACTACTGTTTTTAATTTTTAAATGTTTATTTTTAAGACAGATAGACAGAGAAAATGTGAACAGAGAGGGGCAGAGAGAGAGGAAGACCCAGAACCTGAAGCAGGCTCCAGGCTCTGAGCTGTCAGCACATAGTCCTACGTGGGGCTCCAACTCACAAACCATGAGATCATGACCTGAGCTGAAGCTGTATGCTCAACCAACTGAGCCACCCAGGCACCCCAATGATTACTATTATTTTAAGGATTAAAATAATATATGTATAAAGTGCCTGGCACATAGTAGACAAAAAAAAAAAGTTAATCTCTTTTTCTCAGGAAATATCTAAATATTTACATTAACAGTTATTTGGGTTGACGTAAGAAATTCAAGGGTCTCCATTTGGTAATAGTTACAGCTTCCATTTATCTAGAGCTACAATGTGTCAGATTCTATGAAAGGTTTTGTATGCATTATCTCATTTAATCCTCAGAACAATTCTCTGAAGTAGGGACTATTATTTCTCACTATTTTCAGGGCAAATAAGTGTATTGTCTGTACTCATCCAGCTAATGAGTGACAGAGAAAGAACTGGGAATTATTTCTGATTCCAAATCACAGATTATTAACTGTGATCTCCCCCACCTATCTCTTGTTCTCAGTGCACATGCATCCACTTTCATCACACCCTTCTTGGGTATTTAACTCTGGTCCAGGTGGCGAAAAGATAGGCCATATTATAGTGCCTGTCCTCAAGACTAAGTCTAATGGAGACAGCCAGGGTCTTATGGACATTTGTAAGAGTTACATCAGGCAGGTGGCTCTTCCTGGTATGTTATTTTGCACTGCCCCAATAGAGCCCAAACCTCTCAGACTAATCAGTACTTCTCTTTTGAAAGTCTGTCTATGATTAGAACTTATTTTTAATACTCTAATAATAGTTAACCTGGATTCTACCAATGCAACATCACTGCCCATGTGTTTGGTCTGGCATTTCCCTTTCAAAAGTGTGTACTTCTTATATAAGTTCATTGATTTTTATTTGTCTTAAAATAAAACATAGACATTGTTTTGAGAGTTAAGTAGTCATAAGTGGCTTATAACAAAAAGGTATTTCCCTGCCCCTGTCCCTCCAAACCTCTACTCCAGAAGCAACCACTTTCAATTTGTTTTAGCTATTTTTCCTAGCACTTACACATTTCCATTTTTGTAAGGAATTTGTATCTAATGTTATCGTTTGATTACTCAACTTTAGACTTTATTTATTGACTTCCTGTTACGGAAGATAAGGATTTAGTTATGAAATGTTAGGATCCCCTCTGCTTTCTCTCCCCCATACATTCAATATTATAATATTTGTTAAATCAAAATATATTTAGGTTGTTATGCCTATTCATAGCTGAGCATTTCAGTCTAGTGAGATTGTGTTCTCTTTCTCTCTGCCCTAAAGTTAATAACTGCCTGGTTCTGTTTGCTTACTTTTCCTTGTACTTTTCCAAATTCTTCCTTCAGCACTCAGTAGCCTATCGGTAAAGTTTTCCCCCATCTCAACACATCAAAAATCTATCAGTTTCAAGTTGTTTCTAATTGAACTGCTTACTCTCTAGACCTGCAGTCCAGCTGCCATCCCAGTGTTTCCTCCTTTTTTATCCCAGGAATTGCCTTTGCCTATTTCTTGGGTTGGATATGTTTTCTGGATCTCATTTGTGTACTTTTTCTTGGTCTACTTCATTATTTAGGTGGAGCACATCCTAAAAAAGAGTGCAGAGGAAGTAAATTGCTTGAAAATTTGTTTTTATTCTACCCTGACATTTGATTGTAGGCACGTTATATGTAGAATTCCAGAATCTAAGTATTTTTTTATGTTTATTTATTTTTGAGAGAGAGAACGAGCGAGCAGGGGAGGGGCAGAGAGAGAGGGAGACAGAGGTTCAAAAGTGGGCTGCATGCTAACAGCAGAGAGCCCCTTGCAGGGCTTGAACTTACAAACCACAAGATCATAACCTGAGCTGAAGTTGGACACTTAACTGGCTGAGCTACCCAGGGGGCCCCAGAATCTAAGCATTTTTATTTCAGATTTATTTCAGGGGGTATATTGGCTTCCTATGGCTGATATAATAAATCACTGCAAACTTGGTGGTTTAAAACAACAGAAATTTATTCTTTCACAGTTCTAGAGGCCAGAAGTCTAAAATCACCCACAAAACAGTCTGGCAGTTCCTAGACTTACCACGTGACCCAGCAATTCTGCTCCTAGGCATATATACTCAGTAGAAATGAAAAAAAAAAAATCTACATAAAAATTGGTACACAAACGTTCAATCGCAGTATTATTCATAATAGCCAAAAAATAGATACAACCCAAATGTCCGTTCTTTCACAGTCCTGGAGGCCAGAAGTCTGAAGTCAAATTCATGGGGTCAAAATCAAGTGTCTGCAAGGCCAGCTCCTCTGGAAGTTCTAGAGGAGAATCGGTTCCTTGTGCCTTCCAGCTTCTGGTGGCTGCTAGCGTTCCTTGGCTTATGGCATATCACTCCAATCTGTGCCTCAGTGCCTTTTTTCTCTTCTGTGTCAAATCTCCTTCTGACTCTCTCTTGTAAGAATACATGTGATTACATTTAGGGCTTACCTGGGTAATCAGGGATAGTCTTCCCACATCAAGATTCTTAATCACATTTGCAAAGTCCTTTTTTGCTGTATAAGGTAACATTCACAAGGATTAGGAAGCGATGTCTTTTAGGGAGTCATTCAACCTACTACAGGAAAGAGGTCATAAAAATATTTCTTCTGACGCTGTGCTGTTAAGTGTCTTAGTCTGTGCTGGTAAAGACCCTGGATTTATTTATATTCTAGTGGATTAAAAAAGAGCTTTCATTAGCGATTAAAAAAACTAAAGCAAGGGGCGCCTAGGTGGCTCAGTTGGTTAAGCATCCGACTTCAGCTCAGACCATGATCTCATGGTTCGTGGATTCGAGCCCCACATCAGGCTCTGTGCTGACAGCTCAGAGCCTGGAGCCTGCTTCAGATTCTGTGTCTCCCGCTCTCTGCCCCTCCCTTGCTCACACTCTGTTTCTCTCTCTCTCTCAAAAATAAATAAACATTAAAAAAAAAAAAAAACTAAAGCAAAAACCCCAAGTAAGACTAAATGTAGCTATATTTTGTTCTCTATCAAAAGTGAAGATTTTTCTTCCTGTGTGCTGCCATGTCTAGCTGTCAGTGGTTTTATCGCAGATCCTGTTTTTATCCATCAGAAATACAATCGTCCAATATTTGTATAATTGTCAGGGTTATATAATTGATTTAGATACTTGTGGGAAGTCATAAAACAAAACTAGAGTAGGAGATAGTGATTATTCATTAATTGCACTTATTAATCACTTCAGAAATCACTGAATTTTGAGCTTTGAAAAACTTTTACTGATTAATCATTATTCATTCCACAATTAATATTTATTCTACAATCTATAATTTGATCTATAATCAGTAATCATTCCAAAAATACTGCTAAAATCTTGATGTGGAGATACTACCCTTTTCAGATTGGCTTCTTTCATTTAATAATATGCATTTCAGTGCTTTTGGCAAAAAAAAAATTAATATAGACACAAAACCTTCACAAAAATGAACTCAAAATGGACTGTAGATGTAAAGGTAAAACATAAAACTACAAAACTCCTAGAAGGCTACACAGGAAAAAATCTAGATGACTCTAGATTTGGTGATGACTTTTTAGGTACAACACCAAAGGCACAATCAATGAAAGAAATAATCAGTAAGCTGGACTTCATTAAAACTAAAATTATCTGCTCTGTGAAAGACACTGTCAAGGTAATGAAAAGATAAGCCACAGATTGGGAGAAAATATTAGCAAAAGACATTTTTGGACTATTATACAAAAGATGCAAAGAACATTTAAAACTCAAAAATAAGAAAACAACCTGATTATAAAATGGGCCCACACCAATAGGACTCTTTTCACAATGTATACATATATCAAATCATCACATTGCACACTTTTATATAAAGATTTTCTTTTTAAGTAATCTACACCCAATGTGGGGCTTAAACTCACAACCCTGAGATCAAGAGTCACCTGCTCCACTGACTGAGCCAGCCAGGTGTCCCACCATTATACACTTTCAATATATTCTAATTTTATTTGTCAATTATACCTCAATAAATCTGGGGTGGGGGTACAAATGGGTCAAAGACCTTAACAGAGACCTGACGAAAGAAGATATACAGATGGCAAATAAGCATGTGAAAAGATGTTCAACATCACGTCATCAGGTAAATGCAAATTGAAACAACGAGATACCCTACACACCTATTAGAATGACCAAAATCCAAAACACCGACAACACCAAATGCTAGTAAGAATGTGGAGCAATTGGAACTTTCATTCATTGCTGGTGGAAATGCAAAATTATACAACCACTTTGGTTGTTTCCTACAAAACTAAAGATATTCTTACCATACAATCCAGCAATTATGCTCCCTGGTATTTACCCAAAGGAGTTGAAATTTTATGTTCACACAAAAACCTGCACACAATGTTGAGCAGCTTTCTTCATAATTGCCAAAATTATGGAAGCTACCACTATATCCTTCAGCAGGTGAAGGAATAAACAATGTGTGGTACCTCCAAACAATAGAATATTTATCAGCACTAACAATAAATGAACAATTAGGCTGTGAAAAGACATGGAAGAAACTGAAATGCATATTATTAAATGAAAGAAGCCGATCTGAAAAGGCTATATACTATATGATACTAACTATATGATATTCTGGAAAAAGCAAAATTATGGAGACAGTAAAAAAGATCGGTGACTGCCAGGGGTTGGGGGAAGGAGGTATGAATAGGCAGAGCACAGAGGATTTTTAAGGCAGTGAAAACACTGTGTACTATAGTATAATGGTGGATATATGTCATTATACATTTGTCCAAACCCATAGAATGTACACTACCAAGAGTGAGTCCTAATGTAAACTAACAACTTGGGTAATAATGATGTAGGTTCAATGTAGGTTCATCAATTGTAATAAATTGATGGTGGGGGAATATTGATAATTTTGGGAGGGTGTGCATGTGTGGTAGCAGCAGTATATGCAGGTGCCCCTAGGTGGCTCAGCCGGTTGAGCATCTGCCTTTGGCTCAGCTCATGATCTCACGGTTTGTGAGTTTGAGCCCCACCTCCGGCTCACTAGTGTTAGCACAGAGCCCTCTTTGGATCATCTGTCCCCCTTTCTCTCTCTGCCCATCCCCACTGTGTGTGCACATTCTATCTCAAAAGTAAATAAAACATTTAAATAAATAAAATAAAATCTTTATAGGGGCACATGGGTGGCTCAGTGGGTTAAGGGGCTGCCTCTTAACTTTGGTTCAGGTCATGATCTCTCAGTTCGTGAGACTGAGCCCCATGTCAGGCTCTGTGCTGACAGCGTGAAGCCTGCTTGGGATTCTCTCTCTCTCTCTCTCTGCCCCTCCCCACTCCTACTCTCTCTCTCTCTCTCAAAATAAGTACATAAATATTAAAAAAATAAAATCTTTATAAAAAATTAAAATAAATATAAATAAACCCTTGGGGAAAATTATTCTAATTATTTCACAGAGCTTTATTCTTTTTTTTTATTTTTTAAAAATGTTTATTTTTGACAGAGAGAGAGAGAGAGAGAGAGAGAGAGAGACAGAGCATGAGTGGGGGAAGGGCAGAGAGAGAGGGAAACACAGAATCCGAAGCAGGCTCCAGGCTCTGAGCCGTCAGCACAGAGCCCGATGCGGGGCTGGAACTCACAGACCACGAGATCATGATCTGAGCCCAAGTTGGACGCTCAACCTACTGAACCACCCAGGTGCCCCTCACAGAGCTTTATTCTTACTTTGATAACAAAGAAAAGCATTTTTAATAAGCATCCTACTCTCTTAGTGCAGAACTGTATTTTATTGAAATGTAAATTTGTGTTTTGTTCTCCCTGTATTTCCTTCCAAGCAGGTAGGCAGGCATTTTTGAATAATTGAAGGATTACTGCCGGACTTTCTATTTGAAGCCTTTTGGAAAATATTAGTAATTTGGAGAAATTAGTGTTTTATATAACCCACCAGCTCCACAGCATTTTTATTTTCAAAAGTATTAGTTTATATTTATGATTATTACTAAAATTTTATATCTTTAAAACTTACCCAATAATTATTATAGCAGATGTGATTTTGCAACCAAAAACATGGGTGGTTTGTATAAGAAATAAAACATATTAAATATGACTCTGAGTTCTTCCACCTGGAAGCTTCAGTCTTGATTACTATTGCCAATCCTTCATACAGTCACACTCTGGGATATAAAGGGGTCCAAGGGTTTCACACAGAGAAAAACATGTGGGGAGAACCTTCCAGGCTTTGATTTATACAGGTTACTTTTGAGCTGCCAATTTGTGTACAGCTATAAGTATTCCCTGAAGACCGGGAGCTCTGTAGCCTCTGTGCCACCATTAGGGCGAGGGCATTTCTGTCCCAGAATTTTTTTTAATGTTTATATGTTTACGTATTTATTTTGAGAGAGAGAGAGAGAGAGAGAGAGAGAGACAGAGAGAGAGAGTGAGAACATGAGCAGGGAGGGGAGGGGGAGAGAGAAAGAATCCCAAGCAAGCTCCTTGGTGTCAGCGCAGAACGTGACTGGGGGGCTCGAACCCATTGAGCATGACCTGGGCCGAAATCAAGCATCAGATGCTTAACTAACTGAGCCACCCAGGCACCCCATGCCCCAGAGTTTTTTAAAAAGGTGTTTTCTAGTTTCTGCTGCTGAGAAGTCCAAAGCCATTCCAATTCCTGATCATTTGTATGTGGCCTCTTTTTTTTTTTTTTCTTTTTTTTCTTTCTGGAACCTTAAGCAATCTCCTCTTTCCCTTCAGTGTGCTGAAATTCGGCAATGACATGCCTTGGTGTATGTCTATTTTCACCTATTGGGGTGAGCATTTGATGAATTCTTTCAATCTTGCCATTCCTTTCCTTTAGTTGTGGGAAGTATTTTTAAATTACTCATTGAACATTTCTTTAAAATTTTTTTTTCAACGTTTATTTATTTTTGGGACAGAGAGAGACAGAGCATGAACGGGGGAGGGGCAGAGAGAGAGGGAGACACAGAATCGGAAACAGGCTCCAGGCTCCGAGCCATCAGCCCAGAGCCTGACGCGGGGCTCGAACTCACGGAGCGCGAGATCGTGACCTGGCTGAAGTCGGACGCTCAACCGACTGCGCCACCCAGGCGCCCCTCATTGAACATTTCTACTTGTTGTCTCTGTTCTTCCTTTCTGGAATTCCTGCGTGTGGATAATAGATTTCCACAACCTAATCATTACCACTATTAATGTTTTGATGTACTTCTTTCCAATTATATACAAGCATATTTTTAATCATTGAGATCATAATTCAATGTATAATTTTGCGCCCTGAATTTTTATTTAACCTAAGCATTATTCCAAGCCCCTCATACACATTTTTATTTGTGTGATATTTTAAGGCTCTGGAACAACATCTATGCAAATCTCTGCTAAACAGTTGAGGAGCACTTTACTTTAGCTATCTTTTTCATAGTTGCCAGAATCATGTTAGGTTCTGGCTGTGGTTATGAATGCCAGAGAGAACAAATGGTGTATCTGCATGTCCTTATAAACTGAGGGGAAAAACACAGTCCGTGAGCTGCTCATAAGCCTATTTAAAAAATCCCAAAACGTTTAGGTACAGAGTTCCCCAAATCCAAATTTGGTTTGCTGTAGTGTTCTAATAGTAGAGTCTCAGTAGCAAAGGTTAGTTACAAGAGAACAGGAAAGAAGAGGGTTCCAGTTCTCTGGCCTTCTGGTAGATCTCAGATAACGCCAGACTCTCCTCTCCCAACCCTTTGCAACTGATATTTCCACTGTGTGGAGTCTTTTCCCTCACCTGTTCCTATAGCTTGCTCCCTCTTACCTTTCAAGTTACAACTTAAATGTCACTTCCTCAGAGGAAATATCCCCTTTCCCCAACCACTCTATCTGAGGTAGCCCCCAAACTCTTTCATAAAACTCAATTTCTTTCTTTCCGCACATAACAAAAGAAGATGTTGACATTTTACTCTCCAGGTTTTACTATTTCTTGGCTGAACCTTCAGAACCCTTCCCTAGAGACCAAAGACGTCCAGAAGAATTAGGGTTCTTACAGCAGGAAAGCAAAGAGAAAAGGGAATATTCAGTGTTTGTAGCTTTCAAACTAGGCTTTTAAGGGAAAGCCATGAGAAGAGTCTGAAGCAAGACAATGACATAAGGAGAAGAGATGACTGCCCCTTCATGACTTTCAAATTCTAGTTGAGAAACTCCTGGCTGGAACATTAAAGGGAATTAGGAAGGAGCTGATGGAGGTTAGGGGAGAGAGAGAGAGAGAGAGAGAGAGAGAGAGAGAGAGAGAGAGGAAATTCTAGGAGAGGTTCTGGTGGAGAGTTAGGCCATGAGAAGGGCCACAGAAGCTGTCTTTTTGTTGACAGCTGCCTATGCAGCCCAAACACCAAACCCTATGCTCTGAGTTTTTGCCGATCTCCCACCTAAACTGTCCCATGTGCACACTCCTATTGTCAACAGCTCGGGACACGAATTAACCCCTTAATACAGCTGGTGAGATCGTTGCCACCTCCCCCCACCCATGGGCAGTAGTGATGAAGGAGGAAAAGTCCCAGAACTATTACTTGGGTACAGCTAGACAGCAGGAAAACCCACTCTGGTTACCCTAATTTTATTTTAATCATATTGTGTAATTATTTTATATAAGTATTAGTTTACTTGTTTCTTTCTCTCACTATAATGTAAACTCCACTAGAAAATTGGTTGCTCTTTCCTCATGTATCCTTAACATATAAAGCAAGGTGAGGGGGGGTGCCTGGGGGCTCAGTCAGTTAAGCATCCTACTCTTTATTTCTGCTCAGGTCATGATCTCACAGTTCGTGGGATCGAACCCCATGTCGGACTTTGTGCTGACAGTGCAGAACCTGCTTGGGATCCTCTGTCTCCCTCTCTCTCTGCCCTTCCCCCACTTGCGAGCATTCTCTCTCTCTCTCTCTCTCTCTCTCTTAAAGTAAATAAGTAAACTTAAAAAATATAAATCAAGGTATGGGGGCGCCTGGGTCGCTCAGTCGGTTAAGCGACCGGCTTCGGCTTAGGTCGTGATCTCATGGTTTGTGAGTTCGAGCCCCGCGTCGGGCTCTGTGCTGACAGCTCAGAGCCTGGAGCCTGCTTCAGATTCTGTCTCATTCTCTCTCTGCCCCTCCCCCACTTGTGTTCTGTCTCTGTCTCTCAAAAATAAATAAATGTAGGGGCGCCTGGGTGGCTCAGTTGGTTAAGCAGCTGACTTCAGCTCAGGTCATGATCTCGCGGTCCGTGAGTTCGAGCCCCGCGTCGGGCTCTGTGCTGACAGCTCAGAGCCTGGAGCCTGTTTCAGATTCTGTGTCTCCCTCTCTCTGACCCTCCCTCATTCATGCTTTGTCTTTCTCTGTCTCAAAAATAAACGTTAAAAAAAAAAAAATTTAAATAAATAAATAAATAAATAAATAAATGTAAAAAAAAAGGTAAATCACTTATATATACACATTTTATTTAAAAAATTCATGTTGGGGGTGGCTGGGTGGCTTAGTCAGTTAAGTCTTGATTTTGGCTCAGATCATGATCTCAGGGTTTGTGAATTCAAGCCCTGAATGCAGCTATGTGCTGATAGTGCAGAGCCTGCTTGTGATTCTGTCTCCTTCTCTCTCTGCCCCTCCCCTGCTTGTGCTCTATCTGTCTCTCAAAATAAATAAATAAACATTTAAATTTTTTAAATTTTATTTATTTATTTTGAAAGTGAGAAATCGTATGTGCCTGCATGCTCCTGCGTGCGAGGGGAGGTAGGGGAAGAGAGAGAGAGGGAGAAAGAGAATCCCAAGCAGGCTGTATGCTGTCAGTGCAGAGCCCGACACAGGGCTCAGACCGACCAACCATGAGATCATGACCTGAGCCCAAATCAAGAGTCGGACACTTAATCAACTGAGCCACCTAGACGCCCCTAAATAAATAAACATTACAAAAAATTCATGTTGCTTTTAGGTGTTTTATTACCATAGTCCTTTATTTAAAACTAACATACATTATAAAACTTTTTTTTTAAGTAGGCTCCATGCCCAATGTGGGGTTTGAACTCACAACCCTGAGATTAAGAGTCACTGACTGAGCCAGGCAGTAGCCCCTAAAACTTTTTATCATAGAAAACTTCAAACATACACAAAAACAAATAGAATAGCATAATAACCTTCCCAACCCAGCTTTCATTATCCAACTTCAATAATCATCAGTTCATGGCCAATAATATTGTTGAATCTATTGTTTCTTCTCTCCCTCATTGTCTACTGAATTATCTGAACTGACTCCCAGGCATTGTATTATTTCAGTATATATCTCAACTCTAAAAACAAAACAAAACAAAACAAAAAACAAAAACAAAAACAAAAAAACAAAAAACCCACAGCCATTAACGTACCACCAGAAGTAACATAATCATTTAATATCAAATATCTACACACTATTCTTTTACTGATTGTCTCATAAATGTTTCTTTTTCATAATAGGTTTGTTCAGGAGTCAAATAAAAAACAAATATATCATTTGGTTAATATGTCTTTTTTTTGTTTTGCATTTTTAAATATTATGTATATATCTTAAAATATGTGTTGGGGTACCTGGGTACCTGGTTAAGCATCCAACTTCAGCACAGGTCACGATCTTGTGGTTCAGGAGTTCGAGCCTGGATTTGGGCTCTGTGCTGACAGCTCAGAGCCTGGAGCCTGCTTTGGATTCTGTGTGTCCCTCTCTTTCTCTCTGTCCCTCCCCTACTTGTACTCTCTTTCTCAAACATAAATAAACATTTTTTAATTATGTTAGTCCATTTTATTTATTTAAAAAAATTTTTTTTAACATTTATTTATTTTTGAGACAGAGAGAGACAGAGCATGAACGGGGCAGGGTCAGAGAGAGAGGGAGACACAGAATCCGAAACAGGCTCCAGGCTCTGAGCTGTCAGCACAGAGCCCGATGCGGGGCTTGAACTCACGAACCGCGAGATCATGACCTGAGCTGAAGTAGGACGCTTAACCGACTGAAGCACCCAGGCACCCCTATGTTAGCCCATTTTAGAAATGTTTATTTATTTGCTTGAGAGAGAAAGTACAGAGGGAGCCGAGTGGGGAGGAGGCAAAGAGAGAGAGAGAGAGTATTCCAAGCAGGCTTCACACTGTCAGCCCAGAGCCTGACTTAGGGCTCGATCTCACAAACTGTGAGATCAGGGCCCAAGCTGAAACCAAGAGCTGGAGGCTTAACCGACTGAGCCATTCAGGTGCCTCTAAATATTATCTTTTGAGGGACATCTGGGTGGCTCAGTCGGTTACGTGTCTGACTTTGGCTCAGGTCATGATCTCACAGTTCATGGGTTCGAGCCCTATGTTGGGCTCTGTACTGACAGCTCAAGAGCCTGGAACCTGCTTTGGATTCTGTGTGTGTGTCTCTCTCTCTGCCCCTCCCCCACTTGTGCTTTCTCTCTCTCTCCCTCTCTCTCTCTCTCTCTCTCTCTCTCTCAAAAATGAACATTAAAAACATTTAAATATGATGGGCATTGAGGAGGGCACTTGTTGGGATGAGCACTGGGTGTTGTATGTAAGTGATGAACTATGGGAATCTACCCCCAAAACCAAGAGCACACTGTACACACTGCATGTTAGCCAATTTGACAATAAATTATATTTTTAAAATTCAAACAATAAAAAACATAAAAATAAAAACATTTAAGTATTATCTTTTGAAGGTTTTTTTGAAGTGCTACAAACAGAATAGTGAATACATCATATGTATACAGCTCAATTTATTTTCAAAAACTGAATATACCCACTTAGAAACATACTTGAGAAGCCCCCTTTATTCTCCCTAACCACTAGCCTGACTTCTAGTACTATACTGTGGATTAGTTTTGCCTGATTTTCAATTTTATATAAATGGACTTATATAGTAAATGCTCTTTTGGATCTGTCTTCTTTCACCATGTTTGTGAGATTCAGCCATATTTTTAGTTTTTGTTTGTTCACTTTCATTGCTGTATAGTATTCCATTGTGTGATTATTCCCCAATTTATTTTTCCTGTGCATTTTACTGTTGATGGGCATTTGGACTGTTTCCAGTTTGGGACTATTATTGATTGTGCTACTGTGAACATTCTAGAACATGTATTTTTATGGATGCATGTTCACATTTCTGTTGCCTATATAGCTAGAAGTTGAATTGCTAGATCATAGCATATGCATATGTGCAGCTTTAATAGATACTACCAAATAGTTTTCCATGGCCTATTTGCCCTTGTGCCATTGTCATGTCAATTACTATAGCTTAATAATAACTCTTAATACTTGCTACTGTAAGTGTTCCAGATTCTTCTTCCATTAGCTTGGGTCTTCCTGACCCTTTTCATTTTCATATAAAAGTTAATAAACAGTTTATCATAACTTGTCAATTCTAAGTCCCCTTTAATTCATAGGTTTCTCCTTTCTTATTTTGCAATTCAGGTCATTTTTCCTGTAGTGTTCCAAACATTCTAAATTTTGCTGATAGTATCCTTATGGTGTGATTTAACATGTCTATTCCCTGTATTTCCTATGAAAGGTAGTTATATCTAGAGGCTTAATCAGATTCAGGAAACATGCAATTGACGAGTGTTAACTAAGCACTATGCTGGCTGCCAGGTGAGATACAAAAATGGCTAAGACATCATTCCAAGTCTACTTCTTACAAGCGTGGAAAGTTAAAATTCAAATAAGTGCCTTTAGAGAGAGGTGATCTACTGTGGCAGCTCAGATCAGAGTGGTTACTTACAATAGGGTATGTGAGGAATGGAAATGAGGGAAAGTTTTGTAAAGGCAACACTATTTCAACTGGGCTTGGAAGTTGCCAGACAACTGACAAGTTAGTATTGTTGTAAGCATTAATTAGCTGTGACAGCAGTGTGAATTGCAGTTAGTAGAGGACGGGGGTAGAAGCTGGAAAGGTGGGGTACTCAGTTGAGTGGTGGCCCCCAAAATATGTGTCCATGTCTTCATCCCAGGAACCTGTGTTACATTATATGGAAAAAAAGTATCTTTGCAGATGTAATCAAGTTAGGGATGAGATGAGATAATCCTGGATTACATGATTGTGCCCTAAATCCAAAGACAAGTGTCCTTATAAAAGACAGAAGAAAAGACACACAGAGGAGAAAGCAATGTGAAGATGGAAGCAGAGATTAAAGTGATGTGGCCATAAGTCAAGGAAACTGGCATCCACAAGAAGCTGGAAGAGGCAAAGAATGGATTCTCCCCTAATATCCTTTGTAGGGAGTGCAGTCCTGACAATATCTTGATTTTGGACTTCTGGCCTGCAGACTGTGAGAGAATACATTTCTGTTGTTTTAAGCCACTGACTTTGTGATAATTTGTTATCGCAGCCACAGGACACTAATACAGGTGGGGTGAGGCTAGAATGTAATATTGTGGAATTTTACCCTATTTTGCACTTCCTCATCTCTGATACCTCAGTTTCCATCCATCCAACGTTTGCCTTTAGCTGAAACGATTTAAAAAAAGATCCCTGTACCTCCTTAACGAAGCATCCGCTTAATTAAGGGAACCTCCTCCCGAATTCCCATTTGAAACAATAATAGGATTGAAAGCACTGTTTTTGGCAGCAGACTTCCATCTGCCACATCAGAGACCTAAAGGTACTTAAGCTTGGGAGTCACTATCCCTAATTGCACTCTGCCTTAAAGACCCTTGTAAAATGGAAATGTAATGGAAAGTCAGATCCATAACAACTATTAGATTGTTCTTGGATGCACAGCTCCGTAAAGCCATCAGGGAAAAAAGTCTTGTGTTATAAATAATGACTAAAGTACACTGGCAATGGTAGTACTACCATATATACGTGTAGTGTTGTGTTAATACAGCAGTAATGCAGAGTAGGAGTTTCTACTCCGGATTTGAAAGGCCACGGAAACCTTTTTTCGCTGTTGCGGGTCCCATCTGCCCCTGGCTCTTGGAGGAGCTGCTAACTCCCCCTGAGGGTCCGCATCGCGCTCTAGAGGGAGCCCGCGGGCCGCGCGCCGCCTGGTCCGCGGGCTTCTTTCTAACACCTGCACTGCCCAGGGCGAAAGCCAATGGGGGCGACTCCGCAAACATGGCTCGTTGTGCTCCCACGGTACTCGTGAGACCCTGCCCCTTACAAACACTTAAGCCAGATACACCTCGCCGCCCTCCCATCTCGTCCCTGTGTGACCCAGCCGGGACACCCCCGGCCTGGGAAAGCCTGGTTGCCGGGCTCCCGCAGCTCCCCTCCCAGACTCCGTCCCGCCCGCTGGCTCGGGCCGGGGACGCCTGCCGTCCCCACCGCCGCCCCCGCCCTGCCGGGTTCCAGGCAAAACCCGGAGCGCCGGCCGCTCGGCGGCTCCCGGGAAGCGGCGCGGCGCGGCGGACTGAGCATGCGCAGTGGGCAGGGCCGGCTCCCGGCGCCAGAAGGAAGCGTCCGCGGTGCTCCCGGCGGCTGCGCTGGGGTATGCGGTACCGGTTAGCGTGGCTGCTGCACTCCGCGCGGCCCAGCACCTTCCGCTCTGTCGTCGGCGCCCGCCTGCCGCCCCCGGAGCGCCTCTGTGGGTAAGCGGAGCGGAGCGACCGGGCCCCCGGGGCCCGCGGGTCACGGTGGTTTGGAGCTCGGGTTGCAAAGTGGTGATTCAGCACTTAAAGCCGCCGCCGCCGCCCCTCACGCCGCCAGTCCCGCCGGCCTGGGGCCCGGACGCCCGCGCAGAGGCCGCTCCGGGGCCCGGAAGGGCGGCCGGCCGGGCGGGAGAGAGGGGCCTTGCCGGGAGAGGAGGGCGCCCCTGGGGCGGGTGAGGGCGGACGGGGGCTGTGACCCGGGGTCACGGGGCGTGTGTCACAAGTGCGGGGGGCGCGGGGCGCGGACGGAGTCACCCCGGCCCGCTCCCGGAGCCGTGCGGTGCCGCGCCACTCTCCGGGGAGTCTGCCTGTGAGAGGCAGGAAGCCGAGTCAGACTGCCCCTGGCCATGGGGTAAAGGAATCCGAGTCCAGGGAGACCGCTTCTTACCCTCCTCTCAGCCCTGCTTTTTTTCCATGAGAACGGAGTTTCCACTACTATATGGAAATGCCTGCGTCGGGCACCGTAAAAGTTTGCCTGCCTGCGCCTTAGTGAGTAGATGGGTGTTGGATTTCCAGTCCCGGGGAATTCGGGAGCCGAAGGATACCTAGGGATCCATCAAAACAGCTCCATTGTTTTACACCTGAGACAACCGAGGCCCAGAGAGATTGTGTGATTTCCCAATTGCAGGGCTTGTGGCAAAAACCAGGATGGGGACGCGGGTGTTTTTTTGCCATCCGGTGGCGTGCTCTCTCCACTTCGCTGCTCCGTGTATACTAGAAATACATAGCCCTGTCGCGAACGCTGAATCCCTTTTACTGTGAACAGAGGGGAATCGGCAAAGATGGGCAGTATTGTCTTGCCCTACTTAGATGTATCATTTGAGCTCCTCTGTTTTTTTAAAAATATCTAGGACCTACTAAGTGCGAGGCACTGTGATAGACCTGTGTAAGTATGTAGTCTGCTTTCCAAGGAACTTTGACTTCGTTTGAGCGGATTGAGATGCCAAGAGAATATATAGCCAGCTAAAAAGCATATGTTTGGCTAGGGTCAGAAGATGGGCAATACGGACAGTGCGTGCTTTGGGAGCATAGTGCAGGGCAGAGATAGAGGAGGGGGTCTGGCCTTTGAAGGAAAAGCAGAAAGTGTGGAGGGTAGGGTGGACGGTGGTGGGTGTAATCAGCCTAGGCGTGCAGGGGTTGGGGGTGGGGGATGGACGGTGAGCAGATTAGGCTAGTTGGAGCCTTAGAGAATTTCTGTGGGGCAATTAGGAGACAAGTCTTGTATTATAAAAGTGGGATAATGCTAGCCTGGGCTTTGAATTTTAGTTGGGCTTTTTCAGTGCATAGTTTAGGGAGCCGCTAAGAGTTTTTGAGGTGGGGAGTGATCTAATGAAACTGCTAATTTAGGAAATTAGTTTGGTGGCTGTGTGCAGGCTGTAAGTGAGTGGAGAGACCTGAAGCAGAGAAACTGGTTGGGACTTAGTCTTTCCCTACTGAAGTAAGATGGTAGTAATGGTGCCTGATGCAAATGAAAAATCTGTGAAACCTGTTTTCCCTCCTCTTTTCCCCCACTATTTGCAAAATCCACTACAACAAGCATAAATTAGATCCCTGAGTTTAGAGAAAGAAGTGGGAGTGGTGAGCAGAGGCAGAGTACTTCCACAGGCTTTCTTCAGGTCAGGATTTTTTTCTGTATCTAATTTGTTGCTAATAGGCTATGTTTAGCTCCATATTCTCCAGTGTACAGAATTTGGGATTAAAAAAAATTTTTTTTAAGTATTTTATTTTTTATTTATTATTATTATTTTTTAATGAATTCATTTTTGATGCGTTCCTGTCTTTATTTTTATTTTTAATTTTTTTTTAATATTTATTTTTGAGAGAGTGAGACAGAGCACAAGTGGGGGAGGGGCAGAGAGAGAGTGGGGGGCAGAGAATCTGAAGCAGGCTCCAGGCTCTGAGCTGTCAGCACAGAGCCTGATGCGGGGCTCGAACCCATGGACCGCAAGATCATGACCTGAGCCGAAGTTGGCTGCCCAACCAACTGAGCCACCCAGGCGCCCCAAGTATTTTGTTTTTTAGAGAGTAAGCTGGGGAGGGGAGGAGAGAGAGAATCTTAAGCAGGCTCCATGCTCACCACACAGAGCCCGACGTGGAGCTCAATCCCACAACCTTGGGATCATGACCTGAGCAGAAATCAAGAGTCAGATGTTCAACCGACTGAGCCACCCAAGTGCCCCTTAAAGATTTATTTTAAACTAATCTGTACACCCAGCAGTGGGTCTTGAACTCACAAACCTGAGTCAGGGGTCACATGCTCTACCGCTGAGCCAGCCGGGCACCCAGAATTTGGGATTTTAAAGAAATCATCAATTTGAAGTTTTATACAACAAAGAGGTTTGTATGTTCTATTTACAATCCAGTTTTCTTTGTGGTTTTCTCCGACTGCTCTTCAGTTTCATTGATGAAATTCAGGGCATGGGTTGAACTGCCAGAGCTTCAAGATAAGGTTGTTCTCAGAGAAGGAAATTCAGGAGATTCAAAGATAATGAATGAGATCAACATCTAGACAGCTCTACAGTAAAAATTAGCAGTTGAGACTAGTAAGGAAAATACAGGAAAATCAAAGGGATTGGGGTGTAGTTATAAGAAGGAAAGTACTAACATCTGAAGCTGCCACATATTCAAAATCTTAAGGTAATCGAATCTGTACATAGTAGGGAGATGTATTAACAGAGATGGTTACAGGGCTGTTTACTGCAAGAGACATGGGATTTAACCCATGTCTGTCTGGTGCCAGAGCCTGAGTTCTTAACTGTTATGTTATACTGCCTTTGCCAGTGTTGAGGCATTCATTCCCTGTTCTAACCTCTTGAGAAAGAGATGGTCTGAAAGCATTTGTATAAGATCAATTCATTTAAAAAGCAGTCTCATTGTCCCCTGTTTAGCCATATTGGATAACTTGGAGTTGTGATTATCTCGGGGAACCTGGAGGTAATAGGCCAGTGCCTGGCAGCTACTTGAAACACCTGTACATTGGTCATCTCACTTTGCAGGCTGCTCTACTTTGCATTTCTCTGTTCTGTGGGCATAGGTAACAGTGTGCCATATGGGACTAGCTATTAAGATCCTGGCTTTTACTTTCTTTTTTTTTTTTTAAGTGGTACAACCTCTGTGTGTGTATGTATGTATGTAAGCAAGCAAACTAGCTCTCCGCCCACCATGAGGCTTGAACTCAGAACTCTGAGATCAAGAGTTGAAGGCTCTACTGTCTGAGCCAGCCAGGTGCCCCCAGGCTTTTATTTTACTTTTAACCAGAAAAATGTTTTTTAATGGTCTAAAAGGAAAAGATGCCTTTGAGTATCTTTAATTAGCATTAGCCCAAACCATAGACAGTAAAATGTTGCATTGTGTCTATCTGCCTTTAAGGTTAGGGATAATCTTACCAGGGAGTAAGTAGTGTGGGGAGCAGAAATTCAACATGTTTTTTTTTTTTTTATTTTTTAATTTTTATTTTTTTTTAATTTTTTTTTTCAACATTTATTATTTATTTTTGGGACAGAGAGAGACAGAGCGTGAACAGGGGAGGGGCAGAGAGAGAGGGAGACACAGAATCGGAAACAGGCTCCAGGCTCTGAGCCATCAGCCCAGAGCCCGATGCGGGGCTCGAACTCACGGACCACGAGATCGTGACCTGGCTGAAGTCGGACGCTTAACCGACTGCGCCACCCAGGCGCCCCTCAACATGTTTTTTAAAACAATTGATTTCCTTTCTATTTTTCTTTAAAAATTTTTTTTAATGTTTTATTTTAATATTTGAGAGAGAGACAGACTGCGAACAGGGGAGGGGCAGAGAGGTGGAGACAATCTGAAGCAAGCTCCAGGCTTTGAGCTGTCAGCACAGAGCCCGATGCGGGGCTCGAACTCACGAACCGCAGGATCATGAGCAGTGAGATCATGACCCGAGCCAAAGTCGGATGCTTGACTGAACCACCTGGGCGCCCCCTCCTTTCTATTTTTATATTGGTATTTTAGATCTCTTAAAGAGGTCCCTAGATGAACAACCTACCTTTCAGTCAGGGTGACAAGGCTAAAGCATTTTCCTTTTATAGGGGTAGATCCTTCAGGTATGCTGGGTTCTGGAGGCTTGGTAGGCATTACTAAGTTTTTCTTGAGTCAGCCAGCCCTCTTCTCTTTTCCTTTAGCATTATTTGAGTATCTATTTTGTAGTGATCATTCACTACAGTGTGCTCAGCACTGGGCGGGGGCGGGGGGGGGGTTTGCAAAGCAAGTCAGTGATAAATTCTGTCCTCAAGAAACTTTCAGTCAAATAATTCCACTTCTTATGACCTTTTACTATACATGTCCACTCTTGTTTTCTATTGCCTCTTTCAATTCGTTTTGAAAAGCAGCTCAATATTTTTATTACAGTACTCTTTTAAAAGTGGGACTTAGAGAGGCATCTGGGTGGCTCAGTCAGTTGGGCCTCTGTCTCTTGATTTCCATTGGGGTCATGATCCCAGCGTTGTGGAATCGAGCCCTGAGTTGGACTCTGTGCAGAGTATGGAGCCTGCTTAAGATTCTCTCTCTCTCTCCCCCTCCCTCTCTCCCTCTCCCCCTCTCCCCCTCTCCCCCTCTCCCCCTCTCCCCCTTTCCCCCTTTCCCCCTTTCCCCCTTTCCCCCTTTCCCCCTTTCTCCCTTCCCCCTTCCCCTCCTCCTCTTCCTCTCCTGTGTGCACTCTCTCTTTCTCTCTCTTTAAAAAAAAAAATAATAAAAGTGGGACTTAAGAAACTCTTGTACCATTAAAAGCTATAAAAGCTTTTATGACTCCCAAAGAACTGTATAGTTTCTCTTTGCCCATTAAAAAGTGTGTAACTTTAAAAAAAAAAAAAAAATGGCACTCACAAGCTGCTCCCTGAGGGGAAGGTATCATACTTTGCTTGACATATTTATTATATGAATGAATGAATGGTCTTTTTTGAAAACCAGTTTTCTCTGTTGATTTCCCTAGTTTTGCAAATATTGAGGTTAATCATTTAAAAACTTTTTTTTTTAATTTCTTTTTAGAGAGAGAGCATGAGTCGGGGTGGGGCGGGGGGAGAGAGAGAGAGAGAGAGAGAGAGAGAGAGAATGAATGAATGAATGAGAATCCTAAGCAGTCTCACACTCAGCGTGGAGCCCAACTTGGGGCTGGATCTCAGGACCCTGGGATTGTGACCCGAGCCAAAATTGAGAGTTGACTGCTCAACTTACTGAGTCACCCAGGCACCCTGATGTTAATCATTTTCTTAGTTTAGCTTGAAAATTGGAGTAGTCTTTGCATCTATTTTTCTCTCACTGTCTGTTCTGAAGACCAAACTCTTTTGAGTCTTTCATCCTCAAGTTTCTTGGAGTACACTTAATCTTCCAACCACCATGCTAGTTAAGGCCATGACTATCTTCCCTGACATCTCACATCTACAAATTCTAGATACGTATTTTTTTAATTCCAGTATAGTTAACATACAGGGTTATATTTCAGTTGTACAGTATAGTGATTCAACAATTCTATACATTAGTCAGAGCTCATCATGATAAATGTACTTTTAATCCCCTTCACCTATTTCACCTCTTCAACCTCCCCTCTGGCAACCACCAGTTCTCTATATTTAAGAGTCGGGTTTTTTGTCCTTTTTTTCCTTTGTTTTCTTAAATTCCACATATGAGTGAAATCATATGGTATTTGTCTTTCTCTTATTTCATTTAGTGTTATACCCTCTAGATCCATCTGTTTTTGCATATGGCAGGATTTCATTCTTTTTTTTATGGCTGAGTAATATTCCATTGTATGTACATATGTGTGTGTGTGTGTGTGTGTGTGTGTGTGTGTGTGTGTGTGTGTGTCTTCTTAATCCTTTCATCTGTGGATGGATACTTGGGTTGCTTCCATATCTTGACTGTTGTAATCACTGCTGCAATAAATAAACATAGGGGTGCATATAGCTCTATAACTGATTTTTTCCAGGCTCCTGTCTCCCTACCAGTTGATCCTTATCTGATTCATTCTAACCTACCACTTTCCCCATGCCATTGTCTTGCTTGGACACCACCAGTCGTTCTGCGCTATTTCAAGATCAAGTCCAAACTTCTTGACCCAGCATTTAAGCATCTCATAGGCAGGCCCTAGCCTAACTTTTCAACCTAAATTTCCTCTTCTCTAGTCAGACCCACCAATTTACTGTGTCTTGTACATGAGCTGTTCATTCTCAATTCTAGAATGGCCTTCTCTCTCTCTTTCTCTCTCTTTTTTTAATATATTTTGAGAGAGACAGTGCATGGGGGAGGGGTAGGCTGGGGGGGGGTGTGGAGAGAGAAAGAGAGAGAGAGAGAGAGAGAGAGAGAATATTCCAAATAGGCTTTGCAACTGTCAAGAGCACTGTCCAAGAGCTGGACACTTAACCAACTGAGCCACCCACGCGCCCCTCTCTTTTCTTTCTTTTCCGTCATTCTTTTTTAGACCTTATTAAGGTCACACCATTGTCTTTCCTTTTTCTAAACTTAATGATTTATTCAAGATTTTGAAACATTTATTTGACACTTAGCCATGTACTACCTTATATATATTTTTTTACTTTTAATTAATATCATACATGGAAGAGTATATAGGATTGTTGTAGACTCTGGGTCTGGAATTCTTTTTTGTCCCGCAGGAAAGCAGTACACAGGATTAAAAATGCAAGAGATGGCCAATGTTGGAGGGAAGACAACCAGATTAAGGGTCCTTGCTCCGTTTTTATTAGGATCAGAAGGCTTACAAACACGGTGATGAATGTGCACAAAGAGACAATGAAACTGTGAACATTAATTCATGGGCATGAGGGAAAGGAGGTTTTGAAGATATGTGGTGTTAGGGGTTTGGGCTAAAGAAAACAAAATCTTGGCGCTGGGTAGCTGGCAGCCAGGGGGAAGGTTGTTTACAGCAGATGTGAGGCACCACCTCTGTTTACCTGAACTGGTCTAGGGGACAAGAAAGAGCCTGCTCCCTCAGGGTAAACAAGGCACTTTTCTTTTGCTAATTACCTCCACTCTGGGCAACTTCGCCCCGCAGTGGTCTATAGCCCTATCTACCTGTTTACCTAATTTGGTCCTTCCTTCCTGTGAAAGCTTTCTGCTATACTAAGTTGGGGAGCATTTCTGCCCTGAATACGTAATCTTGTTTATCTCATATACCTTTGTTCTATACTGGGACCTTTGCCTCGCCTTACCTATACCTATTTACCTGATCTTGTTTACCCAAACTTGGGTGTGAACATCCTATGGCTTTCTAATTCTTTGTGTCTTGTTAATCCATCAGTGCAGGCTCAGGGAATTGGTAAGCTTATTCCCCACATAGGATAAAGAAGAATAACAAAATAAACATCTGTGTACCTACCATCTAGTTTAGGAAATAGAACATACCTAGTAACTTTGAAGTTCTCTGCTCACCTCCCTGGTTGCAACCTTTTCCCTCCCTTGGAGAGGTGATGTTATCCTGTATTTAGATAATAATACCCTTGATTTTCTTTATACTTTATTAATCTGAATATAGTCTTAAACAGTATACTTTTTAGTTTTTTCTGCATTTGACCTTAATAGAAAATTTTCTTCTCTGAGTTTTTTTTTTCATTTAACATTGTTTCGAGATCCATGTAGATGTATACATTCACTGCTGAATGGCAGTCTTATGTGACTATGCCACTAATTATTTTTCTGTTCTGTTGTTTGTGGAGATTTGGGTTGTTTTGATTTATTTATTTTTTTCTATCACAAATGATCTGTGTCGTTGGTGTGCCCAGTACCCAATCTTTGGACATCTCTACCTACTCAATTAGGGTTCTCATTCAGTCCCTTTGTTTTAAATATTATTTATATATGCTTTGTTCACTGTGCAGCCATGAGCCACATGTGCTTTTAAATGCAAATCAGTGAAAATTAACAATTCAGTTTTTCAGTCATCCTAGCTGCATTTCAAATCGTATGTGGCTCTTGGCTACTTTATGGGGCAGAGCAGTTACAGAACGATTAACATCACAGGTATTTTGTGAAACCCGCCTGATCTGTATTCTGAGAGTTCCCAAATGTATCTCTTTCCCCTGAATTTCAGATTTAGGTAATAATCTTCCAATTCAACATTTCCCTTCAATGGCCAATATATGTCTTAAACTTACCACGTTCAAAACCTGCTCCTCCCACCATCTTCTCCCTCATATCAGTAACACCTCTGTTCTTCCACTTGTTTAGGCTAACAACTTGGAGTCATCCTTAACTCCTTTCTTGTTTTCACATCCCTCATCAGTCAGCATATATATCTGGATTCAGACCACTTCTGATTGCCACCACCCTGGTTCTAATCACACTCTTTTACCCAGATACTATAATAGCCTCTTAATCAGTTTCCTTGCTTCTTCACTTTCCTGTCTATGTATGGCTTGTTCTTTTTGCCACAGGTAGCATGATCTTTTTGAAATCCAAGTTCTATATCTTTGCTAGTAAATGCTTAAAACCTTGCAGTTGATCTCCATTTTGCTTATATATATTTTTTTAATTAAAAAAAATTTAAATTTATTTTTGAGAGAAAGAGCATGAGGGGGAAAGGGGCAGAGAGAGAGAGGAAGACACAGAATCTGATGCAGGTTCCAGGCTCTGAGCTGTCATCACAGAGCCTGATGCATGAACCACGAGTTCATGACCTGAGCCAAAGACAAATACTTAACCGACTGAGCCACCCAGGCACCCCAATTTTGCTCATATTTAAAGAAAACATCCTTATAATAGCCAAGAAGGCCCCATGGGACCTGGCCTCCCATAACTTCTCTGATCTTGTTTCCAAAATAATCACTCTCGCCCCATTCCAAGTCACACTGGTCTGTTTACTTGACTTGGTCTTAGATTATTTGCACTGCTTCCCCTCTGCTCACAAAGGGATATCACAAAGGGTTTCACAGAGAACATAGGGTTTGGGTAAATGTCTTTGAAGGAAATAATAAAATTTGGGTGAACAGAGAAGGGGAAGAGAGGATATTTTAGAAGGAATAGTGTTAGTAAAAGCTTAGAAGTAGGAAAATTCACAATATAATCAAAGGACAGTAGATTTTATCCTATGGGAAGTGGAGAGTCTCAAATGCTTTTAAGAGGTGCAGTCACATATGAAAGCTATGTTTTTCTGATGATTAATCTGGCTGTTTTTTGGAAGCACAGTTGAAATGCAGTCAGAGACTGATAAAGGATAAAGATGTCCAAACAAGGAAAGGGGAGTGCAGAGGATTGTGTGAAAGATTTTAGCAGCTTTGATTGGGTATGGGGGAAACGGAGGAACCCAAGAGGCCTAAGGTGTTGGGCCTGAATGACTTTGAGATTAGTGCTGAGATGAGGCTTGAGTAGGAGGGGCCACCAGGAGAGGAAAGCTCTCTTGGGAGACATTCACCTCCAGGCAGTGGGAAGAAGTCCAGTTAGGTGAAATGTTGATACTGCATGGTGGGTGGCTGGTGTTCTAAAGGCATGCCAAGACGACAGGTTGTTCAGCTGCAGTGGTGGGGCTAGCATTTCAGAGCTAGCTGTTAACCATCAGGAAGTTAGGTGACTCAGAGCCCCTCAGGGCAGTGGACAAGACTGAGTAGTCCTTAAATACCCAGAACCAAAATGGTGATCTAGGTTGTAGATTGGTAGTTAAGGAAAGAGTTCAGTTTGAAGATCAGAACCAGGTTGATAAGTCCTGAACTGGAGTGACTTAAATTTCCTGTTTAAGGATAAGAAATAGGTCCAGAGCCTAGAACAAGACTAAGCTGTGGTGGAAGCTAAGTAGGCTTAGTTGTGAAGCTCACAATACTGCTGTTAATGTGAACCATAGAAGATTTAGTAGCTAATATTTATTGAGTGCCTCTTATGTGTTTCGCCTTCTATTTGGAGCTTCCCGTATGTTTAATGGCCACAGTAGTTCTGTGAGAGAGGTATTGTGGTTCTTTTCTTTTTTTCAAATACGGATATTGAGGCTCAAAGAGGTTAACTTGCTCAAGGATACACTGCTAATAAGTGGCCTAGCCAGAAGCCAGATGGGCTCAGTCAAGAATCACAGGGTTGGCCATTATATTATCTCCCTCCCTAGAGGTAGCTTGGTATCTGTAGTAGAGATGGGGGAGTCAGGACAAGGAGATGGTTTTGGAAGGGATAAACATGGTATATGGTGAGTTGGCAGATATTGAGTCCGGAGCTATTGCTTAACAGTGAAGGAGAGGTTTGAAATATTTGGAATATGATTGGACCTTCCTAAGAAGGTCTGAGCTGATTTCCTACATCTGATAGTTCTTTGTAGAGATGAGGGTTGAAGACACTGACACACACAGATGGGTATATAGGAAAGATCTGTGTAGAGATACAGAGGGCCCAAGCTACATCCTAAGGAATGCTGACGTTTAGGGATGAGGAAACAGTTGGAGAGGCTGGAGGTTACAGAGGCAGAAGATACCAGAAGCAGAATGGTTAGAAGTGTCCAGCCAAAGAGGTTTTTTTTTTTTTAATTTTTTTTTAACGTTTATTTATTTTTGAGACAGAGAGAGACAGAGCATGAACGGGGGAGGGTCAGAGAGAGGGAGACACAGAATCCGAAACGAGCTCCAGGCTCTGAGCTGTCAGCACAGAGCCCGACGAGGGGCTCAAACTCACAGACCTCGAGATCATGACCTGAGCCGAAGTCGGACGCTTAACCGACTGAGCCACCCAGGCGCCCCGTCCGGACCAGCCAAAGAGGTTTTAAGCAGACTAGGGCCTTGGGAAAAGACCAGACCATTTCACTGGTAACCTGCAAATAAAGGGGAGGGACTAGAAGCCAAGTTTCATGGGACCCTACAGGGTGACTTTGGAAAAAACATATTGAATTTGGAGAATTTAGATAGTAGTTGGGAAGAGCAGACTTGAACAGAAGTGTGGTAGCAGAAATAGGGAATTGGTATTGGTGGCTGAGAGAAGAAGCTTGTGTAGGAGAATAATGCCTAAGGGAGGGGTGGAAAAAGTGCAGATACAGGTGAAGAGGGTAACATTGGAAAAATAGATTTGTTCAAGGAGGTCTTGATTTAAAAGGATAGTTGCTTATAAAGAATTTTAAAAGGTAGGTGATCTTTACACTTCTGGGCCTCAGTTTCCTTATTTGAAGAAAGAATCCTTCTATTTCTAACCCTTGCCATTTTTCTCTGTGCTGTTAACACCAGCAGCTAAAAAAATGTCTGGATTTTTAGGAATGCTCCCAGGGTCTAGTAGGGAGAATGGGTTCCAGTTCAGTTAACATGGTGATCCTTTGCCCAACTTTACAGGCTATTTTAGGATATGTAGAGTTATATTTGGAGCCAGGAGCTCTGAAGAAGCAAAGATTCCCTATAATGGTATCCCTGGCACTTGGGACAGTGTCTGGCATATAGTACGAGTTTAGTGTTTGTTGGATGAATTTGTCCAGGGACATGGGCTCCTGGAAGTGGGGATCCCTAATCATAAACTCGATTTAGTTTTTGCTTAGTTTGCCATTTCCTTGTCCTAAATGTCAATGTAGCCAGTAAATAGTATTTGTGTGTGTTTTCTTATTATAAAGAAATTAGAGGTTGGAGTGTATTTCCAAGATTTCTTGTGTTTCTGAGTTATTCATAGGAACTAAGGTGGTTTGAAAAGGCATAGGACGTAAGGGGACGTAAGGGACAGGACAGTGCTGTGGAAAATAACTCTACACACAAAGGCTGAAGTCCACTGGATTCTAGACTTGTTTTTGTTTTCGCAGAGATGAATCATTTTTATTTAATGTTTTAGAAATTCCACCATGATTAGTTCTGTTACTGTTCTATTAGCATTAGTTATCATTTTATTTGTGTTTTATTAGGAATAGATTTTTAATTGAGGAAGTTTGGTCCCAGTGAAAGGCTAGAGGAAAGGTAGAGGCTTAAATAGTAAAGGTGTTGTAGGGTTAATACCAGTTTTGCAGGTTGGTGTTACAAGATCTGCTTTTAATCCTCCTTTATTTTTCATGAATTATAAATCAAAAGTAAAAATTAGTATAACCAGTATGTGCCAGAATTATTTTAGGTGTTGTGGATATACCAATAAGCAATAGAGACAAAAATACCCATCCTTCTAGTGGGGAAGACAGATGATCAGATAAGTAAAGCAAATGTTTATTTGTCTTAAAGCCACTTGGAATTGAGTGCATTTAAAATCCTGATGGTTAATTTTATAGAATTGAAGAATCTAGTCAGCTCTAGAGTAAAACAGAAGCTTATGCCTGCCATTATAAAGAAATAAAGCATTTCACGTAAGTGAGACCTTGTCCTGTAAAAGTTATTCGTTGTATGTTCTACATTTTTTAAATGTTTGAGGTAAACTTTTGAAATTTGATATCGATATTTTTACAGAGTATAATCATAATTTAACATTTGATTATTCACATCTGTTTTTTTAGGTATAGTTGACATACAATGTTACATTAGTTTCAGTTGTGCAACATAGTGATTGGACAGATCTATACTTTATGCTGTGCTGACCACAAATGTAGCTACCATCTGTCACCATGCAACGCTATACCATTGAGTATACTCCCTATGCTGTACCTTTCATTCCCTTGAATCAAAAGAATCATTCCACAGCTCGAAGTCTGTATTCCCTGCTCTCCTTCACCCATTTTGCCCATCCCCCAGCATGCTTCCCTTCTGGCATGCATCAGTTCTGTGTATTTATGGGTCTGATTCTGCTGTTCATTTCTTTGTGGGTTGTTTTTTTTTTTTTTTTTTTTTTTGAATTACACATATAAATGAAATCATATGGTATTTGTCTTTCTCTACTTATTTCACTTAGCATAATATCCTCTAGGTCCATCCATGTTGTTGCATATGGCAAGATCTCATTCTTTTCTATGGCCAAGTAATATTCTGTTATATTCCACATGTATATACACACCACGTCTTCTTTATCCATTCATCTATCAGTGGATATTTTGGTCATTTCTGTATCTTGGATATTATAAATAATGCTGCAAGGAACATCGGGTGTGTATATCTTTTTTTTTGGGGGGGGGTGCATATATCTTTTTACCATTTTCTTTGGGTAACTACCCAGTAGTGGAATTACTGGATCATATAGTATTTCTATTTTTATTTTTTATTTTTGATGTTTATTTATTTTTGAGAGAGATCACACGCATGAGTGGGGGAAGGACAGAGGGTGGGGGTAGAGGATCTGAAGCGGACTCAGTGCTGACAGCAGAGAGCCTAATGCTGGCTTGAACTCATGTACCATGAGATCATGACCTGAGTTGAAGTTGGACACTTAACTGACTGAGCCACCCAGGCGCCCCTCTATTTTTAATTTTTTAAGGAACTTCCATATTTATTGTTTTCCACAGTGGCTGCACCAGTTTACATTCCCACCAACAGTGCATGAGGGTTCCTTTTTCTCCACATCTTTGCCAACACTTATTTCTGTTTGATTCTAGCCATTCTGACAGGTGTGAGATCCTATCTCAGTGTAGTTTGGATTTGCATTTCCCTCATGATTGTTAATGTTGAGTATTTTTTCATCTATACGTCTCCTTTGGAAAAATGTCTGTTTAGGTCTCTGCCCATTTTTAAATTGATTATTTTTTGGGTGTTGTTTAAGTTCTTTATACATTTTGGATAATAACTCTTTATTGGACATATCACTTACAAATGTCTTCTCCCATTCAGTAGGTTACCTTTTCATTTTGTTGATGGTTTCCTTTGCTGTGCAAAAGCTTTTTATTTTGGCATAATCCCAATAGTTTATTTTTGCTTTTATGTCCCTTGCTTGAGGAGACATATCTAGAAAAATATTGCTGAGGCTGATGTTCAAGAGATTACTGCCTACGTTTTCTTGTAGGAGTTTTATGGTTTCAGGTCTCACATTTAGGTTCTTAACCTATTTTGAGTTTATTTTTGTGTATGGTGTAAGAATGTAGCCCACTTTCATTCTTTTGCATGTAGCTGTCCGGTTTCCTGAACACTATTTGTTGTAGAGGCTATCTTTTCCCCACTGTATATTCTTGCTTCCTTTGTTATAGATTACTTGACCACATAAGCATGGGTTTATTTCTGGGCTCTCTATTCTGTTCCATTGATCTGTGTGTCTGTTTTGTGCTGGTACCATGCTGTTTGGATTACAGTAGCTTTGTAGTATATCTTAAAATCTGGAATTGTGATAACTCCAGCTTTGTTCTTCTTTCTCAAGATTGCTTTGGCTGTTTGGGGTCTTCTGTGCTTCCATACAAATTTTAATATTATTTGTTGTGATTCTGTGAAAAATACCATTGATATTTTCATAGGGACTGCATCATTGAATTTATGGATTGTTTCTCTTTGTTATTTCATTATTGTTGCTGTGGCTAGGTCTTCCAGTACTATGTTGGATAAAAGAGGCAAGAGTGGACACCTTAGTCTTGTTCCTGCCCTTAGAAGAAACGCTTTCAGTTTTTCACCATTGTGTATGATGTTAACTGTGGGTTTTTCATATATGACCTTTATTATGTTGATGTATATTCCTGCTAAACCCACTTTGTTGAGAGTTTTTATCATAAACAGGTGTTGGATCTTTGTCCAGTGCTTTTTCTGCATCTGTTGATTGCGATGATTGTATGGTTTTTTGCTTTGTTGATGTGTATCATGGTGATTGATTTGCAAATATCAAACCATCCTTGCATTCCTGGAATAAATCCCACTTGATCATGGTGAATGATCCTTTTAATGTATTGTTGAAAGCAATTTGCTAAAATTTTGTTGAAGATTTTTCATCTGTATACATCAGGGATATTGGCCTGTAAGTTGCTTTTTTTTTTTTTTTGTAGTGTCTTTGGGTTTGGTATCAGGGTAACCTCTAGCTTCATAGAATATATTTTGAGGCTTTTCTTTCTCTTCTATTCTTTGGAATAGTTTGAGGAGAATAGGTATTAACCCTTTTATTTTATTTTTAAGTTTATTTAGTGCACATATACGACTGGGGGAAGGACCGAGATGGAGGGAGAACCTCAAGGAGGCTCCCTGCTGTCAGAGCAGAGCCCAATGTAGGGCTTGATCTCACAAACTGTGATATCATGACCTGAGCCAAAATCAAGAGTCAGACACTCAACCAACTGAGCCACCCAGGTGCCCCTTCTTTAAATGTTTGGTAGAATTCACCTGTGAATCCATCTGGTCCTGGACTTCTGTTTCCTGCGAGTCTTTTGATTACTGGTTCAGATTGATCACTAGTAACTGGTCTGTTCAGATTTTCTATTTCTTTCTGATTCAGTTTTGGAAGATTGTGTGTTTTTAGGAATCTGTCTGTTTCTTCCAGGTTGTCAGATTTGTTGGCATGTAATTTTTCATGGAATTCTTTCTAAATCCTTTATATTTCTGTGGTGTTGGTTATTTCTTCCGTTTTGTTTTTGGATTCTAGTCTTGGTTTTGCTGTTAGTTGTGGGTGCTGGGCCTGATCATCTTTAAATTTTCTACTACCTCCATGAATCTGAGACTTTGTTTTTAAAAACTCTAATTTCTTTTGGAACCGCAAAAGGAATTTCACCTTGTTCTTAGTTGTGTCTTGGCTTCGAAAATAGGCAGTTTCTTGTAATCAGTTAAGGTCATGATACTAGTATAATTGAGTTTCTGACAATAGAGATCATTTAATTGTTTTGTGAAATGATGTATAATAAAGAATATTCTTTTGATTGCTCACCTAATACATGTCAGTGTTTATAAATCAGTTGGTGCTCTTAACATTTTTAATTTTTTAAATAGTGTAGTTTCTTTTGTAGTGTAACAACAGTCTCAGTCAAGATAAGTTTATGAAGATGATAATACTGCTTATTGTGGAGCTTTTTGTCATGAAGGATCCAAATTCTTGCAATAATAACTGGTTAAAAAATACCTAACGATTCAGTGACTAACAGAATGAGCCTTGCAACTCATCATTTTTTTCCCCTTCTATCTGCAAAAGAAAATGGCTGTGGGGCAAACTTAAGTCATAATTGACTGTCTTAAGGAATGAGATTCTGAATTCAGTACTTGTGCTCTTTAATTTTTTTTTGGAAGAAAAAATAACTTATCACATATTCACTAGAAATCAAACATCCTGCCCCTTAAGGAAACTGAAATGAATTTATTTAATATAGGCTTGATTTTTTAAATTAATTTTTAATATCAAAGTAATACAGGGAGGGTTTTAAGAGTCAAATAGTACTAAAAGGTTTATAGCAAAAAAAAAAATAGCAGTTCCCTACCCTTACTCCATCCTTACTTCCTGCTCCATAGAGGCAAGCACATTTGAGTCTTTAAGCTATTTATTTTGAAATTTATTTTAATATTTCCAAGTAATATACTGCTATTCCTTGATTTCTTAATTTTTGGAGTTGTCATGTTGACTTGCTTTTATATTAGGTAAAGATGTATGTAACTCTTTCCTTATCCTTCCTTCTTCCCCCATCTTACCAAAATAGTTGTGTCATATTTTTTTCTTAGAGACATTTTTTTCTGGACACTTGCCCTCCCCACCCCAGCTGTAGTCTGGACTTGTTTTGCTCCAGGTCTGCTGCAAAGTGGTTGCCTGGAATTTCTCTTTACTTCTCTACTGGATCTATATCCTGGATCTCATATTTTGTTCTGTCTGGGTTTGTCCCTTCATTCAAGAGATACATGTCCTCCAGTAGCTTCTTGAGAAAGAACACATGAGAAATAACTTTTTTTTTTAAGTTTATTTTATATATATTTGAGAAAGAGAGCATTCTAGGCAGGCTCTGCACTGTCAGCACAGAGCCCAGTGCTGGGCTCAAACTCATGAATCAGGAGATCATAAACTGAGCTGAAGTCAAGAGTTGGACACTTAACCAACTGAGCCACCCAGGCACCCTGGGAGATAGCTTTTTAAACTTTTTAAAAGATCTTATAATGATTTCCTAAACAGAAAAGTATAGATCTGAGTTTTAGTGTGAATCTACACATTTGTAGAATAAGTCTACAGAATTGAGAGAGATGACCTACATGGCTTCCAATCTTGCATCCAGCTATAGAATTCTAGGGTTCTGAATGCTTGAGAATTAAATGATTTTACAGATAATCCAGCAAATGGTTAAAGCCACAGACTTTCAAAGGGACTCTTTGTAGGACTTTGACAAAAAAAAACAAACAAAAAAAACACAAGACCTATGGCCTCTCTTTTCTTTCTTTCCTTTGTTCTTAATTGTGTCTAAAGATTTGCTTTTATGGAAGAAGTCTATTTGAAAATGAAGAGAAATATTAGCTCTGTTTTTTTCCTTCTTTCTTCAGTTGGTGAAAATTCCTATCTTCCCTTTTTCCCTTAGGCTACTCTGTTTTTGTGTGCTCTGCTGATGCCTAATACAAATCGCCATGTATAAATCATTAGCCACCATCTGAAGAGGTTGGGAATATCATGCATCATGGAGTCCCAGGGTGACATTCGCAAGCTCAGAATCTGTCCTGGGAAGGACAGTCAGGATCAGTGAGCTTGACTCCTGGTTCGGAGTTTGTATTCCATCCTGCCATCCGGTGACAGAATGTCTTATTTGCTCTATAATTCTGTTCTCTTGGGAGCTAGCGTGATGTAGTGGAAAAGTCACTCTGTCTAGTAGTCAAAAGATTTGAGTTCAAGCCCTCTTTGGCACAGACTGGCTTTGTTATCTTGAATGGGTTACTTTGCATGGGCTTCTTTTTACTAGACATCAAATTAAGTAGCTTCAAAATCCCTGTTCTAATAAGTTTTGATTTCTGAGCAACATTGGCTTCTACTAGTGTACAGTTCCTTTTCTTTCCTTGTGCTAAAATGTCAATACCTTCTCACTTTTTGTTGTTTTTATTGTAGAGTCTGGTCACCTCACCTGCAAAGCAGGTGTCTTTGGATCAGTAGGCTGAGATGTGGCATGCACATATTTTTGCAGTTGTCTTTTAAATGTGTATCAACACTTAAAAATCCCGAGAGTTCAGTTCCTTTAGGGAAAATGAGGAGACCTGGTGACACTTGGGCCCACATTGCTGCCTGGCAGCACTTGGCCTGAGCTGAGATTTGCTTCCTCTCTGATGGGGCTAGTATTCCTTCTCATCACAATTCCACTTCTCTTGCTTTGCTCACTTATGTTACCTTTTTGGCCTTGTAAGCATTTAAATTTGTGACTCTTGCTATAAAGTGACTGGAGGAAATCAGTCTTATTAGTTTTTAGTCATACTGGAGGTTTTTGGTTGTAGTGGAAATGAGGGGAAAAATATATATATACACACACACACACACATATACATATACATATACGTGTATGTATATATACATATACATATATGTATATGTATGTATATACATATACGTATATGTATATGTATATGTGTGTGTGTATATAAATTGCTGTGAAGATACAGAACTGATTGTGTGATCAGGACTACCCCTGCCTTGTTTATGGTTTTTAAAGAATTATCACATCATTTTATTTGATCCTTATAGCAACTGTACATGGTTAACAGAGACATAAAAATTCCCACAGCTCTTAAGAAGTTTAATTCAGACAGCTCTGCTGTCTCCAAATTCACCTTTGTCTGGAACCTAGGCAAGAGGATGGGGTGAGAGTGGGTGGGTATAGAAGAGCATGTTAAATTTGCTTCTAGGAAAGTGAAAACTGTTGGCCTGAGCTAGGTGGACACGTGTAAGAGATGTAGCAGGTCACTTCTCCTGCCTTTGAGGTGTCTCTACAGATGCCCAACAAGAAGAGAGCAGGAAAGGAGAAAAATTAGTGTACAGTCTTTCAAGAAGATGATGAGTTTAACAGTGCGAGGCAGACTGAGAAGCAAGAAGATGGCATTATATGCATATACTTATTATATATGTACATATGTGTATATATGTATATATATGTATATATGTATTATATGTATGTGTGTGTGTATATATATACATATACATATATATATATATATATATATATATATATATATATTTTTTTTTTTTTTTATATTACCTGTAGGTCAGGTCATATAAATAAGGCAGATGGGGACCCTCACACTGGGAAGATTCCATTCCTAGAAGCTGAATAGATAAGACTATCTGGCCAGTTAGATACATGGTTAATTTTTTTTTTAAGGTAAAATGAATATTTGTGCTTAAAACCAGCAGGCCAAACTAGTACTAACATTATCACGATTCAGCAAAATAGAAAACATCTTTCTGTGAATATTAGAGTAATGAATAAGCCGGGGGTTGTAGTAACGTATATAATGTTATATACACACACACACACACACACACACACACACACACACACACACACACACACACATATATACATACAAATGTGTATATACGTAAATGTTTTATATGTATGCATTAATATGTGAATACCACACATACACACACACACACACACACACACACACACACACACACACAATTTGTAACAGGTTTATTGATACTGAACAATTCATCCTCTTAAAGTACACCATTCAGGAGTGTGGTAGGGTCACACACACACAAAAAATAATAAAGTATACCACTTCATGGTTTTCACTATATTCAAAGATCTGTGCAGCTGTCACCACAAACAATTTTAAACATTTTCATCACCTCAGAAAGAAATCTTGTATCCCTTAGCAGGGACTCCCTATTTTCCTCTTTTTCCAGCCCCAAGCAACCATCTTTTTGTCTCTATGGATTTACATACTTTTTGTCTCTATGGATTTACATATTCTGGATATTTCATATAAATAGAATGATACTGGGGCGTCTGGGTGGCTCAGTCAGTTAAATGTCCAGCTTCAGCTCAGGTCATGATCTCATGGTTCATGAGTTTGAGCCCTGCGTTGGGCTCTGTGCTGACAGCTTGGAGCCTGGAGCCTGCTTCAGGTTCTGTGTCTCCCTCTCTCTCCGCCCCTCCCCAGCTTGCACTCCATCTCTCTCTCAAAAATAAATAAACATTAAAAAAAATTTTTTAATAAAAAATTTAAAAAATAAATCTAATAATACAGTATGTGTTCTTTGGTCTGCTTTTGCTTGGTATAGTGTTTTCAGAGTTTATCCATGTTGTAGCATATACCAGTGCTTATTTGTCTGTATCTTAGGAAAACCTTTAATAAACATTTAGTTTTTTTCTAGCTTTGGCCTTCTAGTAGCATAGAATCCTGGCTCTAACATCTTCTCTGATGTAATGTAGAAATCCTTCTGCATTAATTTTTTTTTGAGGAGGGAGTGGATAGGTGCAGATATATCTGGATACAGATATATTTTTATTAATTTAAAAAAACTTTAAATTTTGAACTAATTTAGACTTACAGAAAAGTTGCAAAAATAATACACTTACCCTATATATCATCATAGTATAATTATCAAGAATAAGAAAATAGTGTCTTTACCTTTGTAGTTAATAAATATCTTGAGGGAGATACTTTGGGACTATGCAAATCCTTTTTTACCTCAAACCTTTTAGCATCCACTTGTAGGTAGATCTTGTCTGTGCATTTATTACTGCACCTACTGATTATTTCCCTCTTTCCTTTATTACTAATTGAAATTCTGTGAGGTAGACTTTTTCTGTCTCGTTTATTTACTTATTTGTAGCAATACGGACTCAGTATTTATTTTATTCTGTGGATTAAAATTTATTGCTGTCATTTTATCACTCAAAGTGTTCTAGCTTTGGTCATTAGGAGCTCCTTTGGGTGAGCCCCCATCTTTTTTAGAGAATATCTTTACTTTTGACATTATATGGTGTTTCAGGCTTAACTTGTATTTTCTTTGCCCTAGCTGTAGAGTCAACCACTTGATTCCTCTTATTGGAAAATGATGTTTAGGGACCGAGATCTGGGCCCTAGATGTACTCACTGTGACTGAGGTGTCATTGCTTTTAGTGGGCAGTGTAGCTACTCGTACACATACACATATTTATATTTCTGTATCTGTATATATTCACAGTCAGGAGTTTGTATTAATACTGCTGATTGAAATTTGGTACTACAAAATTTATTTGAGTCTTTTTCCTTTAAAACTTTTTTCTCTAACCATGAGTACACTGGATTTCATCACCCATAATTTATTTGATTGATTCTAGCATACATACACATATTTATTTACTTAATTCTAATTTCATGATTGTTAACCTAAACCTCTGTAAGGAACACTTTTGATAACTAAATTATAACATTTATGTACAGTTCTTTTTGTCCTTAGCCTAGAAACTGTATCCATTCAGAATACTATTTTCCACAGTTAGGTTAGTTCATTGCTTTCTTAGCTCCTTTAGTATGATTATATTCGTTTATAATACAGTTAGGTTTGTTTGTTAGTGTTTTTGTTTTTGAGAGAGAAAGAGGCAGTGGGGGGAGAGGGGCAGAGGGGAGAGGGAGAGAGAATCTTAAGCAGGCTCCACACCCAGCACAGAGCCCAACATGGGGGCTCAGTCTCACGACCATGAGATTATGACCTGAGCCGACCTTAAGAATCAATGCTTAACCGACTGAGCCACCCAGGTGCCCCCTCAGTGTTTTTATTTTATTTTGCACACTCCTCATCCTGATTGATTTTAAATGTATAGTTCAGTCGTACTGAGTACATCACATTTCGGGGCAGCTATCACCACCATCCATCTCCAGAACTTTATTATTTTCCCAAACTGAAACTCTGTACCCAGCAAACAGTAACTCCCCAGTCTCCTCTCTCAGCCCCTGGCAACTATCGTTTTACTTTGTCTCTGAATCTGACTACTAAGGTACCACATATAAGTGGACTTTACAGTCTTTGTCCCCTTGTTATTGGCTTAGTGTAATGTCTTCATGGTTAATCCATATTGTAGCATGTATCAGAATTTCCTTTTTAAAGCTGAATAATATTCCATTGTATGTACCACATTTTGTTTTCATCCATCAATAGATTCTTGGGCTTCTTCCATCTTTTGGCTATTATAAATAATGCTGCTGTTAAGATGGTACAGATATCTGTTTGAGTCCTTTCATTTCTCGGGGCATATACCCAGAAGTGGAGTTGCTGGATTATATAGTAGTTTTAATTTTCTGAGGCACTGCCATACTGTTTTCCATATTGCTGCAGCATTTTACATTCTAAAAGTGCACAAGGGTTTCATTTCTTCCACATTCTTTTTCTAATATATATATTTTTAAATTATTCTTTTAGGTAATCTCTACACCCAGTGTGGGACTCACACCCACAACCTTGAGATCAGGAGTCACACACCTTACTGGCTCAGCCAGCCAAGCACTCCCATTTGTTCTACATTCTTGCCAATACTTAAATTCTGATAATAGTCATCCATTGGTAATTCTTTGTGGTTTTGATTTGCGTATCTCTAATGATGAGCGATGTTGTTACATATATTTTCTTTGGAGAAATGTTCATTTAACTCCTTTTGCCCCCCCCCCCTTTTAAGTTTATTCATTCTGAGAGAGAGAGAGAGAGAGAGAGAGAGAGAGAGAGGAAGGCAGCACAAGTGGGGGAGGGGCAGGGGGGGAGAAGAAAGAGAGAATCCCAAAGGGAGAGGGAGGGAGGGAGGGAGGGAGGGAGGGAGGGAGGGAGAGAGAGAGAGAGAGAGAGAGAGAGAGAGAGAGAGAGAGAGAGAGAAAATCCCAAGCTGGCTCCACACTGTCAGCACAGAGCCCTGTGTAGGGCTCGAACTCACAAACTGTGAGATTGTGATCTGAGCTGAAACCAAGAGTCAGAAGCTCAACCGACTAAGCCACTCAGGTGCTCCCCCACCTCTCTCTTTCTTTTAAGATTTTATTTTTTAGTAATCTCTACACCCAATGTGGGGCTCAAACCCACCACACTGAGCTCAAGAGTCCCACGATTCACCAACTGAGCCAGCCAGATGCCTCAACCTTTGCCCAGTTGTTGCATTATAGGAGTTCTTTGTATATTCTGGATATTAACTCTTATCAATATGATTTGCAAATATTTTTTTTTCCCATCCACAGGTTGCCTTTTGCTCTGTTGCTTATGGTTGGTACATTTTTTTTTTTTGATGGCCATTTTTTTCTTTTATTGCCTGTGCTTTTGGTATATCCAAAGAATCATTGCCAGATCCAGTGTTGTGAAGCTCTGTGTTCTCTTCAGAGTTTTTAGTTTTATCTATGAGATCTTTAGTTTATGTCTGTTTTTTTTAATGTTTATTTTTGAGAGACAGAGAGAGACAGAGCATGAATGGGGGAGGGGCAGAGAGGGAGGAAGACACCGAATCCAAAGCAGGCTCCAGACTCTGAACTCACAGACCTTGATATCATGACCTGAGCCAAAGTCAGATGCTTGCTTAACTGACTGAGCCACCCAGGCACCCCTCTGTAGTTTATATCTTTAATTCATACCCTTGGAATTTTTTAATCAGAAAGTTAGAAGGCCTTGGGGCACCTGGGTGGCTCAGGTGGTAAGGCCTTAGACCCTTGATTTCGTGTTGGGTCATGATCTCATGGGTTTGTGAGTTCGAGCCCTGCTCCGGGCTCTGCAATGCTGGTGCAGAGCCTGCTTGGGATTCTGTCTCTCTCTGCCTCTCCCCTGCTCCTGCTCTCTCTATCTCAAAAAAAAAAAAAAAAAAAAAAAGAGAAAGCCTTTCCCTATACCAAGGTTAAAGAAGAATTCCACTATTTTTTCTCCTAGTACTTAAACAGTTTCATTTTTTGTATTTAGTTTCCTTATCCATTGGGAATTTAATTTTGAGTGGTGTTAGATATGGATCTTTTATTTTTTTCCAAAGGCTACTCAGTGTTCCAAACACCATTTGTTAAAGAGTTTTTTTACCCACTTGAAATGCTACTTTTGTCAAATACTGAATTTCTATATATATTTGGGCCTACTTCTGTTCTTTCTAGTCTTTGCTACTAATTTGTCTTTGTGATGAGCCAGTACCGTATTGTTTTCATAGAGACTTTATAGTATATTTTAATGTCTGGAAAGTCTAGTATCCCACTTAAAGTTATTCTTCTCAGTGTTTTCCTAGCTATTCTTCTTCTTCTTCAGAAGAGAGAGAGAGAGAGAGTGTGAACCAGGGAGGGGCAGAAAGGGAGACAGAATCTGAAGCAGGCTCAGGCTCTGAGCTGTCAGCATGAGCCAGATGTGGGGCTCAAACCCACGAACTGCAAGGTCATGATCTGAGCTGAAGTGGGACACTTAACTGACTGAACCACCCAGACGCCCCTTATTATTATTATTTTTAATGTTTGTTTATTTTTGAGAGAGAGAAAGAGAGAGAACGGGGAGGGGGGGCAGAGAGAGAGGGAGACACAGAATCCGAAGCAGCTCTAGGCTCTGAGTTGTCAGCACAGGGCCCCATTCGGGGGCTTGAACCCACCAGCCGTGAGATCACGACCTGAGCTGAGGTCGGATGCTTACCTGACTGAGCCACCCAGGCGGTATTCTTAATATTTGTTTTCTGTATAAAGTTTAATGTTAGGGGACACCTGGGTGGCTCAGTGGGTTAAGTGTTCAACTTCAGCCCAGGTCATGATCTTGCAGTTCGTGGGTTCAAGTCCTGCATCATGCTCTCTGCCATCAGCACAGAGATGGTTGGGATCCTCTGTCTCCCTCTCTCCCTGCTCCTCCCACATGTATTCTCTCTCTCTCTGTCTCTAAAAAATAAATGAACATTAAAATTTTTTTTAAAAAGTTTAATATCAGGGCGCCTGGGTGACTAAGTCAGTTAAGCATTAGACTCTTGGTTTCGGCTCAGGTCATGATCTCATTATTTGTGGGATTGAGCCCCTTGTTGGGCTCTGTGCTGACAGCAGAGTCTATTTACTTTTGAGAGAGAGAGAGAGAGAGAGAGCGCGCGCGCGCGCGCGCGCGCGCGAGCGAGTGAGCGAGTGGGGGAGGGGCAGAGAGAACAGGAGACACAGAATCTGAAGCAGGCTCCAGGCTCCAAGCTGTCAGCACACACAGCCCAACGCGAGGCTCGAACCCACGAACTATGAGATCGTGACCTGAGCTCAACCAGCTGAACCACCCACATGCCCCAGGGGGGTGAGTTTTCTTAAATCAAAGTCTGTATCGAAATAAATAAATAACATCTGTGGTTTAAAAAAAAAAGTGGGGTGCCTTGGTAGCTCAGTCAGTTGAGCGTCTGACTCTTCATTTCATCTCAGGTCATGATCTCAACGATAGTGAGTTCAAGCCCCGAGCAGAGCTCAAGCCCCGAGCAGAGCCTGCTTAGGATTCTCTCTCTCTGTCCCTCCCCCACATACATGCATACGCATTCTCTCTCGCTCTCTCTCTCTCAAAATAAATAAAACTTTTTAAAACATTTGTTAAAAATTAAAATGAAAAAACGAGACAGTCTAGGCTGTTACTTTCTAAATTCCCTGAAATTCTTAACCTACGTGTAGAAAGAAAGAAAATGAAGCCTCAGATTGACAGCAACATTAGGCCAGACCACATTAGGTCAGCAATTGAGTGAAAAGTAGATTCTGGAATTAGGCTGTGGGTTCTGTTCCATTGTCTGCTTAAAGCCTTCACCTGTCATCACAAACTGTTTAAAAAATTCTTTTGGAAATTGTTCCAGTTGTGAGCCAACAAACTAGTTTCTTAAGGGAACTAATTTGTCAGCCATGACAATGAATGGATATGGGGTCCAGATTTTTTTCTTATTAATTAGTCCTGTTATATTGTGATGTAGCTGTTCCAAGTAACAACAAAAAGTTCACTTTGGGTTATATACTTAGTAAACACAGCCTAGCGCATTCAAGATCATTAAGTTTTATCTTTTCAAGGATTCTTCCTGTACTGTTCTGAAAAGTACAAATAATAAAGATCAGCTAATAGTCTACTATCTATAGCTAACCATACTCAACAATTCTGTGAGTATCCTTTCAGAGTGTAATCTCGGTACAGAAGATACATTTTTTAATTTGGTAGAAGTAAAGAGCATGGTTCCTTGGTGTCTAAAGACTTGGGTTTGAATCCTAGTTCTTTGATGCCTGTGTGGCCCTAACCAAATTACTTTTATGAGGTTTAATTTCCCCCTTCAGGAAAAATGGGCATAGGATGATAGATCCTGAGATAACCTCTGAGATATCGGGTTCATTGAGAGTATAATCCCTGTAAAGAGCGTGTGCTGTGTAAAATGCTAACTGAGCATTTAGTAAGGATCTGTCTCTGTGCCCTTGCTATGCTCCTTTTTTGAGGCAGATCCCTTTGTGCACAAGATTGCTTACTCAGAGGGTTTCTGCAAACCTTTCCTCTCTCTCCTTCCTTACCAGTTTTTCCCTGTCTTTAATCCTTTTCTGGTTTAGATTTTTATTTTTTTACTTAAAAATTTTTTCTTAATACTTATTTTTTGAGAGAGAGAGACTGCGCGAGCAGGGAAGGGGCAGAGAGGAGACACAGAATCCAAAGTAGGCTCCAGACTCCAAGCTATCAGCACAGAGCCTGATGCAGGGCTTGAACCCATGAACTGTGAGATCATGACCTGAGCCAAAGTCGGATGCTCAACTGACTGAGCCACCCAGGTGGCCCCTGGTTTAGATTTTTAAAATAAACAAACCAGTAGATGGGAGTTTAATACAGATAGCTTTCTTTGTTTTGATGAGGCTATCTCCTGGTTTTATTTTAAGTGGATTAAATTGGTCGCAGTGATTCTCATCCATTATTTTTGGATGACAATGTTAGAACTATAAACTAGGGTCTTCTACCCTTTACCCTACTGACAATTTTGGGCCAGATAATTCTTTGTTGTGGGGTAGGGACTATTCTGTGCATTGTAACATGCTTAGCAGCATCCCTGGCCTCTACTCACTAGTTACCAGTTTGACCTTTTAGTTGCAGCAATTCAATTGGGACACATTGTCAAAGGTCCCACAAAATTGTCACCTGTTGAGAACCACTGACAAAAACAGTGGCTTGCCTATGGCATCTATAAAGGGATAATTATATACCTGTTTTTCTGATAATCTTATAAAGTACCATGCTATTACCAGCCTGTCCAGTGAATGTTTTTGACCTCTAGAGATGACAACATACAACTGGAATTTGCATGAGTATGTGATAAGAATGCTAGTAATAATATGGTGGTTGTTGAGCTGGTTCTATTTGCATCTCATCCCCGTGGGACCGTAGTAATGATGATTATAATATAAGGTTACATTTGTGGGTGCCTACTATGTACCAGACACTGTGCCTTGATGAAGTTTTTTTTTCTTGATTTTTTTTTATACCTATTTTAGAGGAGAAATGCTGTAAAGGCTGTTCAAGTCTGATGCAATTTTTGTTACCTCTGTCAGTTTAACAGACTCATATGAACACTGCACATGACTCTTGATTGGCAAGACTAGATGAGACCCCTCTGCCTGGGTGGCTCGGTTGAATGTCCGATTCTTGATTTTGGCTCAGGTTGTTATCTCATGATTCGTGAGTTCAAGCCCCTCATCGGGCCCTGTGCTAATAGTACAGGAGGGCCTACTTGGGATACTCTCCCTCTGTCTCTGTCTCTCTCTCTCTGTCTCTCTCTCTCTCTCTCTCTCTCACACACACACACACATACACACACACACACACACACACACACGTGTATGTGTGTGCTCTCTCTCAAAATAAATAAACATTAAAAAGGATTAAAATAAAGAACCTAATTCAAATCCTGGGTTAGAAGTTGTTTGATGTAGGGGCGCTTGGGTGGCTCAGTTGGCGTGGCTCAGGTCATGATCTTGTGGTTCATGAGTTTAAGCCCCACACCAGGCTTGCTTTTCAGCACAGAGCCTGATTTGGATCCTCTGTCCCTCTGTCTGTACCTCTCCTGCTCATGCTCGCTCTCAAAAATAAACAAAAAAGCTGTTTGATGTAAATGTTGAAAATTGTTGAGGGGAGAATTTAAAGTTTGATCATTTTGCTTTTATTTGGGTTGCATTTATTGTCACTCTTGGTTGCTGTGCTTTATTTTTTATTTCATTATATATATGTGTGTGTGTGTGTGTGTGTGTGTGTGTGTGTGTGTGTGTATATATATATATTTGAGAGAGAGAGAGATGGAACACGAGTGGGGGTGGGGCAGAGAGAGAGAGGGAGACACCGAATCCGAAGCAGGCTCCAGGCTCTGAGCTGTCAGCACAGGGCCCAACATGGGGCTTAAACCCACCAACTGTGAGATCATGACCTGAGCCTAAGTTGGACACTAACTGACTGAGCCACCCAGGTGCCCCTGGGAGTGTTTAATTTTAATTTTATTTATTTTTATTTTTATTTATTTTATTTACTTTTTTTTGGAGTGTTTTATTTTTAAATTCTGAGGTTTAATTACTCAAAAAAATAAATAAAAATAAAGTACTCAAAACTCGTTTTCAAATCATACATAATGAGTAAAGACTTGAGTTAAAATATTTAACATCATAATTTATTATTGACTTAGTTAAATTGACTCATGCTGTACTTATATGGGCCTCCTATTTCTTGTGGCTAAGATGACATCAACAGAAATAATTGTCTCAGGACACACCTGAGAAGGGTTAGATAATCATGTTAATTGGACTATTGTTTCTTAGCCTTCCTGGTTTAGCACTTGTTAGATTTGGACAGCTACTTCTCAGGATCTTTGTGGCACCATTTCCAAGATGACTTTTTTGTGCGTGATAATTATAGCCTTGAGTAATTCATGTATCCCCTTCCTCCTTTATTTTACTGTATTTGTGGTATTTTCAAAAATTCTATTAAATAACTTAAAATATATCATAAGTGTTCAGGTTGATGACTTTTCACAAACTGAGTATATCTCTATAATGGCGTGTGACCAGCATCCTAGAAGCCTCCCTCATACTTCCTTCTGATGATTGCTCTCTGCCCCCAAGGGTAACCAGTATCTTGATAAAAGTCTTGTTAGCTTGATTTTACCTGTTCTTGCACTTTATGTAAATGGAAGTATACAGTAGTCTTTGCATACAGCTTCTTTCACTCTGCCTTATGTTAGTGAGATTTATCCTCCTTGTGCCTTGTTCTAGGCTTTTCATTTTCACTGTTGCATACTATTCCATTGTGTGAATATATCACAGTCTGTTTTTCACTGTTAATTGACATTTGATCATTTCTAGTTTGGGCTATTATGAATAGTATTGCTATGAATATATAAATGCATTTGTTTCAGGTATATATCTAATGTATGAATTGTTATGTCATACTGTCTGCTTTAATATAGACTGCCAGTTTTTAAAAAATGGTTTTACCAGTTTGCATTCTCACTACCAGTGTATGAGAGTTTGGGTTACCCTATAACTTCTCTATCACTTGGTGTTTTCCATCGTTTTCATTTTAGCCATTCTGGTGGGTATGTAGTGATAGCTCAGAAAATGTCCTGTGGCAAAAATCAGCTGTGGATTTGGGGCATCTTGGGCCTTTAATCTGTCACACCAAACTCATGCATCCCCCAAAGCCTCTATCTTCTCTGAGTAGAGTTCTTCTGCTTGGGCCTAGTGTGATCTTCAGTCTACATTCAAAATTGGCAAATAGCCCCAGAGAAGAAGACAGGTGATGATCATCAGCTCATCTCAGAGGGCTCTCCCATCTGGGATTTGTACTTCATCCAATTCTCATTTCTTCCACAACTCTCCAACATCTTTGAAAATATGATTTTCTAATTTATCATGGCTTTTCCTATTTATTGAAGGTGAATCTCGTTATGACCTGTTATTATCCTATCCAAAAATGGAAGCTGTTAGTGTATTCTTGGGGTTTTCTATTGACATAGTTAGGGAGGAAAAGTTTTCCTCTACCATCAAAGGTTCTTTTGGCTGGTCTAAGATTTAAATTGACATGAGAAAATCCAGTTTAATTTTGTGAGTTCTGCATCCTGCATGGATGAGAGGTTCAAAGACAGAAAGGTAAAATGAGGTATATATGCCATCCTGAGCTAGGGAATGGAATAGGGTCTGGGGCCTTAAAGAGGAGGAGGGAAGTTCACAGGGCAGGAGAAAGAACAGGTATTTGATAATTAGATGTTTGCCCCCTATATACATGAGTCACTCAGATAAAATTTATCTCTGATAATAACTCTACTTCTGGGAAGGAACTCCAATTTAGATTCTTGTAGGTACATGAGGGGCCAAAGTTTCTCTTGACCTTCAGCTCTAAATAGTCCACATGCCAAAGTGGCACATTTTGGGGAGACTTGCTCTGAACCCCTTCATACATAGTCGTGTCATCTATGAATAATGTTGTTTTTCCCCTTTATCATCTTTATGTGTTTTCTTTTTCTTGTATTATTGGACTGGTCAGAATTGGTAGTCCATTGTTGAATAGAAGAGGATAGTGACCTCCTGTTTGTGAGGAAGGGGGTTGGGGGTATCTGCATTATGTTACCACTGAGTATAATTGCTGTAGTTTTTGTGGATATTTTTTCAGATGAGGGAATTTTCTCCCTCCTGTTTCTAGTTTGCAGACTTTTTTTAGTTTTAATTTTTAAATTTATTTTAGAGAGAGAGTGTGTGCAAGCAGGGAGAGGGGCAGAGGGAGAGAGAGAGAATCCTAAGCAGGGACTTCATTCCACGGCCTTGGGATCATGACCTGAGCTGAAATCAAGAGTCGGATACACAACCAACTGAGCCACCTAGGTACCCCATTTTGCAGACTTTTTAAAAAAGACACGTTGTTGAATTTTGTTAAGTGCTTCTTCTGCATCTACCAAGATGATTATGATTTTTCTCCTTTTTTCCATTCCCGTGGCTTAATGTATGCTTCTGAAAAATAGCTTTAACCCCACCATATCTACTGTAGTAACTATTATCATATCTCCTTTCATGCTTGAGACAATTATACACACTCTTCTTTCTCTTTAAACCTGCTATACGTTTAATCCTGCCATACCTTTTCCTATTTATTTTTTATTATCAAAGTATCATGGGGTAATATGGTTCTCAGTACAGGGACTCCTTTGGCAGATTAGAAGTATTCTTCCAGGCTCCTTCCACTACCTATCTCTGTTTTCTATGGGGAGAAAAAAGTAAAAGAACTGAAGACTCTCCTGGGAGCATTTATTTTGACCTATTTTAATTTTTGTTTCCTTGTTTTTGTTATTTGGGATTGTCAGGGAGGGGAATGGGGTCAGGGCAGGGCTGTGGGGGTGGTAATTGGGAGCTGAGGAAGAAAGCCAGATATATGTTTCCTTAAGTACCACCTTCAGCTCCTCCTTCCCACGCTTCCTCTTTCTATAGGCTTCTTCTTTCTATAGTTCCAGCTGTGCCACAAATCAATTATGTAAATGCCCTTGGGCAAGTCACTTAATCACTGAGCTTTTGTTTCCTCTTCTGAGGTTGAGGAGGATGACCATCAACAGCCCTGTGGCCTGTCACTTAGGGAGACTGGGAAAATTAAATGACCAGTTTATTAAGCATATGCCACTTTAAAAAATGAGAGTAATCGCTAGTTTGGGTTTTGTACTGTGGTATCTTAAATTTTTTGACAGCCTAAAGGGTACCTATGGAAGAAGGAAAAAGGTGTGAGACATCCTAGTCCCCATACTACAACTGTAAGAAACCTGTAGTTAAGTAGCTATGGTAAGAGGTATAAAATGGAGGTTTTGTTCATTTGCTTCAACCTCCATAAAGCCTCTATAAAGTGTTCCATGTTAAGCTTGTGACTTTTAAAAAAAATTTTTTTTAATGTTTATTTTTGAGAGACAGAGACAGAGTGCAAGCTGGGGAGAGGTGGAGAGAGAGGGAGACACAATACCCCAAGCAGGCTCCAGGCTCTGAGCTATCAGCACAGAGCCCGATGCAGGGCTCGAACCCACGAATTGTGAGATCATGACCTGAGCCGAAGTCGGACGCTTAACCAACTGAGCCACCAAGGTGCCCCAAGTTTGTCACCTTTAAAATGAACAGCCATTAGGGGCGCCTGGGTGGCGCAGTCGGTTAAGCTTCCAACTTCAGCCAGGTCACGATCTCGCGGTCCGTGAGTTCGAGCCCCGCGTCAGGCTCTGGGCTGATGGCTGAGAGCCTGGAGCCTGTTTCCGATTCTGTGTCTCCCTCTCTCTCTGCCTCTCCCCCGTTCATGCTCTGTCTCTCTCTGTCCCAAAAATAAATAAACATTGAAAAAAAATTTTTTTAAATGAACAGCCATTGATATGGATGCATCAAAACTAAAAATTTGCGAAAGACTTATCTCTAAAATGATGCTGCTGTAGGATTCCTTTCAATTGCAACCACCCTTAATCCATTTAAGGGTTTATTTCTTCATAGCAAACTTCTTTCCAGAGGGCACAGAGTTAGAACAGATGACATTCTGCCTGGAACAAAGGCAAAGCATCTCATCACAGGAAAGTAAGATTTAATTGACAGGATTTTAGTTTATACCCACCTTTATGATCTAGCTGGTATATGATTTAGGTATACTGGTCTCTATAACTGGAGAGCCATAGGTACATGCTTCCCTGAGATATGTTGTGATTTTTTAGGTCAAGTATCATGAATAGTATTTGAGAATATGTGGTCTTATATGGAAGCATCCTAGGGCTCATACCATTACTACTTTGATATTCTGTCTTACCTCTGCCCTTTTCAGGGAAGAAAGGATGTTTATGGTATAGTTTTGATTTCAGGCATTTTCTCTCTGGGTGCCTTCTCCCCATTGAGAAGCACCATAGGCAAGCTCCACTTCTGCTTATGATTTTGGGAGTGGGTGGATGGATTCCACAGAAGGGAGGTTTTGATTCATAATTTTGCTATTAGCCTGGTCACTCACCTGTTTGGTTTTATAGGTCATCCGTTTACAAATTAGAAATAGATGAGATCTAACCTTAAATATGTCTGGGGCTGTGGAAGTGGGTAGAGAGCAAAAGGCACAGTAAACATTTTCAGTCTCCTGTTAAATAGGCTGTGAAACCCTTAAAGAGATGTGAGAAAAAAGACTGCAAAAGGTCATTGGAGTAGAAGATTATTTGCATTAAAAATTTCCTCTTGGTATGGGAATTTGGAAATGACCTGTTTGGGAATTTGATTTTGCAAACATGCAGTTTAGGTCTTTACACGGCTAGATAAAAATCCATACTCTTTCAGGGGAAGTTCTGGTTGTAGTTCTTTAACACCAACTGCTTGTTTTTCTGCTCTGTGCCTGTTTTTTTTCTCACTATGCATCCTTTGCTCAGGTGTGTCCTTCCTTTTATTTGGCATGCTTCCACTTACCTCCTCTCTTTTCCCTTCTCCCCTTCTAGATAGACTTGGGTGCCCATTTCTTGGCTCCCATAGTACCCCAGGAACAACCTTGTCACCACACTTTAAAGCTGATGACCTGTTTTCTTATGACTAGTCTGGGTTCCTTCAGAAAGCCCTTGGGCTTTGGGGTACTGGTTGTTAGAGCTAACATACATGATGTAGTGTCTGCACCTAAATAGGCCTCCTTAAATGTTCGTGTGGCTGTGGGGGAGCTGGGGTGGACACAGGACTGGAAGAGTTGAGTTTTAATTGTAACTTTTTGCTGTATGATCTTGGACAAGTGATTTAAGTTCCCTGAGCTTCAGTTTCCTTTTAAGTAAGATGAGGGGACTGGTCCACCTAGGGATCTTGTTCAAATGCCGATTCTGGCTCAGTGGGTCTCTGGTGGTTTCTGATGTTTTGCATTAACAAGCTCTCAGGAAGAACCGGTGCTGCTAGGCCATGAACTACAAAGGACCAGATAACATGTAATGGTTCTTCCAGCTTTTACCTATTGTGATTTTAGTCATTGTTTTAAATTCTGAGCAAAATTACAAAAGATGCTGTAGTTATTAAATCTCTCTCCAGTTTATTAGAATGCTGCACACTGACAATGTTGTGCCTTATGAAGTTTCCAATGTATGATAATGTCACTAAAATTGAAAGTAATTTTATTGCTCCTAAGATTTTGACTTAGGTTAAAAATATCAAGTGTCTGGGAAAGCATTTGAGTTAGCACTAGCCTGTCATCTGAAAGTCAGAATTACTCGTGAAGGCTTTATGCTAATGAGGGAGCTGGGATGTGATCTCATGAGTATAAATACAGAGACAGGCAAGCTGTTGATGAATTCATCATCAGAGGAGTTCCCGATCATTTCCTTCAGTTCTCCAGAAGGTGAGAATCAAATTGTTGTGGGACGTGCTGATAGATATGCTGTAGGAGTCCAGACTATGCCTACTGAATATGGGTTGCTGGGGATGGATCTTGTTTGAAAATGTTGCTACTGTTTCTTTTGGCTTTTACTTCCTCAAAAAATCATGATATTTGATTGGGTAACAGTGCCAGCATAGAAATTTATAGTTGTCTTTGATCTCTTGTTCAAATGTCTAAAAGTAGTTGGAGTAATTTTTATATTTGACCTAGAGAATAAATCCATCTCTTTGCTCTCAACCATACTAGGGATATCAATCAGGCGTGGCTTCAGTATCTAAATAAGTTCTGTACATGCCTGTGAGGAACTCGATGGTACATACTTTTCTCCTCAAAAAAAAAAAAGGAAATCTGGACAAGGGAAATTGAGCCCTGAAAAAAGGTACAGAATGTAGCCTGTAGTCGAGGGTGGTTATCTTACTTCTGATGGATTTTTCACCTCCCACAGAAAAAGACAACTTGTCCTACCAAAGTGAGATGTATTTCATCTCCCCATCACAGCTGTGGGTTGGACAGACTTTTTAGAGCTCCATCATCATCATCATCACATTTTAGTCATATGTGGCCCTAGCTTCCCCTAGGTCAGACTAACTGGGGCAAGCACTGGAGGGGAAGCTAGGTGAACACAATGGCAATGGAATCAATAAATAGCCTTTGGGTTTTGCTCCCACTTAGTGAAATCCCAAACCCTCCCTCCCTCTAGTAGATAGAGCCTTACGGGAGGGAGCAGAGGCTATTCTCTGTGGTGCACACTAAGCTTTCTTACTGTCTGCTGCTCTTCTTGAGAGTCTTAATGGAGGCTGTCTCATGCCTTATTTAATCTTAACCCAAATTAAAGTCTTCGAAATCAGCTCTGTATTAAGACGTTTGTTGCAGTTCAAACACATTGTCCTTTGGGAAGTACCTTAACCAGGATTATTATTCTCGTGTCCCTCTTTGAAGGCTTAGGTGGAACTTTTCTGTTACCCTGAGATTCTTTTAACCATAAAACACCTTTTTTAATACTTAGCACTCAGATATTTTCATCTGTCTTTGACATAAGTGGCTTATGGCTAATGAAGTAGAAAAGAGTAGTTAATAATACTTTATAGTGTCCAGATTACTCTTAAAATTTCCAGTTAGTGACCTTATATCCCCAAAAATGTTAGTATTATTTTTATTTTCTGTTTTTCAAGAACTTTTTTTTTTTACTGTAAATAAAGCAAGACTGTTAGCACTATCTGTGTAAAGTACTATGTGATTATTATTATTAGTTTTTAAAGTAATCTCTATACCCAATGTGGGGCTCAAACTTACAACCCTGAAATCAAGGGTTGGTAGGGGTGCCTGGGTGGCTCAGTCGGTTGAGCGTCTGACGTCGGCTCAGGTCATGATCTTGCAATCCGTGGGTTCGAGCCCTGCATCGGACTGTGTGCTGACAGCTCGGAGCCTGGAGCCTGCTTTAGATTTTGTGTCTCCCTCTCTCTCTCTGCCCCTCCCCACTTATGCTCTGTCTCTCTCTCTCTCTCTCTCTCTCTCTGTCAAAAATAAATGTTAACAAAAATTAAAATTAAAAAAAAAAGTTGGTATGCTCTTCTGAGCCAGCCATAGTACCCAAGTACTATGTGATTTTTAACCAGTATTATACATTTAGTATGGCCTATAGTATTGATTTTTAAAATTTCAAATAGTCTTCTTAAAGGGAGATCTAGGGGACAATCTTAATAGGAACAAACCTCTTTGGTTTATCAATTGTTACCCAGGAGAATAGTTAGAAATTTCAGAGAGGAAGGTATTCTGCTAAAAGCAAACTGGATTTTTCCCTTCCTTAGTTTCCAGATACTTTAATGCGCAAAAAAATTCTTGAAAATAATTGAATGCCTACTTATGCCCCTTCTGATTTACCTTTAAATCTGGATGTCTGTCTGTCTTTAAGAAGCAGTCAGATCTACTTCTTTTGTCTTCCAGGTAAAAAGAAAATATGATAGCATAGGGTCATTTTTCCTCTGTAGTCTCGGATGTTTGGGGCTTTACCCGATTAGTTTATTGGCCTACCGATAATAACAGGCTGATTTTTGTCTCTTAAATGATCCCCAACATAGACACAAATAGCATCTACTCTTAGTCTCAAAAACATGCATATTTCAGATTCTGGAAAATCCCTTCTACACTAATACCAAACACTCCCACAGAATTCTGTGTGCTAATAGCACATCCTGTAACTCAGCTTTCCTAGAGAGGGAAGGAGAGGACTATCAGAGGATGGGAAGTCCTTTGTAAGAGAACTTATCTTGCATTCTTGTTAAGATCACTGGACTGTTGTTGCTCTGGCATTCCGTTCTTCACCATATTATAAAAATTACTTGGGTCCTTCCCACTTTTTGTTTGTAGTTTTGTTTCTTCTCTGCTTTCTTTTTTAAAAACATTTTTTATTGTTTATCTTAGAGAGAGCATGCGCTGCCAGTGGGGGAGGGGCAGAGAGAGAGGGCGATCCAGAATCCGAAGCAGGCTCCAGGCCCTAAGCTGTCAGCACAGAGCCTGATGCGGAGCTCTGACTCAAAAACCACAAGATCATGACCTGAGCTGAAGTCGGATGCTTAACCAACTGAGCCACCCGGGTGCCCCTTTTTTGCCATCTTCATAGTGAAGCCCATATCTCTTATTTTGTATAGGACTTTACAGGACTTTTTTTTCTCATTGGGGATTGCCCCCTATGTTCTGAGCATGTGCATATCAGACCCATGAATTCTAGATCTGCCGTATCTTTGAATGTCATCAGGTTGAGCAATGTTTTTGGTTGATCCAGTAATAATCCTTACACAACCTCTCATCTTACTTTAGTAAATATTTCCAAAACATGTGGGAAAGCAGTTATTGGTAATTAAAACTCTGTTCTAGGTCAGCATACTGACCAGCTCATCGCCCAACCTATCCTGTCTCAAATCCCCATCCAAGTGCTCTCCTAGATCAAATATGACTCCACAAAAACAATATTGTTAGTATTTCTCTAACAAAACAATGAGGGGTAAAAGGGAGGAGAGGAATGATTATCCCCAGTAGATAAGCTATAAAAAAAAATTTCCTCCAGATATATTGTTTTATCTGATGATGTATTATATGGGTTTGCTTGATATTATTCTGTATTCTTTTTTTTAACCTTTTTTTAAAAATGTTTACTTACTTATTTTGAGAGTGCATGCATGCACATGCAACTGGGGAAGGGGCAGAGAGAAAGAGAGAATCCCAAGCAGGCTTCATGCTATGAAGCACAGAGCCTGTTGTGGGGCTTGATCCCACGAACCGTGAGATCATGACCTTAGCCAAAATCAAGAATGGGATGCTTAAACCAACTGAGCCACCCAGGCGCCCCTATTCTTTATTCTTAAAAAAAGAAAAAGCTACAATGCAACAATTACTAATGTTTTATTTTCAGCTTCCAAGAAAAGACTTACAGCAAGATGAATAATCCAGCTATCAAGAGACTAGGAAATCACATTATCAAGTCTCCTGAAGACAAGCGAGAATACCGTGGGTTAGAGCTGGCCAATGGTATCAAAGTACTTCTTATCAGTGATCCGACCACGGATAAGTCATCGGCAGCACTTGATGTACACATAGGTACAATTTAAAATTGTGAATTAAGCTTTGTTCTGTTTTCTTTTTTTTTTTTTTTAATTTTTTTTTTTTTGACGTTTATTTATTTTTGAGACAGAGAGAGACACAGCATGAACGGGGGAGGGGCAGAGAGAGAGAGGGAGACACAGAATCGGAAGCAAGCTCCAGGCTCTGAGCCATCAGCCCAGAGCCCGACGCAGGGCTCGAACTCGCAGACTGCGAGATCGTGACCTGAGCTGAAGTCGGACGCTTAACCGACTGAGCCATCCAGGCGCCCCTGTTCTGTTTTCTTGATCTAATGTTGACATTTATTAGAACTTGCCATGTGTGTGCAAATAAAGACCTCATGATTATCAGTTTGATGTACCTTACCTTGTACAATAGTCCAATTAGCAATCTACGTTTGTCAAAATCAAATAATCTTACATTTATTTACCAAGTCATTTTGTTAGGTTCTCAGCTAAGGTGACTTAGCAGCAGGCAAATTAATTCCCATCCTTTACAGTAACAGTGATGATGCTTTTACTTTTGTACAGTTTTGGTATACTAGGAAATACCATATTTTCTAGATTCTTGTGTGGATATTTCCTCCATGTTTAATGTGGCCTTAATCAAGTAGATTCTTGTCTATACGTACGTAAGTATTTTTCTTATTTTCCTCTCTGAAAAACTTTAACTCAATGACATTTTAAAATTGAGGAAATAAGGTAATAACCATCGAGTGTTGAACAAATAATTATTGCCAAGTACAACGTAGTGTGCTTTGCAAATATCATCTAATTTGTGTTCACACAGCTCCCTAGATCATATATACGTATGTGTGTGTATATATATATATATATAAAGTGAGTCAAGATAAAGTATTGCGCTCAGAATTTCACAGTCAGCAGAGCTGGTAACCCTAAATCTATGTTCTTACCACTACATTGTATTATCTCCTGCAATAAAATGTAAGAACTAGGAGCTCTTGCTCTTATAAAACAATGAATTCAAGTCTTACCTTCCCTCCATTGTGATGTGTGAGAAAGGTAATGTCCAGAGAGGCTAAGTAATCTGCCCAAAGTTGCTAACTAATTAATATCACAAGCTGAGGCTGTAACCTAAACAGTACCATTTTAGAGCAGCCTGTGCTTAACTTTCTCTCATTGTATGGTTGGAGTTGTCATGTTAACAGAACTTGCAGATCATCTGCAAAACAAAAAACAAAAACAAAAAAAAACTTTTGTTGTATGTGTTTTTCTCTTGTCTTTCAGGTTCATTGTCAGATCCTCCAAATATTGCTGGCTTAAGTCATTTTTGTGAACATATGCTATTTTTGGGAACAAAGAAATACCCTAAAGAAAATGAATACAGCCAGTTTCTTAGTGAGCATGCAGGAAGTTCAAATGCCTTTACTAGTGGAGAACATACCAATTACTATTTTGATGTTTCCCATGAACATCTAGAAGGTGCCCTAGACAGGTAATGCTGATATCTTATAGATTATTCAACTTTGTGCACTTTATTACACTAATAGTAGTAATAATTATTATTTTTACAAAGATGTCTTCACAGCTTTGTAGCTTAACAAAAAGTATTTTAACCAGTATTTTTCAACGCGTTTTATAAAAAAAAAAAAAAAAAAAAGAAAGAAAATGAGTGATACTGTCTATTTATTTTGTGGTAGAGGAAAAATAATGGCATGGCTTTAAACCAGTCTTCAGCCCTATACAGTATTTTATGGACTTATAAAATTCTCCCCAGCCCTTCCCATTCTAATTGGTATTATATCTGAAGCACATGATGAAGAATAAACTGTTACAGTGTCATGGATTTCTTTTCAAATATGCTCCTATTCCAGAATGTAGAACTTAAACATTCTGTTCTCCTTTAGTTACTCTAGTCTATGCTTAGTGGATATAGAATTTTTTTTTAATTGAAGTATAATTGACATTATATCAGTTTCAGATGTACACCATGATGATTCAGTATTTGTATACATTGCAAAATGATCCCCACTGTGTAAGTCTAGTTACCATATGTCATCATACAACGTTACAAAAATTTTTTTCTCTTACTATGAAAACTTTTAACATTTACTCTTTTGCAACTTTTGGGTATGCAATACAATATTATTCGCTATAGTTACCATGGTGTACATTATATTCCTGTGACTTAATATTTTATAACTGGAAGTGTGTATCTTTTGACTCCTTTCACCGAACCCCCAAACCTCCTTTCTTCTGACAACCATCAGTCTGTTCTCTGTGTCTGTGACTTTTGTTTCTTACATTCCACATATATGTGAGATCATACGGTATTTGTCTTTCTCTGACTTATTTCACTTAGTATAATAGCTCCTAGGTCCATCCATCTTGTTGTAAATGGTAAGATTTCATTTTTTTTTTTAATGACTGAGTAGTATTCCATTGCATATATGTACTATATCTTCTTTATCCATTTATCCATCCATGGACATTTAGGTTGTTTCCATATCTTGGCTATTATAAATAATGCCACAGTGAACATAAGGATGCGTAAATCTTTTCAAATTAGTGTTTTTTGTTTCTTGGTTTTTTGGGGGTAAATACCCAGAAGTGGAATTGCTGAATCACATGGTCATTCTATTGTTAACTTTTTGAGAAACCTCCATAATGTTTTCCACAGTGGCTACACTAGTTTACATTCCCACCGACACAAGGGCTCCCTTCTCTCCACATCCTTGGTCAGCACTTGTTATTTCTTGCCTTTTTGATAATAGCCATTCTGACTGGTGTGAGGTGATGTCTCATTGTGGTGACACAAAATGTTTTGACCTGCTGTTTTCAACCCTGGGGACATTTTGTGAAAGTATTTCCTGGAGCAAGCTCCATTAGGTCAATTTAATTTCTTAGTTTTCTACACAGCTAACAGTTTCTAATTTTTTGTCATATTAGTGATTTGATTAATTATCCAAAGTAATTTTTCCTTGGTAACTTTACAGTTTTCTATATTGCCAAGAAAGTGTAATTCTGCAACTTTTTTATGGGTCTATAATTAACGTTGACTTAGCAGTTTTAGTGATAGCTTTATTTGCTTATATTGATAACAGTCATTACATATTTTTTGAAAACCTAATAGTTTGAATTTATTCCTTAGTGCAAAGAACATTAACAAGGCAGAGGCATGGGTTCAGGATACATGGCTAGGTCATAGTGGTCTGTTTCTTACTTATTCTAGATTATGTTTCGGTCTTTAGGCAGCAGCTTTGAAGTGTAATCATCTTTTATATGTATTCCCAGAAGACTACCATTAATGAGTTCCCTGGGATCATACACTGAATTTAATTTCCTGCTTTACAAATGCTACAGCAGATGTTCATATAATCTCTGTATGATGGAGGATGTCTGTTACTTGACTCAGAGGGGGAAAAAAAAACCTCTTACATAAGAGCATGTTTTTAAAATATTGATTCTACTGTGTCATTATCATGACCCTTTACGTGGACCTATCCAGCTATGGTATGTAGCTATTAGGCGCTTTTACCAGCTTAAATGTATTGAGATAGGTAAAAGAGGTTACCTATCCATAAATAGCTGTTCCCGCGTATAGATAGGTGGAGTTTCCCTTTGGATTGGTTTGTGTGAAGTGCTTAGCACAGTATCGTATTTACTGTGTGCATAAAATAAATATCAGGTAGTGATAACAGTCTCTTTGACAGCTGAACTGTGAAATACAGTTGCTGAGATGTCCATAGACTCAGGAGTCTCTTAAGGCCCCATTCAGACTCTGCTTGTGGCTTCATCTGAATTCTGGATCTTAATTTTTATAAAATGGAATCTAAAGTTTAAGATTTATTATATGAAATCATGCTTTAAATTGTAACCTGATATAGGAGAGTTAACTTATAACTAAAGTCATTTTAGTTAAACTTTAGTACTACTACTACTACTAAAGAATAACCTCAAGAAAAGCATTTGGTTACTTATGTCAGAGTTACATGACAAGTTATTTGTTGAATCACTGCTTATTAAAATTTTAAAATTCTGTTAATATTTTATAAAAGCTCATAATTGTGTCTTAGTCAAGCTACTGTCATAGATTTTTTTATTCCATCATTTTTTCCCCACTAATAAAGTTTGTTTGTTTTTCTCTAGAGGAAGAAAAAATATTCAAATAGAGCCTTTAAAAAGTAGGTCACTTAGTTTGTCCTAAAATGTCTGAGTCTTAAGTGCAGTTGCACCTCAGACTGTAAGTTTAAGATTTTTTTGCCCAAGAACTGTCACCTGCCTTTTCCTTTTTTGGAGAATTAGCAATATATAACAGGGATTTTCATGACTTGCCAAATTGCAAATCTTAAATAGATTGCTACTGTCTTTATAAGTCTGCCTTGACTTTTTGCTGTTGTGATATTTTGATTTATAATAAGAAATCTGTATTTGGTTTTTCTTCCTGTTCCTGGCCCATAGCTCCTAAAACCCATGGAATTTCCTAAGTAATGAGAGTATTAAAGGTGTCTTTTGGCATGTTAATAAGGTGACTTTGGAAAGCCCGTAGGTAACCTGACAGTTTGTTTCCAGGGCAACCAGCCCTGCTATAGAAAGGTTGGAACTTTCTCTCCAAATCCCAGACCTTCCAAGTGGGGCTGGAGATTGAGTTCAGTTACCAGTAGCTTGTGATTTAATCAATCATGCTTATGTAATGAAGTGTTCATAAAAACCCAAAAGGACAGGGTTTGTACAACTTCCAGGTTGGTGAAAGCATGGAGGTTTAGGGAGAGTAGCTTCTGTGCCTCTTCCCATGTACATCCCTGTGCATCCTTTCTATCTGGCCCTTCCTGAATTATTTCCTTTTATAATAAACTGGTGATCTAGTGAGTAAAATGTTTCTGTGAGTCAGGTGAGCTGTTGTAGCAAATTTATTGAACCAGAGGAGGTGATGGGAACCTCTGATCTGTAGCCACTTAGAAGCTCAAGTCCAGCCTCTGAAGTGTGTGTTGGGGTCAGGGGCAGTCTGGTAGATCTGAGTATATTTTCACTAATATCTCTGGGGTAGATCGACTTCTCTGAATTTATACATGTCCAATGTTTTTCTTTTGTTATTTTTTTAAAACTTATTTTGCATTTCTTTTTCTTGGTTGCAGTGGTAGTGTTTTTGGTTCTGTAGAATTCATACTTCCTGTCTGTTGAGTTTCAAATATATTTTTAAAGGCTACTCTTTTAAAATAACAGCTTTCAAATTGTTAATTGTGTTTCCTACCCTTAGGTTTGCACAGTTTTTCCTGTGCCCCTTGTTTGATGAGAGTTGCAAAGACAGAGAGGTGAATGCAGTTGATTCAGAACATGAGAAGAATGTGATGAACGATGCCTGGAGACTCTTTCAGTTGGAAAAAGCTACAGGGAATCCCAAACACCCCTTCAGCAAATTTGGGACAGGTTTGTCAACAGCGGCTTTCATGCATTAGTTCTCTCTGACCTCATTTAAACCCCTGGCCTCTTTTTACAGTATTGTATTTTATAGTTCAGGTTAGAGGATTTTGGAACTCCCATTCCTATCTATGCTGTTCTTTATAAACTCCCAATCCTGAGGAAATGTTGTTATATCATTGCTACTCCCTGTTATTTCTTACCATACCACTACACTTAGGTCGTCTGCTTGGTCTCTGTGTCAGCATTTATATTTGTGACTTGTGATCTGAGATGAGGCTGAAGCTTAGGTATGTGAGTTTCATGGAAAAAGTGATGGGTTATTAAGAAGAGTGATCAAATATGAAGCAAGTTTGTTGGATAACAAGGTATAGGATAGAATTCAGAGTTCAGAAACAGTAAGAATGAAGTGGTTATAATCCCTTTAACAGGTGACTAGCATTTTGGCTAGTAGTTCAAAAAGAAAGATGTCAAATAGGCTCTTGACAGTGGACTTCATACATAAAACTTGGGATGATATTCTTAAAATTGCAGTAGTAGTGACCTAAGCAATTATTTAGCCCTCCAGAGGGGTTACTCTGGCCCTCATTTAAAAAAAAATATTTATTTATTTATTTATTTAAAAAAAAATTTTTTTTTCAACGTTTTTATTTATTTTTGGGACAGAGAGAGACAGAGCATGAACGGGGGAGGGGCAGAGAGAGAGGGAGACACAGAATTGGAAACAGGCTCCAGGCTCCGAGCCATCAGCCCAGAGCCTGACGCGGGGCTCGAACTCACGGACCGCGAGATCGTGACCTGGCTGAAGTCGGACGCTTAACCGACTGCACCACCCAGGCGCCCCTATTTTTTATTTTTTAATGTTTATTTACTTTTGAGAGAGAGACAAGAGACAGAGTGCAAGTGGGGGAGGGGCAGAGAGAAAGGGAGACAGAACACGAAGCAGCTCCAGGCTCTGAGCTGTCAGCACAGAACCTGATGCGGGGCTTGAACTCACAAGCTGTGAGATCATGACCTAAGCTGAAGTTGGTCACTTAAAGGATTGAACCACCCAGGTGCCCCAGCCCTCATTTAAACAGGGGTCTAAATGTTTAAGGAATAGAGCTGTTAAAGGTGTGAATAGATGTTAACTAGCATTTCAAAGAGAGAAGAGAATAGATCCTTGTATTCTGAAATCTACCTTCCAAAGAGAAGTGCTTTTTAAGTGCTCATTTCTAGGCTCCTTGAATCCTCTGGCTCCCATGACCTCCGCTTGTACTCCCTACACATGCCTACTGTCCTTCATGGGGCTGGCTGTGTGGGAGCTGGAAAGTTGAAGAGTTCTACATAGAGTGCTACAGTCTCCTGGAAGGAGACTAGGGGTGGGATGACAGGGAGTAGAATAAAATAAATGTGGAGATTCTTGACTTCATAATTGTACCCTTTTTCGTTATTCAGATTTTAATTAAAAAATACATATTTAGGGGTGTCTGGGTGGCTCAGTTGGTTAAGTGTCCAACTCCAGGTTTTTGGCTCAGGTCATGATCTCACCGTTCATGGGTTCGAGTCCAGTGGCAGGCTCTGTGCTGACAGGCTGACAGTGTGGAGCCTGCTTGGGATCCTCTCTCCTTCTCTCTCTGTCCCTCCCTCCCCCCCCCCCCCCCCACACACACATTCTCTCTCTCAAAATAAATAAATAAACATTAGGAAAGAAGTACATGTTTAATTTAAATATTTAAATAGTGCAAAAGTATTCAAGAAGCAAACACAAAAACTCTCTCTTTTCCTCATCTCCTGCCAATCCCACTCACCAGATGTAATCGTTGTTAACAGGTTGCTATGATTAAAATACTGCTTTGGGGATTATAAAATGGCATAAAAATAATAGATTGCTTAGTGTACTTACAAATTTATGCATATTATATAACTTAATTTGGAGAACGTTTTTTTAAGACTATAAAGACAGCTTTCTTTCAGTTTGGATACCATTCCAATATATCCAACAGCAGCCAGGAAATTAGCATAGCATTGCAGAATTAAAAGGAGTTTTTTGTTTTTGTTTTTGTTTCTTTTTTTCAGTTTATTTATCTTTTTTTTTTCTTTTTCTTTCTTTTTTTTTTTTTTTTTTACTAGTCTCTGCACCCTGTGTGGGGCTCAGACTCATGACCCCAATATCAAGGGTCACATGCTCTTCCGACTGGGCCAGCCAGATGCCCCAAATTAGGAGTTTTTATACATTGTGATTAGAAACAATGATATTCTTTAGACTTCTAGTACTTGGCACTCAATATCGATGTCATTGTTAAGATGAATACTGTGGTCCCTAAAATGTCTATGTAATGCTGAGTTGTTTGAAAGGTAGCCTTTGTGGAGAACATCAGCATGCATGGCATGTCAAAAAGGGGAGGTGAGATTTATTTTTTAAAGTTCATTTATTTACTTTGGGGGGGTGAAAAGAGAGAGAATCCCAAGCAGGCCCCACACTGTTAGTGTGGAGCCCTATGCAGGGCGCGAACCCACGAACCATGAGATCATGACCTGGGTGGAAACCATGAGTCAGACTCTTAACACCCACTGAGCCACCCAGGCACCCTAAGAAGGGGATGTGAGTTTAAAAAAAACAAATTTCAAAATCATTACATCCAAATGGTAGTTGTCCTTTAAGTAGTCCCTCTGGTAGGTTAGATTACTTACACCAACAATGCTGCTATTGTGTAGAACGTGTTGGAGCTCCTCTTTGGGAGTTGCATTCTTTTAAACAGCCTCACTGGTGACAAATTGTAATCGGCATAATCAGGAAGCAGCCACAGATCTTCCAAAAATAAATACAGTGAATAAGGTGGGTAATATTACTTCTGGTCACAAACAAGGAACAGCCTTCAAGTGTTCTAGAGGAAGGTTTTGGGAGGGATGGGCAAAGAGAAACATTGAATGGTCATATATGTATGGATGGATTCTGAGGGCAGGCTTGTTTTTATAAACCACTGACAAGGCCATCCAGTTAGTCAGCAAAGTATGAGGTAATAATATAAACAGCTAAAAGATGACTGAGCCAGACTCCATAGAAAAGTATAGAAAATGTGCAAATGCCAGGTTACCTTCTGATTTTAGAAGTATAAACTAACTTTAAACTTTTTGGAGGAGAGGTTCTGTCTGTTTTTAAGGTCACAGATATGTTTGAAAATATGATGGAAGCTGTATACCCTCACCCTGGAAATTATACATATAACATTTTACAGAAATGATCCTTGAAGAAGAATCCTTGTCAAAAAGTCATACTTAATTTACTTCTGTTACTTTTGAGTGACTTAAGATGTTTCTGTGAATGTGGGTCATTTTCTCCATCAAGAGAGTATGACTTATGTTAATAATAATATTTAAAATATTAAAAATATATTTAAAACATTTTTAAAATAAAAGTATCAGGAAAAGCTGGGTATTTTTATTTATTTTATTTATTATTTTATCATTTTTTAATGTTTATTTATTTTTGAGAGAGAGAGCACGAGCAGGGAAGGGGCAGAGAGAGAGGAAGACACAGAATCTGAAGCAGGCTCCAGGCTCTGAGCTGTCAGCACAGAGCCCAAGGCAGGCCTCGAACCCACAAACTGTGAGATCATGACCTGAGCCAAAGTCGGATTCTTAACTGACTGAGCCACCCAGGCGCCCAAGCTGGCTATTTTTAAATGAACAAAAGCCAAGTATTATTTATTTTTAAGAAAACCTTGCGATAAGATGTTTGTTCTTTCTAGTGGGTTTTTCATGCTTCAAAATAGTATAGATCAGTTGCTTTCAAACTCTTTTGTATACAACCCACTGTAAGAAGCACGTTTTACTTAGCAACTCAGAGCACATATACGTCTGTTTGTGTAAGCAGCTAAAACAAACATTTTTACCAAACAGTATCTGCCTAATATCTTGGTATACCTTGTTATATTCTGTTTCTTTAAAAAAAAAAAAAAAAAAAATTCTGGTCTGTCAATACATTAAATTTATTTCATTACAATCAAATGGGTTCCAACCCACAGTGTAAATAGTCCATAGTGTTAGGCAGTCATTTTAGTAGGCTCAGAAAAGACATTTGATAAAGCTCAGCACTCGTTCATGAACAAAAACAACAAAAAACTCTGGAGCTGATAAAAACCTGCATCAAACATGAAAATTATTGATGAGGTTTCAAAAGGATTTCCATTGAAAGGTGAAAACAAAACAGGAATACCCTGTAATAACTTTTTTATTCAGCTGTATCATTGCAGTAAAACAAGAGAAGGCAACGTGCTGTATAAGAGGTAGAAAGGAAGCAAAAGAAAAAAAAGAAAAAGAGGTAGAAAAGGAAGCAAAACTTATTCCTGAACACTGAGATAATTCACCCAGGTTGCCTAAAGACAAGAAACACCAAAATTGTATTTTTGTATCCATAGTAATTAATTTAGAAAAACATTACAGGAAAAAAAAATTTCATTTACAGTATAAAAGTAGCTTTAAGGTGTTTAGAAATGAATCTAACAAGAGGTGTGAGAAATATATAGTGGATATAAAAGAATACCTGAGTAAATGGGGAGATAAACCATGTTCATGAATGGGTAACCTCAGTATCACACAAATGTAAGTTCACCCCAAATTTATCTAAATTCAATGCAGTGCCAATTGAAAGCCCTAGTTTTGTTTTGTTTGTTTGAAGAACCTGATAATCTGATTATAAAATTAATAAGAGTAAAGGGCCAAGAATAACTAAGATACTAAGAACAACAAAGAAGGGACTAATTCTCCCAGGTACCAAGACTTCCTGTTCTAGTTGTTACAGTAGCGGAACTATTGCAAGAATACAGGAAGATAAGAGATTATGGACCCTAGAAACATAGCACACATACATAGAAATTTGACCTAAGACAGAGGTACATTACAAATAGATGAGGAGAGGAGAAACTAGTTATCTGTGTAGAAATAAGTAAAATTAGATGCTTATGTCATACCATGCATAAAAATAAATTCCAGGTCAATTAGACCTAATTATGGGAAGGAAACTTTACAACTTGTAGAAGAAAATACAGATTTTTTTCATCTTAAGGAAAGCATTCTTAAAAGAAAAAAAGAGATAAACTAAAAAACAGACTCTTAACTATAGAGGACAAACTGAAACTGATGGTTACCAAAAGAGAGGTGGGTAGAGGGATGGGTGAAATAGGTGAAGGGGATTAAGAGTACACTTACACGAACACTGAGTAAAGTATAGAATTGTTGAGTCACTGGATTGTACATCTGATACTAATATCACAAACTGTATCTTTTAGAGATAAAGATAAATCATAGGTTTAAAGATAAATTTGATTTCATCAAAATTTAAAATTTCTGTTCAATAGACATAAAAGCAAAAGATAATCCATACACTCATTGAAGGTATTTGCAAAGCATGTAACATAAAAAGGTGTATAAGTAAATAAGTGAAAGATAAAACAGCTCGTTAGAAAAAATAGGCAAAGGATATGAATATGGAGTTTACAGAAGAGGGTATTTGGGTAAACATAAAAAAGTTGCTCAAATCATTAAAATCAGGGGGAAATTAAAATAAATAATTAAAAAATAAAAACACTGAGATATCATTTCACACCTATCCGGTTGGCGGCAACAAAGTCAGGCGGAACTGAGGATTGTGGTGAGGATGCAGGAAAACAGAAACTCATATGCTGTTGATGGGAAAATAAATTGGTTTATCCACCTTGTAAAACAATTTGGCAATGTCTAATAAAGTGACGCCTACTCCCTTTGACCCAAGGAATTCATTTCTTCACAAGTACTCTAGAGAGAAACAACTTTAGTTATTGTGCACAGGGAACATACACAAGAATTCTCATGAAGCATTTTTTGAACTAGTGAAAAGTAGGAAATGACTTAAATGTCCAGCAACAGTTGAATAAATTAATACATTTTGGTCTATGCATACAGTAGAGTATTCTATAAAAGTTAAAATGAGTGAGCTAGAACTCATGTATGAAACCAGGTAAAGAGCAAAATATTTTGAGCAAAATGCAAGTTGCACAATGTGTTTTGTGTGATAGCTTTCTATAAAATTTGAAGACGGGCAAACCAATACTGTATCTCGTAATGTCTGTATGTGTATATGATCTGGTATAAAATGTGCATGAGAATGCTTAAACACCAACTTCCCTTTAGTATGTCTGCGAGTGGGGAGACAGAGACAGGCAGGAGAGACTGTATCTCTAGGAGGAGAAAGATTTGTAACAAAATGTGGCAAAATGTGAAGCGTGGTAAAACTGGGTGGTGAGTACATAGGTGTACATGGTGTAAGTCTGTATGTTTAAACATTTAAGGATAAATGTGAAATATTTCTTTTACCCATTTATCACAAATGGAAAAATGAAAGACTGAGAGGGTGACACTTTTCAGGATGAGCAGAAGAAGGCCTCCTTTTGTGTGTGGGGACTGTTTGTATGTTTACTACATAAGCACATCTGTGTCAAAAGATAGCTGCAGGTTACCTGTCTTGTTCTGGTAAGCGTTTGGTTTTGCAAACCTTTGTCTAACCAAGTGGGACAAGCCCTTAAATTACGATTCTTTTTCTTGTATCTTCGTTCCCATGCTGAGAGTTCTCACATTCTCAAACTGACATCTGGCAAGTATTTTTCTGTTTCAAGTTAGTTACTCTGTTTGAAAGTTGTTTTCCTAGATGTTGTGTGTTAAATCTGTCTCCACACATGTCTTCATTGAATCCCTTTATGGCTCTCCTACCCTCAAACTTCAGCCAGGATTCCCATCTCTAACTAGTATATTCTAGGTGATTTAAAGTTTGGCCTCCTAAGTTGGGCAGCACTCTATTTAAATATTTGCTCTACCACTGGCTAGCTCAGGGACACTGGGCAAGTTGCTTAACTTCTGTAGGCCTCAGTTTCCTCCCATATCAGGTTGACATGAGAATTAAGTGAGGTTGTCCGTGTGAAGTGGTTGGAGAAAAGTCTGGGGTCTATAATAATGTTTAATAAGTTGGATTTTAAAAAATACTTTGTAAAAGGAAAAAGAAAAGAGAAAATCTTAGTTCTGGTTATTTTTTAGTGATCTGTTTCTCTAACCTAACACCACAGACATGATGGGAGCAGCTGGAAAGAAAATAAAAGAAGGAAGTCAAGTAGGTAGGGGAAACTTAGTTATTTACTCTACTGTGTTTTGTAGTTTGTACTATAGGATAAGAATTTGAGCAGGGTCTTACAAGTTGGCCCAGATGAGTCTTTCTCTCTTAGTTGACAAGTAATTCTTCTTTTAACCCCCCTACATGTAAAGTACATTAGAATATGCAAAGAAATGTAACCAGGATCTTTATATTCAAAGTGCTTATAGTTGTGTTGGAAAGTTAAGACACACCCAGGATTTCACTGGAGTATAACCTTGGGTTTAGTTTTCTGGGATCATTATCTCTTCTTTGTCCTCCTCCTCACTAATTTTTATTGACTGCTGTGCTAAGTAATTTACCTGGATTGTTTAATTTAATTCTTACAGTATTCCCAGTAGGTATATACCCTTATTATTTCCATTTTATAGATGAGTAAACTAAGACTTGAGAGAAGATAAATTGCTTGTGATCACTCAGCTTTAAGTGCTGGGGCATGCTCTAAACCCAGATCTGTTACTTTTAATCACTATTCTATTCTGCCTGCTTAGGGTTGCCTGGAATTGAATTCTCCAGGACCTCAGAGGATATGCAAACTGAATTCTCCTGAAGGGTAGGTAGGATTTTCTTAAGCAGAAGAAAGGAAGAGCCGTTTAAGAGGAAAAGGAACTAATATTTACTGTATGAGTATTAAATGCCACACACTGAGTAGGTATTCTACCTAATATGATTTCACTTAATGTTTACCACGGTACTGAAATTTCATCATGCCCTGTGACAGATGTCGAAATGAATACTGAGAGAGAATGGCCTTGAGGGGCATGCAGGGAGAGGGAGGTGGGGTGGTGGTGGAACTTTCTTTGTGGGTTCGGGGATTTGATATCACATCAGTCTGAACTCAAAGCCCGTGTTCTTTACCATAATGTTAGGTTGGCCCCCAGAACTATGACAAAAAGAAAGGACCAAGGAGTGAGCCCAGTGTCTTTTGGAGAAAACAAGTTAGAATAGTTATAACAAAGGACACTTTGCATAGGAAAAGGAAGGAACAGAGCAAGAAAATGGACTGGAAATGAAAAATAGGAAATGCAAACAAGATAACTGAAGGACTCCTGATCTTGAGATGATGGTAATGATACAAAATCAGATCCTGATAAAAGTTAATCATTTACTTTTCCTCCCTTACCTTCTTCTCTTTGTCTCCTTCCTTTTATTTTTTTTTAAATTTTTTTAATGTTTATTTTTTAGAGATAGAGCATGAGTGGGGGCAGGGCAGAGAGCAAGAGGGAGACCCAAAATCTGAAGCAGGCTCCAGGCTCTGAGCTGTCAGCACAGAGCCTGACTTGTGGCTTGAACTCACAAACCATGAGGTCATGACCTGAGCCAAAGTTGGACGCTTAACCGACTGAGCCACCCAGGTGCCCCTCTCCCTCCTTCTTAAATGAAGAATTTAAAACATACAAAAATAAGCAAATACTGTAATGCATCTCGTGTATGCATCGCCCTGCTTCTGGCCCGTCCAGACTGATCCACATTCCCATTCACCCCCTTGTATTGTTTTGAAGAAATCCTAGATAGCATATCCCTTCATTCACAAAGATTTCAGTATATACCTCTCAAAGATGAGGACTCTTTTAAAAACAATATTATCACTAATAGCCAATCTAGTTTTCATATTTCTAGTTGTCTCATAAAAACCTGTAATTTTAAAAGTTTATTTGGATTAGGGTCCACATAATGTTCAAATGTTAGTGAGTGATAGGTCCTTAAATATCTTTTACTCTGTAGGTATAGGTTCATCCTTATCTCCCTCCCCTCCCCACCCTGGAATTTATTTATTGAAGGATGAGGTTGGTTGCTGCATAGAGCTTCTCATAGCCTAGATTTTCCTGCTGGCATCCCCAACAATATATTTTAACATATTCCTATCTCTGACCTCTGTATTTCCACAAATTGGCAGGTGAGTATAGAGGCTTGATCAGATTCATGGGGTTTTTGGACAAGACTTCCTAGGTGGTGATGTGGTCTTCTGTCAGGGTCATATAATGTCTAGTGTTGCAACCATTCATCCTCAGTGCATCACTTCCCTAATTCTAATTCTGTTATTTCTCCTACTATTTGACCACCCAGTGGTACAGTTGTTATAGGAAAAGCAAGACAAATGCTTGATTCGTTCCCTTCATTTACAGTTTTCAAAATAATGAATTGGTTCCCTAGCATCCTTGAATGATGACTCATTTGTTTGGTTATACAAATATTTGAATTGTTTCAGCCCACTTACTCATTTAATATTCCCTAAGTTTTTCCACGGATACTGTTTTTCATTGTTATTGTCTTTTTTTTTTTTTCCTTGCTAGCATATGTGTCTGTGGAAAATTAGAAATTTACAGAAACCTAGAACTGGATTAACCAAGTATACAGGTGCTTTATTAAGGCATTTATGAGGTTTTCATCTCTAGTCCCATCTCATAACTTACATCTTATCCTTGCATGTCCTAACCCAGGTGCAGGAGAATTGCCCTTTAGAATTTTATGGGAAAATTTGTATGTCTCAAAAGGCTTTAGTCCCTTCCAGGATTTTTAGAAGAATGCCGTAGCAGGAACAAAGAGCTTTTTAATTTTTGTTTATTTTTAATTTTTTTGTGTTTGTTTATTTTTGGGAGAGAGAAAGACAGTGTGTGAGTTGGGGGATAGGGGATAGAGAGAGGGAGACAGAATCCGAAGCAGGCTCCAGACTCTGAGCTCTAAGTGCAGAGCCCAGTGCGGGGCTTGAATCCACAAACTGCGAGATCATGACCTGAGCCAAAGTCAGACACGCAACCGATGGAGTCACCCAGGTGTCCCTAATTTTTATTTATTTATTTTTACTTATTGAGAGAGAAAGAGAGAGACAGAGACAGAGAATCCCAAGCAGGCTTGTGCTGATAGTGTGGGGCTCCATCTCACGAACTTGAGATCATGAATTGAGCAGAAATCAAGAGTCAGACACTTAACTGACTAAGCCAACCAGGAGCCCCAAGAAAGAGCTTTTTTTTTTTTTTAAATGTATAATACAATTGACCCTTGAATAGTGTGGGAGTTAAGAGTGCTGACTCTTCCCATAGCTGAAAATCCATGTGTAACTTTTTTTCTCTAAGTTTATTTATTTTTAAGTAATCTGTACACCCAACATAGGACTCAAACTCATGACCCTGAGATCAAGAATTACACACTCCCATGACTGAGCCAGCAAGGCGCCCCCCCCATGTATAACTTTTGAATCCCCCCAAAACTTTACTACTAATAGCTTATGTTGACCAGAAGCCTTACCAATAATGTAAACAACCCATATTTTGTATGTTTTATGTATTGTATACTGTATTCTTACAATAAAGTAAGCTAGAGAAAAGAAAATGTTAAAATCTTAAGAGAAAATACATTTATAGTATTTATTGAATTGTATTTATTTATACAAGTACTGTATTTATTGGAAAAAATCCACAGGTGAGTGGACCCATGAATTCAAACCCATGTTGTTCAAGGGTCAACTGTACTTCCAAGTAATTAGCTATAGATATATTAACATGACTTTTAGAATCTTGGGTTTTCAGAAAACACTTAAGATTTTCATGGTTTTAACTAGCAAGTTGACCTTCCATGAGAGCCTTATCACACATACAGTTGGAAATGGCTCTAGTTTCTACTTAAAATTTTTTTTTAATGTTTATTTACTTTGAGAGAGACAGACAGAACGTGAGTGGGTTAGGGGCAGAGAGAAAGGGAGACACAGATCTGAAGCAGGATCCAGGCTCCGAGCTGTCAGCACAGAGCCCGACGTGGGGCTAGAACTGATGAGCTGTGAGATCATGACCTGAGCCGAAGTCAGACTCTCAACTGACTGAGCCACCCAGGCGCTCCAAGACGGCTCTAGTTTCTAAAACAGATTTCTAAAACTTCAAACTCAGTCTTTCGTACATGATAAGATATATATGCTTGGCTTCAGAATTTTCCAGGAAAATAAATTCTTTTTCTTGAAATTTGGTATTTGTATACATTAGTACTGAGTTTGTAAGCTTTTTTCTTTTTAATAGTATTTAAAGTAGTTGTTGCAATGAAAATGTAGGCTAGCATTTACTGAGCTTTATAATTTACAAAACCTTTTTCATATCCATTATCACTTTTCATAAGCTTCATAACAACCCAAGTTAATATTAAATAATTATTGTCTGACAGGCACTATGCTGAGCCTTTATTATTCAAATAATCCTCCTAGCAATCCTCTGAGGTTGGTGCTTTTATTATTCTATGTTACAAATAAGGAAACTGGGGCCTAGCAAGGTTGAGAAACTTGCCTGTATCTCACAGCTAGGAAATGCAGGTGGGGGGGGGGGGGTGTTGAGCTCTAGCTCTTAACAACTGGACCTGTATCCATGTTGGCCCTATTTTGCTGACCAAATAAATGACCCCTTGGAGATGTTGGGAGACTTTTCCAAGGTTGTTTAATTGATATGTGATGGAGTCAGGACAAGAAACCCTGAATCTTCCAGCTGCCAAGCCAGTGCTCTCTCCAGCAGGCCCAGAGTAGAAGGGTTCCAGTCAGCAACCCTGATATCCTCAGTCCACTGCTGGAGCTCACTGTAATGGTAACAGAGCCAGAAAGGTAAGATTCAGGATTTTGGTAGCAGCATTTCAGTTTGATACAAATGACCTAGCTGAGTTAGCGCTAAATTAGGACAGTATGTGTCTAGAGACTGAATTGGTATTTGTTTTCCCAGCCATATTCACAGTGTTCTCCACCATGGATTCTTAGGTAGAAGAAAGTTATCTAGACCATTTACTGAGCTTTCTTCTCTACTTCGGTGCCACCATTTCTGTGATAGTCTCAGAAGCCAGGAGTCTCTCCTACAATTCACATCATAACAGCAGTAGCTGTTGTTTATTGTGTGTTTATTTTGTTATACATGAAGTATTAAGTACTTTAAACTTTTTACAGATTCATTAACTGTCATAAAAGAGGTAGGTTCAAAACCATTTACCAGATCATTCCTACATACTGCTTAAAGACGCAGAGTGTTACAAATACAGTTTGGGCATGTGATGTGCCCTTCTTCATTTGCATTTTCCCCCTGCTTCTGGGAGGTAACTACTGTCTTAAGTTTGTTTGGTGACTACTATTACCATGTTTGTTTGTTTGTTTTTTTAATATCTCTAGTCATGTATTTATCTCTAAGCAATATGTTGTATAGTTTTTAGTTTTACAAAAATGGCATTTTATTGTGAGTAATCTCTGCCACTTGTATTTTTTCATTCACCATTATATTTGTAAGAGTTCTCCATATTGGTGAATGTGCCTCTGGTTAAGTTTTTAAATTTTTATTGCTGCTATTTGAAAAATTCACTGAATATATCACTCTTTTATCTATCTTCCTGTTAATGGAATAGTGCTGCTATAAGCATTCTTGTACATATGTCCTTGCACACAGTTCTTTAGGGTACATGTGTCCAGCAGTGGAATTACTGTGTAGTAGGATATGTACATCTTCACATTCAATAAATATTGTCAAGTTGTTGCTTATAGTGGTTGATTTAAAATACACTTTCTCTTGTAGTGGCTGAGTTCTCATTTCTCCACATCCCTAAACAGCACTTGACATCATCAGGCTTTCATATTTTTGCTATTTATTGAATGTGAAATATTACTCTTAAGCTTGTCTACATGCATTTTTTTTTTCTAATTTGGTGTAAACCTACCAATGTCAGAATTGATACTGAACCTAAGAGAAGTAAAGTGACTTGTTTAAGGTCATGCAACCAGAAGATGGCTGAAGCTGAATTAGATGAGAGCTCTGTGAACACCAAAGCCAGTGCCTGTTCCTCCCTACCTGAGGGTCATGGCCCCAACACCGACAGAGTTCACCTGGTGATTCAAGGACTGATTCCGAAGTTCTGTACATTATGCCCTGCTTTTCCTGTCATTTCGTCGTCTATTTCTTGAGAAATTCTACCAGCTAGCCTTCCTGTTTTTAGTTAACTCTTTTAAAGGATTTGTTATAAAAGGGTTAATAAACTTAATAGCAAGATGGAGTCTTTGGCCCATTTGTTTTTGAGGTGTGTGTGTGTGTGTGTGTGTGTGTGTGTGTGTGTGTGTGTGTGTGTTTAAACAGCGCCCATTTATTAGCTCACAGTTTTGTAGGTCAGAAGTCTGACATGGCATGGGATTCCCTGCTCAGGGCATCACAAGGCTGTAACCAAGATACTGACCACATAAAGTTTCCTTCTGAAGGCTCTGGGGAAAAACATCTTTCAACATCATTCTTAACCATTGGCAGAATTCAGTTCCTTTTGGCCATAAGACTGAGATCACCATTTCCATGCTCAGCTGCTCCGAGCTCCTAAATATCACCTGCATTCCCTGCTATGTAGTCCCCTCTCTCTTCAAGCCAGTGATGGTATGCCAGTCAGTTCTTTCTTATGCTTTGAATCTTTGACATCTTCTTCAGCCACTTGCCAAATAAAATGCTTTGTATGTATATATTTATTCTTAAAAATTATTAAGAAAATTTTTTGATTGGCTCATGTGTACCTGGTATCCATGTTTCTCTGTCAATGGATTGAGAGCTGATTATCCTGATCCCAAGAGAGTCATAGTGGAGAACCTCTTCCGGTTTCTAATTCTTCAGGTACCTCTAAGGATATGAAACAGCCATGTGGGCTGTGTTCCCAAATGGACCATAATTTCCTACTGTCATCACATATTAGAAAAACTGAAAACGTGTAGGCAGCAAAGAAATGAGTATGTAGATTCATAGAATGGTATCTCTTTATAGCAAATAGATTGAGCAAATGTGATTGAGCTTCTGTTTAGCAGTTTGGTCAGAGATCCTGTATCATTAAGATTTTGGACCTCAGGTGAGCTAGACTGTTGTTGATAATGGCTTCTTTGGCTCTTTTTTTTTTCTTTTAACCTTTTGTTGAAGTAAATTTGCAGGAAAGTGTGTGTGGTTCTGATAAATTATTGCTGTTTTTACCTTTGCTGCTATTTGAAGAATCAGTTAAATTAATGTACTGCTATTACTTATGTATGAACCCTTGAATTTTCAAAAACTGAGCACAATATGGAACCAGCAGGCAGTGAAGAAACAGAACATTAACTGCACCTCACTGGCCGTCTTTCTGCCTCTTTGTAGTCACTGTCCATCCCTTAAGGGTAACCTCTGTCTGGCTTCTCATAACCCAGATTAGTTTTGTCTGTTTTTTTGCTTTGTATAAATGAAATGAAAAAGTATATCCTCTTTGTGTCTGGCTTCTTTCATTCAACCTTAAGGTTGTGAACTTAATCCATACTGTTGTGTATAAACAACACAACAGATCTCTTTGCTGTCTAGTATTCTGTCGTGGTTCTTTGGCTCGTTTTAATATAGCATTGCCAGTGTTTTGCCATGATCTGTGTTTTATTATGTTTGGGGTATGTTCCTACTTTACCTCTATTTTTAAAGTGGGTCTAAAGATAAAGGATAGGAACTAGAATGGTAGGATATTCAGGTACATTAAAATCCAAGCAGAATGTGTTAGAGCTGGTCAACCTGAAGGAACTTTTCAGTTCTAAATGGGCCATGATCTTGGTCTTCATAAGCTTTGATTTGAGGGTTTTTTGTTTTGTTTTGTTTTGTTTTTTTAACCCAGAATATTGTCCTGATTGTGAATAGGCAAATCAGATCACATTTAGACAAAAATCTGGTTTTGGTCTCACACTATCACATTTATAGCCTGTTAAAATAAAACTAAATTTCTCCAGATTTGAGTCTCTCAGTTTGTCATTCTTAGTTCACATATTGTAGGAATCTGAGCTTGGCAGAGTAAATGACTAAAGAAGCTGTATGGAGTAGTCCCTCTGGAATTGAGGCTGTTGGAATCTTCTATTAGTATAAAAGAAAGGCACCATCTAGTTTTATCTTAATATGAGAGAACTTCAAACCATTACCCAGGAAAAAGTGCTTTTTCTTCTGAATACTTTTAAAAACACCTGAATCCCTCAGGTAAAGTGAAGGGATGTCTCAGGACCCCAAGTAGAACACATCTTTAGTGTGAACTTGAGAGGATTTGTTAAGAACCTGAAAACTTGACTAGCAAGCCACTGCTAGTGAATATGAGCATATCTGATCCTTTTGTGACTAGAAAAAGGTTAATGAGCTCCCGCTAGGCTGTTGTTTGCACACACTCTCCACTAGATCTGTTGATTCAAGCATTCAGGCATGAATCTTGGCTCAGGACTATGCAGCTGTACAGTGCTAAACAATGGATTTAGGAACGCCATCTGGTGGCTCTCTCTAGATACCCAGATTCAGGAGGAGAGGGACTCTTCAGATGCCAATTCAGCAGCCATTCTAATGACCCAATTGGGGGGAGGGGACATATAAAGAATGTGTTCTGCCATAGTTTCATCTCTGCAGATGAAAATAAATAAAAGCTATTTAGGATTTTTAGGGTATTTTAGGATTTGAGGATATTTCTAGTCAAGGTGCCATTTTGGGGGAGACAGCAGTCGTTGGAATTCTGTCTCTCTGTCCCTGAATTGCAAGATTTTTGTTAGAAAGGTAGTGCTTACAGATTGTGACCATTTGCTTTTGACTTGCATGCTTCACCCTAATTGAGTTAGTTATTAAATTTCATGAGATCTCATAGTGGTACACTATATACATTGCTTGAGACTTACAAAAATAGCGTTACATCCTATTTTTACCAGTCTAGATCAAATCCATGAGAATTCGCATCACAAATTTAATGCCTCAGCCAAGAATAGTACATTTCTTTCCACAAGTAACTTGGTAAGTTCCGAAAAGATCCCTCAAGGACTCTCTTCAATTAATTATGGAGTACATAGGGAATTGAAAATTAAAGTAAGTGTGAATGGAGGCCATGTAGATCTCATTTTGTCTTATGAGTGCTCATAATATCTGCTATCTCATAGGGATTTTAAGGTGTATAATTTTCATAAAGCACTTTAAGTTCCTGAGGGAAAACTCTCTATAGTTTAAAATGTTACTAATTTGTACTATTCTATCCAGCTTACTTTCAGGCATATTAACTAATCATTATGTCTGTTAGTTTGAACTCTTGTTTTTTAAGTTTACTTTACAGCAATGTGAGTAATATAACTTTAAAGTCCATGTATTTTTCTTTTTCTAAGAAATGTTTTTCTTCCTTTTCAGGAAACAAATATACTTTGGAGACTAGACCAAACCAAGAAGGCATTGATGTAAGGCAAGAACTACTGAAATTCCATTCTACTTATTATTCATCAAACTTGATGGCAATTTGTGTGTTAGGTCGAGGTAAGAATCCTTGAAATTTTTCATAGAATTGGATAATCTAAGTTTTCCATTTGTATATAAGAATATACTTTGGGGGCGCCTGGGTGGCTCAGTCGGTTAAGCGTCCGACTTCAGCTCAGGTCACGATCTCGCGGTCCGTGAGTTCAAGCCCCGCGTCGGGCTCTGGGCTGATGGTTCAGAGCCTGGAGCCTGCTTCCGATTCTGTGTCTCCCTCTCTCTCTGCCCCTCCCCTGTTCATGCTGTGTCTCTCTCTGTCTCAAAAATAAATAAACGTTAAAAAAAATAAAAAAAAAAGAATATACTTTGAAAGGATATAAGATATGGCCTTTTATCTGCTGAGAGGCTTTAGAAAATGATCTCCTTCTTGGAGAATATGTGGAGAGGAATTTTGTTTTTAACTCTATATTCTAAGAAGAAGTACAGATGATTTAAAATGGAGACCTGAGGGAAATATAAATCACATATAAAAGCAAAGAAAGGTAGTATAAAGGAAAAGATGAACAGATTTGATCTTATAACAATTCAGAAAACTAGAAACGAGATTAAAAGCCAGATGGGAAAAAAAAAAAGAGGCAGATGATGGTACACTGGGAAAACAATTTGAAATATGTACAACAAAGGTTTGACTTTATATTTACTTAATTATTTTTTAATTTTATTTTTTAAAGTTATTTACTTATTAAAAAATTTTTCTTAATGTTTATTTATTTTTGAGACAGAGACAGAGCATGAACAGGGGAGGGGCAGAGAGAGAGGGAGACACAGAATCTGAAACAGGCTCCAGGCTCTGAGCCATGGGCATAGAGCCCAACGTGGGGCTCGAACCCACCAACCGTGAGATCGTGACCGAGCCGAAGTTGGACGCTTAACTGACTGAGCCATCTGGGCGCCCCTAAAGTTTTTTTTTTTTAAGTTTTTATTTTAATTCCAGGTGGTTAATATATAGTATTATATTAATTTCAGGTGTACAATACAGTGACTTAACAGTTCCATATATCACCTGGTGTTCATCACAACAAAAGTACACTCCTTAATCCTTATCACCTGTTTCACCCATTTCTCACCCCACCCCCCACCTCCCTAGCTCCATCAGTGTGGTCTCTATAGTTAAAAGTCTTTTTCTTGATTTGTGTCTCTCTCTCTACCTTTTTCTCCCCCCTTTGCTTGTTTGTTTTATTTCTTAAATTCTACATATGAGTGAAATCATACGGCATTTGTCTTTCTCTGACTGACTTATTTCACTTAGCATAATACTCTCTAGCTCAACCCATGTTGCAAATTGCAAGATTTCACTCTCTTTTATGGCTGAGTAATCCGTTGTATATTTGTACTGTATCTTCTTTATCTGTTCATCTGTCGATGGACACTTGGGCTGCATCCATATAAAGGTTTGACTTCTTTTTTAATTTTTTTATGTTTTTATTTATTTTTGAATGAGAGAGAGAAAGACAGAACATGAGTGGGGAGGGGCAGAGAGAGAGGGATATACAGAATCCAAAGCAGGTTTTAGACTCTGAGCTGTCAGCACAGAGTCCAACGCGGGCTCGGACTCACAAACCGCGAGATCATGACCTGAGCTAAAGTTGAACGCTTAACTGACTGAGTCACTCAGGCACCCCAAAGATTTGACTTTTTAAATGCAGATTAACTAGGGGTGCCTGGGTGGCTCATTCGGTTGAGCATCTGACTTCAGCTCAGGTTATGATCTCACAGTTTGTGAGTTTGAGCCCTGCGTAAAGCTCTGTGCTGACAGCTGAGCCTGGAGCCTGCCTTGAATTCTGTGTCTCCCTCTCTCTCTGACACTCCCCCATTCACACTCTGTCTCCCTCTCTCTCAAAAATAAATAAACATTAAAAAAAATTTTTTTTTTTATTAAATTTTTTTTTCAACGTTTATTTATTTTTGGGACAGAGAGAGACAGAGCATGAACGGGGGAGGGGCAGAGAGAGAGGGAGACACAGAATCGGAAACAGGCTCCAGGCTCTGAGCCATCAGCCCAGAGCCCGACGCGGGGCTCGAACCCACGGACCGCGAGATCGTGACCTGGCTGAAGTCGGACGCTTAACCGACTGCGCCACCCAGGCGCCCCAACATTAAAAAAATTTTAATGCAGATTAACTAAAGAGAATAAAGTGTTTCGTTCTGTTAAATTACCATAATTTTGTTTTTGTTTTCAAGTAATACTCATTATGGAGGAGCAGTGCCCTTTTGTATTGGTGGTAGTGTATACAATGTATGCACTTCCTCTAGACTTACTGGAGGACAGTTTAACAAGATGCATCATCCTTAAAAAGTTTATTTTTACTTCTAGAAATGCAATCTGAGGAAATAACTAGAGTTGTCCAAAAAGGTGATGCACTAGGATGTTTCTGTCAGTATAGTGTTTATTAGCAAAAAGTTAGAAACAATGTGATTGTTCATGAATTGAAGATAGGTTAAATAATGATGTTATAGCTATGTAATAGGTCATCTTATAGAAAATAGCATCTCTTTTCCCACTTTCTCTTCTCCTACCTGCTTTATTTTTCTTTACAACATTTATTACCACCTGAAATACTATTCATTTTCATTGCCCACCGCACTAGAAAGTAATTTACTTGAGAATGGAAACTGTTTTGTTCACTCTTTGCCACCAGTGCCTGAGTTAGTGTTTGACACATCATATGCACATGGTAAATATGTATGTCCAGTAGAAAACGAAAACACTCTATAAAAGCTATGTGCTGTATGATCCCATTTGGGGATTTATAAAAAAATATTTTTAATAGACGTATGTGGTATATACATAAGACAAAATAGAAAAACATATACTAGAAATTTAATGTGATATCGCAGTTTAGAACTGACACTCTAGACTCTGACAACTTGGGTTTGAATTCCAGATATACCACCTACTTAGCCATGTGGCTGTGAGCTAACAAAGTTACCTCAGATCTCCGACCTTTAGATTTTGCTTTTTTAAAATGGAGTTGTGCTACCTCATACCTGTTGTGAGGTTTAATCAAGATAATGCAGAAAAAGTGTTTAGCATAATGCTTGGCACAGCAAATGCTCCATAAATGGTAGCTATTTTTAGCTTCCCATAATCATGAGATTATGAGCGACTTTTGTTTTCTTCTTTTTGTATTTGTGCTAAGTTTTCTACTTTTGGCAAATGTGACTTTTTGTAGGTAGGAAATAAACAACCAAATACACTTTAAGTTGGTAATAAGAACCAAGATATAAAATGGGTCCAAGAAGTAAAGCCAATTAAAAAAAAAAGTAGATCTATAATTCTGTGTGCTTGCTAACGGTAACTAGGTCTAGATATTTAACAAAATATCACTTGGTATTTAGAGCCTAGTCCTGGGAGTATTTTTGTCTATGTTGTATTGAGACAAAAAGCACTTGATTTCAGTAAGCACTTAATTGGACAAGTAATAATGACAACAGATGAATCAGGCGGGAAGCCTGCCTTCAGTGTTCTCTGTTTAGTGAAAGAGTGTCTAAGAGAAATAGACATTTCAGTTTCTCGATTGCACACACATCACTCTCCTAGAGTGACTGACTTGTGCTCAGTTCAGTGGACTTGATCAGGGGCCCTGGGAGAAGTGTCCTTGCAGTGTAAAAGGTTTGAGGAGGAAACAGGATCTCTCAGAGGATTAATAGAAAATCCGCTCCTTCTTCTAGGATGAGGGGAGAGAAAGAGTAACCATGTGGAAGGATCTCTGTCACAAAGGGACAAAAAAAGTTTTTCTCTGTTCTCCCATGGGACCATCCCTCTAGTTGTGGCAGCACTAATTACCTGGAAACTTGGCAAATAGGTAACTATCAAGAACAAACACTGGGATTGCCAAGTCCCCATGATGTAAAGACAAAAGGGACTCTGTTCCCTGTCTGTTAGCTCACTGCTTAGTGGAGAAGACAGACTGCAGTATTGTATGGCTGCTTTACCTTTATAAAGCTACATTGTGAACTTACGCTTATACTTCAAGGGCACACCTGGTAGGACCTTGTTGTAAAGGGCCTTGCTGTTCTCAACACTTCAGGTTGATAAACCTTTGCTTACTGCCCACCGTGTTTCAAGTCCCATGTTCCATCTGTGGATAAAGAGATCTCTTACATCTCTTGCCCTAAATATATGCATTCCATTCCTGACTTCACATGTCAAGTAACAAGCAGCCACTGGTCTGCCTTTTATTTGGCTCTGGACATTTCGAGGTCCTGCACACATGTCAAAAATTTTAAAGCAAAAATATGTACACTTTATAAATAAAGTGCAAATGCCCGCATTCATAAGTTTCAAAGAGAATTTTGTACTATAGAAAGGCAAATCTCAAATAGTGGTTAAGTGCTCTCTAAAGAGTTCATGGAAAAAGTTCAAAATGGGTCATAGAATATCAAGGGAAATTTCTTACTTGATCCAAATGCTTCCTGACAGTAACAAGTGATGAATGTTTATACCATTTATAAGTAACCTGTTCTTGAGGAAACAGAATCAAGGTGAGTAGTTGGTTATCTTGTTTATAAAAGGATAACCTTTTTTCACGTTTTGATTTTTTTTTTTTTAAGATTTTATCTTTATAGCCAACGTGGGGCTCAAACTCACAACCCTGAGATCAAGAGCCTCTTATTCAATGGACTGAGCCAGTCAGGTGCCCTTTAATTTTCTGAATAATAGAAATAAGTGTACAGGGGAAAAATTGTATCCCACATGGGTATAAAATGGAAATCAGGGGTTTTTTTCCCTCCCGTCCTGTGATGACAATATCCTCTCCTCAAAGATCTCACCTTAAGTCATTTCTTGTTATACTTTCAAAAGTGGAGTTTTGTTAATATACTTACATATATATATGCCTGTTAAAAAAAATAACTGAGGGCCGCCTGGCTCACTCAGTTGGTAGAGCATGTGACTCTTGATCTCAGGGTTGTGAGCTTGAGCCCCACGTTGGGTATAGAGATTACTTAAAGATAAAATCTTAAAAAAAAAAAAAAAACGAGATTGCCTGCAGTTTTCACTTAATAGAGATTTGAGATATTTTCATATGAGTGCATAGACTTCTCCCTCTTATTAATGATCCCATAAAATTCTAACGTATAGACATGTCATAACATTCACATGCTCCGGGATGTTTAGGTCATTTCCAGTTTTCGTTATAAACAGTGCTGCAGTGAACATATTATACATACAGCTTTATAAGCCTTTCAGTCATGACTCTTTATAAAAGAATATAGGTAGCTGATAAAGAATAACTTAAGTAGCCATGGAATTTTACCGACAGTTAGCAAGTGTTTGAGTGAATTTGGCACGTTATGATACAGAATCATGTAATGTTAGACCTTGGAAGAGACTTGTGATCCTCTTACCCAGTGTTCTCATTTTACAGAACCTGAAATAGTTAACCAGTTTGTCCGAGTAGTTCGTTGACATGGTTGGTGAAGCTGGGGTCAGGATCCAAGTCCTCTAATCTCCCCACCCAGGATTCTTTTCACCATTTTATACTCTTTCCCCACAAAATCACTTACATTTGACTGTTAACAATGGGCTTAGATTGTGTCTATTTATGAAGTAAATGTTATAATCTTATCAGCTGATGGTTTAGTATGTGCCTTTTGGCAATTGTAGATCAAATAGTTTTCCAAATGTAACCAATTATTATCGTTTTTAATACTTGTTTTAAATTTATTGCAAGATAACATTTGTGAAGCAGTTTTTTTAAACTGTAAAGAGCTATTAGACATGTGTGAGATATTATCCATATTACTTAGCTTTAGAAGTTATATAGGCTCTGGCAAGATTTAACAGAGTACTTTAACTTTATCAGATGCAGTTTTAAAAAAAAATGTAGGTTTTCTTCTTAATAGTCCTAAAGATTTTTCAGGAGGTCTTAGGGTTTTGTTCTGTTTCTCCCCCCAGGTTCATTGAGATGTAATTGACATATAACATTGTGTAAGTTTAAAGTATTTTGATGTAGTGATTTTATGTATGTATATATGATCTTAAGGTTTTAAATGCTACCTGTCAAGTTATGATTAGTTGAAGTTCTATTTTCATTGTCTGTTTTCTTATAGAATCTTTAGACGACCTGACTAATCTGGTGGTAAAGTTATTTTCTGAAGTAGAGAACAAAAATGTCCCATTGCCAGAATTTCCTGAACACCCTTTCCAAGAAGAACATCTTAAAGTAAGTGAATGTATTTCTGATAAATATATATGAATGTATCAGAATGTATTTGTGATATATATATAGAATATATATATTCTGATATATATAGAGAGAATATATATATTCTGATATATATATATATAAATTAATGTATTTCTGATATATATATATATATATATATATATATATATATATATATATATATATATATGGTTTTACTTTATGGACATAATATATGCCTAGTTTACCAAACAGTAGATGAATAATTTTGAAAGTTTTATTTATATAGTTTATTTAACATCTGTTCGGATAATCAAATCAATTTCACATTTACAGGGATATGAATCACCAAAAAGATACCAATATATATCTGATCTTTGCATGCTAAAAGTAATTTTGGTAGTTATAGCTTTGACAAACTGTAGAAACTGTTATCCACGGTCAGAAGGCAAGCATATTGAGCTGCATGGTGTATGGGACTGGACATGGGCTGCGCACCAACTGTAATGAAATTCCACTTAGAAGGAACCTAGGTCAGGGGCGCCTGGGTGGCTCAGTCGTTAAGCATCCGACTCTTGGTTTTGGCTCAGGTCATGATCTCATGGTTTGTGAGTTCGAGCCCTACATCAAGCTCTTCACTGACAGCGCGGAGCCTATGTGGGAGTCTCTCTCTTCCCCTCTGTCTCTCCTCCTCTCTCTCTCTCTCAAAATAAATAAATAAATTTTAAAAATTAAAATTTATATTAAAAAAAGAAGAAGGGGCCCAGGCCATTTATTTCTTTGTGGTCAATACAGTTTACTCTGGCAATTGATTCTCTTTTGGATTTGGGATTCTTCCATGAAAATCTGTATTCTTCATAGTTTGTAAATATTTTATTCAGTGGGAGTTGTGTATAGCTAATCTTTTGTGGTCTTTTTTTTCTAGCAACTTTACAAGATAGTACCCATTAAGGATATTAGGAATCTTTATGTGACATTTCCCATACCTGACCTTCAGAAATACTACAAGTCAAATCCTGGCCATTATCTTGGTCATCTCATTGGGCATGAAGGTCCTGGAAGTCTGTTATCAGAACTTAAATCAAAGGGTAAGTCTTTGGCCACTGGTGTACTGCTCCACATCTTTTTACTATGGCTCTCATTTTCTCCTAAATATTTTTGTGTGAAAGAACGTTTTTGGATGAGACTGTTTTGGGTTTATGGGAGAGTGAGATGGTGGTTGTTAGTGTGCTTTTGTTTTTTTGCTTTTATTTTTATTTTTTAACTTATTTTTAGTTTTGACAGAGCACACGTGTGTGCATGCACGCAAGTGGAGGTGGGGCAGAGAGAGAAGGAGAGCGAGGATCTTTTTTTTTTTTTTTTATAATTTTTTAATGTTTATTTATTTTTGAGAGAGACAGAGACAGAATGCAAGTGGGTTGGGGCAGAGAGAGAGGGAGGCACAGAATCTGAAGCAGGCTCCAGGCTCCGAGCTGTCAGCACAGAGCCTGACGTGGGGCTCGAACTCACGAGCTGTGAGATCATGACCTGAGCCGAAGTTGGACGCTCAACCGACTGAGCCACCCAGCCGCCCCTAGGAGAGGGGGAATCTTAAGCAGATTCCGTGCCAGCGCAGAGTCCAATGCTGGGCTCAATCTCAGCACCGTGAGATCATCACCTGAGCCGAAATCAGGAGTCAGATGCTTAACTGACAGAGCCACCCAGGCACTCCTGGGTTCCCACCCCCCCCGCTGCTGAATTTGTTTTACCCTTCAGTATTGAGCAGTGAAAGTTAGATATTTGAAAAGATATTGTGGTACATGTTTTAAAGAACAGAGAGGTTAAAAAGTAAAAGCTCAGTTTGGATATTCTTTACCATCTATGTGAAGTGACAGTACACATTATTTACTTGCCTGCTCTTATCCATCACACCAGAGGGTGTACTGAAATTTAGTCATTAGATGATTTCCAAGACCCCTCTCAACTCAGGCTCTGATTTTACATAACACTTAAGCACAATAGTCCACTCTTGCCTGGAGAACTGATTTGAAGAGTCCTGAGGAAAGCTCCCAACCCAAAAAATCCCTTGAGTCTTTACAGTGCCTGAAACGGGTTTTCTAAAGTAAGTTTTTCTGATCTTTTCTGTAAGTGGTCCATTCTGATATCTTGCAGACATATAGTATGGACTAAAAATAACATTCTTTGCCTTTAAAGAACCCACACATACAATCCTGTTTTGATTTCCTTTGAATGTTACAGGCTGGGTAAATACTCTTGTTGGTGGGCAAAAGGAAGGAGCCCGAGGTTTTATGTTTTTTATCATTAATGTGGACTTGACTGAAGAAGGATTATGTAAGTATTGACCTTTTTGATTTTGAATGAAAATTGACTTCTTATTATATATATATTTTTTAACTTCTATATGCTGTGGATCTGTTTTATGTTGTAAAGCCATGAAACCTTTAATTCGTGCAATTCATCCTTTGTATTTTTCATGTGCAACTTGGCCTTCATTTCATGGATGATTTTTCCTCCTTAACAACTGATCATTATGTTGCACTTGTGAAATGTGTACTTGGCTTTTCATTGGCTCATTAACTTCCCCAAAGTCCCTTCTATCATATACCCTGGAGTCTGAAGGGCCATGTGTCTGGCACCCTAAAATCAGTCTCAGGGAAGTGAGGATTCCATTTCTTCTTACCTAACTGTACTTTAGGAGTGAGCTCAGTGCTTTGAAGCATTCAAGAACTGAATGATTTTTAAGTGTGCCCCTTTTTTTCAGTACATGTTGAAGATATAATTTTGCACATGTTTCAATACATTCAGAAGTTACGTGCAGAAGGACCTCAAGAATGGGTTTTCCAAGAGTGCAAGGTAATTTTGTTTCACCAAAATTTTTCTTGAGGAAAAATTTCAGAAAACGTAGATATGTGAATTAAGTTTAAAGCCTAGTGAAACTTGTAAAGTTTTGGGGGGTTTTGTTGTTATTTAAACGCTAAAAAATCTGGCAGTGCATAGTAGCTTTAGTTAACGCTTAGACTACTCTGATTGGCTACCTGGGGCACAATTAAGGGCTAAGGCATCACATAACCTTTCTTTGCAGGAGAAAAGAAACTGCCTTTCTATCTCTCAGAAGAAAGCCAGCCATTTCTTGAGCTTGTATCTGTCAGGGCTTACATTACTGTTTGCCTGAAGCTTCATGAGTCTGTGTCGTTTTCAGATCTGGTGACAAAAATCTCTAGCATACTTTCAAAAAAATAGTGAATTGTGGGTGCCTGGATGGTTGGCTCAGTCATTTGAGCGTCCAGCTTTCAATTTCAGCTCAGGTCATGATCCCAGGGTTACTGGATCAAGCCCCACATTGGGCTCCCTGCTGAGCATGGAGTCAGCTTGGGATTCTCTTCCTCTCCCCTCCCCCTTCCCCCATCCCCCCTTCCCCTTCCCCCATCTCCCTTTCCCCTTCCCCCTTCCTGTCTCTCTCTCCCTCCCTCTCCCTCTCCCTCTCTCTACCTTCCATCCCCCTTCTCTCTCTTTCTCAAAATATATAAACTTAAAAATGAAATAGTGAATTGTTTTATATATGATTATGTTCTTTTTGTTTGTTTGTTTATTTTTGAGAGCGCACAAGCAGGGGAGGGGCAGAGAGAGGGGGACACACGATATGAAGTGGGCCACCCAGGTGCCCCTGTGTAATTGTGTTCTTAAAAGTGATTTTATTGTTGTATGTATGGAAAGGCCTCACTGTCTTTTATTTATTTTTAAAAATATGTACTTTATATTTAAGACCTATTGAGATTCTGAAATGTATTTTAGGATAAGAGAAATCCTTTTTACTTAGATAAAAGTTTAAAGGAATACTTGCTGCTTGGACAGTAACTTCTAACCTGGATGCGTTTCTCTGAATGGATCAACAAAATCATCATCTGTGCAACTGTTGATCTTGCAAGGTTCTTCCAGTTTTCCTAATTCTCTAATACTTTAACAATTTAGGTTAAAGAAATCATAGTCTGTATTGGTTATTTTTAAATTACTTTTTAATTTTTTATTTATTAAAAAAAATGTTTTTAAGTTTATTTTGAAAGAAAGAAAGCGCACGTGCAAGCGGGAGGAGGGGCAGAGAGAGAGGAGAGAGAATTCCAAGCAGGCTCCAAGTGCTGTCAGCCTAAAGCCTGATGTGGGGCTTGAACCCACAAGCCATGAGATCGTAACCTGAGATGAAATCATGAGTCGGACACTTAACCAGCTGAGCCACCCAGGTGCCCCCCCTCCTTTTTTTAATGTTGGTTTATTTTTGAGAGAGTGCGTGTGTGCACACCAGTGGGGGAGGGCAGAGCGGGAGGTAGGACAGGATCCTAAGCAGTCTTTGTGCTGACAGCAGTGAGCCCAGTGCAGAGCTTGAACCCACAAACTGTGAGAGCATGACCTGAGCTGCGGTTGGACGCTCAACTGTTGAGCCACCCAGACACCTCTATATTGCTTATTTTCATTCATATTCTATACATTTCTAAATCAAGCATAGCCAGTTTTTCAGAAACTATGATAAAGTTAAATATGCAGTAGAAAGTCCATAGTGCAAACTAAACACTAGAATTTTTAAGAAATTTTTAAGAAAGTATTTCTAAATAATGGTTGACTTATGTGTAATTGGGTTAATTTTTCTTTTTAGGACTTGAATGCTGTTGCATTCCGGTTTAAAGATAAAGAGAGGCCACGGGGCTATACCTCTAAGATTGCAGGAATATTGCATGTAAGTTTGTTATTTTACATATACATTGGTATGTAGAGTATTTTTGTGATCCTGCATATATTATCTTCAGTACTACATGAATGATAAAAATTGAAGCTGCAGGATAAAACTTTAGACTTTGTAGCAACCGGGCAAACTTTGATGTCAAAACATGCTTAAAATCATGATTTTCATCATCCTAAAAATTATCTATAGTATTTTTCATTACATAGGCATTCTGCTTATTGGATTTAAATATTTTTCAGTTCTACAATGTGTCAGTTGCTAATTATGTGAAAGTTGTATAGATGATCTGCTTTTCTCCATTTCCATTGTTACCACCTAGTCTGAGCTACCGTCATGTCTTGGCCTTGACTGTATCATGGTCTCTTACCTGGGATCTCTATCTCTGTTTTCCCGCTTGTCCCCCTCTACAGTTTCTTTTTCCAGTCCCAATAATCTTTTGAAAACCAAAATCAGATTGTTTCACCTCTCTGTGTCAAGTCCTTCAGTAGTTTCCCATCAGAATTGGAATAAAATCTAAAATGTCACCTTGGCCTACAAGGTGATTTGGCCCCAGCCTGTCTCTCCGACCATATTCTGTATCACTCCCCAACCCACCTTTCCCCATTCAGAATCCTCTCTGGCTGTACCGGCTGCCTGCCTTCCTGCCTAATCTTCAAGCATTCAGTTTATTATTCCCTTTTGGGGTCTTGTGTATTTGCCATTTTCTCTACCTGGAACACGCTTGTCTCTTGTCTTTGCATGGCTGGGTTCTTATCATTTGGGTAGGTGTCTCTTCCTCACAGAGACCTTCCCTGACCTCCCAGTCATGGCTCTGCCCCTTTCTTATTCATAGTCCCTATCACTATAATGATAGTATTCATTTATTGTCTTTCTCCCTCCCAATCAGAATATAAGCTCCTTGGCTAAAATAGGTGAAGGAGATTAAGAGTGCACTTATCTTGATGAGCACTGAGAAATATACAGAATTGTTGAATCATTACATTGTCCACCTGAAACTAATAGAACACTGTATGTTAACCATACTGGAATTAAAAAACAAAACTTTAAAACTCTGATCACTCCCTCTCCTGACTTACATGTTAATTGTTGTTTTGTATTTTAGTTCAAACTTGAGTCTTAATCCCCAAATGAATTATTATTGTTATTATTGAACTTATTATTGTATGCAAAAAAAAAAAATATAAACTCCTTAGGAAACAGGGACATCATCTGTCTTACCTAGCACAGAGTAGATGTTTGTTAAATACTTGTTGAATGAATGAAACAGGCTGTCTCAGTATATTGGAAGTTGCTCTTACTAAAAAAAGCATCTTCTACATTATTTTTCTTCACTAGCTGAAAGTATAAGCCATTTCCCCCCCACAAAAACTTTATAAATGTTTTTCTGATTTCATTCATAGAAATTTGAGAGGAAATTCTGTTCATAGAAATGTACTTTATATTAAGAATCCTGTAGATGTCAGCATTTCACTGTCAAATTTTCTTCATTAACAAGTATTCAATTTTTAGCCAGAAATACTACATTTCTCCCTGAAAAAAAAATGTGATTTTGCTCTCTATAATGTAAATCTATTTAGGGATTAACTACAAAATCCTCCTACAACAGGAAACTGCTTCAGGTGTGGTAAGAGAAAAATGTTTCTAGTGGAGTAAAATTTAATTAAAGGAGGATGTGAGGGGTATAAAATAGTGGATTTAATGTGTTAGAGATTTGTTTGCTTTAATAAATTAGACTCTATAGTTGCCTTGCACATTTAACTTATCTGTTTGTTTTCCTTTTAATAAGTATTATCCCCTAGAAGAAGTGCTTACAGCTGAATATTTACTGGAAGAATTTAGACCTGACTTAATAGAGATGGTTCTTGATAAACTCAGACCAGAAAATGTCCGGTGAGTCACTGTACATATTTTACTGTTGCATACTAAGTTTTCAATAATGATTAGAACCTGAAAATTTGGAAATGTGAATAAAATGATTTTAAACTTTTTATGAAGCATGATTAGAGTAGAAAGAATAGTATAATGAAGGGGCGCTTGAGTGGCTCAGTCTTTTGGGCATCCGACTTTGGCTCGGGTCATAATCTAATGGTTCATGATTTCAAGTCTTGCTTTGAGCTCTGTGCTGACAGCTCAGAGCCTGGAGCCTGCTTTGGATTCTGTGTTTCCCTCCCTCCCTCTCTCCCTCTTCCTCCCCTGCTCACACACTGTCTCTCTCTCTGTCTCTCAAAAATGAGTAAATGTTAAAAAAAAAAAAAAAAAAAAAAAAAAGAATAGTACATTGAAGCAGTACTAAACTTGAGCGAGTCACTACGAGTCACTACATGACCAACCTTTGTTATCTTTACTCACCCCCCCTTCACTCATCCTCTCTCCACTCTAGATGGTTTTGAGGCGGTATCTCTAAAATATGAAGACCTTTAGTTTTTGGTTTTTTGTTTTTTTTTTTTTTTAATGTTTATTCATGTTTGAGAGAGAGAGACAGAGAGAGACAGAATGCAAGTCAGGGAGGGGCAGAGAGAGAAGGAGACACAGAATCTGAAGCAGGCTCCAGGCTCCAGGCTCCAAGCTGCCAGCACAGAACCTGACACGGGGCTCAAAGCCACGAACCGCGAGATCACGACCTGAGCCAAAGTCAGATGTTCAACCGACTGAGCCGCCCAGGCGCCCCAACATGAAGACCTTTAAAAAAAAAAATGTAGTCATAATGTCGTTATCGTGAATGAAATATAATAATAGATCATCTTAACCTGGTTTCATCCTAACTCAGATGCCCAGAGTATCAGCTTACATGTCTGGCTTCATAAACACATGAGTACACCCTCCTTTTTTTTTTTTTTTTTTTAATTTTTAATGTTTATATTTGAGAGAGAGAGAGAGAGAGACAGAGCATGAATGGGGGAGGGGCAGAGAGAGAGGGAGACACAGAATCCGAAGCAGGCTCAAGGGTCCAGGCTGTCAGCACAGAGTCCAACACGGGGCTTGAACTCACAAACCATGAGATCATGACCTGAGCTGAAGTCAGCCGTTGAACCAACTGAGCCACCCAGGCTAGGACACCCTCTTTTTTAAGTGGAGGGAAGCATTACAATCTCAGAATCCTCTCACTGACCAGTGATTAACCAGGAGGTCAAAAATTGGAGGAGCTTTTACAGTAACAAAGATATTCTTTCTAGAGGAGGTTCAGCCCTAAAGAGCTTATGAACTATCCCATGATATTTCTGCCTCAAAATTGAATTTCACCCATGTTTTCCAAAGTCAAATAATACAAAGAATATACTTAACTGACACAAATTTTGCATTTTTAATTTTTCCCTGGTGTCAAGCACATATTTCTAAAATTCTCCTGAAGATCTGGAGATTGAGTAAGTATGTTTTTTGCAACAGTCATTTTATTAATGAAATCAACAATCTGGTAGAACTTTTTGAAGAAGAAAAATCCTTCTGACAGAACTATTCAATCAGTCTTTCCTAGTTACCGTGGTTTGCACTTTTCTGACATGTGCTAATAGCAAACGATGAGAAAATTAAAAATATTACTGGTAGTTACACAGTTTGATAAATGTGATAAAATGATATAGAACTAACAATACACACACATTCTATCAATATCAACTTCCTTATTTGGATATTGTACTATAATTAAGATATAACCACTGAAGATCTGGGTGAAGAGTACATGGGATCTCCCTATACTATTTTTGCATTTTTCTATGGATTTGTAATTATTTCAAAATAAAAAATATTTACAATAACAACAAAAATATAAAATAATTAGGAGTGAATTTAAAGATAAGCAACACATCCATATATAAAACTACAAAACAGTGCCAAAAGAAATTAAAGACCTTGTTTGTAGATTAGGAGACTTGCTATTAAATTTTTTCCTGTCTGGGGCACCTGGGTGGCTCAGTTGGTTACGCTTCCGACTTTGGCTCAGGTTACGATCTCGAGGTTCACGAGTGTCAGCCCTGAGTCATGCTCTGTTCTGACAGCTCGGAGCCTGGATCCTGCTTCAGATTCTGTGTCACCCTTGCTGTCTGCCTCCCTCCCTCTCCCTCTCCCTCTCCCTCTCCCTCTCTCTCTCTCTCTCTCTCTCTCTCTCTCATAAACATTTAAAAAAATAAAATAACACAGACTGCATGTAATCACAATTAAAGTCCTAATAGCCTTTTTTTCTTTTAGAAATTGGTAAGCTGATTTCAAAATACATATGGGTATACAAAGGACCTAGATTAGCTATAATACTCTTGAACATAAAAACAAAAGTTGGAGGACTTGAACTACCAGATTTGAAGACTAACTAAAGCTACATTAGTTAAGACATTGTGCATTGGCCTAAGGATCCAAGAGAAATCATTAGAATAAAACAGAGTCCAGAAATAGAACCACACATATATGTTCAGTGGACATCTTTTTTATATGGTAAACACATAACATAAAATTTATAGTCTTAACCATTTTTAAGTGTCCAATTCTGTAGTATATTCATAGTGTGGTAAAAGAGGTTTCCAGAACTTTTTTACCTTGTAAAACTGAAACTGTACCCATTAAACAGCTCCTCTTTTCTCCCTCCTACCATCCCCTGGTAACCCCCGTTCCACTTTCTGTTTCAATGAATTTGACTGCTAACATACCTAGAATAAGTGGAATCATACAACATATCTTTATTTCACTTAGCATAATGCCTAAGTTTCATCTATGTGGTAGTGTGAGATGGGATTTCCACTTTGCCATATTAAACCTACAAATAAAGCTATAGTCTTTGCCACATGCCTTGCTTAAGTCATAAATAAGTCTTTGGGAGGAGTTGTTCTTTCTGAATGTATGCAGGTCCTAGTGATAACTGTCTTCTTGTCTAATGTTTGGTAGACTGACAGGTGACTAGAATCTAAACCACTGGCCTAGGCTTTTTTTAGGCTCCACTCCTTTCCCTTTCTGAAAGTCAGAGCATTTATCCATCTCCATCTTTTCTGCCTTTTCTCCTGTCCTCCAGTATTTCTAAAAGGTGTTGGGCATTGATCCTACTGGGATTTATTAGTTGCCTAAGCATCAGAGAGTATGATCTGCATTGGAGATGTGAATTCATTTGAGCCACTTTGGCTGATTCACTCACTAACCCTGGCCTGGGTTTCAGCCAGGGGATTGGTCCACCTTTGCAGTTTAAAGACCCATAAATTCTAAATCAGTATTCAAATTCTAATTCAGTAGTCTTGTCATCTGCTATCCTGAGACCAGTGTATCGCATTTTGCTTTAGGTCATTTTGCTTTATGAGTTCTTCCCAGGTAAAAACTGTGTTTTTCTTGAAGTGCCTGGGTGGCTCAGTCGGGTAAGCATCCAACTTCAGCTCAGGTCATAGTCTCGGGGTTCATGAGTTCCAGCCTTGTGTCAGGCTCCGTGCTAACAGCTCAGCCTGGAGCCTGCTTCGTACTCTGTGTCTCTTTGCCCCTCTCCTGGTAGCACACACGCGTGGACTCTCTCGCTGTCTCTCTCTCTCTCTCTCTCTCTCTCTCTCTCTAAAAAATAAATAAACATTTTTTTTTAAAAAACCTGTTTTTCTCAGATTCAGGCTGTCAGGGCTCAATAAAGGTTGAATTCTCTAAGCATTTAGCCTAAACTTTCTTTGATTCCTTCTTTCTTTTTTTTTTTATTTTATTTTATTTTTTTTAATTTTTTTTTCAACGTTTTTTATTTATTTTTGGGACAGAGAGAGACAGAGCATGAACGGGGGAGGGGCAGAGAGAGAGAGGGAGACACAGAATCGGAAACAGGCTCCAGGCTCCGAGCCATCAGCCCAGAGCCTGACGCGGGGCTCGAACTCATGGACTGCGAGATCGTGACCTGACTGAAGTCGGACGCTTAACCGACTGCGCCACCCAGGCGCCCCTGATTCCTTCTTTCTTAAGAAACCTTTTTAAAAAGTGTCTTTTAGCATTTTTCATGAACCTCAATTTCTTCAGCACTTTGGCCTTCCTGTCGCTATTCTTTTGGTTTTTTTTTTTTTAAGTTTTATTTTTATTTGTTTTTGAGAAAGATAAATATTTTTGAGAAAGATACCAAGAGCAGATTGGGGAGGGGCAGAGAGAGGAGACAGAATCCCAAGCAGAGCCGGACAGAATCTGTCAGCACAGAGCTTGATGCCGGGCTTGAACTCACGAACTGTGAAATCATGACCTGAGCTGAAATCAAGGGTCAGACACTTAACTAACTGAGCCACCCAGGGCGCCCCCCCCCCACCTTTTTTTTAAGTTTTATTTTTATTTACTTCCTGACACTATTCTTTAAGTTTGACTTTGAGTTTCATCAATGGATTTTTTTTGGTACTGTCTTTCTTCTTTGGGGTGTATTTTTTGAAAATATGATTTGATATCACGATATTCTAGAATTCTGGTGGAAGGATAGAGTTCATCTATTTAGAATCCTTATTTAAAAGGTAATGGAACTGAAGCCCAGAGACTTGCCTAATTTAGATCTTAACTGTGATTTTGGCAAGATCTCAAAGAAAGTGAGTCAGAGTATCAGCCAGATTCCAAGTTTCTGATGGCCAGATCTGTGCCCTCTCTACTAATTCTGTTTGAAGTCATCACAACTGCCTGTGAAGCTTCTCCTCGTTCTTGGATGTCATTCCACTTCTCTCTCAGGGATTATTTGCAAAAGTATCATGAGAATTCATACCCTGGGAACCATATTGCCTTTTAATGTCTATGGTCAGGATACTTACTGTTTCTGAATGGGTACTGTCCAGCTTCAATAGCTATTCATTTCCTCTCAACATTTCTAAATGGCTGACTTGAAGTCTGTGGTGAGCATTCATGCTAGGCCACTCTTTCCTTCTCACTGTTATAACTTTCAGTGTGAAAAGAAAAGTTCATTTCTCTCCTATTTCTAAGGACCATGTCAGTACCGTATCAGCAACCAGCTCTCGGTGGATAGAGTTAAAGAATAGCATTGCTCCCACCACCACAAACACACACTTAAAAAACTCAAGACTATTTTTTAGTATAATTAGATTTCCAGCAGATAGTCTAAGGATGCTATAGTATCTGTGCTAGTTTTTCTGAATTGTCTGCAGTTAAATATATTGCAGCTGTCCGTGGCATTCTTAGATTATTGTAACTTCTCTCTTTTTCCCATAACTCAAGTGTTCTTGTGCTTCAACACTCTGCATTTCTAAGTAGATTTGATGTGTATGTACTCTGTCTCTGCTATCACTCCCCTTGCCTACCTCTTATAATTTATTTTTAGATACATAGCCTTTCACTGTATATTTCAGTTTTAAATTCCTCAGTGGCACACCAATTCTTGTTTTGCAAAGGTATCTCTATCAGGCCAGTATTTGAAGTTTGCCTTGTTTGGGGAACTGTGTTTATCTATTTCATATTTGCTTCCTTGTAACATTTCAAATGTTACCCATACGCTTTACCTGGGTATGCAGCCGTCTCAGTCCCTTAGGATTGCAGCTGACCAATCTCCCTTCTTCTCCCCCTTTTAACTTGCCTGTTGCTAAGCAGTGTCCAGCCTCTGCTGCTCTCTATGTCACATAGTCATCCTCCAAAGCATATGGCAGCTTTACCTGAACCTTTTCACTTTCTCTCTCAGAACAGAGTTTACAGTTTTCTTGTTTCAGGGGGCATGTCCACTACCAAATGAATGCTTCAGTGTTCACAAGTTATAATCAGTTACTTCATTATTCTGATGCATGGGCTGTCATTCAGGGAAACCAAAGCCATCTATGTAACAAGCTTTTCCAGAATCAAGCATCTCATGGAAGAGAAGATGGTAACACCACCTCGCTACCAGGTTATTTAACTTCCTAACACAATTTTCAGAAGTCTCCTTTAGAATCAGTCCATTCATTCTCTAGGAAGTGAGCAAGAGTGGAAGCATTTTCTAGGACTGAGTCTTAGCAGACCCTGTCATGTATTGAATGAATGTCCTTAAGAAACATTACATACCCTTCATGTGGCCCTGTGAGGAGGAGGAGGAGGAGGAGGAGGAGGAGGAGGAGGAGGAGTTGTTGTTGTTGTTGTTGTTGTTGTTGTTGTTGTTGTTCTTCTTCTTCTTCTTCTTCTTCTTCTTCTTCTTCTTCTTCTTCTTCTTCTTCTTCCTCCTCCTCCTCCTCCTCCTCCTCCTCCTCCTCGTCGTCCTCCTCTTCTTCTTCTTCTTCTTCTTCTTCTTCTTCTTTTAATGGTTTCTGCCTGCATTTTTTTCCTTTTTTTAAATTTATTTTTAAATTTACATCCAAATTAGGTAGCATATAGTGCTATAATGATTTCAGGAGTAGATTCCAGTGATTCATCCCCTGTGTATGACACCCCAACAATTGTCCTCCTTAATACCCCTTACCCATTTAGACCATCCCCCCACCCATAACCCCTCCAGCAACCCTGTTTGTTCTCTGTATTTAAGAGTCTCTTATGTTTTGTCCCCTTCCCTGTTTTTATATTATTTTTGCTTCCCTTCCCTTAGGTTCATCTGTTTTGTATCTTAAATTCCTCATATGAGTGAAGTCATATGGTATTTGTCTTTCTCTTACAGGCTAATTTTGCTTAGATACCTTCTAGTTTCTAATTTCTTCTAATTTCACTCAGATACCTTCTAGTTCCATCCACGTAGTTGCTAATTGTGGCCTTGTGAGTTCTATATACACTCTACATATACCCTGCAAGAGGAATTCTCAAACTGCCAAACATGGATCATTTCTCTGGACATGATAACAGAACTCTTTCATCCATTAAACCCTATGATTTCTCACTTGTTTCTGTGGAATATATTCTTATTTAGCATGTTTTCTAGAACTGGCAGTGGTCAATGGCAGCTTGAATACCTTCAGCTGGTAGATTAGTCAGTCATGCTAACAGGTTAGTCGGATTGCTTATATCTACCCTAAAGCAGGTGATAAAGACCAAGTCTAGCTAGCCAGGTAGAGTATTTCATCTAGAATAAATAAGAAGTTGACAGTAATTCAGACAGTCAGGCATTGAAGTTGGGAAGGTGTGATGAGGGACAGGAACACAAAGATTTGGAAGATGGTTGGGTATTCAGTAGAGAGGAGTTTTCATTGCAAGTACTGGGCTTTCAGCTGTGAGGCAGACATTCAGAGGCTGGAACCAGACCTCTGAGAGGATGGGTGAGAACAAGTAGGAGCATACCTAGACCTTGTTATTGAAATTGGGACGTAAAAGAGAAGTGGGACCAGTAACAGGACTGACTTAGCTCTACCTTTTTTCCCTGAACTTTTTTTTTTTCCCTTCTGACTTCTGGGCTGTTTCTATTTTCCCATCAATGAAAGCTTTTAACAAACCAGAAGATAGAGAGGTGTTTCTTGGTCTCGTTTCCTTCACCTCTAGCAATAGGAAGGGCAATGTATATGTATTAAATGCATATGATGGTAGTATGTGGTAGGGAAAAAACATAGAGCACAAACTTAGCAAATAATAATATGAGTGTGTTTTTGGGTTTTTGGATATCTGGATGAGCCAACAAGGGTTTTTGGGGTTTTGTTTGTTTGTTTGTTTTTGTGGGTTTTTGGGTTTGGTTTGGTTTGGTGGGGGTTTTTTTTGTTTTTTTTGTTTTTGTTTTTGTTTTTTGCCATTTTTGTTAACACTGGGCCTCAGCTGTTCCTGGGAAGGAATACTTTGTTTTGCTTTTTTTAAGACTATTTTCCAACTGAGTTTGTTCAGTATTTTTCCCTAGCTACTCTTCTTTAAAAATTTTAGTTGGTAGCATATCCACAAGACTCCTGTACACAGTTTTTCACTTTAAAAATGATGGGCTCTGGGGCACCTGGGTGGCGCAGTCGGTTAAGCGTCAGACTTCAGCCAGGTCACAATCTCGCGGTCCGGGAGTTCAAGCCCCGTGTCGGGCTCTGGGCTGATGGCTCAGGGCCTGGAGCCTGTTTCCGATTCTGTGTCTCCCTCTCTCTCTGCCCCTCCCCCGTTCATGCTCTGTCTCTCTCTGTCCCAAAAATAAATAAAACATTGAAAAAAAAATTTATAAAAATGATGGGCTCTAACCAAAGGATAACAGAGACTATGGCCAGAAACCTCTATACTTCATTCCTTGTTTTGACTAAACATTATAGGACTTACTGGGTCTTAGAGGCCCACCATATTCTTGGATATTATTTACATTTTCATGGCACTTGGGTGGTTCAGTCAGTTGAGTGTCTGACTCTTGATTTTGGCTCAGGTCATGATCCCAGGGTTGTGGGATCAAGCCCTGTGTCAGGTTCCACAATGAACTTGATGCCTGCTTAAGATTCTCTCTCTCCCTGTGCCCCTCTCTCCCACTTAGGCACGCTCTTTCTCTCTCTCTCTCTAAGATAAAAATTAAAAAAACATTTTCAGGAGTCAGGCTCTAGAAATGCATATATACAACATGAGTTTATAAGGTTTTTTTATTTGTTTTTTCCATTTATCTTTAGGGTTGCGATAGTTTCCAAGTCTTTTGAAGGAAAAACTGATCGCACGGAAGAGTGGTATGGAACCCAGTACAAGCAAGAAGCTGTACCAGACGAAGTCATTAAGGTAGGGTTCAGTCATCTGTGAATAAACTTGGCATTGTGAGGGGCACCCAAGAATATGAGCTCCCTAGATCAACTCATGGGCCAGTGTGGAGAGTGACGGCCCACAGCTGTCTGTGCTGTCCTGAGCAGTGTGGACAAGGAGATGGAGAGCTAGAGCTTAGGTTTTTGTGTGAAGAAATGGCACTATGGCCACCTTCTCATGTGTCTGTTAGACCGTCAGGGCTGAAAGCAGACCCTCAGCCTCATGCAGTCAAAGATCATTGAAGTCCAAAGTACACAGAGAAGCAAAGGCACCAAAACAGGCAAGAAGAGATGGAAGTAGCATGAAAAACAGATACAAGGGCTCCAGAGGGCTCACCGTCGTGCTGGGTGTGCAGCTGGGAATAGTCTCTGGGATTCGCACAGTCTTCACTTTAGGAGGTGCCATATTGTATGCCTCATTATTGTGTCATTGCTCTTTTTGTCAATGTAAGGGAATTAGAATTTGTTTCAAAACAGCTGTGTTTAGGTAGTATGTTACCCCATTCATAAGTAGTGAAGCTTTTGTTTATGAGTCTTAACCTACTTGTCTAGTACTTTTTAGTTTTCATTGTTATTGTAGCTTTGATATTGTCCTTTATTTGTGGGAAAACACCAGAAAGCCTTGCTCTGACTAGGTTCTAGTTAAACTTGAATAATGGACATTTCTTAAATGTACTTGTATAATGACAATACAGAAAAAAAGGATAGTTTAAGAAAACCATCGCTCTGACCTATTCACAATACAGAAGGAAATCACTGGAGCCCCTTAGTATATGAAAATATCCATCTAGCTAAACTGAGGAATGCTGATCTCCCATGAATTAATTGTAAAGCAAAAGAGAACCCCTATTCAGCAAGCTCTGTTCATAACAAACCTGCCCCAAATGGGAATTTTTTAAAATAAATTTATCTGGGAGACATCTGGCTGGCTCAGTTGGTAGAGCATGCAACTCTTGATCCCAGAGTTGTGAGTTCAAGCCCCACCTTGGGTGTAGAGCTTACTTAATTAAAAACAGAAGGAAAAACAACAACAAAACCCAAAACAACCCAAATTTATCTGGGAGTTTAGCAGCGAAATTATTTACCATGTGTTTCCCAGCCCTTACTCTTCAGCCATTCGGGAAACTTGCTACTCATAATACGGCCAACATTCCCACCATTCCAGTGCCAAAAAACATAAATGTAGAAACCAAAACAGAATAGAATTGCAGAAGCTGCAAGGCTGTGCTGGATCATCTGAAGACCAAATCGCTGAACCCAGCATCACTGGCAGTGGTGGCCCTTTTTTTTTTTTTTTAACATAATGAGAAGTCTTATAAATTAGAGTCCAACAATCATTGACCTGTGATCTGTCCCACTTACCTTTTGGAACTAGCCCATGGAGCACAGTCAACATGTTGTATCAACCCTGTCCTACAATCCAGACTTAAGTATCCACTTTGTCCTTAACTTTGTGCGTGAATTACTGGTTCACTTAGAAGTTCACATGATCGTTGGGAGAGTGGTGGAGCAGGCCTTAGGAAGCAGTACTAAAGTGAAAGAAACCCTTTTTTTTTTTTTATTTAATATTTGCTCATTAGATTTATTTATTTATTCATTTATTTTTTATTATATGAAATTTATTGTCAAATTAGTTTCCATACAACACCCAGTGCTCATCCCAAAAGATGCCCTCTTTAATACCCATCACCTCCTCTCCCCTCCCTCCCACCCGCCATCAACCCTCAGTTCTCAGTTTTTAAGTCTCTTATGCTTTGGCTCTCTCTCCCACTCTAACCTCTTTTTTTTTCTTTTTTTTTTCCTCCCCCCCCCCCCCGCCCCCCCATGGTTTTCTGTTAAGTTTCTCAGGATCCACATAAGAGTGAAAACATATGGTATCTGTCTTTCTCTGTATGGCTTATTTCACTTAGCATAACACTCTCCGGTTCCATCCACGTTGCTACAAAGGGCCATATTTCATTCTTTCTCATTTGCATGTAGTACTCCATTGTGTATATAAACCACAATTTCTTTATCCATTCATCAGTTGATGGACATTTAGGCTCTGAAAGAAACCCTTTAATCTAGTTTTCAAGCCATACATGCAAGTAACTTAGTGCAGCTGAAAGTTTAATTATTTTATAAATGACCTACTATCTATCAATTGCAAGAATATATCCTTTTCCAGATTATTCTCCATTCTTTAGGGAGCTAGAGCAAACGTGATCTTCATATGGACCAGGTAGTCTCTCAGTGTTCTGAAGTCTCAGATTGCCCCTTAATCTCAGCTAGTCATTTTGGAAATATGTAAAGAGGAAAGACAGGTAAGTGTAAAATCTTGACTAGTAAAAGAGAGACCAACTCAAGTTTCACGAAAAGCCGTCAGTGGATTTGGAAATGGAAAAGGAAAGCTGTGTGACGTATCCCCTTAATATTTGCCTAGACATTAAGCAAAGGGACTATTTTACACTCTTCAGCGCAACTCTAATTGCTTTTGTGTGTGTGTGTTTTTCATTATTCATCCAGAAATGGCAAAATGCTGACCTGAATGGAAAATTTAAACTTCCAACGAAGAATGAATTTATTCCTACGAATTTTGAGATTTTATCATTAGAAAAAGAAGCAACACCATACCCTTCTCTTATTAAGGTAACATGTTAGAACTGGTGATTTTTTTTTTTTAATGCTTATTTATTTTGAGAGAAGGGGTCGTAGAAAGAGAGTGTAGGAGAGGAGCAGAGAGAGGTAGAGAGAGAGAATCCCAAGCATGCTCTGCACTGTCACTGCAGAGCCCAATCCAGTGCTTAAACTCATGAACTGTGAGATCATGATCTGAGCCGAAACCAAGAGTCGGATGCTTAATCGACTAAGCCACCCAAACACCCTTAGAATCAGTGATTTTTAAATTTAGGAGATGCACCTATTACACGGAAGGGATAGAGAGATGATTTCTTGCATTTGGTACTAGGTTGTTTTGGGGGGCTCACATCCTAAGAGCTAACGGAAAGTTGTAGAGAATAACTGTTAAGAAATATTAAAAGGCTAGAAATGTTAAAGCAAACAAACTACTAAAGAATTTAGAATCTAGGGGTATTGTTTTCTTTGCAGAAAAAAAAAAGATAAATCTAGGCTACAACCACAAATCTACTGAAAGTTATCGGCCTCCTTTCCATAGTCACTGAAGACCCAGTAGGAAGTGGAAGTTAGAGAACTGCATCGTGAAAGTTAGAGATAAAGAAAATCTCTAAATCCTGGAGTAGAGCATATCCAAGGGTAGCTGTTGGATTTCCTGCCCTTGAAAATAATTCTCATTTTGGTAGAATGGCTCTAGGAAATTGATGAGAACAAGGAATATAGGAAGTTAATAAGCCAGTGAAAAGGGTGATTGAGAAATGGGGCGCTTTTTTTCCCCCCTTTTTCAGAATGTTCTTTTTGTGTCATTATTTCACACCTTGAGCAAATTGTGTGGAAAAATGGATCAAATTATTAATACACATCCTCTTTCCTAAATTCTCTTTCTAAACTCACCACTGTAGACACACATCTTTCTTCTTATTTTCTTCAAAGGACCTAACATTTAGATGAACTCAATGAGACAAGAGTGTTTAGAAACTTGAAATTTAATTTATCTCATGCAACTAGATTATTAACTAGACAACCATTTTTCTTTAAAAATGACGTTTGAATGAGTTATAGTTTGGGTTATTCAAAGAGAAAGCTTTTTTACCTCTCCTATTATTTGTTGTTTTATTTTTTCTTAAAAAATTTTTTTTAACATTTATTTTTTGAGAGACAGAAACAGTGTGAGTGGGGGAGGGGCAGAGAGAGACAGAGACACAGAATCTGAAGCAGGCTCCAGGCTTTGAGCCCAATGTGGAGCTCGAACTCACGAACTATGAGATCATGACCTGAGCTGAAGTTGGACACTTAACCGGCTGAGCCACTCAGGCGCTTTGTTTTAAATAGGTCTTCTCAGAGTAATCTACGGAGAACCTTTACATCTCTCATCAGAGTTTCAGGAGTTTTTAATACCCTATGAGTGAAGTAGAGAGTTAAGGTAGTGGGTTATTTGTTCATTCTTGACTGTGTTAGTTATCCACTACTGCATCATAACAAATTCCTCCCAAATTTTAGCAACTTAATGTTTATTTTTATCTGCATGCAATTTCTGAGGATCAGAAATCTGGAAGTGGCTTAGTTGGGTGGTTCTGGCTCAGGGTCTCTCATTAGGTTATAGTCCAGCTGTTGAGTGAGGCTTCAGTCATCTGATGGCTCAACTAGGGCTGAAGGATTTTCTTCTAAATTCAGTTGTGTGGTTGTTGGAAGGCCTTAGTTCTTCACATGGGCCTCTCCATAGAGTTGTTTGACTTGGAAGCTGGCTTCCTCCAAAGTGAGTGATTCAAGAGAGAAAGTGGGTGATCAAGATGGAAACTACAATGTCTTTTAGGATCTAATCTCAGAGCTACCCTGCCATCACTTCTGTCATAGTCTGTTGGTCACGTAGACCAATCCTGGTTCATTGTGGGAGAGAGGACTATACAAGATGTAAATGCCAGCAGGCAAGGATTGCTGTAGCTCACCTTGGAGGCTGGCTGCTATACCCCCCTAAGGACCCCTGCGTCTGCCTCCCAATGTTCAAAAATACAGGGACAGGACAGTTGGAATTGGCTTCTCCAGCCTATCCCTTCCTCTACTGTGTCCCCATCCCCCCAGCCCCCACACCCGGGGAGACAGAAGGGTGATTTCTCTCTGCTACCAGGATCAGCAGTTTTCTCTTTTCACCTTCCCACCTGGTGACCCTCTGAGTTTGTTTCAAGGCCATAAGACAGCAGCCTCTGCAGAACAAAATTCTCAGCAGTGCCTCTGTCCTACTCCTCTTGAAGTATGATTTGATTGAGCTTTTTGCAGAATGTGCCCGTATTTCCCTAACCAAATTGTTTCTCCATCACAGGATACAGCTATGAGCAAACTCTGGTTCAAACAAGATGATAAGTTTTTCTTGCCAAAGGCTTGTCTCAACTTTGAATTTTTCAGGTATGTAAAATGAATGTAGCTACAGAGTTTCTTATAAAAATCAACAGTCACATTCCTAAAAGTTTTCTTCATGTCAACGGACCCATGTATAGAAGTAAAAGAAACTAGAGTTCTGTGGCTGGGGCCAGGGAAGGCTGCTGCTGGTAAGGGATATCGTGAAAGCCAAGGTTGTCAATTCTTCCTTTGCATTGATGAACACACCCTTTAACTGACATGATTTATGCTAGCCACTAGGAGGGCCTTCCTAACTTTCAGGACTTTGGAGCCTGGGGAGGCTGTAGACTCACCCAGAAATTTTGTTGAGAAATTTCACATTTGGGTGTGTTCTGTTGTAGTTTTGGTTTTGTATTCCTGAAATTTCCCCAGAGGAAGAGGTAGTAGTTCCTAAATGACTTTGAGTCTCTTCCAGCCCTTTAAACGTCAGAAGCCCTTAGATACTGCTTTCTCTATTCCTGGCTTTGTTACTTAAAAACAATTTAATTAAAAAGGAATGTTTTTTACTAAACATTAAAAAAATGTTTAGTAACATTTATGAATACTACTGTTGGAATGATTTCTCAGTATAAATCTGGAGTTCATCTGTCTCCTTTTATTTATTTGTAAAGTGTATCACCCAGTTCAAATTTTACTTTGTGAGTTTACACTTCATAATTTTTTATTTAAAATTCAGTGGTGTGTGTTTATGAAATAAACCTATCATCATGTCCATTTCTTCACTGGATTATTTGTTTTTTGGGTGTTGAGTTTGTTAAGTTCTTTATAGATTTTAGATACTAACCCTTTATCTGATACGTCATTTACCAATATCTTCTCCCATTCCATCGGTTGCCTTTTAGTTTTGCTGATTGTTTCCTTCGCCGTGCAGAGGCTTTTTATTTTGATGAAGTCCCAATAGTTCATTTTTGAAACCTATCATCATGTAATAATGTTCACTAAATTTTATTTGGAAGACTTGACATGAAATTAAAACGCAGTGCATTTTAAATGTTTTGGAAAAGGGGGCGAGAATCTCTGAATAGAAAGTTGGTATTTTGCCAGCATGAACTGCTGAGATTGCAGGGATGTAAACATTGAAGAAGCTGGAGATTTGTAGACTTGTCTGGAGCTGCACTGAGATTGTTTATTTTTTATACTGAACATGAACTGTCCAGCTATGGCTTGTTGGTAAAGCTCGTTTATTTTTTGATACTCATAGTGATGTTTGTAACATCCCAAGCAGCTTGTCGCCCCTGTGCCATTTGACTTCTGTGATTATGAATTTCTTTACGGTACATTTTGAGAAACTATTTGATATTTTTGCATTCTCTAACTGGCCTATACTGTTGTTAGAATTAAAAATGTCTGCTTCCCAAAAGACCCTCTTTCTGTGTTCTGGTCTTCCTAGAGGTCACACTGCTAGGTTTCTTGACATTTTCTATGTGTGTGTACTTTTTAATCTTTTCAGAAATTGGATTATGTTATGCGTACTTAGTTACAGTTTTAAAAACTCTGCTCCATATTTAAGCATATAGCACCTGAATACAATATAATATTTATTAAAATTTTTTTTAAATGTTTGTTTATTTTTGATGGAGTGTGAGAGGGGGAGGGGCAGATAGAGAGGGAGACACAAAATTCGAAGCAGGCTCCAGGCTCTGAGCTGTCAGCACAGAGCTTGATACAGGGCTCGAACCCACAAACCGTAAGATCATGACTTGAGCTGAAGTTGGACGCTTAACTGACTGAGCCACCCAGGTGCCCCCAAAACAATATTTTTTAAATGAACAAATGAACCAGAATTTAAGCGTTGCAGTTGAATCATGTTCTCTTTTACACCTCACCAGCACAGCTGCTGTGCACATAGCATTTTAGGATATGTCTTGGAATTACATTCAGAGCTTGAGCCATATGGCTTTGAGCTCCCAGATTTGTATTTTTCTGGCTTTTCACTTCTACCTAAGATTGCCATATAGGTGTCTGTGGGCCTAAGCCCTTTCTAGAGTCCCTTTTATTTGATAATTTTGCTTTTCAGAGTTGTGCTGTGCGTTTCTGAGCTGCTGTTTGCCTAAAGAAGGAAGTGTGTCATCATATAGAATACAGTACTTAAAAAAGTTCAGTGACAGGACGTCCATTTAGATTTCCCAGATGGAGAAAGTTTATATAGTTACAGAGTTTTCTCTTTGATTTTTAAAATAATTTTTTCTAGTGTTTATTTATTTTTGAGAGAGAGAGACAGAGTGTGAGTGGAGGAGGGGCAGAGAGAGGGAGATACGGAATCCGAAGCAGGCTCCAGGCTCCAAACTGTCAGCATAGAGCCGGACGCAGGGCTCAAACCCATGAACTATGAGATCATGTCCTGAGCCGAGTCAGACACTTGAGCCACCCAGGCACCCATCTCTTTGGTTTTTAATTTTCTAAGCGGCTAAGCCTCTTTCTCCTATTTTTGCTTCATTATCAGCTTTGATAAAATTACTGGCTTTGCTAGCAGTACATTGGTTATATTTACTGTGCTACAGATAGAGTGAAACTAATTTGCCGCCAAACAAGCCAAGCAGGCACCTGGCCTCGGGTCCTTTACACTGGCTGTTTTCTCAACTTGCCCACCCAGATGTCCCCAGAGCTCGCTCCTTTGCTTTCTTCAGGTCTAGGCCCACATGTCACCTTATGAGAGAGGCATTGATTAACTATCGTATGTAAATTAGCAATCTTCCTATCCTACCATCATCACCCTTCATTCCTATTCCTCTTACTCTGCTTAATTTTTCTTCACAGCACTATCCCCACTTGACATATTAAAATTTATTCTCTCCTCCAATTAGACTGTTAAACTCTGTGAGGTCAGAGACTTTGCCTGATTTGTTTCTTCTTTATTCTCAGTACCTAGAGAAGAGCCTAGCACTGGGCTCTTCTGATCTATACGTGCTTATATGTATTATAATAGTAAGTGTGTGATACATATTTGTTGAGTGAATGACTCTTGCTTGCTTGTCCTAAAGGTGAGCAGTGTCCTATAATCAAATGAGTAGATCACTTGACTTGGATTTGAATCCTAATTCTGCCACTACCAGCCCAGGTGACAACATAAGGAAAACTGTTTCTTATTTGGGAAATGATTTAAGTTAGGTGGATCTCTGTGGCCCTGTTTAGCTCTTGCACTCTCTTATTGTTTCCTCTTTTTGCTGGTTCTTCTTCACCTAAGTTGGGTTTTTTTGTTTTTTGTTTTTTCTTTAATTTTAATATTTTTTCTTAGCTCGGGCTGCAGTTATATAGTGGGAATTATCAATTATTTTACTGACAGTGCTCTAGCTTTATTGGTTTTGGTAGAAACTCAGATAAGCTAACATTTCACAGGTGTCCATAAACTTTCTCTTTTAAGTTCAGAAACTTCACAGCATACAAACTTCTCAGTCTCATACTCCTGTCCGCCAAGGGTATGGCTTTCTTGGAGGAGGACATGAAAATGCCAGATGAGCTCTGTCCGGCCATGCCTTCCTTCTTTTGATTTTTATTTATTCATTTTAAGTAACCTCTTCGCCCAGCGTGAGGCTTGACCTCACAACCCCATGATCATGAGTCGCATGTTCCATCCACCAGCTGAGCCAGCCAGGGGCCCCACCATGCCTCCTTCTATGAGCCTCAACACAGGCATGCCTCGTGGCCTGTTCCCACTCCTTACCTGCCCTGCATTTCTGACTCATCAGTCTGGCCACACCATCTGGGGTCAACAGTTGCTTCTCCCTCCTCACCACCACCAGCACACTTGGCATATTTCAGGCTTCTTTTTCAGACATCTTGTTTTTTTCCCCCTCCTGAGAAGAACAGACTCAAGAATTCAAACCATATCTTCAGGAAATTATATTAACCGATAATTCAGTTTCTTGATCCATCTCGAAAGGCCACATCACATTGGGAAGTAATAAATCAGCTATTTTACTGTCAACATTTTCTTCCAGCCCATTTGCTTATGTGGACCCCTTGCACTGTAACATGGCCTATTTGTACCTTGAGCTCCTCAAAGACTCCCTCAACGAGTATGCATATGCAGCAGAGCTAGCAGGCTTGAGCTATGACCTCCAAAATACCATCTATGGGATGTATGTAAGTACCCACGTCTTAGAGCCTTCCACTCATCAACATTTTTTTATATTGATTTGATGGAAGCGTTTTTGATTGAGGGTATGAGTTTAATTTCTTTTTAAAAATATTTATGGCTAATCATATTTTCTCATTTAATTTTTAAGTTCACTCTTATTCTAAGTATTCAGCATTACATTCACATTATGCAAATTCTCCTTGATTTCTGTTCTGTTTTTTTTTTTTGTTTTTTTTTTTTTTAACATCTTTCATCAGATTGTCACATTTTTCTCCTCAAACAAAATTGGACCCTGACTTAGGTTTAGATCTCATCCGTTCTTTATGTGAAATCTTGGTCTTTGACAACAGAATGAAGTCTTCCTGCCATTGTTAAAACATAAGGTTGGCCTATTCTGTTTCCCTAGAAATTCAGATCATGAGGCTGCATATCCATACTCTTCGGTCATGTTTCTTCATTACCATGCCACTGCTTGAGGTATCAAAGCATTTCTTTTGTTTTTCTTTTTGTTAGTCGCTACATTTATGCTGATCCTCTCCATTGCAACATGACATACCTGTTTATCAGGTTATTGAAGGATGATTTAAAAGAGTATACATATGCAGCACGCCTCTCAGGTTTGAGCTATGGCATTGCATCAGGAATGAATGCAATACTTGTAAGTAAAATGAAAACCAAAGAAAAGGCACCACACCATTTAAGCATTATGTTGAGCTTGGGAAAACTATTAACTTCTGCATTTTTAAACAAGAAGGTTGATGGTTTTTTCCTTGCACCTTTTTAGTGATTGAAGAACTGAAATTAGTATTGCTTTCACTAATGAATGACTTAGTAGCATTTAGTGCAACTTGTGAACATGTATGTGTGCTACATTTATTTGCATGTTCCTCTGCTTGAAATGTTTAACCTATTAATTCTGAAAGCATGTTGTCCTTTCCATGTGCTTGAGTGTATTAACATCTGTAAGTGAAAAATATCTGTAGTTATTGTTGTGGTGCTTGAATTTTACTCAAATATAAGCTTCCTTTATTTTTGCTGACAGTAGAAAGCTCCTGTGTCCAAGTACATTTGATGTTTTCATTTAGTTTATTTTGTAGCATGCACCATTAACTACTTTTAAGTGTGTTTTAAAATAAGCATTATTAAAAACATCCCAAGAAATAACTAGATCCTTGCTCCTGAAACTATTTCTGATGTGTTTCCAAACCTTTATCTCATTTTCAAATTAACATCCCTTGTATGGCACACATTCATCTTCACTTTTCTTGAAAAAATACTGTATGTTTTAGTAACAACTGCAGTGAGAGCATGTGCTGTGTACTCCTCTTTATAAATTCTTATACAAAAGGTTTTAGGGTTTTAAAATTGTATTTTGCAGTGCTTTTCTTTCTTTACACAAGTAAATTTTCTGGTGGCTTTTATTTAACGTGTAAGAGTGTATGTAACCATTTTCAGAATCTAGGGAAATTTGAAGCTCAGAGATCAAAAATAAACTCCAAATAGAAAAGTAATAATCTGTTTATTTTTTGCTCTTGACCTTTAGTAGCATATTACCATTAAAATAAATAATTTTTAATTTATGACAAAATGAGCTTTCTACTAGTTGTCAGTCTATTTCCCATGGTACGTGATGTGCTCACCATGGCCGTGATGACCTTCTCTCCTGCTGAGGTTCTTGCCTGTCATTCTGTATAAGGCAGAGGCTTTCATAGACCTTCCACATGCAGTGCGCCCTCTATTGCTGTGGATGCCACCATGTGGAAATAAAATAATAGGCCTCCCCTGCTTTTCGAATGCAGTGCTTTCGGAGATCATTAGAGTATATTGTCCCACGGTAAAATCCTGATAGTACAGTGTGTCCTCACTGTACATCATTGGCTTTTGATACATCAGCAGAATTCATCAAACAAGCATCTGTATGGATCCTGTTTGGGCAACATTGAATGACAAAAATGGCAAAATGCCACAAGAATGTATACACATGCACAAAATTAGGGCTGCCTGATTTCTCCAGAAATGATTTTTAAAATATTAAAATATTTTAATATAAACAATTTGGGGACATACCTAACAGTTGGCTAGATAATACTACCTGTGATTTTTAACCTTCTTATCACATCTACAAAAACCTTAAGCCTGCTATTCCTTAGAAATTATTTTTGAAGATTAAACTTGAAACACATTCTGTAATTTTGATTTAATGGGAGCTTGAATGTCAATGATGTGATATGTTCTGTGTTAGTTTGGCATCAGGTGAGTTTTCCTACTGTTGACTTTGGTTAGGAACAGCAAAATTAGGCTTTTAGATTATTAGTAAATAAAGATGGTTAATGTTTTCTTCCTAAGTGTTAAACTATTTGAGAAGATCAATTAGTCGACTTTATTTCATTTTTATTTTAATATGCTGGGCTTTGGGCTTTTCTAAATGTTTAAAAATCAAGCTTATGGTGTTTATTTGGAAGTTTTTTTGGTGATGTTTTTAGACTTCTAATACCCTGAACTCTTTTTGTAGCTCTCGGTGAAAGGTTATAATGACAAGCAGCCGATTTTGCTAAAGAAGATTATTGAGAAAATGGCTACCTTTGAGATTGATGAAAAAAGATTTGAAATTATCAAAGAGGCGGTAAGTGTTCTGAACTCATTTTTGTAATTTTGCCACATAATGAACATTTTAAGAAAAATGAGGGGATGGCTGGGTGGTTTAGTAGGCTGAGTGTCAGACTCTTGATTTCAACTCAGGTCATGATCCCAGGGTTGTGGGATCAAGCCCCGCGTCAAGCTCTGCACTGAGCATGGAGCCTGCTTAAGATTCTCTCTGTCTGTCTTTCTTTCCCTCTGTCTCTCTCCCCCCCCTCTTTCCCTCCCTACCCCTCCCCCCCTCTCCATCTGCCCCTCTCCCCTACTTGAGTGTGCTCTCTTCCTCTAAAAAAAAGAAAAGAGGAGGAAAAGCCCTATTAACCATGTGCCACTCCTCTCACCCTGTCTTTGTTAAAGCCTGTGCTCTATCCAGAAAGAAAGCCTGGGAGACTCAGGGACACCTGACCCCCAAGAGCTGGAGAGGTTGCAGCACTGACTTTCAGAGAGAAGCCTGAGGGCTGTGAAGGACCCCTTGAAAGTTTTATCCAGCCTTTACTTTAGAAGAACACATGGTTCTGCTGGCTAAGGTCTGCCTACCATGAGAACCTTGTCACATTAGGGCAGACTGTTTAGGCTTGATGTGTCTTCCACTTAAACTCAACTCACAGTAAGCCTGATAATGGAAATAAGGGATGGATAGCTATTTTAAAAGCCAAACTGTGACATTAATTGTACATCCTCCAAAAAATTAACGTTTTCAAATGTAGTTTTTGGATGAAGATCCAATATTTTATGTATGTAAGTGGACATGTTGCTTGCTTATGGAGACTTTTGGAATGGCCTTATGGTACAGAATCAAAGGATACCAAAAGCTGGAAGCCCTGAATACTAGAGATGACTCTCTGAGAGAGAAAAAATGTCCCATAGTGAAGACACTTAGGACACAAGTCAGATGCTGGGGATAAAGCAGCAGCCTGGAGAAAGGAAAACATGCCCTTTAATTTAAGGATCAGAGAGGAGTAAGCCCCATTCTAAAGTACCTCACTTCAAGGGGAGCCTGGGTGGCTCGGTCGGTTGGGTGTCTTCGGCTCAGGTCGTGATCTGGCAGGTCATGGGTTCGAGCTCCGCATGGGGCTCTGTGCTGTCAGCGTGGAGCCTGCTTCAGATCCTCTCCCTCTCTCTGCCCCTCCCCTGCTCTCTCACTCTCTTTCAAAAATAAATATTAAAAAATAAAAAATAAATTACCTCACTTCAAAAGGAGAAAGCAGCAGATACTCGTGCATCCCAGTAACACATGATTTATGCAAAATGAAGTTTGATTATAGTTGATCTTTTTAAATGATTGTAAAAGGACTTCTAAAATGAATGGACCCGTGTCTCTCTTGACTAGTACATGCGATCTCTTAACAATTTCCGAGCTGAGCAGCCTCACCAGCATGCCATGTACTACCTCCGCTTGCTGATGACTGAAGTGGCCTGGACTAAAGATGAATTAAAAGAAGCCCTGGATGGTGAGACTCTTTTTGTACTTATAACCCTGTACATTTTTTCCTAAAATCATTTTGATCTATCTCGATACCTAGTGTTTATGCTTTCTAATATTTCTAATAACTTGTAGTTTTATTAAAGCCAGCTGTGCATCCTTTTTATCGAAATGAAAACAGTGGTGGCCTTTGAAGTGGCTTTCGTGTTCAGGCTGTTAAGCCACATTTGCTGCTTTCAGCCTGGACCCATAGCAGTTAGTTATTACTGTTCATAGATTTCTGCAGATGACTGAAGGTTTTGACCAGAACACTTACCTTGTTAATATTGAAGTTTTCAGAAGAAGAAAAAAGGGCTGAGCTTGAAAGTCTTGTCACACAGGAAGAGTACTCAGTTATCTTTAGATCTGTTCAGTTAAAAACTGGAAAATGTGGGGCGCCTGGGTGGCTAAGTGGGTTAAGTGTCCGACTTCGGCTCAGGTCATGATCTGACAGTTTGTGGCTTCAAGCCCCTCATCAGGCTCTGTGCTGACAGCTCAGAGCCTGGAGCTTGCTTGGGATTCTGTGTCTCCCTCTCTCTCTGCCTCTCCCCGTCTCATGCTCTGTCTCTCTCAAAAATAAACATTAAAAAAAATTTAAAAACCTGGAAAATGTGTGAAGCCTAAAGAATCATCCTTTGTTGCCTTTTTTCTAAAATCGTAAATCTAGTTTTCAGAGGCTTTGTTTCAATGCCCTAAATTCCTTGAAGGCATGGTTATACCTTCTTTTTATGTTCTTTATTTAATATCTAGTGCAATACTATGTCCTCAACAGGTGTTTAATGAATGCCTATTGAATGGAATGAAATTACCTCAGGATTGTTTTATTAGAAAGAATATAGACTGATAGTACCCTTTATTGTTTTATCTTTTTCACTTCTCAACATTACTTTCCAACTAATCTTTTTTCCCAAATACTCAACAATAAGAGAAAGAATACTGTTGAATTTTTAATGACCTTTTATGACAAGTTCTTACTCATACTTACTATGTAAGTATAATACTTTTGATTTCTTCAGTGACAAATCAAGAGCAAAGTATTGACAATCATCATTTTATTGGTTGCCTCAGGTATTGGATAGGCATATAGGTTATAAAATTCATTAACTAGAACTGATGCATTTTTAATCTGGACAGTTAATATGCTTTTCTTTGCAAAATGTTTGAGTCATGTCTAGTTAATGGGAGAATTTTACCTTTAAAAAAAAAAAGCCCACATAATTGATTTAAAATCTGTTTTAAAAAACCTGAACCTGCGGGGCGCCTGGGTGGCTCAGTCAGTTGAGCAGCCGACTTTGGCTCAGGTCACGATCTCGTGGTCCGTGAGTTCGAGCCCCACGTCGGGCTCTGTGCTGACAGCTCAGCGCCTGGAGCCTGTTTCACATTCTGTGTCTCCCTCTCTCTGACCCTCCCCCGTTCATGCTCTGTCTCTCTCTCTGTCTCTCAAAAATAAACATTAAAAAAAATGAAAAAATAAAATAAAATAAAATAAAATAAAATAAAATAAAATAAAATAAAATAAAATAAAAAACCTGAACCTGCATTTATCATAATCAAAAAGCAAAAGTTCTTAGTTTTTTCCCCCCTTTGTCAGATTGTGGGTCAGATTGTAGGTAAATTGTAAGCAGAATAAGCTCTAAAATATATCCTAGGGATGTGAAACCTAAGATACGTTTTATAAAGGGAAAGCACTGGGACCCCTGGGTGGCTCAGTCGGTTGAGCATCCGACTTCAGCTCAGGTCATGATCTCATGGTCTGTGAGTTCGAGCCCTGCGTCGGGCTCTGTGCTGATGGCTCAGAGCCTGGAGCCTGCTTCGGATTCTGTGTCTCCCTCTCTCTCTGCCCCTCCCCCATTCATGCTCTGTCTCTCTCTGTCTCAGAGATAAAATAAGACATTAAAAATTTTTTTTATATAAAGAGAAAGCACTGTTTTGGTTGACAGTCTCTGCTCAAATAAGCCATCATCTGTTTTGGAACATGTATACTCTTACGGTGATTCAGTACCCCCAATGTGGCTTAATGTGGAGACATTCGTTGACACTCCGTCAACTCTCCAGGTGCCAGAGTAGCAGGAACCTCAGGGTTCAGTGGGTCCAGCAGCTTTTACTGACTGCCTGCTACACACCAGGCCCTAGACTTCAGGGGCTTGAGATAAAAAATGATCAATTAGATGGGGTTTCTTGGATCAAGGAGTTACAGTCTAGTGGCAAAGCATAAATGTGTTCAGCTCATTTCAGTGTAGGCAGAGAGAGTAAGTGTTGTGGCCGAGGTCTGCAGAGAGTGTCAAGGGGTCTGGAGAACAAGTATGCACTTTAGATTTAGACCACTGGTCAAATGCAGCTGTACAACATACTAGCATGATGCCTTTGGGCAAGAAATTTCAATGTTCTTCACTTCAGTTTTCTCACCTTTAAAACAGGGATGAGTAGTACATACTTTATAAGATAACATGTATGAAATGATACACCCAGAGTAACCACTTGTTAATTCCCTTCCTGTGTCTCTCTTTGAATTTCAGTCTCTATTTTTAGCAGCCATTGCAGCAGTTATTAGTATGATGTCCTAATGGAGAAGGAACAGCTCTTTCTTATTAAAGAATTGAATCAATACATGTAAAAGGAATGAGGGGAGTAGAAAATCAGTATTGTGATACCATAATTGATACAGGCAATATGCACTGTTGGATGCTAAAATTAATGAGTAAGGGAAAACAGGATATGTGTATAGTCTCAAAGTATATTTCCCTGAAAATAAATATTTATTAATTACAGTGGGGAAAATAGGCATTGATGGGCAAGTGGCATTACCTAATTGCTTGTAGAACATACATGAGTTACTCTATTATAACTGAAAGATGAAAATAGTCCTTTTACAGTAAACACATCTGGCAGACCACCTTAACCACATGATTAGTGTTCACTAGTACGACAGCATATCAACATCATGTACTGCTGATGTGATGCATTGATAAGGGCACATTACCTCTGTGGTATTCTTCCTAGTAGTTGGGTAGTTAAGCTTAGTTTAGTCACGGAAAAACACTGGAAAAACTCAAATGGCACTCTGTAAAGTAATTGAACAGTATTCTTCAAAAATCTTAAGATTATAGGGGCACTCAGCTCAGGTCATGATCTCATGGTTTGTGAGTTCAATCCCTGCAGTGGGTTCTGTGCTGTCTGTGCAGAGCCTGCTTCAGATCCTCTGTTCCCACCCCCCCCCCCCATCCCCCTGCCGCACCTCCTCTGCTCATGCTCCCTCTCTTTCTGTCTCTCAAAAATAAAAATAAATAAAAGTTAAAAAATGTTGTTTTTGAAATCTTAAGATCTTAAAAGATAAGGAAAGACAGGAACTGGCACAGACTAGAGGAAACATAGGCACTGAGGACACATAACTAAATGCAAAGTGGAATCATGGATTATATCGTGGAACAGAAAAAAGAGTATTAGGAGAAACTGAAATCAAATAAAGACTGCATTAGTTAATAGTATTAAAGCAGTGCTAATTTCTTAGTTTTGATCACTATATGGTGGTTATGAGAGATACTAACATTAAGGCAAACGGTAAAAAGGTATATTGGAACTCTCTGTACTGTTTTTCTAACTGTTCTGTAAGTATTAAATTAGCTCAGAGTGTTGTTTGTTTTAGCCTCATAGGGAGAGCTCACTATTTTTTACACCTCTACAGATGTCACCCTTCCTCGCCTTAAGGCCTTCATACCTCAGCTCCTGTCACGGCTGCACATTGAAGCCCTTCTCCATGGAAACATAACAAAGCAGGTGGGTGGTTGAGGGTTTAGTGGTCTTTTATGGAGCAGTGTAAGAGATTTTTTTTTACCCTGGCTTCAGAGTATTCACCACCGCAGTGTGATTATAAGCACATTAGTGTTGACTCAACCTTCTCTGCTCTGTGGAGGAAAACAGGAGAGGGTATAAGGGAAGAGAATGATGGTGGTTAACTATGGACCTATTTTCATGATTGCCTGCTCTGCTCTCGCCTGCCTTGTGCAGTCACAGGAGGAAATGGAAATAATTATCCCTACTCTGTGCAGGACAGCAGGACTGTGAAGTGGATAAGAGCACGTGGTGTAGAATCAGCCTGGGTTTAAATCCTGACTCTGCCACAAACTAGCTGCTTATTCTTCTGAAAAGGTGTTAACCTCTCAGTACTCAGTTTCCTTATCTGTACATTAGAGTTTAAAGATGAAGTGAAATGGTGCATGCCAAATGTGTAGCCCCTAGAAGACTCTCTAGAATTCCCACTGTGGAACTCTGGCAGCCTCTCTCAAGACCCCACACTTCTCTGCTACTCTGCTATCCTGCCTCCAAAACAGTATGCCCAAGGTCAGATGCTAGTAACTGGCAGAGACAGGATTTTTCACTAAAGTCAGTTTTATTTATTAAAAAGCCTATACTCACTTCTTTTGCTTTGCTGCAACCCCAAGTATCTGTGGTCAGGGTCAGTTACTTGGGACCAACTTTCCATCCCCAGTGCCTCTCCAACTTTGGCAGTACCTTTTCCCACAGCATCAAGATCATTGTTGATGCTGGTCTTGGTCTCTCTTTCTCCACCTCTCCCATACTGAGTGTATTGCCAATTGACGAATTCAGTTTTTTCCATTTGAATAAGATCAAATATGTTTAGGGTTTAAGAATCCATCTTTATGATAAACTAGCTTATTTCACAAGTGTGTTGTTTTCACACTGCATTGGCCACCGTCCAATATGCTATTTTTATTTTCACAAACAAGATACATTTGTGGTTTTGTATGGTGCTATTCCGTGTCCTTTTCCACAGGCTGCACTAGGAATCATGCAGATGGTTGAAGACACCCTTATTGAACATGCTCATACGAAACCTCTCCTTCCAAGTCAGCTGGTTCGGTATAGAGAAGTTCAGCTTCCTGACAGTAAGTTGGAATGTTGTAACTTTGGTAATGGACTACTTTGACATAATGTCGTGGGTGATTATAGATGGGTTGAAGTCACCTGGATGAGAACACAATTTTACAGTAAAGCTCTACTGGGATCCTTTACTGTTTATATAAGTATGGTTAAAGGTAGGTAATTCTGCCAAAAATTCTTCTGTAGGAAGGTCAAAAAGGTGAAATTGGAGGTAGGTGATTATTTTGATGAGAATGACATTAGAATTGACTGGTAATTGGATGTAGAAGAGTTAGGAGGTAAGAAAAATTACAAAGCTAAAGAGATGTTGACTCTGAAGCATGAAATAAAATCTGTTTATGAAAATTGGAAACTAGAATCATAATACTGATGGGAAGTCCATAGGAGTCTTTGGCAGAAATAGTTTTAGGAAACTCACAGGTACAAATAACAGCATGTATTTGTGACATGCATATTTTATAAGGAATTAGCATAAAATAATGGATAATAATTAATATATTGGAGTTTGCAGTGTTGGATTGCCTTTGTATTAACCATGGTTTCTTTTGATTAAGCATTGTTTTCAGTTATTGTTCAAAATTATGTAGTGGGTAGTAAATTAGACTTGGGATGAAAAGCATTGATTTTTTTGTGTGTGTTCTTTTGTTTTTGTTTGTAGCTAAACTTGATTGCTGGCTGTTGCCCACACATGCGTGGTCTGTGCCCCCACTACCACTATGTATCCTCCTGAAATAGTGCTCCCTTTCCTTCACTCTCTCCCTTATGGACATCTATCCCCCTCCATCTCCATTGTTAGACTGTACATTTGTTAAGGTTGGGGCTGTGTCTGGTTCCTTTGAGAAGCTGTTAAAGGTGCTTGAGCATGGTGTTACCTCAGAATATTGTTGTTGAAAGCTCAAACATACCTTGAGCACAGCTCTCTTCTTCACAGCCAGTCATCACAGACCTAGTAACGTTTCATTTCAAACTTCTGCTAGTTTGTTCCTCTCTCACCACAGCATGGAAGAGAAGCACAGTCAGAATCTGCCATTCAGAAACCATAGCACTTGGGCGTTGGGCAAAGTGAGGCCAGTCCAGAGACAGAATTTCAAAGTGAAATCTGTCTTTCCTACTTTTTTTTTTTTTTTTAAGTTTTTGGTTGTTTTTTTTTTTTATTCATTTTGAGAGAGAGAGAGCATGAGCAGGGGAGGGACAGAAGGAGGGAGGGAGGGAGGGAGGGAGGGAGAGAGAGAGAGAGAGAGAGAGAGAGAGAGAGAGAGAGAGAGAGAATGAATATGAATGAGAATCTCAGGCAGGCTCTGCACTGTCAGTACAGAGCCCTCTGCAGGGCTCGAACTCACCAACTGTGAGGTCATGACCTGAGCCAAAATCAGGAGTAGGATGCTTAACTGATGCGCCACCCAGGCGCCTTTCACACCTCTTTTTATTACACTTCCTGCTTCCTCTCTCCTCTCTTAGGGCCTTACCTCTTTTGCCTTCCAAGTGCCTCACAAATTGTCCCGTGCTCAAAAATAACTCTGTTCAATAAGAGACTCTTTAAATATGGAAAACAAACAGAGGGTTACTGGAGGGGTTGTGGGAAGGGGGACGGGCTAAATGGGTAAGGGGCATTAAGGAATCTACTCCTGAAATCATTGTTGCACTATATGCTAACTAACTTGGATGTGAATTTTAAAAAATAAATTAAGTACAAATTAAAAAAAGAAAAAAAACCTCCGTTCACATCCCATTCTCCAAATGTTAGGTGTTAGGAAATCATTCTAAGCCAGATGTGAATGTCTCACACAGTCCTTCACTTAACTTTCCATGAGACAATATTTACAGTTTAAAAAGACAATGTTTAGGCGTTGTGAAGGAGACATTTGGGGATAGACATGAAAAAGCTAGAAGTTGGGAGGGGGCGGTTGCAGTAGCTTTATAGACTGTATTCCCCTTCCTCTTCTGATAAGAAATAACGTAGTGCTGCCAGTATATGATTAGAAAGTTTGACTGTTGGTCAGATTTATCTCCTCAGAAAAATAATATAGGTTAAATACGACTCCAGACTTGTCTACCTCCCTTCGCAGTTGATGTCTAAATTATCATCTATGAGGGTGAACAAACACATCATTACTATTCTGAGAAACCCTTATTTGTGAGTCTTACACTAAATACTAAACACAATATATGCTTGGTCACATTTATTCCTCATGAAGTGAAGTTATCAAATCATAAAGCATGATCATCTGGTCGTAACTCTGATGAGATATTTGATCAACACATCTGAGTTTTAGTCTTGGGTCTTCACCATTCCAATTTGGTGTTCTTAGACAAGTCACCCCCTTCTTAGGTGCTTAGCTTCTTCATCTCTAAAGTGAGGTGTTAGACTAAGTTACCTCTAAGTGTTGAACACATGTGTGTAAATTTGTGAAATGACCTTTATTGTGGGTGTTGGTAAACGGTGTTCAGAATAAAATGCTAAATGAAAATGCAAGATAATAAAGACACAACTAGTAATTTAAAAAACGGTTTTGTATGGTATTGAAACATAAGTGGTGGTGCCATTAAGGTTCTTATATGTATTAGCTGGTTCTGGTGTAGTATATACACTAACTTGTACATTGTATTAACTGTGGATCTTAGCATTAATACTTAACTATAAAATTGGTCTTTTGTAAGTTCTTTGCCCTTTAAATTCAGTGAATGTTTATTGAGGGCCTGCCAAGTTTAGATTGCTGCATTAGGATTCCCTTAGGTAAGTTAACAGAATTTCGCATTCTTAATAATTTAATTGCAGTTTGGAATTGCTGAAAAGCACTAACTAAATTGGACAGCTTTAAAAAGCCAGATAAAACATTGACTTTGTTAAACCCTAAATAAGTTTTTTTTCTCTTTTTGAAACTTCTAGGAGGATGGTTTGTGTATCAGCAGAGGAATGAAGTTCACAATAACTGTGGCATCGAGATATACTATCAGACAGACATGCAGAGCACCTCAGAGAATATGTTTCTAGAGCTCTTCTGTCAGATCATCTCTGAGCCTTGCTTCAACACCCTGCGCACCAAGGAGCAGCTGGGTGAGAGGGAGGTGGGGACTGGCCCAGTACCATAGACCTTGAGCAACCGTTGTCCTCAGAAAATATGCTCCACGTGGATAGTCCTCTTGCATGGTGGTGCAGGCTTGCTGTATTGACAGAGGCTTGTGAAAACCTTGTTTGTGGGGAATCCACTCCTAAAAGATAAGCACTTAACATGTCATGGACATTAAAGCAGTTCTTAAGGCGAAGACAGTGTGTTTACAGAATGTACATGTCATAAAGAAGACATTTTGGGTAAGGGAAGATGCTTAGGGCAGACTATTTATTAGGGGTGGCAAGATGGGAAGCAAGCCATCCAGAGAAGCTTAGATTTGGGAAACTTTGGGTTCCCAGATGGCAGGAATTATCTCTTAATCATCTTTGTATCCCAAGCCTGGTCCCATAGAAGGTACTCAGTAAGTGTTTGTTGAGAAAGTGTTTCTGGCACAGTTTTAGGCACTGTTAAAAGTCCTCGAGATCCTGGCAGGTTTAATCAATGAGAAAATAAAGAAACCCCAGCAATGACTGGGAGGAACCAATGAAAAAGGATTTGGGTGAGTCTTTCCAAGTATTTTCATTTTTTAAGTAACCACCATGGTAGCTGCTGGACATGGAAATGGATAAGTTAGAGATGGTCCTTCCCTTCAAGGAGCTCACGGTCTAATCAGGAGGGCAGACCTATAAAGGAATAGTTACAGTGCAGTGTGACAAATATTACTGAGAGTCTTCAGATTCTAAAGGTCATGCCGAAGATAGTGACTTCCTCAGAAGTGGGGTGGGACCCCAAGGCTCCACAGGTCTGAGGATGTGGTTCAGGACAGAGCAGCTGAAGGAGGCAAGCCACGAGCTCAGTTTAGGAAAGATGTCAAAGGGTGGTAATGCGTGAGCTCACAAGATGACAATGGAAACGTGACCTTCTGTTGGTCTTCAGAGGGTTTTAGTCTGAATGCAGTTGGTCCAGGAATGAATTCACATAAGGAACTTGGATATGAAAGGGAACAGAGCTGGAACAATGGTTAGAGGATGAAAATGAGTTCATTTTATACTAGGGATGGTAATAACTTTCACACAGAGAGATGATTAACCAGCAGACAGTGAGGAGTTATGGGATGGGAGATTGAGTGATGAATAAGATTTTTTCCTTCCCACGCCCCCCCCCCCCAAGAGAAAGAATTCTCTCCCAACTTTCTAACTATTCTTTTTTAAATTTTTTTTTTTCAACATTTATTTATTTTTGGGACAGAGAGAGACAGAGCATGAACGGGGGAGGGGCAGAGAGAGAGGGAGACACAGAATCGGAAACAGGCTCCAGGCTCTGAGCCATCAGCCCAGAGCCTGACGCGGGGCTCAAACTCACGGACCGTGAGATCGTGACCTGGCTGAAGTCGGACGCTTAACCGACTGCGCCACCCAGGCGCCCCTCTAACTATTCTTCAGAGAGCCCTTTTGCTCTACCCTTAGGAACTTATGATATCCTAATTGTTTATGTTTCTTCAGAGGTGAATAACATAGAGCCCAAAAGTAGATTTTATTGCTCTGACAGGATAAGTTTTGAAGGATTAAAAGTGACCGGAGTCTCAGGCGCCAGGGTCCTGACTGGCCGGTGTTTGTGTTTCAGGCTATATCGTCTTCAGCGGGCCTCGTCGAGCCAACGGCATACAGGGCTTACGATTCATCATCCAGTCAGAAAAGCCTCCTCACTACCTAGAAAGCCGAGTGGAAGCTTTCTTAATCACCATGGAGAAGTCCATAGAGGACATGACAGAAGAGGCTTTTCAAAAACACATTCAAGCATTAGCAATTCGTCGACTAGACAAACCAAAGAAACTGTCTGCAGAGTGTGCTAAATATTGGGGGGAAATCATCTCCCAGCAATACAATTTCGACAGAGGTAAGGCACAATTAGGGCCCCAACATTTATGGCATATAAGTGTAACATTTGAGGTCACCAAGGCTATTCTACAAAACGGTGGTTGTTTTGTAGGTGATGTTCCGGTTACTAATTTGGTGGTGTGGAGTGTCATACTTCTAAAGAACCATCGCTTTAACATAAGAGCAGTTTTTATTAGAAACTTTATCTTTTTTTCTTCTCCAAAATTGGAGCTGGATCTTCCTGTATCTCATAATAATACAGTAAGAATAAATCTAATTTCACTTTTTGTGTTTAGTCAGTATGCCCTGAGGCTCTGAGCACAGGCTTGCGGTTATCTATTTCCCATAACACCGCAAAAAGAAAAAGGAAAATTTGCAGAGATAAGTGCTGCCCTGGAGGCACAGGGCTTCAAACAGATGCCTGTAGGGATTACCAAAAATGTGTCGGGGCTTTTACACTGGGGACAGCTGTGCTTCCTGAAGTCTCCTGCTTACTGACTTCCTTGGTGTTTCTTCTAGAGCAGAAATCAACAATGCAGAGCGCTAAGCCGCACCAGAAGTTGGGGGTTCGGGGGGGGGGGTTGGGTTGTGTTCTCATTCTGACACCAACAGCCTGAAGATCTTTGGCCAAGACACCTTTTTGAGGGCCTCGGTTTTCTTACCTGTAATTTTTTTAGCAGTTGGAGTCACTGTTAATGGTAATTGTACTGACCATCTATTGAACATTTGCCGTAAGTGCAGCATCGTGTTACTGTCATTCATCATTTTCCTTAGTTCTCACTACAGACCCATTAAGTAGTTATTATCCCCAATTTCCGGAGGAGGAAACAGAGGCTCAGAAAAATTGACACAACTAGCCTAAAGATCCACTAGTTCAGAAGTAGAGAGCCAGGCTATCTTCTTACTCCTTACTTGATATTTATTCCCTGACTACTTGCAAGAACAGATGATCACTTAAAAATACAGAGACCTAAGAACATTGGAGTGAAATGTATTGTCATTTAATGTAGTATTCTGGGCTACTTAAGATGGAAATATTAGTAAATTATTGTTTGATTGCTTTTTCAGATAACACAGAAGTTGCATATTTAAAGACACTTACCAAGGAAGATATCATCAAATTCTACAAGGTAAGTTGAATTTGTATGTTTAGATTTTGACTCATAAGCAAATATTATATATGCTGTGTGGTTTGTTACTGCTTTGAACTTAGTGCCCTGCTTAGAGCTGCAGCCTTAGTCAGGTCACCTTCTCCAAAGGTTCTTTTACATGTGAGGCAGCAGTGGGAGCATGTGTGGCTTCTGAATGCAGACCCAGGGCTCATCGCTGGCGAGATAGCCCTGTGACCTCAGCCAGGGGGCTTAAGCTTCTAAGTCTCAGTTTCCTCACTTACAAAATAGAGATTAGTAGGAGTATTAATTGAAATGAGGTGCATAAAGTGATTGGCACTTAGCAGAATTTAATAAATGGTCTCCATTACTGTGGTCTCTTCATTAGTAATTCTCAGCCTCAGTTTTTACATGTTTTAATCAGAATACTTTAATGTTTTCCTCATTGATATTATAAGTTTTAGTTGTGTTTATTTATTGCTTAAGACTATTTGCTTTGTGAGGTTAGGTATCTGTTCTCAGTTGCTTGCAAGAAAGGGTGATCATATTAGCTCTTTTTGGTTTCTGAGGGATTCATTTTAAGGCATTCTTAGTTGTGGGTGTTTAAAAAGAGTGATGTCCTGATATAACTTACTCTAGGGTTTCCAGAAGCAGTGAAGATTTTTTCTTTCCCTCCACAACGTCTATTATTCATTGGAATTACAAGTAGTACCTAATTATTGAATTTGTAAGAATAGTTATAAGACTGAGTCGATTTTGTCTTAAAAATGAGAGTTTTGTTACCAAGCCTAAACTAAGTCTAGAACATCATTTCCCTTGCTGTATTCCATGGTACACTAGTTTTCTACAAGATATTAGTAGGGACACATACAAAAAAGGGTTTCATGACCATGTAAGTGTGGGAAAGACTACACTCTTTATTCCTGTTTTTGGAGAATTACAGAGCATGTTAACATTTAAAAGTTCTAAGAAGCCCCATACTAAAGATTTCTTTAGCCCAGCATTTAATTTATATTAACAAAACTCCCTAAAGAGATTCATCATGGACCTGTTTGTTTTTCCCCCACAGAATACCTATCAAGTGTTTCCTGGGACTCCAGTGTTCCTTAGAATATAGCTTGCAAGAAAAATGGTTTGCTTATTGGCTGGTTTGTGTTTAGAAAGATGGAGATTGTCCAGAATTGTTCAGGAAATTGAGAATAGTCTGAAACTGAAGAAGGTGTTACAGTCTTCTACTGATAAAGGTTGATAAGAGGGCAATGAAGGCTTGGGTGAAAAGGGATCCTGAATAGACCTTGGGGAGCAAACTTTTTACTCAATAAGACAGACAATCTCAGATGAGCTGCTATATATTACTGGAGGCGGACCTGTGCTGAGCTCCTGAAAGGGGCTGGAGAGGCCAGGGCAGGCCTATGGGAGAATCTGGGCTGTCCTGCCAGCTGGAGGGAGCCATGGTCAGGTTTGTTGTCCAAACCTGATTTCCATCAGGATTTCCATCGTGGCTGCACAGGACCAGGCTTGTAATAACTGCTCCATAAACCATTATTGACCTGATTTGGCTTTGCTAATGATCTCTCTCTCTGAGGGTATGACCAGGGGAAGTTTCATCACACCTTGTGTTTTCCCTTTGGAAAAGACAGATAATGGTCTAGCATTAAGGAAAAGGTCGAGAGACACATTTCCATGGGATCTGCCAACTCACCACTCCAGATATTCATGGTATGACCTAGGGAACTCCTTCAGAGCAGTCTGCTGGAGCAGAGAGAGAAAAAGCAGGCCTTGCTTTCTGATGCCATCACTATGAACTACGTGACTTGAGCAAGTCGTCATACTTCCCTGTGTCTCAGAGTTCCGTATCTCTAAAACAGGATCCTCACAACACTTAGCTTATAGAGGGTCGAGTGAGCTAATGCAGGAGAGTGCCTGACGCAAGACAGGACTCAATAAATGTTAGCTTCCTTTCTCTTCTGTTAGATGAAGATCCATAGAAGTGCCCTGGTGCAGAATCTAAGAAGGTGTGGGACACCTCGGTGGCTCAGTCTGTTAGGCGTCCGACTGCGGCTCAGGTCATGATCTCACTGCTCATGAGTTTGAGCCCCTCGTTGGGCTCTGTATTCACAGCTCAGAGCCTGGAGTCTGCTTCAGATTCTGACTCCCGTCTCTCTGCCCCTCTCCTGCTTGCACGTATGCTCTGTCTCTCAAATATAAAAAAAATAAAAAATTTTTTAATAAAAAAAAAAGAATCTAAGAAGGTTCTAGAGGAGCAGGCATTGTGCTCGTCCCTTGACTGAGCTCAGGCCTTCGCCTCTGTAGTCATTAGCGATCACTGGATGTGGCCCTGCATCACACCCCGATGAGTATTAGGCTAGGTTTTTAATCCCAGCCCAGCTACCTCTTAACTGTAGGAGTTTGAATGCATCACATAATATCCTTGGACTCCATTTTATCATTTGTAAAATGGGGCTAATAGTAATTCTTGCCTACCTAACCTAATTTTCGTAGAGTTTAAATGAAATACTCTAAGTGAGGGGAAACATCTTTTCTGTTTCTGGCTATGTGAGAGCTGATTCTTCATAGTGGTAAAAGAGTACTTCATTTTAGGTTCCTTAGTGGGGCAGAAGGGTGACCTTGCTGTTCTTTCTTCCTAGGAAATGTTGGCAGTAGATGCCCCAAGGAGACATAAAGTATCCGTCCATGTTCTTGCCAGGGAAATGGATTCCTGTAAGTATTGAATATGGACTTTTTGTAAAGTATGTTTTTGGGCACATGATGGCTGTCCCTTGCCATAGACACATCCCTTAAAGAGCACCAGAAAGTAAATAGGTAGAGAAGGGGACCAACTGGAGACAGGGTCTACTCTATCAAAGCAAAAATATGGGGAAAAGGGAAATGAGGCAGTGAAGGAAACAGCCAGCGTTAGGTGGCACAATGCCATCCTGGCCCTGGCTTTACAAGAAAACACAGCTAGTTGCTGGTAGGACGTCTTCACAGAAGCTGTGTGGAACCACTGCATGTGAGGAGGAAGAGCAAATAGTTCATTCGCTCAGTCTTTCCATCTTCTATCTCTGAATGGCCAAGATTTACTCCATAGTCATATCTCACCTGGCCTTCTGGGTTGTTTTACTGGATCCTTCCTGGTGGTCAGAGACCAGTGAGTGCAGATGTGGGCACTAAAGTTGCTGTGGGCGAGGCTTCATAGCCATGGTAACATGATGAGCCATCGTTGGGGAGAGTCTGGATAAGACGTAGAGCCAGCAGTCAAGGTCTTGGGGAGCAGGCAGCCTGGGAGGACATGGGCCTGGTACAGTTTCTTAATGAGCTGAGTCCGGTTTCAGTTTGTTGTTGTTGTTGTTGTTGTTGTTGTTGTTGTTGTTGTTGTTGTTGTTTTCAATTGCTCTTGTATGCCAGTATTTATTAGGTAAGAAGTAAACCTTTCATTTTCTCACAGGTCCTGTCGTTGGAGAGTTCCCATGTCAAAATGATATAAATTTGTCACAAGCACCAGCCTTGCCACAAGTAAGACATGCAAATGTCATTTTAGATTGCATGGTTAGAGGACTTCTCACATAGAAGGAGCTTGTTCAGCAGGACACGTAAGACTAGAAGTATCAGGTCACCACGTGTTTGAGCCTCTACTTTATATTCCTCCCTAAATGTGAGGTCGCCATCTGACAGCTCCCAGGGGAGGAGAGTGGGGGGTGGTGGGGGGGGGGGTCACGCCTTTGTCATCTACGGAAAGACTCAGCCTCTGACCTGGTTTGCTTTTGCTTCTAGTTTGAGCAGTTATGTTACTCTGCAGCGAGTCCTCTCCAGCCACGCCTGTACCTTGCCCTTTCCCCAGTGCCTGCATGTCTTTAATCCTCTGGAGAGGTTGGCATTTACTGGCAGTGTGACCAGGCCCTTGCTGAGTGGGCACGTCAGCCTCTGCCGTTCTGCTGAGGTCTTGGTGTGTGCCAGCTCTGGCGTCCCAGCCCTTGTGTGCCCAGAGAAGAGCCAGGGATCTTCTTTCTGGTCCTGGGTCCCACTGGGGACACTCCCCATAGGTTTGCATAGACCCTCTGGCCCTGATGATCCAGGAAGATCAGATCATAATATGTGGGGTAGAAACGAGTGTGTATGTAAAAAAAAAAAAAAAAAAAAAGTTGATGTCTTATTCCATCTGCTTTTTTAGGCCATAAACACTGAGAGAAACCTTTTTCTTCTTTGCAGCCTGAAGTGATTCAGAACATGACCGAGTTCAAGCGTGGTTTGCCACTGTTTCCCCTTGTGAAACCACATATTAACTTCATGGCTGCAAAACTCTGAAGATTCCCCAAGGGTGGGAGAGTGCAAGTGGATGCATCCCTGGGTCTTCCTGGGGCCAGGGAAACAACCTTGGCCACTTTCATAGTTTCTGGTTCACTATCAGACAGACAAACAGAAAAAAAAGATGTTGTCAAATGTCATTATGTAGAATATTAAAAATCCAAAGTAATTAAATTACAGAATCTTATAGATGTAGAATATTTTTTAAATACATGCCTCTTAAATATTTTAAAATTTTTCTTTTCATTACTGAGAGAAATTTCCCTTATATAACAGTACTTAAAATGATGAATGATATTCCTATAGAATCTTCCTTCCATATTCTGTAAAATAGTCACTTGTCAGAAGAAAATATGTTAGTTTTTGGTTTTGTTTTTCTAAAAGCCTCCTAGGTTGACAGAAAAGGCTTTAAAACCTTTAGAAAGGTAATACCTTTTTAAAAACTGATTCTCAAATTTGCTTTCTACTTGGTGGTTTCATGTAAATCAATGGAGAACATTAACATTTGGCAGATAATGAAAAAAGCAAAATGATTTTCTTTTATTAGTGAAATTGCTGATTATATAAGGCATGGTTTTAATCTTTTTATAAAATTTGAACATGTTTTTTATTCAAACTAGTAAAATGCTGGAAAACCCTAGAACGCCCTACTTATTTACAATGCTAGAAATAGACTTACCCTACATCAGTTTTGTCCCAAACGGAATTTCTCAGGATTACTGTGATTTGTTTCTTTCTGATTGAATTATATTGACATTCTTGTTCATAGTCGGTTTGCAGTGTTCCCTCAGTTTTACCTTTTCCCCTCAACAACATTTGTTGTATTTATTTAATACATAGGGTCAACTTCAGATCCCACTGAGTGTGTGACATGCTTTTCCAACATCAGCTACTCTAAACACTTGTACCTTTTTACTACCATGATATTGCAATCAGTATATGAACCAAAATATTTGCCCCATTATGAATTTAAAAGACAAGTACCAAGCCACCTTTTTGAAGGTATTAAAAATAAAGCCTTGATTCTTAAATAGTGTGATCTCCAGAACACTCTCAAATCCCTTTTTGCTACCAGTCTAATATTGCCTTAAGTGTTAAGTTATTTTTTGAATATATAAATATAAACATAACAAACACAGATAACGACTGGAGTGGACTTTTAAAAAATATTTTTTTCATGAGATACTATTTTAGATGAAATTGTTACTGTAGATTTAACAGCTGTTTTGAAATATTTACTGTTGTTAAAAGTTGCTTCAAGAGAAATTGTGAATATACTTCCACATACAGGCACTGGTACCCGTAAGTGGCCCTGTTCACTAACTCAGGCAAAGTAAAGAATGGCATTTTCAAATGACATTTTACCTCGCTAGGAGTTGATTTGCCAGGACTTTTTTCTGTAGAGTCATGTCTTACAACATCTTAAGTTTTCACTTTTGCCATTTTCCAAATAATCTACATTTGGGGCAAGAATGATATAATCACAACTGTGGAGGCTGCTTTCAAAAGCAGGGCTCCATTTCTACTGTCAGATAAATGTGGTGCTGTAACTGTCTTTTTATCCCTACCTTCAGGAGCTTCCTTGTGATGAAGCCTGTCTTTGTCCATCAGAAGGTGCGTGAGTCATCGCTTCCTTCTGGTTTTATGCATTTGTAGACTATGCAGCTTTTCATCAAACTGCAAAAATAAACAAGAGGGATCTACAATTAGCCCTGAGTGTTTAAATCCACCACTGTAAGAGTAAATAAGCCACCTACCTTCTCTGTGGGAAATTATGTGCTATTGAGTAATTTTTAGCTCTTTTTTAAAAAATGGGTGAAATGTAACTGTCATTTTTATGAGAAAGTCACATGAAGAAATCTGAACAGAATCTCATGTAGTCTTCCAGGAACCTGTGATTGGGGTTCAGTGTGTTCCAGCATTGTCTGGTGTCCAAATTGGATCTAGAGCTACTGTTGGATCACTCAGGCATACTAATGGATTCACTGAAATGGGTCCAGGCTGCAATCCATGAGCAGTAACAGACTACCCCGGATACTGCGTTTTTCTCAGTGCTTAGCAAATGAGATTTGTGGAAAACAAACTAAGTTATTAGTTACTTGTGACTTTAAAAAAAAAAAAAGTCTTCTTTTCAACTAGTTGATGTGGAAGAGAGAGCATGTGACACAGCCAGTATGGTGGAGTGCTAGGGTAATCCTGTTTACAATAAATTGCCTGAATTGAACCTCTGGAGTTTGCATTTGTGTTATTTTTACAATTTTAGTGTCTAGCCTACCTCTCAGCATCCTGATTTGACAACATTTCTTGCTTTCGTTATTCCTAAGGCAGAAAGCAATGAATTAGTTTTTTGAAAAAAAAATCTTTTGAGTGCATCTGGGTGACAGTGATTTAGTCAAATAAATGGGTCAATTTCACACTCATAAGGGTGGATCGCTTTTGTCAAAGGAATCTTGGTGTGAGAGGCTGAGTTCATTGCTGTGCATATTGTCACTGACCCCAAACCCAGGAAGATTTGTCCTTTGCTTTACAGGGAAAAGAGTAAAAAGGGTAGAAAAACAAAATATTTCCTCTACAGCTAGTGTTTCGTCTTCTTGCCACATCTCCAGCAGCAGGCTAGCCAGTTATCTTGTCCAACCCCTGGCCCCTGACACCTTGTTAAGATAATCTTTCTACTAATGTGGTTGCCAGCTGGCCCAGATGGGCATTTCAAGAGGAAATGTGCTCCTTCCTCAGTTTGCAGCCTAGGACCTTGGTGCAGCCCACACAGGCAGCATTGTGCTTGGGGATGACGCAGCGGCCCTAATGAGAGGCCCAGAGCAGCACCCGCTTTTATGGCGTGGGGCAGTTTTCCCCTCGCTCACAGTGCATAGGGGAGTCATCTGAGCTCCTCACCATATACTCTAACATAGCTTCGCAGAATGTTTAGATTTATGGTGAAAACCAAGGATTCTCACTCTCATCCCCATTGTAAGGGTGGTTCCTGCCCTCCTAATCCTTCCCTGGCAGGGCTTCAGACCGGTCTGCCCCTGGACCGCCGTTATTCTGTGCTGTCTACCAAATGAACTTAATTGTCCTTGTCAACCTGAACATCATACACCCCAAGGTTTCTTGTGGCAGTGCCTGTTGGTATTCCTGAATTATTTCTGTTCCCACCCGCGTCCAGCTCTTCAGAGATATTATAGCATTTTGGACCACTCATGCCCTAAATGAACATTAACCTTATAAAGCACTTTACAGATTTCAGACCATCCTGACAGACATCTTCCACAATAATCTTTTGACACAGGACAGTGATTAAAATTGTCTCCGTCATCCCAGGTTTTCAGAGATGGGTATAGTAGACTCAGAAAGGCCAAACAGTTGGCCCAGGACCATTCAGGAAGCACAGATTCAAATCTCCACTCTGATCTTTAAACTCTAGACCTCATTGTTCCATTTCCTGTAATAACAGCTACCAAGTCCATTAACATACTGTGGGACAGAGTACAAAGGCATTTGCTTTTCTTTCTTTTTTTTTTTTTTTTTTAAGGGCATTGGCTTTTGCATTTATATGAAACTTCACCATTCTCACATGCACCTTCTTACTTACTATCCCAACCTTTGCCTGTTTTGGAGAGACTGAGACCAGACCTCACAGTTGAGGCCCCAGTCCAGTCCACCATGGTTTCCACTCTGCTGGGCCACCTTGTGGCCAATATTAACTACTGCCTGCAGGGTCTACCTATCAGGGTTGATCCAGACCCATGCCTCCTGGCCTGCTAAACTCTGAAATCATTTCAGGCTCTCCTGGTGTCCCTGGAGTGATGAGAGTATCTGGAATTCTTCAAGAAATTCAGAAAAGGGGTGTGAAGAGTAGTAGTCAAGTTCACCTGTGGCCCCACCACATTTAGATCATTTTTTGCAGTCTTTTCTGTGTGTAGAGGAGGGGGTCATATATTCAGTGTCACAACTTTTTCCTTAAATAGTCTATAATGAAATTGTTCCACATAGATACTCCTGAGGGAAAAATGTGATCTTGGTTTTTTTGTTGAGTGTTTGGTGTCCTGTACTGTAGTTTATTAAATCCTCTTTGTAGGATGTTGAAGGTGTTTTCAAACTTTGATCCATGATCCTTGTGCTGAATATGTGTGTGATTTCCTGGTTATTTCTTTAAATTGCTGGGTTATAGAATATGAATATTAACCTTTTTCAAAAATTTTTTATCTATAGAAAAAGTTGTGAAAATAATAAAATAAATTCTCATGTATCGTTACCCCATATTCACCAGTTTTATGCCTGCTATGTATTGTTCCCTCCCTCTTTTAAGTAGGTTGCAGACATCACGACTCCTTACCCCTCAGTTTGTCGCCAAGTATATAACAAAGTCAGTGTGTAGTAAGGAATTTGGCCTGACCCAAAGGAAGCCCCGGCCTTTGTCCCCTTTGTATTTGTTTAGATACAGTATGCTGGTAAACTTGACAAATGAGATAGATAAATTTCTTGAAAGACACAAATTACCAAAACAGACATGAAAAGAAATAGAAAGTTTGACTATCCCCGTATCTTTAAGAAATTGAATTACTGTTATTCCCACACAGAACATTCTAGGCTCAGATGTCTTCATTAGTGAATTCTATCAAACATTTAAGTATAAAATTATACCATCTTATGTAACATTTTAGAAAACAGGAAGAAACCCTATTAACAAAATATTAACAATTTGAATCCAGCAATGTATAAAAAGGAATTTTTATACAGTTGATTTTCAAATATACAAACCTTATTTGATGACAAAGTGAGGTTTTCTCAGGAATGCAAGGTAAGTATAATATTTGAAAATCAATTAGTATTATTTACCATAGTAACAAAATTGAAGGAAAAAACATTTAAAAAGTTCAGTAAAAGCATTTTGCAAGGTTCATCATAAAAGCTCTCAGCAAATGAATAGAAGGAAACTTTTTCAATGTAATAAAGGAAACTTATAGAATACCTACTGGTAACATCATATTTAAGGATATAATATTGAACACTCCCCCACCCCACCCCAAGACCTGCACCAAGATGAGGATGTATGCTTTTACTAGTATTCATACTTGTATTTGAGGTTTTAGTTGGTGAAGTAGATTGGAAAGGATGCGGTACAACTGTCTAGTCACAGATTAGCACATACAAAAAAAAAAAATTCCTAAGGGCCAAAAAAAAAAAAAAAAAAAAAGCTACTACTACTAATTTAAAAGGTTGCAGGAGATAAATCAACATTAAATCAATTGCGTATCAGGGCACCGGGGTGGTTCAGTCGGTTAAGTGTCTGACTCTTGATCTCAGCGCAGTTCATCATCTCATAGTTTATGAGTTCAAGCCCCACATTGGGCTCTGCGTTGGTGGCACAGTGGACCATGCTTGGGATTCTCTCTCCTCTCTGCCCCTCCCCCCCCCCCCCCCCAGCTTGTGTGCTCGCTCTCTCTCAAATAAACTTAAAATTTTTTTTTTGAAAAAAATCATTAGTAGTAAATTTATTCATTTATTTTTAAGAAAGTTTTTTTAATTGTTTAACGTTTATTACTTCTTTTTTTTATATATGAAATTTATTGACAAATTGGTTTCCATACAACACCCAGTGCTCATCCCAAAAGGTGCCCTCCTCAATACCCATCACCCACTCTCTCCTCCCTCCCACCCCCCATCAACCCTCAGTTTGTTCTCAGTTTTTAACAGTCTCTTATGCTTTGGCTCTCTCCCACTCTAACCTCTTTTTTTTTTTTTTTTTCCCTTCCCCTCCCCCATGGGTTCCTGTTAAGTTTCTCAGGATCCACCTAAGAGTGAAACCATATGGTATCTTTCTCTGTATGGCTTATTTCACTTAGCATCACACTCTCCAGTTCCATCCACATTGCTACAAAAGGCCATATTTCATTTTTTCTCATTGCCATGTAGTATTCCATTGTGTATATAAACCACAATTTCTTTATCCATTCATCTGTTGATGGACATTTAGGCTCTTTCCATAATTTGGCTATTGTTGAGAGTGCTGCTATAAACATTGGGGTACAAGTGCCCCTATGCATCAGCACTCCTGTATCCCTTGGATAAATTCCTAGCAGTGCTATTGCTGGGTCATAGGGTAGGTCTCTTTTTAATTTTCTGAAGAACCTCCACACTGCTTTCCAGAGTGGCTGCACCAATTTGCATTCCCACCAACAGTGCAAGAGGGTTCCCGTTTCTCCACATCCTCTCCAGCATCTATAGTCTCCTGATTTGTTCATTTTGGCCACTCTGACTGGCGTGAGGTGATACCTGAGTGTGGTTTTGATTTGTATTTCCCTGATAAGGAGCGACGCTGAACATCTTTTCATGTGCCTGTTGGCCATCCAGATGTCTTCTTTAGAGAAGTGTCTATTCATGTTTTCTGCCCATTTCTTCACTGGGTTATTTGTTTTTCGGGTGTGGAGTTTGGTGAGCTCTTTATAGATTTTGGATACTAGCCCTTTGTCTGATATGTCATTTGCAAATATCTTTTCCCATTCCGTTGGTTGCCTTTTAGTTTTGTTGGTTGTTTCCTTTGCTGTGCAGAAGCTTTTTATCTTCATAAGGTCCCAGTAATTCACTTTTGCTTTTAATTCCCTTGCCTTTGGGGATGTGTCGAGTAAGAGATTGCTACGGCTGAGGTCAGAGAGGTCTTTTTCTGCTTTCTCCTCTTGGGTTTTGATGGTTTCCTGTCTCACATTTAGGTCCTTTATCCATTTTGAGTTTATTTTTGTGAATGGTGTGAGAAAGTGGTCTAGTTTCAACCTTCTGCATGTTGCTGTCCAGTTCTCCCAGCACCATTTGTTAAAGAGGCTGTCTTTTTTCCATTGGATGTTCTTTCCTGCTTTGTCAAAGATGGGTTGGCCATACGTTTGTGGGTCTAGTTCTGGGGTTTCTATTCTATTCCATTGGTCTATGTGTCTGTTTTTGTGCCAATACCATGCTGTCTTGATGATGACAGCTTTGTAGTAGAGGCTAAAGTCTGGGATTGTGATGCCTCCTGCTTTGGTCTTCTTCTTCAAAATTCCTTTGGCTATTCGGGGCCTTTTTTGGTTCCATATGAATTTTAGGATTGCTTGTTCTAGTTTTGAGAAGAATGCTGGTGCAATTTTGATTGGGATTGCATTGAATGTGTAGATAGCTTTGGGTAGTATTGACATTTTGACAATATTTATTTTTCCAATCCATGAGCAAGGGAATGTCTTTCCATTTCTTTAAATCTTCTTCAATTACCTTCATAAGCTTTCTATAGTTTTCAGCATACAGATCCTTTACATCTTTGGTTAGATTTATTCCTAGGTATTTTATGCTTCTTGGTGCAATTGTGAATGGGATCAGTTTCTTTATTTGTCTTTCTGTTGCTTCATTGTTAGTGTATAAGAATGCAACTGATTTCTGTACATTGATTTTGTATCCTGCAACTTTGCTGAATTCATGTATCAGTTCTAGCAGACTTTCGGTGGAGTCTATCGGATTTTCCATGTATAATATCATGTCATCTGCAAAAAGCGAAAGCTTGACTTCATCTTTGCCAATTTTGATGCCTTTGATTTCCTTTTGTTGTCTGATTGCTGATGCTATAACTTCCAGCACTATGTTAAACAACAGCGGTGAGAGTGGGCATCCCTGTCGTGTTCCTGATCTCAGGGAAAAAGCTTTCAGTTTTTCCCCGTTGAGGCTGATGTTAGCTGTGGGCTTTTCATAAATGGCTTTTATGATCTTTAAGTATGTTCCTTCTATCCCGACTTTCTCAAGGGTTTTTATTAAGAAAGGGTGCTGGATTTTGTCAAAGGCCTTTTCTGCATCAATTGACAGGATCATATGATTCTTCTCTTTTTTGTTGTTAACGTGATGTATCACGTTGATTGATTTGCGAATGTTGAACCAGCCCTGCATCCCAGGAATGAATCCCACTTGATCATGGTGAATAATTCTTTTTATATGCCGTTGAATTCGATTTGCTAGTATCTTATTGAGAATTTTTGCATCCATATTCATCAGGGATATTGGCCTGTAGTTCTCTTTTTTTACTGGGTCTCTGTCTGGTTTAGGAATCAAAGTAATACTGGCTTCATAGAATGAGTCTGGAAGTTTTCCTTCCCTTTCTATTTCTTGGAATAGCTTGAGAAGGATAGGTATTAACTCTGCTTTAAACGTCTGGTAGAACTCCCCTGGGAAGCCATCTGGTCCTGGACTCTTATTTGTTGGGAGATTTTTGATAACCGATTCAATTTCTTCGCTGGTTATGGGTCTGTTCAAGCTTTCTATTTCCTCCTGATTGAGTTTTGGAAGAGTGTGGGTGTTCAGGAATTTGTCCTAACGTTTATTACTTCTTAGAGACAGAGCATGAGTAGGTGAGGGGCAGAGAGAGAAAAAGGGAGACACAGAATAGGAAGCAGGCTCCAGGCTCTGAGCTGTTAGCACAGAGCCTGATTCAGGGCTTGAACTCACAAACTGGTGACCTGAGCCGAAGTTGTACACTTAACCAACTGAACCACCCAGATGCCCAGGGGTAAATTTTTTTAAATATGAAAACCTGTACACTGAAAACTTCAAAACATTACTGCAAGAAATGTTTAAAAGACTTAAAGAATATATGTGTCACATCCAAGGATTGGAAGACAGTATATATATTTTTAAGTTTGTTTATTTTGAAAGAGGGAGAGAGAGAATCCCAAGTAGGCCCCATGCTGTCAGCTCAGAGCCCAACATGGGGCTCAATACCATGAACCAAAATCAAGAATCAAACACTTAATCGACTGAGCCATCCAGGAGCCCCTGGATGGGCTCTCTCTCATTTTGAGAGAGAGAGCACAGCCGGGGAGAAGCAGAGGGAAAGGTAAAGAAAGAATCCCAAGCATGGTCCACACTGTCCTGTGGAGCCTAATGCTGGGCTGAAACTCACTAACCCAAGATCATGACCTGAGCTGAAACCAAGAGTTGGACACTTAACTGAGTCACCCAGGTGCCCCCAGGAAGACTGCTTTGTTTTGTTTTGTGTATTTTTGAGACAGAGAGTGTGTGAGCAGGGGAGGGCAGAGAGAGAGGGAGACACAGCATACAAAACAAAATCCTCAGGCTCCAAGCTCCGAGCTGTCAGCACAGAGCCCAACGCAGGGCTCAAACTCAATGGACCACAAGACCATGACCTGAGCTGAAGTCAGACACTTAACCGACTGAGCCACCCAGATACCCCTCTAAGACAGTATTTTTAAGGTATCTGTTCTCCCCCATTGATTCTAAGCAATGCTTACCAAAATCCCAGCAGGCTTTTTGGGCAGATATTTATGAATTGATTTTGAAGTTTACATGGACATAGCAAAGAATCTTGAATAGCTAAAATAATTCTGGAAAAGAAGAACAAAGTTTTTCTCTCTGATAGCAAATCTTACATAAAACTATAGTAATCAAGATAGTGTGGTATTTGGCTAAGGATAGACCTATATATCAATGGAGGAGAATAGAGAGTGTACAAGTAGATCCTCGGGTTGATTTCAAATGATTTGACAAAAATGCCATGGAAATTCAATGGGAGAAAAACTGTCTTTTCAACAATGGTTGAACAATTAGATATCTTTATGGGGGAAAAAACTGAACCTCAAATCTTACCCCACAGTATATACAAAATTAACTCAAAAAAGACTTAAACAAAAACTAAAAATATAAAACTTCTATGGGGCAACATAGAAGAAAATATTTTTGAAGTTTGGTAGACAAAACTTTCTTAGAGTGCAAAAGGCACTAACCATCAAAGAAAAAATGGACAAATCGAAGCTTTTCAAGTTTGAAAACGTCTTCTGTTTAAAAGATACACATAAAGAAAATAAAAAGCGACTGACTGGGAGGAAGTATTTCCAACACTTGAAGTCAGACAAAGTACTTATATATAAGAATACGTAAGAAGAGTGCCTGGCTGGCTCAGTCAGTGGAGCCTATGACTCTTGATATCCAGGTTGTGAGTTCAAGACCCACACGGGGTGTACTGATTACCTAAAAATAGAATCTTAAAAAAAAAAGACTACATAAGAAACTGTTAAAATCAGAAGATAAAATTCTGGTAAAAGAGTCAAATAGATTCTTCACTAAAGGAGATGTAGTCAATGGTCAATTTGTACATGAAAAGACACCCAACACCATTAGTCCTCAGGGAAATGCAAATTAATACTGATAGGCAAAGCAAAACTACAGAGAGAAGATCAGTGAGTGCCTGAAGGCTGTAATTAGGAGGTAAGATCAAAGGACATAAAACTTTTAAGAGAAATGGAAATGTTCTATATCAATAAAAAGCTGGAAGACATATTTTTTTTTAAACGTTTATTTATTTTTGGGACAGAGAGAGACAGAGCATGAACGGGGGAGGGGCAGAGAGAGAGGGAGACACAGAATCGGAAACAGGCTCCAGGCTCTGAGCCATCAGCCCAGAGCCTGACGCGGGGCTCGAACTCACGGACCGCGAGATCGTGACCTGGCTGAAGTCGGAGCTTAACGACTGCGCCACCCAGGCGCCCCTGGAAGACATATTTTTGAAACAACCAAAATGAGATACAATTCCATGCAGACTAGAAGAACTAAAATGAGAAATACTGACAATACCAAGTGAGGGCTTCTAGTGTGTTTGTTTCGTTGTTTGCTTTTGGTGTGTGTGTGTGTGTGTGTGTGTGTGTGTGTGTGTTTAGAGAGAGCACAAGTGGGAGAGAAGAGCAGAGGGAGAATCTTAAGCAGGCTCCATACTCAGTGCAGAGCCTGCCCTGGGCTCAATCCCACGACCCTGGAATCACGACCTAAGCCAAAATCAAGAGTCAGATGCTCAACCGACTGAGCCACCCAGATGCCCCTCTACTGCGTATTTTTAAAAAACAACAAAATATTTATTTTCCTGCTATGGAGTAGATGCACTTGTTCTTGTAGCAAAAGGTCATATTTTGGAGAATATTTTGGAGCAGCTTTTGACAAATGTAAGGTATGGTGAGTTAGAGTTGATAATGGAAATATTTTATTAAAGTTAACATTAGAAACCAAGTGTTAATAGTTCCACTTGATGAAATGGCTGATAGGAAGAGATTTTCGGGACAACTTGAAATTCTGTTAGTGCTCAAAATGGTTTGTAAGGCAAGTGTGTTACAATTATTCTAAATACCCTATAGGAGATTATTAGCCAAAGAAATCCTGCTGTGAAGTCTTTTTTGTAAAGGGAATGGTATGTTTCAATACTTAGAATAATCACTTTCAGTCTATTTTACAAGTTTAAAATTTTATTTTTTTTTAATCACAGAAGGCTATATCTGTATGTGCTAGAAGTCATTTAGCAAGTACTTAACAAATACTATTTATTTATTTTTAACGTTTATTTATTTTTGAGAAAGAGCAGGAGCAGAGGAGGGCAGAGAGGGAGATGGACAGAGAATCCGGAGCGAACTCCACACTGACAGCAGTGAACCCGATATGCGGCTTGATCTCATGAACCATGAGATCATGACCTGAGCTGAAGTCAGACGCTCAAACAACGGAGCCACCCAGGTGCCCCAAGGCTGTTAAAATCGAGCTTTCTGGGCTCAGACCTTGTTTGCAGCAACATGGCTAAACCCACCAAGAAGGTCAGAATTGTCCGTAAATACAGGACCCATTACGGTGCCTCCCTCAGGAAAATGGTGAAGAAGATGGAAAAAAGCCAGCACACCAAGTACATTTGCTTCTTCTGTGCAAAACCAAGATGAAAAGATGAGCTGTGGGGATCTGGCATTGTGGTTCCTGCATGAAAACCGTAGCTGGTCGTTCCTGGACCTACATCGTCATTTCTGCCATCATCAGCTCTTTCCCTGGCTCTCAGTAGTGAACAAAATCTGTCTTCATCACTTTAAAGCCCGGCTTCATTTATCTTTGACAGCCTCATGGTATGGACTTCGATCTTCAGCCAATCATGGGAATCTAAATTCAGATACATTATTTCTATGCAATTTATACACCAACTCAGTAGTATAACGATTGATGGTTGCCAGTCCTGAGAAAACGTAGGGCAGTTTGGCTAGTGGCCTAGGAAGTATGTGGCTCAAGAATGCAATTTTATACTCAGACTTAACTCCCTGGTATTATGACTCCCCATATCATTTGAGGACTCTCTTTGTCCTTGGATGATCATTCTTAAACGTATTTGACTATGAGTGACCATTCACAACATTAAAAATCATTCTTGAGATACCATATGCACATGGATTATTTCTTTTAAAAAGTTACAACTCATCTTTGAAATTTTAATAGGAAATAGAGATTTTAAAATCTAGTCTAAGATAAAATATGTGGGAGTTTCAAGACATACATACCATTGATTGAGGAAGATTCAGTAGACCAGAGGTTAGAAACTGGCCTGTCACCTGTTTTGTCAATGAAGTTTTGTGAACCATAGTCATGCCCGAGATTTACACTGATATTTATTTACATTATGCCCATTTATTGATGATGACTTTCAGGTTATGATGGCAGAGCCTAGCAGTTGTGACAGAAACCCTATGGTCTGCAAAGCCTAGATACCACGTGGCTTTTTACAGAAAAAGTTAGCCAGGCCCTGCGATAGACCAGCCATCATAGAAATGCCAGTTGCTAAGTGCCGTGTATACACGAGGTGCCAAATGTGTGTGTTCATCATCAGGTGGTCTTTCCTGCCACTTCCTGGCGTATTCTTCTGGATTAAATGAGGTAGCACCACAGCGTCAGGCACACAGGTATGTTTATTGAGCTTTATTGTTTATTGAGTTTACTGTTCTCATGTGTGGCACACTTATTTTTAAAGGCAAATTATGACAAAGTGAGAGGAATGACCTAAAAGTATAATATTTTAAAAGGAAATTTCGATTAAATGTTAGCAGTGCTAACAACATCTGTTAATTCAAAACATCACTATCTGTGGGAAATGTTTTGGGAAGCACTGCCCTAGATCCTTGCTACTCAAAGTATGGGCATCACCTGGGAACTTGCTAAAAATGTAAGGATCTTGGGCCCTACCCCAGAATACTTTTATTAACAATAATTAATAACTATTAGTCTGCATTTTAAAAAGAAGCCCAGGGGATGGGGTGCCTGGGTGGCTCAGTCTGCTGAGCGTCCGACTTTCAGCTAAGGTCACGATCTCACCACTTGTGGGTTCGGGCCCCGCGTCGGGCTCTGTGCTGACAGCTCAGAGCCTGAAGCCTGTTTTGGATTCTGTGTCTCCCTCACTCTCTGCCCCTCCCCCGCTTGCACTCTGTGACTCTCTCTCTTGAAAATAAATAAAAACATTAAAAAAATTTTTTTAAAACGAACAAGAAACCCAGGTGAGTCATCTGTACAATGAAGTTGGAGGAGAACTACCAGGTTTGTGTCATCCATGAAAACTCTCCCACTGAGGCAAAAAAACACAAGGAAGATTTAATTTTCATAAAACTATTTTTTTAATATCCTATTTTGGTTTTTTTAGCTTTTTTATTGAATTGCGTAAAAATGGTATATAGCTCAATGAATTATCACAAAGTGAACACACCCCAGGTAATGATAACGCAGGGCAAGAAATATATCATCCTTTCTTTCCCCTTTGCAGTCTCTCTCTCTCTCTCTCTCTCTCTCTCTCTCTCTCTGTCTCTCTCTCTCTCTCTATTACCTAGAGTAGCAACCACTTTTGTCTTCTTATGGCCTAGATTAGTTTTGCCTCATTTGGGCTTAATGTAAACAAAAAAATTTTTAAATACGCGTCTGATTTTGTACAACATTGCATTGGTCACATTTACACATCTATTGTGTGTAGCCATAGTTTTTCCACTTTTATTGTTATATAGTATTCCATTGTATGACTATATCATAATTTACTTACCCATTCTACTGAAGGACATTTAGGTTTCCAGTTTAGGGTTACTTATAAATAACAGTGCTATAAACATTTTTTTTGAGAGTTGAGAGAGAGAGAGAAAGTGCACGCACATGCGAGCAAGTCAGCAGGGGAGGGGCAGAGAGAGAGGGGGAGAAAGAGAATCCCAAGCAGGTCGATGCCCATCGTGGAGGCTGACCAGGGCTCATCCTGTGAGATCATGATCGGAGCTGAAATCACGAGTCGGACACTTAACAGACTGAGCCACCCAGGAGTCCCTGCTATAAACACTCTTCAACATGTCTTTGGGTACACGGGGGTGCATTTCTGTGGGTGTCTCTAGGAGTGAAATTGCTACGTTGTGTATGCATATTCGACTTTAAGAGACGCTGCCAAACCATTTTCCAAAGTGGTTGCACCAATTTACACTCTTACCAGCCGGGTGTGAGAGTTGCAGCTCTTTGCCATCGCTTGGTATCGTCAGTCTTTCCAATTTGGGCCATTGTGTTGGGTGTGGAAGGTGTGCCCACTGCGGCTTGAGTTTTTATTTCTTTGAATATTAATGAGGTTGAGTCTTTTCATATGTTTACTATTTCAAGAATCCCTTTTGTGAAGTCTCTTGCCAATTTATTATCACGTTGTCAGTCTTTTTCTTAGTGAGTTACAGGAGTTGTATATATTCTGGTTATGAGCTCTTTTGTCTGTTGGATGCCTTGCAAGTATTATTTCTTACTTCTGGCTTCCCTTTCACTCTTTTCATAGTATTTCTATTTCTAATTGTTTTCAGTCAGAGTCAGAACCACCAGTCAACCACTGCCAGGAGCAAACTTGATCTTTTTTTGTTTTTAGGTTTATTTATTTATTTTTGGTAATCTCTACACCCAATGTAGGGCTTGAACTCACGACCCCGAGATCAAGAGTCGCATGCTCTTCCAAATCAGCCAGCCAGATGGCCCAGAACTTGATCTTTTTAATAACTGAATTTTTTATCAGTAATGCATGTAGCATGATGAAGGCTGAGCTGCTATCCATGGGAATTAGTTTGAGAGGCTTTTTAAAAAGATAGCAAGCTGAAAAGGAAGATGATTCTGGTAATGTAAGATTTAAGCAAAAAGATGAAAGGAGGGGTGCCTGGGTGGCTTGATTTCAGCTTGGGTCATGGTCTTGTGGTTTGTGAGTTCAAGCCCCAAGTCGGGCTCCACACTAACAGTGTGGATGGAGCTTCCTTGGGATTCTCTCTTTCTCTCCTTCTCTCTCTGCCCCTCCCTCATCTCAATCTCTCTCTCTCTGTCTCAAAAATAAGTAAACATTAAAAAAAAAAAAAAGATGAAAGGAAAAGCAGGGTCTGAGGGGGCAACTACGATATTCTAGGACTTTGTGTTCTTACGGGAGTATTATCACTCACGGGAAGAAAAAAATGCTCATTTAAATTTTTATTTTATTTTATTTTAGAGAGAAAGAGGGAGAGAAAGCCAGCAAGTGTGAATGGGGGAGAGGGGCAAAGGGAGAGAAAAGAGAGAATCTCCACACTGAGTTTGGAGCCTGACATGGGGGCTTGATCCCACAACCCTGGGATCATGACCTGAGCTGAAATCAAGAGTCGGACCTCAACCAACTGAGCCACCCAGGTGCCCAAGAAAAACAATACTCATTTTAACATGTTCTTGAGAGAATTAAATGAGAAAATATGTAATAAAGTTTTCAGCAAATACCTAACATCAAAATCAGATTGAAACTACTACAATCTGATTTTGTGTGTGGCACATGTGTCTTAGCACATTCAGCCTCTTACACAGAGTAACACAGGAAGTAATTTAGACTTCTTATATTCTTTTTTTTATTATTATTATTAAAAAAAAATTTTTTTAACATTTATTTATTTTTGAGACAGAGAGAGACAGAGCATGAATGGGGGAGGGGCAGAGAGAGAAGGAGACACAGAATCGGAAGCAGGCTCCAGGCTCTGAGCCATCAGCCCAGAGCCTGACGCGGGGCTCGAACTCACGGACCGCGAGATCGTGACCTGGCTGAAGTCGGACGCTTAACCGACTGTGCCACCCAGGCACCCCTAGACTTCTTATATTCTTGGCAACACTTGCCACTTTCCCCTCTGGAAGGTGGGAAAAGGTCTCTGGAAGAGTACAGAATAGATTACCTGAATAGATTACTCTTTTTCCTTTATGGAAATTTTATAGGAGGAATGTCCACTATTTACCAATTTACAGCTTCTCTTCCTCCGTGGTTCTTAACTTTAGTTGCACATTAAAAGTACCTACGTATCTTTTTTTTTTTTTTTTTTTTTTTTTTTTAGATTTTACTTTTAGGTGATCTTTATACTCAACATGGGGCTTGAACTCATGACCCCAAGATCAAGAGTCACATGCTCTACCAACTGAGCCAACCAGACAACCCCACCTACATACCTTTAAGAAATACTGAAGGGGCACCTGGGTCCGACTCTTGATTTCAGCTCAGGTCATGATCCCAGGGTCATGGGCTCAAGCCCCATGACAGGCTCTGCGCTGAGCATGGAGCCTGCTTGAGATTTTCTCTTTCTTTCTCTCTTTCTCCCTCTCCTTCTGCCCTTCTCCCCCACTCAGACTAGTTAGCTCTCTCTCTCTAAAATTAAAAAAAAAAAAAAAAATTCTGAAGCCTGGTCCTTTCCCAGACCGGACTGAATTGGTCTGGGGAGGAGCCTGGTATCCTGATTGTTTATAAGCCCCACTGGTGATCCTGAAGTGCAGCAGGCTTGAGAACCATGGCTGACGTTGCAAAGATGGGTTTGTCCGCCAGATGGAGACAAAGCACTTCTCTGTGCAAAAGGCTCCACACATATAAAACCCATTCTCTGACTTTACATCTGTACCAGCTCCAATTTATGTAATGTACCAAGCAGGGCAAACATGTGGGAAGATAGGTAAAATTATCCATGGTACCGTTGCTTGCCAACCAAAGATATTCTTGCCACCACTGGGGAAAATTCCAGGAACCAATTTAAAAAATAACATGTGGCTAAAAATATATTCTATTCCCCCAATTACCTGAGCTAGCATCTAGAAATATTTTCTATCCTTTCTGAGTTCATTTTAATAAAATAGACCATATGAGCCGACACCAAGACTGAAAATAAAAAAGGATAGGAATACAATAATAGAGTGGAAATTTTTGAAATATGACCACCCCCAAAATTACACAAATAGAAATTGACATCCGTATGAGTAAATTAGCTTAAGGTATGTTCACAGGATTTTAAGAAATATGTAGATATAATAATGTAACTTACATTTATTCCTAAGTCTGAAATACTTGATTGGCAAGTCTTGGCTTTCATTTCTCCCATTTCTAAGCTCTATCATAGAAGCTTGAAAAGCTACAGGTTTGATTGCTGTCCTCTTGTAGCTGCAGATGGTCAGTGAGATGTAGGTAAAAACCAATGAGGAGGGCTTCCCTTCCAGAATAAAACGACAAAGACATAATCCAAGAAATTTCTTTTCTCCCTTATTCCTCCTTGTTCCTGCCCCCATCTTCTTGGGGATACAGAACTTGTAGGTGAAACAATTATCACTGTCCACGAGATGACAAGTATGAAGACAAAGCCAAGATAACTAAGGAAGACAGGCAGGAGGAGCCTGGATCCTTCCTTGATGAACATTATCTGAGCCAAAATGCATAATTGAATGTATTACCTGACTATAGAGTACATGTTTTCAACAGAATGAGCTAGAAAGTCTAGGAAATCCCCCCATCCCACTTGGCATAGCCTGAGATTTCTTCAGGGTACCACAAGGTCAAAGCACACAGAACCCTGCTGTGACTGAACACACAATCAACAGAATAGAAAAAATAAACCATAGAGTAACAGGCAACAGGTGTTTATATCAACATAGGCCTAAGTTGGTCTTAAGGATAGATGACTAACAACAGTATCTAGTTGGGAAAAGAACTGGGAAGGAGTAAGATTTCTACATTTGATTGAGCAGAATGACATTTTGCTATTTGATGGCCAGGATATTCAGGACAATTATTCTTCGGCCCAGAACGGGAGGATTTCATGGAGGAGAATTTCACAGAATTCAGGGGCTGTTTAGAGAACCCTCAGGCAAAATAGGGGGAAAGACATTATAGGCATATAATGTTGCCTTGGGAAGGTCATTAAGGCACAGGTGGGCCCTCCCTGGGGCACAACCTTGAAATGTGTCCCTGAGCTGTGTCATATGCCAGCTCTGTGAGCAGCCCAGGGGGCAGTGACAGTGTATGTCTAGAAGACAAAGGTAATTGACTAGGAAGGAGGAGGAAGTAAATCCCTTTAAATGTGTAACAGTCATGAGGGTTGGTCCCTGAGGCTCTTCTCACTTTCATACTTTATTACTTGCTAGAAACTCACATCTTTATATCCAAACCTATTCTGACCCCAAGATTCAAACTCATTTCCTGCTGCCTCTGATTATCCACACCAGGATCATTTCAGACTGGCCGTGTCCAGAAGGGAACTCATTCAATTGGTGTCTTTTTTCCTGTATGCTCCCATTCTCATTATATATATATAGATAGATACTATCTATCTATTTACCACTATTTAATTACTACTTACTGTGTGCTGACTCTGTGCCACCCCCACAGCCAGTGCTGGTGACGCCAGGGCCTGCAGACCTCACGTGGTTCTGCCCCTACATTTTCAGTCCAAGAGGTAGGCTGCTACTGAACAAGTAAGCACACAACATTGACATATTTCAATCTGTGATGACAAAGGAAGGCACACAGGATGCAGTCTGAGATTAGGGGAACTTTATGTCTCTTTCAGCAAAAATTTCACTCACCTCGTCACCCAAGCTAGAAAACCAGGCTTCATTCTTACCCTTCCCCCTTACCATTCATACACAACCAACCACGTCTCTCCTATTTGATCTTGTAAATACTTCTCAAACCCCAAACCTCTTTCCCTTCCTGATTACCCTCGGCAAGACTGTCTCTGTCTTCTGTATGGACCATGCACTGCTGATGCCAGACTTTGTACACTTTTCCCCTTGCCCTGCACTCCACCCCCATCCCTTCCCAGACTGCTCCAGACAGCGTTATCCAAAACCTGCATCTGACCGTGCTGCGTTTCTGCCTAAAGCTTTTCTAGAGGTTTCCCATTTTATGTCAAAAATCAACCCACTTTTTAAAAATTAATAGATTTTATTTTGGGGGGAGTAGTTTTAGGTTCATAGAAAAATTGGGCAGGAAGTACAGATTCCAGAATATTACATTCTCCCCCATCCCACCCCCAGCGTGATTTAGTTTATTATTAACTTCTCACATTAGTGTGGACATTTGTTATAACTGATGAATCAGTATTCATTCATTATTATTAAAGTCCAGAGTTAACATTAAGGTTCACTCGTTTGTGTTGGATATCCTTTGTACAAAGAGTTTTTGTACAAACACGTGTCCATCATTACAGAACCAAACAGAATAGTTTCACTACCCTAAAAATCCCGTGTTCTATCTATTCATCTACCCCTCCCCCAGAACCTCTCTCAACCACTGATCATTTTCTATCTCTAAAGTTTTGCCTTTTCCAGAGTGTCATAGTTAGGATAATACAGTATGTAGTCTTCAGAATGGCTTCTTTCACCTAACAATATACATTTACGTTTCTTCCAAGTCTTTTTTGGGCTCAATTTCTTTTTGGTTCATTTCTTTTTATTGCTGAATAATACTCCATTATTGGATGTACCACAGTTTATCCATTCACCTGTTAAAGGACATCTTGGCTGCTTCTAACTTTGGGAAATTATGAGTAAGACTGCTGTAAACATGCATGTGCAGCTCTTTGTGTGGAATGAGTTTTCATCTGGGGAACTACCAAAGAGCATGACTGCAGAATCATACAGTAAAACTATGTTTAGCTTTGTAAGCAACTATCGATCTAGCTTCCAAAGTGGCCATCCTCTTTCACTCTTCCCACCAGCAATAATAGAGCTCTTGTGGCTCTATTTTCAGGCCAGCATTTGGTGTTCTCAGTGTTTGGATTTTAGCCATCCTAATAGATGTATAGCAGTATCTCATTGTTTTAGTTTGCAGTTTCCTGATGACATTTGATGTTGAGCATATTTTGATCTGCTATTTGCCTTTTTTGGTAAGGTATCTGCTCAAATGTTTTGTCCACTTTCTTTTCTATTTTTAATGTTTATTTTTTAGAGAGGGGACAGAGTGCAAGCCGAGGAGGAGCAGAGAGAGAGGGAGACACAGAATCTGAAGCAGGCTCCAGGCTCTGAGCTGTCAGCACAGATCCCGATGCAGGGCTAGAACCCATGAACTGTGAGATCATGACCTGAGCTGAAGTCTGACGCTCAACCGACTGAGCCACCCAAGCGCCCCGAGGATTGCTTGTTTTCTTATTACTGAGTTTCAAGAGTAGTTTGTACATTTTGGTTATAAATCCTTTACCAGATATGTGTTTGGCCAGATATTTGCCAGGTATTATTACTGGATATTTTCTCCCTGCCTGTAGGTCGTCATTTCATTCTCTTAATGGTGTCTTTCACAGAACAGACAGTTTTAATTTTAATGCAGTCCAACTTATCAACTTTTTCTTTCATGAATCTTGTTTTGGGTTTTGTATGTAAAAAACTTATTGGGGCGTCTGTGAGTTCAAGCCCTGCATCGGGCTCTGTGCTGACAGCTCAGAGCCTGGAGCCTGCTTCAGATTCTGTGTCTCCCTCTCTCTCTGACCCTCCCCCACTCATGCTCTGTCTCTCTGTCTGTCAAAAATAAATAAAACATTCAAAAAAATTAAAAATAAAATAAAATAAAATAAAATAAAATAAAATAAAATAAAATATAAAAAACTTATTGCCAGCCAAGGTCACCTCAATTTTCTCTTATACTATCATCCAGAAATTTCTGTATTTTACAGTATGAAGTATGGTTCATTTTTAAATTTACTTATTTTTTAGTAATCTCACCAACATTGGGCTCAAACTCATTATTCTGAGATTAAGAGCCACGTGCTTTTTCGGCTGAGCCAGCCAGGTACCCAGTATGGTTCATTTTTAGCTAAATTTTGTCAAAAGTGTAAGTTTTGTGTCTAGATTCAGATTTTTTGGCATGTGAATGTTCAGTTGTTCCAGCACCATTTGTTGAAAAGACCATCCTTCTCCATAGTATTGCCTTTGCCCCTCTGTCAAATACAAGTTGACTATATTGATGTGGCTCTGTTTCTGGGCTCTGTATTCTGCTGCATTAATCTATTTGTCTATTCTTTCACCAATACCACACTGTCTTGATTAATGTAGCTTTGTAACCTCTTGAAATCAGTAGTGTCAATCTTCCAACTTTATTCTTTAATATTGTTGGGGGACACCTTAGTGGCTCAGTCAGTTAAGCGCCTGACTTTGGCTCAGGTCATGATCTCAGAGTTCGTGGGTTTGAGCCCCATGTCAGGCTCTGTGTTGACAGCTCAGGGCCTGGAGCCTGCTTCAGATTCTGTGTCTTTCTCTCTGCTCCTTCTCGGCTCTCTCTCTCTCTCGCTCAAAAATAAATAAAATGTTAAAAAAAATTAAAAAAAAATTTTTTTTGGTTATTCTGGATCTTTTACCTTTTTGTATAATCTTTAGAATCTGTTGTTATTCACAAAGTAACTTGCTAGGATTTTGGTTTTTTTTGTTTTTTTAATTTTTTATAATGTTTTTATTTATTTTTGCGACAGAGAGACAGAGCATCAGCAGGGGAGAGGCAGAGAGAGAGGGAGACACAGAATCTGAAGCAGGCTCCAGGCTCTGAGCTGTCAGCACAGAGCCCGATGCGGGGCTCGAACCCACAGACTGTGAGATCATGACCTGAGCCGAAGTCGGACGCTTAACCGACTGAGCCACCCAGGCGCCCCAACTTGCTAGGATTTTGATTGGGATTGTGATGGATCTATAGATGAAATTGAGAAGAAGTGATATCTTAACAATATAAGTCTTCTTATCCATGAATATGGACTATCTTTCTGCTTATTTAGAACTTCTTTGATTTCTTTCATCAAAATGTACAGAACACTTCACCCAACAATAGCAGAATATACATTCATCTTAAGTACAAATAGAACGTTCTTCAGAATAGATCATATGTTAGTTCACAGATCAAATACCAATAGATTTTAAAAGACTGACATCATACAGAGTATCTTTTCTGATCACAAGGGAATAAAACTGAAAATCACTAACAGAAGAAGAAAGTGGAAAACTCTCAAAGGTTGAGGAAGAAATCACACTGGGAAATTAGGAAATATTATGAGACAAATGAAAATACAATATACCAAAAATTATGGGATACAGCACAATGCTAAGGGAGAAAATGATAGCTATAAATACATATATTAACAAAGAAGAAAGACTCAAATCAATCACCTAACTGTACACCTTAAACAATTAGAAAAAGAAGAGCAAATTAAGCCCAAAGATAACAGAAGGAAGGAAATAATAAAGATAAGAGAGGAGATAAATAAAATGAGAATAGAAAAACCATGGGGCAGGGGGTGGAGAGAAAGAAATGGAGAAAATTAACAAATCCAAAATTTGGTCCTTTAAAAAGATCAACAAAATTTGTGGGCATAGAGTTGTTCATAACTTTCCTCTGTTATCCTTTTAATGTCTGTGGGGTCAGTAGCAATAGCCTCTTTTTCCTTTCTATTAGTAATCTGTGTCCTCTCTCTCTTTTTCTTGGAAAGGAGCCAGTAGCTTGGCTAGGTTTATTGATTTTACTGATCTTTTCAAAGAACCAGCTTTTGGTTTTCTTGATTTTCTCTATTAATTTCCTGTCTTCAATTTCATTGATTTCTGCTCCAATTTTTTTTTTCTGCTTCAATTTTTAAAAATTTATTTTCTTCCATTTACTTTGGATTTAATTTGCACTTCTTTTCTAGTTTATTAAGGTGGGACTTAGATGATAGATTTTAGATCTTTCTTCCTTTCTAATATATGCATTCAGTGCTATAAATGTCCCTCTAAGCACTGCTTTTGCTGCATCCCACAGATGTTAGTAAGTTGTATTTTAATTTTCATTGAGTTCAAAAAATTTTTTAAATTTCTTTTAAGACTTCTTTGACCCGTGTGTTGTTTAACCTTCTACTATTTAGGGATTTTCCAGCTAGCTTTCTGTTATTAGTTTCCAGTTTAATTCCATTGTGTTCTGAGAGCATGCTTTGTTTGATTTCTAGTCTTTCAAATTTGTTAACATGTGTTTTATGCCCAAGAATATGGTCTATCTTGGTGACTGTTCCACATGAGCTTGAGAAAAATGTTATTCTTGCCCTGGTTGAAGTAGTCTATAAATGTCAATAGACCCCATTGATTGATGGTGCTGTTCAGTTCCTTCAACTATAGGCTTACTGCTTTTCTGCCTGCTGGATCTGTCCATTTCTGATAGAGGGGTGACGGAGTCTCCAACTTTAACAGTGGATTGGTTTATTTCTCCTTGCATCTCTACCAAATCTTGGCTCAGCTATTTTGATGCTCTATTGTTAGGTTCAACCACAGTAAAGGTTGTTATGTCTTCGTGGTGAATTGACCCCCTTTTCATTATGCAATGCCTCTCTTTATCCCTGGTAATTTTCCTTGCACTGTCTCGGTCCCGGAAGCCCTGCACTTGGCCACTGCAGAGTCTGGCCTCGGAAGGCTCTTCATCCCTTTTCAAAGGAATGGATTGTCCCTCTTTGTCTGAGGTTGTTTTAGATGACCTGCTGTCATCCACAGAGGAACAGCCAGGAACCAGTCATGAAATGTCAAGAATCGGTGTCAGAATTCCAGGCCTTAATCGCATCCACATCCACTCCCAGAGGGGTCTTTCCCCTTGGCTTACACTCTCCACGTTCTGCAACCACCGCTTGCAGTTCGGCCCAGAGTCTTTTTACCTTCAGTGGGCAACTTGCAAATGAATTTTTCGTTGTGCAAGGTGTCTCCTGGCGCTTCAACGCCTTCTGCAACTCCGCCAAACTCCGCGGCCCCGAGTTCCCAGTCTGAGAGCTGAAGCTGCCGCCAAGAGGACATCTTCATCTGGGCGTGAGGCGGGCGGGCGGGCAGGAGGGCGGCGGGACCGGGCCTCGCGCCCCTAGCGGCGGTTAAGGATATTGACACGTTATGAAACCGCCACTGAGAAAGCCAGTCACCCTGTGGATGTCCACCAGAAACCATTCAATTATCGCAGAAGGACTGGATCTTATTTTGGGTACCTACCTGGCAATCTGTTTAACATTGGAGAAAGAGGTTGAATTTTTTTAATATACTCTTTACCAAAAAAGTGAGAATAACTAATTTCTAGCAATGAGGCTGCAAGTCCAGATTTGTGGGTGGCATTTTGACGTGATTTACTGAGGCACTGAGGTTTTAAGGTGCTGGGACGTGGGCTTAGACTTTGGAGCCAGACAGATGGGTTTGAATTCTGGTCAGACATTTATTATTTGTGCTACCTTAATGCCAATTTCTTTATCTTTAAAGGATGGCTCAATTATGTCTATGCAAAGGGCAGATCGATCTTGGTGAATAATAGTGGACTATTATCAAATTAATCAGATGGCCACCCCAATTTAGCTGCTGCTTCAGATGTCTTTTCACTGTTGAAGCAAACTGACACATTATTTGGTGCCTGGTAATATCTAAGTTGGAAATAATTTACCTCCTGAATGTTTGCTTATATATAAAAATAATACATGTCATTGTAAAGAATTCAAAACATATAAATATAATCAGAAAGAAGAAAGTAAAGGTAGCCTGAAAACTACATCCGAATTACTCACCAGTATTCGGGGAGCCTAGTGGACAAGAGGGCCAGGGGGTCTCACTGTCTGGTGTGCAGATGCTCACTTGTTGCTGTTTTCAGCTCAGCTTGCTGACTCCATAGAAAGCCTTGGGCCCTGAAGTCCAGAGTTTCATTTGTTTGATGAACATCTCCAGAGAGTAAACCTCCAATCTTCTGCCAGTGGGGAGTGAATATAGGCCTCTAACCACTCTGTATTCATACTTCCAGGGACTCCCCCTGATTTTTTACCCACCTGTTCTCTCCCACCACCTCCACCCTACCCCCACCCCATCCAGGGTCCCTGGTGCCTCCAGTTCCGAGCTTGAGAGGGGCCGGCCGCTGCTGTCTTGGGCTTTGGTTTCCTCACGTTTGCTAAAAAGTCACTACTCCTACCTCTTGCTTCCAAAATGTTATTGCTGTTGTCTCCTTGCCACTTCTATTTACCCTTGTGGTTTGACCTTTTAATCTAAGTTATAGGCGGGAGTAGAGGTAAATGTTCATGTCCATTTTTTGATGATTAGAGGGAAGTGTTTCAAAATTCGTACGTTTTACTTCATTATTTAAGTGTAATCCAGTGCCCTAGATCCCTTAGAGCAGAGTAACCATTTTACTGTGTGTGTGTATTGAGGATAAGAAGGCATCAGTGCTAGACTTGGATGCTTAGCGGAACCTTAATTTTATACTATTACTTAATGACAGTTTTAATCTCCCTTACTCCTTTCCCCTCATATTTTATACATAGTTAAGTTTTGAAATCTATTCTTTCACATATTGACATAAAATCTATGTCAAAGTTTTTTTTTCTTTCCAGAAACGAATAGAACCTGCTTTGCCTCAAATGTAAAATTTTTTCAACATACAGTAAGACCTCTTTGTTAAACATGTTTTTGTCCTACTTACATTAAGAAAAACTAAACCTTAGGGCTCAGTCAGTTAAGTGTCAGACTAACCAGCTCTTGGTTTTGGCTCAGGTCATGATCTCATGGTTCGTGAGTTCAAGCCCCACATCAGGCTCCATATTGGTGGCACAGGGCCTGCTTGGGATTCCCTCTCTCTCCTTTTCTCTGCCCCTCCCCTGCTTGCTCTTTGATCTCTCTCAAAATAAAAAAAGAAAAACTAAACCTTAAAAGCTAAGAAAAAAATTGTAAAGAAAATAAAATTTACCAAAGCTCTCACAGATGGAGAGTTATAAAAATAAATCTATAATCATTTCCATTTTTATTCCCTATTTCCTTCTGATAGAATGTAAAAGTGCTTATGTCCATTTATGTGTGTAGTCCAAACAAATAGAACCAACCAATGTTAAGTGCCAATTTAATTCAAATATAGTTGTTTGTTTATTCCAGATTCTCTTAGGTACAAATAATAGAAATGTCCCTCAAACTAACTGGTATTAAAAAGTAATTTGGGGGCGCCTGGGTGGCACAGTCGGTTAAGCGTCCGACTTCAGCCAGGTCACGATCTCGCGGTCCGTGGGTTCTAGCCCCACGTCAGGCTCTGGGCTGATGGCTCAGAGCCTGGAACCTGTTTCCGATTCTGTGTCTCCCTCTCTCTCTGGCCCTCCCCCGTTCATGCTCTGTCTCTCTCTGTCCCAAAAATAAATAAACGTTGAAAAAAAAATTAAAAAAAAAAAGTAATTTGTGGGGAGCCTGGGTGGCTCAGTTGGTTGAGCTTCCAATTTTGGCTCAGGTCATGATCTCACCACGGCTAGTGAGTTCAAGCCTCGCGTCAGGATCTGTGCTGACAGCTCAGAGCCTGGAGCCTCTTCAGATTCTGTGTCTTTCTCTCTCTCTCTCTCTCTTTCTCTCTCTCTCAGCCCCAACCCCACTCACACTCTGTCTCTCAAAAATAAATAAACATTAAAAAAAAATTTTTTTTTTAAAAAAGGTAATTTGCTGGAATACCTGGGAATTCCAAGGGTTTACTCAGCTCTAGTAAGAGCTGGGTCAAGGGGGATGTCAAATGATATTGTCAGGATTTGAGTGTTTATTCTATCACAAATATTGTTTTATAAAATTTTTATATGCTGTTGACAATATTCAAACAAATATCTAAACAAGTGTTTTCATTTAAGGTGGTTCCCTCAGGAGAGTAATTTTTCTCTTGAATTTTCCTTCTGGTAGTGTGCATTAGAGCCGCAGAAAGAAATCAGTCTGGTAATCTCCTAATCATACGACATTTGCTGGGCCCCATTCGATACACTTTTTCTTATGGACAATTGTGTGTATATTGTTTTAAGGCTGCTTAGCATCTGCTGGCCCTTGTATGTCATTGTTGAAAATGACAAATGGTTCCTTCCCTAGGTTCCCTTGCAGCTACAGCATGGTCAGGTGACTTGCATTGACTTGGAAGCAGGAGCCAGGGACTCAAAGAGGTAGGGACTGGGAGCCTCCACTTGGACTGGGTTCCTAGGGCAGTCGTGGCCGCGGGGCCGGGGTGGGATGCAGGGTACAGTGCTGGGAGGGGGGGGGGTGGTGGATGGTGCAAGCTGTAGAGTCTTTGCCTCGCTGGTGGTGGTAGGGATGTCCACACCTGATGAGTTGTGCCATGCGGTAGTGGGCATTGATCCGGTGTTTCGTAGAACCTGACTCTCCATGCACACGGGCGATTTGGTGATCCGCTCAGTATCATGGTCATAAACCCCTTTTCTGCCGAAATCAATCTGAGTTGGTTTCTGTTGCTTACAGCTGAGACCATGAACCGACGGGCCTCCTCTTCCTCTGTGATGTGTCTCCTTTAGCTCTATACTTCACAGTTTGCATCTTAGATGGCTTCTTTTGGCCTCTGCTACTTGGCCCTTCTGATATTAGCTAGAAGAGGGGGTCTGGGAGAAGAGATAGGAGAGGATGGAAGGCCATACTGGGCCTGGGAGGCAGAGGGCCCTGCAGGAGGCCCCTGGGAAATCAAGCCCCGAGGGCTAATTCAGCAGGTACAAGCTGCCAGTCACAGGGCCATGTTCCTCTTCACCTTTGGTTCCACGACCCTGGTCCAATCCACCATCTCCACTCACCTGGATCATGGCAATATTTCCTGGTACTTCCCCACTTCTGCCCTGGTCCCCTAAACACTTTAGCAGACACAGGGATCGCACTGAAACATCAGTCAGCTTATGTCAATTCTCTGTGAAAACTCTAGTGTGTCCCGATTCCTCTCAGATTAAAAGTCTTACAGAGTCCCTTCCCCCACCCAAATATTCTTTTACTTTCTGTTCGATCCTCAGGAGAAACTAAGTGCTGGAGGGATGCTGGGTGGGGTGGGGCCCTGGCTGGGGTGCCCCAGGAGCCAGGCCATGCCCTCCTGGACCTGTTGGAGCATCGGGGAAGTTCCACAGAGCAGGAGTAGGCAGGGCGGGGAAGGGGAGCCCTAGATCTGAGCCTTATTTCTCAAGGACAGAAACAGCCGAGAAATAACGAGGGATGCAGCAGCCACCAGCCGGCGGCCATAACCATCCATTCCGACACCAGGAGCGAGGCTAGCAGACCGGGGGGCCTCGGTGGCCGCTGGCCGACGGCCTCCGAGCGCACAGTGGAGTCTTCCCTTTGCACCGGGAGGCCCCCCACTGTCCCGGCTGCTGGAGTCGCCGCCACACGCAGGGAGGGTGGCGACGGGGCCGCCCAGCTGGGCTCCCGCAGCCTCGTGCGCTCTCACTGGCGCCGTTGTCTGTCCCCCCGCAGGGCCGTCTGCCCTCCGCGCCAGGCGGCGGAGACGACGCGGCGGCGAAGCAGTGCCCCCAGGCTGCGGTGTGGCCGTCCCCTCCCGTCCCGGCGGCCGCCTCCCGAAGCGGCTCGGGAACCCCGCGGAGCTGTCACTTCCGTCACCTCCGTCCTGCACCTGCAGCGCTGGGGGCGCCCCGCGGTCGCCGGCGGGTCTTTCCCTCGGTGTCACCGGCTCCGCGGCCGCGCCGAGAGCGAGGTGTCTTCCCTCTGTCTTTGCTTTCAGGTTCTTTTAGGTTCCAACCGGCCACCCTTGGACAAAGGTTCCTCCTAGAGATTTGAACTGAAACTTCCCGAAGACGCCCCCAGTGGCCCCCTGCGGGCAGCGGCCCTCGAGGGGAGAGGCCAGGGTCTCAAGGCAGAGGCTCTGGGTCTAGCACCTGCCGGGCTGCCCAGCATGGGGCCTTCCCTATGGACACCGGGTCTCCACCATCCCTGCGACAGTGTGGGTAGAGGGGAGGCCACCGGGACCTGCTGGGGGGCCGTGCTGGACGGTGGCTCCTCGCGGGGACTCGGCAAGGGCGCAGCCCAGAGGCCTGCCTGGGCCTTGGGTTCCTGCAGGGGCCCTGCGGGACGGTGGCGGTGGCAGAAGCGGAAAGCCTCCGCCCAGGGCCCCGGCTGGCTTAGGTTGTCTTGGCCGTCCTGCATGGAGGCCTGGCCCAGGCCGCTGTCTCCCAAAGTGAGGAATTCCTGCTCTGATTCCTGCTGGTGGAGAGGTTGGTGACAGGGCAGGGGGGACAGGGTGGTCTTCCCCTCAGGCGGGTTGGCAGAGACCCCTGTGCGTCCCTCGGAGGCAGGGACAGGAGCCGCTGTTGGTTAGATCAGCTGAAGGCTCAGGCTTCAGGGCGGGAGGTCGCCCTCGGGTCTCTCACCCCCCGGGAGCAGGTAGGTGGCCATGGCCTCATTGCACTTCCGGCCTGTGAGTGAGTCCCGGGTCTCTCCTTCCGGGGGTAACCCACGGGCACCCCGAATTCAGCCGGCCCAGGTCCTTGTAGTCACAGAGGGTCTCCACCTGGGCCTTCAGGCCCTCAGATTCATGACCCACAGTAACCCACGGAGTCTTCCTAGCATCCCCCACCTGCCCCTCTTACCGGGTGGGAAAGGGCAACTTCTCCAGCAGATCTCCACCTTCCACGGGCGAGAATGGAAGGTGCTCTGTTCTGCTCAGCACCGGCTGGCATAGCTCCTTGGAGCTCTGTCCCTCAAGAGGCAGGAATGTGTTGACCCGTGTGTGTTGAAGGACTCCCTGGACGAGCGGGGGGTGGGGGGGGGCGGCACACGGGGGGCTGCCACAGAAGGCATCCGGCTTGTTGAAAAAGGTGAGCTTGTTGCTGAAGCCGGAGTTGGCAGTCGCGATACTCATACCAGCATCTAAGGGCAGGTTTTCTGCCTTTAAGTCTCTATGGACAGCGCCTGTCATACTTAGTGACAGGCACGGACCCCTGGTGACAGTCTGCGCAGAGGACGCTATGTGATGGAATCTGCCTTCAGCCTCTTCTCTCTCCTACTGCCATGGGCCACCGGGTGCTCGAACACCTTTCCTTCACCAGTGCCCCTCCTCACGAGGCCGGCAGTTTCTGCAGCCCCGGTCACTTTAAGTGTTTCGCCGTGTGGAGGTGCTCTGCCCTTCACGAGTCCTGCTTTGCGGGGTAGTCTCTGGAGGCTGGCGGAGTTCTGTGGGGTCTCAGCTTTGATCTTCACGGCCATCGTTTTCCCGGTCAGGACGTGCTGGGCCAGCCTCACCACAGCCCCGTTACCCTGGCCAATGGCTTGAGGACACCGTTGTCTGAGTCTCTCCTTGGCAGAGGTGACTGAGAGGCCCCGCAGCATGTTGGACTTAATGCTGCACTTGGAGTCAAGGTGTCCTAAGGTCGGCTCACATTTGGAAAAGCTGGTGACAAGTTTGGTCCAGATCACCTCAAAAGGAAACCAGTTCGAAGTTCTCCTGAGGAACTAATCTTGGTAATGCAGTCAAAATACGATGACAGGCAAAAATAAAGAAAATATCAACAAACTAAAAAAAAAAAAATGAGTAAAAAGAATTTAAAAATAACAGTAAAAAGAAAAGGAAAAAAAGAATGGGGCAGAGGGGAGGAGCCCCCAACAACCAAAATAGACCAAAATGCCAAGGAGAAAAGAAACTAACTTTGGTCGAAGTCCTTGACGTCACTGAAAAAAACAGCTTACTGAGCTGGTAGCAATAACCTAGGCCCAACTAGGGATTTATTTGGTTATTGGAATTCCAAAAACAATAGCTCCATATGAGATCATAGGAAGAAACAGACCTGTCAACAAGGTTGGGTGGGGATCATCCACGGTGACCTCACTTTTTGGTCCCAAGTGAGACCTTTGACTCTTTTAAAATTATTGAGGACCCCAAAGAGCTTTGTTTATATGGGTTATGGCTATTGATATTTATCTTACTAGAAATTAAAACCTGTGGGATGTTCAGTGCCTTTTTATTTCTAGATTGAAAAGCTACTAATTTTGGCTTTTAAAGAGCTTACAATGTCTACATTAAAAATATTCAATCCCTTTTTCTTTAAATGATTTCAAAATGGTACCACAACTTAACTGGTGTCATGATCCTGTATAAAAATGTTCTGTTGGATAAGATACAATAAGGTATCTGTAATGCTGAGGGGAAGATAGCTGTCATCGTGTATTTCTTTTATAGTTTTGCCCCATTTCTTGGGAGTAGATTCTCACCCAGGAGCTGGAAAACTCACCATGTCAGTTTCAGTGTCTTTAACCTTAGAGGTTGCAGCTGTGAGCTGAGAAAGCACATCTTCTACTCTTTGTTTTCCAGGCAACAATACCCATACTCTGTATTGCTTTTATTCAGCATGGGATGGGGGATAGGGGCATCTGCATGGTGAACATGTCATTGCTTACCTTTGAGAAGGGAACGAAGATGCGTGATTTTTTTAAAAAAATGTTTTATTGTAGCATAACATACAGAAAAGTGCACACATCATCAGTGTGACACTTGGTAGGTGTTCACAAATTGAACACATGTACTTAACTAGCATCCAGATCAGGAAACAGGACATTATCAGCTCTTCCCCAATCTTCCATCCTCCTTTCCAACGACTTTCACAGTGGTAACCAACAAATCTGTCCTCTACCGGCACAGATTAGTTTTGTTTGTTTTTGAACTTTACATAAATGGAGTCACAGGATTTTTTGTGTCTGCTTCCTTTGCTCACTATTTTTGTGAGATTCATCTGTATGGATTACTTTGTTATTTTAAATGCTGTATAGTATACTACCCATTGTTTTTGCTGTTACTGAGCCTTTGGGTAGTTCTCAGTTTTGGGATGTTAAGAATAGTGCTGTTCTGAACATTCTTGTTCCAGTCTTTGGTGAACATTTACATGGTTTTCTGTTGGATATATACCTAGAAATGGAATTGATTGCTTAAAAGGTATGCATGTTTTGAGTTTTAGTAGACACTGTGCCAACTTACTCAACCACCAGCAATATATGAGAGTTCTTACCTCTCTAATAACTAGTATTGTTTGTCTTCTAATTTTAACCTTTCTATGGGTGTGTGATAGCATAGCATTGTGGTTTTAATTTGCATTTCCCCGATGATTAAGGAAGTAGAAAACCTTTCATATGCTTCTTGACCATTTCCTTTTCTGCAAAGTGCTTGTTCAAGGCTTCTGCCCATTTTTCTGTTGGGTTGCCTGCATTTTTCTTATTGGTTTATAAGTATTCTTATATAGTTTAGGCATAGATTCTTTGTTGGATATGGCCTTGTAAGTAGCTCCCTTCCTCCCCATTCATCCCTGTTACTCTCTGATGGCCATCTCCTGCTATTTTACCCATTGATCATCCTTTTCCAGCCATTGGCTTCTCATTCCCTGGGAACTTGCCCTGCCCCAGGCACACTCCCACCTCAGCTTTACACTAGTTCCCATCTCTGCCTGGAATATTCTTTCCCAGAGATTCACATAGGTCTCTTCCCCATCTTCTTCAAGTCTTTGCTCCACTGTCCCTTTCTTGTTGAAGCCTTCCCTGATCTACCTATTAGGTCTCACAATACTCTTCATACATCTATCTGCCATCCTTATTCATCACTTAAAAAAAAAAACACAAAAACTTTGTACCAACAAAATTTTCAAACATGTTATAAAATTAGAATAGTATAAAGACCTTTCCTCATGTATCTATTATCCAGATCAACAATTAGCATCATTTTGCAATCTTATTTCATCCATAACTATTTCAGTCTATATCTTTAACAGATAAGTACTTTTTTCAGGGAACACAATCATCACACCATTATCAAATCTAACAAAATTGAATGTTAAGCTACATTCAAATTTCCCAGTTGTCTCAGAAAGGTTATAATTGATATGTTTGAATAAAGGTCCACTCAGTCGGTTAAGCGGCTGACTTCGGCTCAGGTCATGATCTCGTGGTCTGTGAGTTCGAGCCCTGCGTCAGGCTCTGTGCTGACAGCTCAGAGCCTGGAGCCTGTTTCAGATTCTGTGTCTCCCTCTCTCTGACCCTCCCCCATTCATGTTCTCTCTCTGTCTCAAAAATAAACGTTACAAAATTTTTTTGAATAAAGGTCCAAAGTACACACATGGCTTTAAATTGCTTCCATGGCAATATCACCGTCCAAAATGCTATATATTTTACATATTTTTTGCTTATTGCGTATCTCTCCCAGAGGAGGATTCGGGTCTTGTTCTTTGCTAATTCTTCAGCACCTAGTGGTCTTGAATAAATGTTTGTAGAATGAATGAACACAGTTGGCAACATGGACCTAACAGCCTAAAGAGTATGCGTGTTAATCTGTTGCTTTCCAGCTCTAAAACTTTGGACAACTTCGTGAGCTTCAATTTTCTTATCTGTAAAATGGGCCTAATGCTGACTCTGCAGAACTATTATGGCAATTAGACAAAGTATGTGTACAGTGCCTGGCATCCAGTATACTCTGTTATGTTCATTGTAACTGCCTTTTTAAGGCATAAGCAGATGAAAGTTGTGTATAAGGAATTTAAGGAATTAGGCCTTGCCCAAAGAGGTCTGGCTTTTGTCCCTGGTTCCTGGGAGGTAACCTTTAAACCCTTAGAATTTCCCAAGTGTCTATTATTCATGGTAGGCCCCTTAGCTCATCCCTGATAGTTTATGCTAAGGTGACTCATGGTAGGCTGCTTAGGCCATATGATATGAACCTGACCTCCAGGGAGTGGAGCAGGGCTAGAGACTGAGCTCGAATCTCATGGGCAGTTAGTCACTCATATAAGGCCCCAATAAAACCTATAGACACTGAAGCTTGGGTGAGCTTCTCTGGTTGAACACAATATCAGTGTTAACACCAGGAGGGTAATGCATTCTGAGGACGATGGAAGCTTCACATTCAGAACCCTCTCAGATTCTATGTGTCTCTTCTTTTGGATAATTTTGATCTGTATCCTTTCCCTGAAATAAACTAACTACGAGTATAATAGCTTTCAATGAGTTCTGTGATTTCTTCTAGCAAATTGTTCAACCTGAGGGTGTTTTTGGAAACCTGAACTTGTAGTTGGTGTCAAGGCAAGCAGGACACCTAGGTTCTAGTCCAGGCCCACTAACTGGCTGTGTGAACTAGGACAAACCATTTGGCCCCAATGGCCTCAATTTGCTCAAATGTTAAATGAGGAGGATAAACCAAATGATCTCTTTGTTCCTTGTTAAATGAGGTTCTTTTCTTCTCAGTGAGTATATATGTCTGTCTCTCACATGCAAACACACACACACACACACACACACACACACACACACACACACACACCCCTGTGTGCAGAAGCTAGTCACTGTTGGGTGAAGGCAATAAAAGTCCCTCTTCCTGGAGCAGTTGAGTTGAGCTGACCTGATGAATTAATGAATTGACTCATTCCTGTTCCTGGAGAGAGTCAGCTGTGTTTGCCTCCTGGGTTGACAAATGTATGCAGATGCTGGGACCACAGGGCCATTGTGACTAATGAAGTGCACTCTGCTTTCTTCACAGGCCTCCTGAGGCCCTGCACAGAGATTTGCATCACACCAACCCTCCTGACCCCACCTCCTCATCTATCTCATCTTTTCCCTCCTAGTCTCCCGCTCATCTTCCACATCTCACTTAATGCCTTGAGGGAAGAGGGGCACCTAGGGTTTCCCTGGGAACCCCAGCTACTCCAGAGCCAGGCTTTAAGGTTAAGCGTCTGACTTCTGCTCAGGTCATGATCTCACGGTTTGTGGGTTCGAGGCCCGCATCAGGCTCTGTGCTGACAGCTCGGAGCCTGGAGCCTGCTTCAGATTCTGTGTCTCCCTCGCTTTCTGCCCCTTCCCTCTCTCTCTCTCAAGAATAAATAAACATTAAAAAAAAAAAAAAAAAAAGGAAGCAACAGCCCAGGAAACAGGTGAAGCCAGTTCTGTCAGCACGACCCTATGCTGTGGGCTTTCAATAAATTGGCCAGTTGGTTCATAGGAAACTGGTGAAGCTGTTTCTCTGCCTCTCATCTTTAGCGTTGGGGAGACAAGGGTGGCTGCTGGAGAGGATACCAGAGTTCGAGGAGCAGAAGCCTAGGAAGCAAGGGAAGCACCGTCTCCTTCTCGGCCTTCAAGCCTGGGCTTCTGTTCCACATCCTGCCTCTGGAGGCCCTGCTGGAAGTAAGTGCTGCTCTCAGGGCCCTGAAAGTAGCTGGTGGCCTAGGCCTCTGGATCAAATCCCACCTCCTCCCTGTACTTGTAATCCCTCCCATTCTTTCTGGGTCAAGGAACCCCCATTGCCTCCGATGTACCCAGGTACAGGTTCCAGAACTGCCAAACTGTCTTCTTCAGAGACCTTTGAGCTGAAGCAGAAAGTGACATCACATTTCAATAGGAGCCCTCTGGTTGTTGGTCTGCAAGGGAGGGAGGGCAAAGCAGGGAGGAGACCACTTAGGAGGTGGAAGATAATGGCGCCTTAGATTTGCCTTGGGCCAGGAAGGGGCCAGCAGTGCAGGGAGGTGTGGCTGGATGGTGGATATGTTTTGGGAGTAGAGCCAGCAGGATTTGCTGATGGATTAGCCCTGGGGAGTAACAGAAGGCTTCAAGATCTGGGGACTGAGCTGACTGGAAAGGCGGAGGTTAACAGAGGTGGAGGAACGGGAAGAGCAGGTTGGGAAGGGTTGGTGGGGAGATAAGGAGCTCCCACGGTTGGCCTGGGAATCCAGAAATGAAAGCCCTGCTACCAGTTCTGCCAGGCACGTGTCACAGCGTTTACCAATCACTTCTATGGACTAGGCCCTCTTATCGGCACTGGAAACACATCCTTCTGTTCTTGTTGCTGCGGCCCCAGAGGGCAGATTCAGCCCTTGCTTTTCAGATGAGAGGAAGTGGGCTCAAAGAGGTTAAGTGATCTGCTGCCTGGGGGGCACATAGCAGGAGAGCCAGGGCTCACACCCAGTGCTTCTGACTCCAAAGCCCCTGCTCCGGAGCAGGTGCAAAACCGCCTCCTGATTCCTACGTTCATGTGACTTGCTGGATCTAATTAAGGGGTCAGTGGGGTAGATCGCCGTGTCCTGACTCTGTAAATGTGCCTGATGTGGACCTACGCCTCCCCGTCTGAATGAGGACATTTAGTACTGACACTTAGTGCTCCGGCTTTGGGAAATAGCTGTGGTGAAAAGCAGGACAGGGAAAATGCCAAGATGACCCACATTCTCAGCTTGAGAATATTGTGATGTATTATGAATGGGTCCTTCTGAAGTCTGGTTTGAACACCTAGTTAAATAATTCATTCTCTGATATGAGGCATTTTGAATGATAGGCTCTAATGGAATAACATTATTTCTTATGAATTGGAACATTCCATTAAATATGATATTACATTCTTTTCTGCCACCTCTAGCTTTCTCCTTGGTGGTGGGGGGGAACAATCCTAGGTTTCTCTGGAAAGCAGAGGTTCTCCAGCCCCTCACAGGGGTTTTTTGGTCATTAATTAGCCAATCTTACTGGGAACAGGAGGAGAAACAGAATCTTGTTGCAGGATTTTCACTCCTATATTGAGACCCGACCGTCCGTAGGGAACATGTGTTCAAGATTCTGGTCTCTGGGCTGGGACAGACCTCTGTGTGAATCCTGGATCAATGGCTTACTAGCTAGGGAACCTGTTACAGGGACCTTGAGAAAACAGTTCCCTTGTGAGTTATTTAAAAGTGCATTGTTTACTTTCCAAATCTTTGTGGAATGCCTACATTTTCTGCTGCTTTTGCTTTATAACTCCATTCCATTGTGGCCGACAAACATACTTCCTGTGATTTCAATTCTTCCGTATTTACTGCGACTTGCCTTCTTTATCCTGTTGCTGTTAACCTGCAAGATGCTCTCACTGTGCTTGAGAAGAGTGTATATTCGGCTGTCACTGGGGATTCTGTAACTGTCCGATCAGGTTGGAATGTGTTGTATGCGTATCCTCACTGATGTCCTTTCCGGTTGTTCTATCTCTCATTTCAATTGTCAGCTTTTGTTTCCCCGCATGTTGTGAGTCTTTATTATTAGCTGTGTATACAATTATAATCATTTTATCTTCTTTTTTTAAAAAAAAATTTTTTTTAACGTTTATTTATTTTTGAGACGGAGAGAGATAGAGCATGAACGGGGGAGGGTCAGAGAGAGAGGGAGACACAGAATCTGAAACAGGCTCCAGGCTCTGAGCAGTCAGCACAGAGCCCAATGCGGGGCTCGAACCCACGGACCGCGAGATCACGACCTGAGCCGAAGTCGGACGCTCAACCGACTGAGCCACCCAGGCGCCCCTCATTTTATCTTCTTGATGTAGTGACCCTTTTATTAGGATGACACGTCCCTCTCTGTTTCTAGTATTATTTCTTAAAGTTCATTTTGTTTGGTATTAATATCGCCATTCCAGCTCTCTTTTGGATGCTCTTTGCCTGGTGTATCTTTTTCCATCCTTTTTACTTTCAAATTATTTTTTAATTTATTTTTTTATTTTGAGAGAGAGAGAGAGAGAGACAGACAGAGACAGAGAGAGCACACACACATGTGAGCAGGGGAGAGACAAAGAGAGAGGGAGAGATAGAATCCCAAGCAGGGTCTGCATCAGTGCAGAACCTGACAGGAAGTTTGATCTCACAAACTGTGAGGTCATGACCTGAGACAAAATTGACCTGATGCTTAACTGACTGAGCCACCCAGGCACCCCTCAAATTATTTATGTCTTTAAAACAACAGTGTGTTTCTTCTATGGAGCATCGTGGTTGATTTTTTTTTTTTTTTAATGTTTATTTTTGAGAGAGAGCGTGTGAGTGGCATGGGGCGGGGGGGGGGGGGGGGGCAGCAGCAGCAGAGAGAGGGAGACACAGAATCTGAAGCAGGCTCCAGGCTCTGAGCTGTCAGCTCAGAGTCCAATGTGGGGCCCGAATCCATGGACCCTGAGATCATGACCTGGGCCAAAGTTGGATGCTTAACCGACTGAGCCACCCAGGTGCCCCAGATCTTGCTTTTTTAATCCAATCTGAGAATTCGTGTCTTTGTTTATTTATTTATTATTTGAGAGAGAGAGAGAGAGAGAGAGAGCATGTGCAAGTGGAGGAGGGACAGAGAGAGACAGGGAGAGAGAGAATCCCAAGCAGGCTCTACACTGGGAGCCTGATGTGGAACTCAGTCTCATGAACCATGAGATCATAACCCAAGCCAAAATCAAGAGTCAGATACTCCACCAACCAACTGAGCCACCCAGGCACCCAGAGAATTCCTATCTTTTGATTGGGGTATTTAGTCTATTCGTATTTAATGTAATTATTAATACAGTTGAATTTTTAATCAGCCACTTTACTATTTGGTTTTTTTTTTTTTGTATGCATGTATATGACTCAGAACATGCGGGGAAACAAAAGCTGACAATTGAAATGAGATATTTTATGTATTATGTATTTATTTTGTATATATTGCTCATTTTCTGACTTTTGTATTAAATGAATATTTTTAATGTATCATTTTAATTCTTTTGTTGGCTCTTTCTGTTGATTTTTATTTTTACTTTTTTAAATGGTTATTTATTTTTGGCGGGGGTGGGGAACACAAGTGGGGGAGGGGCAGAGAGAGAGGGAGAGACAGAATCTGAAGCAGGCTCCAGGCTCTGTGCTGACAGCTCAGACCCTCATGCGGGGCTCCAACTCACAAACCGTGAGAACATGACCTGAGCCAAAGTCGTATACTTAACCAACTGAGCCACCCAGCCTCCCTTAAAATATATTTCTTTGGGTTATTTTCTCAGTGGTTGCTCTAGGACAGTGGTTCCCAACTAGGGGTGGTTTTCTCTTCCAACCTGGACATCTGGAAATATCTAGAGATTTTTTTTTTTTTTTTTTTTTTTTTTTTTTGCCACAGCTGGGGGATAGGGGTATGCCGCTAGCAGGAAGAGGTAAGGAATGCTGCTAAATATCCTGCAATGCAAAGGACAGCCTATCACCACAAAGAATTATCTGGGCCAAAATGTCAATAATGCCAACAGTTACAATACACATCTTAATGTATCACATCTGCTTACAATTAATACTGACTTAGTTCTGGTAAAATATAGAAATTATATTCCTGTAAAGCTCCATTTCCTCCCCATCCTTTGTGTTATTATTGTCATTTAAAAAAAATTTTTTAACATTTATTTTTGAGAGACAGAGGCAGGGGAGGGGCAGAGAGAGAGAGGGAAACACAGGATTCGAAGCAGGCTCCAGGCTCCAAGCTGTCAGCACAGAGCCTGAAGCGGGGCCCAAATTCACAAACCACGAGATCATGACCTGAGCCGAAGTCAGACGCTCAACTGATTGAGCCACCCAGGCGCCCCTTGTTATTGTCATTTTTAATACATCTATATATGTTATGAATCCAACAATACAGTATTTTTGTTTTTATTTTATTTATGCATTTTCAAAAATATTTATTTTTGAGAGAGAGAGTGAAAGGGAGAGAGAGAGAGCATGGGGGAGGGACAGAGAAGGAAGGGGGACAGAGGACGATGTGAAGCAGGCTCTGTGCTGACAGCTCAGAGCCTGATATAGGGCTTCAACTCACGAACTGTGAGATCATGACCCTGAGCCAAAGTTGGATACTTAATCAGCTGAGCCCCTAGGCACCCCTATTTATGTATTTTTAATACAGCTTGTATTTCTTGAATAATTTTGAGGTATAACTTAGGTCCCACAAAGTTTACATGCTTAAAGTGTGTAAGTCAATGGTTTTATTACATAATTATACTTTATAAGAAATTAAGAGGCGAACAGAGAAGGATTTATATTGATATACTCTTTTAAATTTGTCCATATATTTAACATTTAGGGAGTTCTTCATTTCTTCCTGTGGATTCTACTTACTTACCCTGTGTGAATTCCTGTAAGCCTGAAGGATTTCTTTAGTATTTCTTTCTACTAGCAACCAATTCTCTCAGATTTTGTCTTTCTTTTGTCTTCATTTTTACAGACTAATTTTGCTGAATCCCTAATTATTTGTTGACTTCTTTTTTGTACTTTACGCCATTTCACTGCCTTTTGGCCTTGCTTCTGATGATGTCAGTCATTAATTGTATTCTGGTTCCTCTGTACATAATGAGTCTTTTTTCTCTTGTTGCTTTCAATATTTTCTCTTTGTTTTGGCTTTGAGCAATTTGCCTATGATGTTTCTAGCTATGGATTTTTTTGTGTTTATTTTGGGGCTTATTGAGATTTTCATAAAATTTGGAACGTTTTTGGCCATTATTTCTTCAAATATTTAAAAAAAAATGTTTTTAATGTTTATTTTTGAGAGAGAAAGAGCACAAGTAAGGGAGGGGCAGAGAGAGAAGGAGACACAGAATCTGAAGCAGGCCCCAGGCTCTGAGCTGTCAGCACAGAGCCCAACGTGGGGCTCAAACCCACGACCGTGAGATCATGACCTGAGCCAAAGTCAGACGCTTAACCAACTGAGCCACCCAGAAGCCCCTCTTCAAGTAGTTTTTATGTATCTCTTTCCTCTCTCCCTGGGACTCTCATCACATATAAGCTGGTTTGTTTGATGTTTCCACAGGACTTTGAGGCTCCATTCACATTTCTTCATTCTTCCCTGCCTCCCCCCATCTTTGTTCATCAGATTGGATATTTTTATTGATCTGGTTTTGTTCAGTGATTCTTCCTCCTGCCCTCTCAAATCTGCTATTGAACCTATCTGGTAAACCAAAAGTTTCATTTTGGCTATTTTACTTCTCAACTCTAAAATTTCCATTTGTGGGTGCCTGGGTGGCTCAGTCAGTTGAGCTTCTTTCTGACTTTGACTCAGGTCATGATCTCACAGTCTGTGAGTTCAAGCCCTGCATCAGGCTCTGTGCTGACAGCTCAGAGCCTGGAGCCTGCTTTAGATTCTGTGTTTCCCTCTCTTTCTGACCCTCCCCCATTCATGCTCTGTCTCTCTCTGTCTCAAAAATAAATAAACATTAAAATAAAATAAAATAAAATAAAATAAAATAAAATAAAATAAAATAAAATAAAATAAAATAAAATAAAATAAAATAAAATTTCCATTTGTTGGGACACCTGGGTGGCTCAGTCGGTTCAGTGTCTGACTTCAGCTCAGGTCATGATTTTGCAGTTTGTGAGTTCGAGCTCCATGTCAGGATGTGTGCTGACAGCTTAATGCCTGGAGCCTGCTACAGATTTGGTGACTCCCTCTCTCTCTGCCCCTCCCCGGCTCATGCTCTGTCTCTGTCTCTCTCTTTTGTTTTTTTTTTTTTTCAATATATGAAGTTTATTGTCAAATTGGTTTCCATACAACACCCAGTGCTCATCCCAAAAGGTGCCCTCCTCAATACCCATCACCCACCCCCCCTCCCTCCCACCCCCCATCAACCCTCTGTTTGTTCTCAGTTTCTTTTTTTTTTTTTCTTTTTTTAAATTTTTTTTTCAATGTTTATTTATTTTTGGGACAGAGAGAGACAGGGCATGAACGGGGGAGGGCCAGAGAGAGAGAGGGAGACACAGAATCGGAAACAGGCTCCAGGCTCTGAGCCATCAGCCCAGAGCCTGACGTGGGGCTCGAACTCACAGACCGCGAGATCGTGACCTGAGCTGAAGTCGGACGCTTAACCTACTGCGCCACCCAGGCACCCCTGTTCTCAGTTTTTAAGAGTCTCTTATGCTTTGGCTCTCTCCCACTCTAACCTCTTTTTTTTTTTTTTTTCCTTCCCCTCCCCCATGGGTTTCTGTTAAGTTTCTCAGGATCCACATAAGAGTGAGAACATATGGTATCTGTCTTTCTCTGTATAGCTTATTTCACTTAGCATAACACTCTCCAGTTCCATCCATGTTGCTACAAAGGGCCATATTTCATTCTTTCTCATTGCCACGTAGTACTCCATTGTGTATATAAACCACAATTTCTTTATCCATTCATCCGTTGATGGACATTTAGGCTCTTTCCATAATTTGGCTATTGTTGAGAGTGCTGCTATAAACATTGGGGTACAAGTGCCCCTATGCATCAGCACTCCTGTATCCCTTGGGTAAATTCCTAGCAGTGCTATTGCTGGATCATAAAGTAGGTCTATTTTTAATTTTCTGAGGAACCTCCACACTGTTTTCCAGAGCGGCTGCACCAATTTGCATTCCCACCAACAGTGCAAGAGGGTTCCCATTTCTCTACATCCTCTCCAGCATCTATAGTCTCCTGATTTGTTCATTTTGGCCACTCTGACTGGTGTGAGGTGATATCTGAGTGTGGTTTTGATTTGTATTTCCCTGATAAGGAGTGACGTTGAACATCTTTTCATGTGCCTGTTGGCCATCCGGATGTCTTCTTTAGAGAAGTGTCTATTCATGTTTTCTGCCCATTTCTTCACTGGGTTATTTGTTTTTCGGGTGTGGAGTTTGGTGAGCTCTTTATAGATTTTGGATACTAGCCCTTTGTCTGATATGTCATTTGCGAATATCTTTTCCCATTCCGTTGGTTGCCTTTTAGTTTTGTTGGTTGTTTCCTTTGCTGTGCAGAAGCTTTTTATCTTCATAAGGTCCCAGTAATTCACTTTTGCTTTTAATTCCCTTGCCTTTGGGGATGTGTCGAGTAAGAGATTGCTACAGCTGAGGTCAGAGAGGTCTTTTCCTGCTTTCTCCTCTAAGGTTTTGATGGTTTCCTGTCTCACATTCAGGTCCTTTATCCATTTTGAGTTTATTTTTGTGAATGGTGTGGGAAAGTGGTCTAGTTTCAACCTTCTGCATGTTGCTGTCCAGTTCTCCCAGCACCATTTGTTAAAGAGACTGTCTTTTTTCCATTGGATGTTCTTTCTTGCTTTGTCAAAGATGAGTTGACCATACGTTTGTGGGTCTAGTTCTGGGGTTTCTATTCTATTCCATTGGTCTATGTGTCTGTTTTTGTGCCACTCTGTCTCTCAAAAGATAAAGAAATGTTAAAAATTTTTTTTTTAATTTCCATTAGTTTTGCTTTAATCTAGTTGATATTTTTGATTGATATTCATTATTCACTGAATTATTGTCATTATATTTTCCTTTAATTCTTTAAATGGTTTCCTTTAATACTTTGAGTATATTCAAAATTGTTGCTTTGAACTCTTTATCTGCTAATATCAACATTTGGGCTTATTGAGAGTCAGTTTCTTTTTTAATATTTATTTTTGAGAGAGACAGAGACTGCATGAATGGGGGGAGGGGCGTAGAGAGACATAGAATACCAAGCAGGCTCCATGCTGCCAGCACAGATCCTGATATGGGACTCAAATTCACAAAACTTTGAGATCATGACCTGAGCTGAAACTGAGAGTCAAATGCTTAACTGACTGAGCCATCCAGATGCTCCTCTTTTTTTTTTTTTTTTTTTTTTTTTAATGTTTATTTATTGTTGAGAGAGACAGAGCATGAGCAGGGGAGGGATAGAGAGACAAGGATACACAGAATCCAAAGCAGGCTCCAGGCTCCAAGCTGTCGGCCCAGAGTCTATTGCGGGGCTCAAACTCATGAACTGCAAGATCATGACTTGAGCTGAAGTTGGACAGTTAACTGACTGAGCCACCCAGGCACCCCCAGAGTCAGTTTCTAGTGAGAGCTTTATTTGCTTCATGTGGAGCACATTTTCCTGTTTCTTTGTATGTTTTGTAATTTTTTTTTTTGTTTAAAGATAAAGAACATTTAACATATTATAGCACCTAAAAATTCTAATTTTTTTTCCCCCGAGTTCTTCTTTTTTTCTGAGTGCATCTTTTAGTTTGTTTCTTTGTTTTATTTTGTTTTGGTTTGGTTTTAGTAACTTGCCTGGAATTAATCTGCAGAATCTGTTTTCCTTACAAACAACTGGACATCTCTGCTCAGTTTTTAATTCTTAGTTTTAGCCTGACTTCCTAAGGAAACTCCTGTGTCTACATAGCTTAGTACTTAGCCATTGACTCAGGCAGACATTGTGTTTAAACACCTTGAACTTGGGGCGCCTGGGTGGCTCAGTCCGTTGGGCGTCCGACTTCGGCCCAGGTCATGATCTCGCAGTCCGTGAGTTCGAGCCCCGCCTCGGGCTCTGTGCTGACAGCTCGGAGCCTGGAGCCTGCTTCGGATTCTGTGTCTCCCCCTCTCTCTGCCCCTCCCCTGTTCATGCTCTGTCTCTGTCTCAAAAATAAATAAAAATGTTAAAAAAAAAATAAACACCTTGAACTCATAACACATTCACCCTCGAGCACTGTTGGGTCAGCGTATGGGGATGGAGAGGGCACTCAAAGTTCTGGCAGTTCTCAAATCTGCCTTGGTTTTTACATTTCCGCTCATGATTTCCTGAACATGTGTGTAGTTTCCCAGTCAACCAGAGAGATGTAAGATCTTATTTAGGCCTCTTAATGCTCTATCATTTCCAGAGTCTTCCTATGAAATTTCTGGCTGATGCAGCACTCACCACAACTGAGACGACAGCCATAGGTTAGTAAAGCTACAGATTTTCTATGTTCATTTTCTACTGAGCTTGCTACTTTCACTGACAGTGTTACCAGGCATGGACTCCTCTCTCTCTACCAACTCCGGTTTGTCCCTGCTGGCACCCAATCTGGTTTTCAATCCCTGTCCTGCCCTGGTAAAACAACTGCACCTTCCTGGCTGGGTGGTGGGCTGAAAGTAGTCCTGGGCAAGAAGGCTGCAGCTTCCTGTTATTCTTACACAAAGTTCCAGCAGCTCTTTATGAATAAATATCTCTCAATTTGTTGTTTGCATGTGGATGGTTTCCAGAGCCTTGACACGATTTGATAATTTGATTTTGATAATTTTGTCAGTTGTTTTAAGTTTGTTTATTTATTTTTGAGAGAGAGAGAGAGCAGAGGGACAGAGAGAGAGGGAGAGAGAGAATCCCAAGTAGGTTCTATGTGGCTTGAACTCACAAACCGTGAGATCTTGAGCAGAAATCAAGAGTTTAACCTACTGAACCAACCAGGCGCCCCTATGTCCAGTTTTATTCTTGTGTTTTGGGAGGGAAGATTTGCCTAGTTTTTCATATTGTCATAGCTGGAAGTCTTATTTCTGTACATTTTAAAGTTTTTAATACCTGTGGTCAAACTGATCTTAAACAGGCTTTACTTCTGTAATGCCCCCGATTTCGAATCCGAGAGACCACCAAGGAGCCGATACCGATGCAAACGCATGAGGGTTTATTTGCAAGCTCAAGCTTGGGCCCAAGTATACCCGACACAGCGGAGCAGGGACTTGGACCCCTAGGTTAAGAGGCATAGCAGTTTTATAGGGGCCAGTGGCCAATGAGATTGTAACACACACAGAAAGTTGCATAGTCCTGTCAGTCCACACTCAGGTGGCCAATTGAATTACAATTTACCCTATAGTAACTGTTTGAAGTAGCCTATCACTCTGGTCAGAATTGGCGCGCGAGTTTGGCGGGCAAAAGGCGGGGTTTTCATTCTTTGGCGGTTAGGGGTTCTGTATTGACTAGGGTGGGGGAGTGTCTTAAGCAATAAGTAGGTCATGTGGGGGTTATACATGAGATGGTGGGTTGAGTTAGTCTTGCTCTGCTTGTCCAGGGATAGGGGATTTTGTTAAATTCCTTGGGTCCCACATTCCCCCCCTTTTCCAGAGGATCCTATGCAGGACCCAATCATGGGTTCTGGGTTTCTGTCGAGAGAGTCAGTGGTTGGTATTGTTGCCTGAGTACCATGAGTTGAACTGTATTGACTCGGTCCCTGACAAAAGCCACTAGTCTATTGATGAGGCAGGGCCCAAAGGTCAGAAGGAGGAGAAGGATGATCAGGGGACCGGCTAGGGAGGACAATAAGGTAGTCAGCCAGGGGGAATGATTGAACCATGATTCAAACCATCCCTGTTGCTGCTCTTGCTCTCGTTTTCACTTGGCTAATCCTTCCCTTACCTTAGCCATTGATTCTCGTACTATCCCTGAGTGGTCAGTGTAGAAACAGCACTCTTTGTTCAGGGCAGCGAGACTCCCCCTTGTTGTAGAAAAACTAGGTCTAATCCCCTCCTATTTTGGAGCACCCGTTCAGACAAAGACGTTAGGGATTCTTGGAGGTGGGAAATGGAGGTTTCTTTGCGTTCTAGGTCTATATCGATGGCAGCTCTAAGGCTACTGTAGTGGGAGGCCTGGGTGGCTAGTGAGGCAATACCCGTCCCTGCGCCAGCCAATCCAATTCCCAGTAGGGAGGCGATGGTGATAGCGGAGATGGGCTCCCTTTTATTTCGCCCGTGGGTATATGCGCCCTTCCACTGAAGTACCTGCTCATCTGAATGGTAGATGATTCTAGGGAGTAGCTGAGCCAGCACACAGAAGCCCCCAGTTCTGTTTATAACCTGACTATAAGCACAGGGAGTTAAACCCTTGGAATAAGCCCACCAACTGTCTTGGGGCGGTAGATAATACCCTGTATTATTTATAGGCTGTGTAACATTGCACAGAGCCTGGTGGTGGCGTGGAGGAGTGCCTATACAGGGTCCCTGACCTAACACGGACTGCAAGGTAAGGGCTTTACCAAGCTTTCGGTTCCACCTGCAAGCATTAGGGTCCGTGGTCATGTTATATTGACCCATTATTGCTATACCCTCATAGAAGGTGGGGCGGACGTCATTGCACAGCCAGCAGGATCAGGTAAGATTGGGCTTAGTTGCGTTGAGGAATTTGTAAGCCTTGGACATCAGGGTGCAAAGAGGGTGCTGAGAAGGGTCGAGGGGGAGGAGAGGGGAGAGGAGAGTCAGAACTGGGGTGCCCCCACCGGAGGTGTTGTGGGCAAGATTCAGAGGGGGTGCTGCGGGTGTTGCCTGAGGTTGAGGAGGCACTAGCAGTGTTGGGACCTATCCCTTTGGTTTGACCTTTCGGTTTCTCTAGTTGTCTGATCGTGAATAGGACTCCGTTATCATACCCGCTTTGGTGAAGCCGGAGTCCCCACAGAAGTCCTACCCCCCAATTTGTTTCTTGTTTCCCGGTCTCCGTGAAGGAAATGGTGACTGGATTACAGTAAGGGCGTTCCGAGCATGAGGGGTGCATAGTATTCAGTTGGATTTTTATGAAGCCGGATGGGTTTTGTGACAGCCAATTGCATGTCCCAGTTTGTTCGCAACCCTATGTTTTGCAGAAGTAGTCCGTCCAGCCACCGCATTTGGAGGCCTTATTATGGTCAGACTGAGAGAGGGCTGGACACACGTAAAAACAGGTATCTCGGAGGGCCGTCTCGGCCCTCTCGGTGCCACATCCCGGAATTCCTATTCTGCCTTGATGCCAGGGGTCCTGACTGAATAGTTCACACAAGTCGATAGTCAGATTAGGCCACCAGGTCCCTCTAGGGTGTAGCTCTGACAGCTGGGTTACTACCTGATTAGAGCTTGGGGTGATGATTTGCCAGGTTAGATTAAGTGGTTAGTGGGGGTTGGGGTTGGGTTTAACTGCGAGGAGATACAGTGCAAGTAATATTAGTGGGGTAAGTGGGAACAACGCAGCCTTAGCTTTAAGGGATTGTCCTTGTCGGGCTGACTCTTCCATTCTGGAACAAAGTCCTTGAGGACGGCGTGTGGATCAGCTGGCCGGACGTGGGTGTATTGGACCCAAGGAGTTATTCCCTCCACCTTGAGACCAGTGGGTGTGGTCAGGATCACAATGTACGGTCCTTTCCAGCGAGGTTGGAGTGTCTGCTGTTGGTGCCTCCGCACGTACACCCAATCACCTGGTCGATATCGATGGGGGTCAGGAGGCGGCCCGGTCTCATAGAAGGGCCTTCAGCTTAGGCCACACCTGCTCATGGGCTCTTTGTAACATTTGGAGGGAGAAAAGAAGCTGTTGGTCATTGAACTCAGCAAGCACTTCGGGTTCAAGCCAGGAATGATAGGTGGGGGTATACCAAACATGATTTCGTAGGGAGTCAGTCCCATCTTATATGGTGAGTTTCTCACCCTATATAGGGCGAAGGGGAGGAGAGTGACCCAGTCCCCGCCAGTCTCCAAGGCTAATTTAGTTAAGGTCTCTTTTAATGTCCTATTCATCCTCTCTATCTGACCTGAGCTCTGGGGTCTGTAAGCACAATGTAATTTCCAATCTGCCCCCAGTATTTGTGCTACTCCCTGTGTTACCTTAGAAATGAACCCCAGTCCATTGTCGGATCCGATCCTGGCAGGAAATCCATACCTTGGCAGAATGCCCTCCAGCAGCTTTTTGGTCACGATTTGTGCTGTTTCGTGCTTGGTGGGGAATGCCTCTGTCCACCCTGAAAAGGTATCTACGAAAACTAGCAGGTACTTGTACCCATACTTTCCAGGCCTTACCTCAGTGAAATCTACTTCCCAGTATGTTCCTGGGCGGTCTCCCCTGAGTCGGGTTCCGGGGTTAGACCCATGGGTGGTGGCGTTGGTTAGCTGGCATGCGTGACAGCTTGCCACGATCTGCTCGATCTTTGCTCAAGAGTCCTTAATAATGATCTTAGCATGTCGTATGAGGTCTTCCATCTTTCTTGTTCCCATGAGTACTCCGATGCATTTTGGATAGGACTCGTCGTCCTAGTTCCTCTGGCCAGGTGATGCTGGAGTCTGCGGCCCTCCACCGGCCACGCAAGCATTGGGTCATAGGCAAGCGTTTAATCCGTTGTAAGTCAGTGCCAGTATAGTTGGGGGTGTCCGGCAGGGTCGGTGCCCCCAGATCGGGTAGTGTGGTTGTTAAAACCTGGGTCACCGAAAGGGCCACCTCCTTTGCTTTTGAGTCGGCTATCTGGTTTCCCCTGGCTACTGGTGTGTCTGCTTTTTGGTGTCCTGGACAATGGATGATAGCTAGCGCCTTGGGCAGCCAGAGGGCCCTTAGGAGCTCAAGAATCTCTGTTTTGTTTTTAATAGTTTTCCTTCTGCTGTCAGAAGCCCTCTCTCTCTGTAAAGGGCTCCGTGGATATGAGCAGTGGCAAAGGCGTACCTGCTGTCGGTGTAAATGTTTATTCGTTTATCTTCTCCCATGGTTAGTGCCTCGGCCAGGGCGATCAGTTCTGCCCGTTGAGCCGATGTTCCGGCTGCCAGTGGCTCTGCCCAGATGATCTCCGTCTCTGTGGTTACGGCTGCCCCCGCGTATCTGATTCCTTCTGGGCCAAAACTGCTGCCGTCCGTATACCAGGTGGCGTCCGCGTTCGGCAGTGGCCGGTCCCGGAGATCAGCCCTGATTCCATGCACCTGTGCCAAAATCTCTTCACAGTTATGCAGAGGGGGGGTCCCAGTCTGGGTTAGGGAGTAGCGTTGCCAGATTCAGGGTTGTAGGTGGCTTGAATAAAATTCTGGTGGGGTTTAGCAGTAAGCTCTGATAATGGGTCAGATGAGCATTGCTGATCCAGCGGTCTGGGGGCTATTTGAGTACCCCTTCAATAGCATGTGGGGTGGTAACATATAGCTCTTGCCCCATGGCTAGCTTGTCTGTGTCCTTGACCATAGTGGCCACCGCGGCAATAATTTTTAAGCATGGGGGCCATCCAGTGGCCACCGTGTCCAGCTTTTTAGAGAGATAAGCTATGGGTCTTTTCCAGGGACCTATGTACTGGACAAGGACCCCTTTTGCCACCCCATCTTTCTCGTCTACATACAGGTAGAAGGGCTTGGTTAGGTCAGGCGACCCGAAAGCTGAGGCAGACAGCAAGGCCTATTTAAGGTCATTAAAGGCCTTGTTCATGGCCTCTGTCCATTCAATATTTTGTTGGTGCCTGGTGGCCTCATAGGGGGGTCTGGCCATCTCAGCAAAACCTGGAATCCATAATCGACAGAACCCTGCCGACCCCAGGAATTCACGTACCTGACGGATGGTTTGCGGCTGTGGGATCCTTAGGACGGTTTCCTTCCGCGCATCCATCAACCATCTGTGTCCATCCTTTAATTTGTACCCTAGGTAGCTCACCTCTGCTCTGCAGATTTGGGCCTTTTTGGCTGAGGCCCGGTATCCTAGAGCCGCTATAGTCTGGAGTAAGTCCTTGGTGCCTCGCAGGCAAGTGTCCTGGTCCTCTGCCGCCAGCAGGATATCCTCTACATGTTGCAATAAGGTCAAATGAGGATGCTCAGAACGGAACTCACCCAAGTCTTCGAGTAAGGCCTCATCGAAGATGGTTGGTGAGTTTTTGAATCCTTGTGGTAGTCGAGTCCAGGTGAGTTGGCCATTGATGCCTTTCTCGGGGTCCGTCCATTCAAAGGCAAAAAGGTCTTGGGTCTTGGGTGCTAAAGGCAGGCTGAAGAAGGCATCTTTTAAATCTAATACCGTATACCAATTTTTGTCTGGAGGCAAGGTGGAGAGGAGGGTGTATGGGCTTGGGATTGTGGGGTGCACATCCATGACTCGCCGCTTGACTTCCCTTAATTCCTGGACTGGCCTGTAATCGTTAGAGTGTGGTTTTCGCACCAGCAGCAAGGGAGTGTTCCATGCCAATTGGCAGAGCCTTAATATGCCTGAGTCTAGTAGTCGCTGTATGTGGGGCGTGATTCCCGTTCACACTGCGAGAGGCATGGGGTATTGGCGGACCCTGACAGGGTCTGCCCCTGGTTTTAGTTCTATGTACATAGCCGGTCGGTGTCGGGCCAGCCCAATTCCCCCAGTTTCTGCCCATGCCTGGGGAAATTCCTGTAGCCAACGGTCAAAGTCAGTCATTGGGGCTGGGGGCATCTGGTGGAGATGATATTCGTCTTCCAAACTCAGGACAAGCACCTGAATCAGTTGTCCTTCTTTGTCTAGGATTTTTGCCCCTCCGGGGTGGAAGCAAATTTGTGCCCCCATCTTGGTGAGTAAGTCCCAACCTAACAACCGGTAGGGACATTCAGGGATGACCATGAAGGAGTGGGATACCCGGCCCATGACGAGGTCCACAGTTCTTCGGGTAGTCCATGAGTACTGTTTGGTCCCCATGGCCCCTTGCACCCATGAGGACTTGCTTGCCAATTTCCCTGGGGTTGTAATAAGACCGAATGTTGTGCCCCAGTGTCCACTAGAAATTCAACTGGTTGCCCCTCCACTCTGAGAGTTACCCTGGGCTCGGGGAGGGGTACTGAACCCCGACTCCCTTAGTCGTCCAGGTCCTCCATCTCCAATATCTTGGCAGGGGCCTTAGATCTTTTGTTAGGGCAGTCTTTCACCCAGTGGCCCTCTTCCTTGCAATAAGCACATTGGTTTTTGTTTAGCTTAGGGCGCTCCTGTCGGGGACCAGGGCCATCCTCCTTACCTGTCCCTGAAGTCAGCTTCTTGAGGTGCCTCCGTTTTTCCTGTGGGTCATCCATGGTTGTAGCCAACAGGATCTTAGCCAGATTTCGGGTCTGCCGGTCGCTTAGTTGAGTCTCTTGCTCCTCCGGGCTTTCTCTATTATTGTAAACTCTTTCTGCTACTATTATTAAGTCCTGCAGGCTCTTCTCTCCTAGCCTCTCCACTCTTTGTAATTTCCTTTTGATGTCTGATTAACAAAAGCCATGATAATTGCAGCTTTTGTTTCTGGGGCTTCTGGGTTCATAGGGGTGTACTGCCTAAAAGCCTCTGTGATTCTAAGAAGGCTGCTGGACTCTCATCCTTACCTTGTCTTACTTCATACACCTTGGCCAGATTAATAGGCTTGCCTTGAGACCTGCCATTAGAGTCTGGCGGTAGACCCAGAGTCTCTCCTTACCTTCAGCTGAGTTGTAGTCCCAGGTAGGGCGGGATAAGGGGAAAGCAGCGTTTATGAGGTCTGGGTTTTGAGTCGGCTGTCTGTCCTTTCCCAGGACAGACTTCCGAGCTTCCACCTGTATTCGTTCTCTCTCTTCGGTGGTGAAGAGAACCTGCAAGAGCTGCTGACAGTCATCTCAAGTAGGCTGGTGGGTAAAGAGAACAGTATCTAAAAGCCCAATTAAATCTTTAGGGTTATCGGAGAATTTTGCATTTTGAGTTCTCCAATTATATAAATCACTGGTGGAGAACGGCCAATATAACATTGGTTGTTCTCCAGACTTGTTGGGAGGCCCCGTGGTGCAGAGGGGAAGGGCGGTGGAGTTGGCTGGCCCCATATTTGAGAGTGGGGCCGCCCAGTGGGTCCGTCCATGTGTCCCTGCTGCTGGCCTGCACACAGGAATTCCTTCATCAGGGAAGGGTGGTGCCCCTCCTGCAGCCCCTGGTGTTTCCAATGGAGGGGCAGAAGGGGGAGGGGGAGCCTGGTAGGGCAGCGGATGAATCAGGTCCTCCTGAGAGGAATCCTGCAAGACCAGATAAAGGGGCGTTTTGGCCTTTGTGTCAGTCTCTTTCTTGGCTTTCCGCAGGGCTAGAATCTTGGTAGGTCCTGCTTTGGGGGCTAAGAATTGTGTTAGCCAAGAAGGGGGGTTTTCGATCATGTCCTGCCAGACCAGGATGTAGGGCACCTGGTCAGGGTGGCCGTCCCGTTTGTCCTTGAAGATTACAGCCTTGACCTGCAAAATAATAGGTAGGTGGAAAGTTCCTTCTCGGGGCCATCCCACGTCAAAGGTTGGCCATTCTGACATGCAGTAAGTCTGAAATTTCCCTTTTCTTATGTCTGTGCTCAAATTATGAGCCCTTTCCTTAACGTCTGAGAACTGGGAGAGCATAAGAGACAGGGGGGTGGTTTGGGTCTGCCCCATTTCAATCCACACCAAGACACAAACAGAGAGTAAAACAAAGGACTGGCTGTCTGTAATGGCAGCCAGCCCTCCTCACAGATGAGGACTTCGTCCTCCTGGTGGGGGCAAGGGATGTCTCCCAAGACCCCTGGTCGACGGCTCGCCAGCATGTCCGCTTAAGCCAATGCCGACCCAAAGACAGTTTGGAATTCCTACAGGTAGAGATACAGTATAGAGCTCTCAGAAAATATGCGCGCGAAAGGTAGAAGTTGAGTGCACTCACCAGACGTGGGACCCTCCGGATGGGGTCCTGGGGGGTCTCTCGAATCCCGGACAAGCCCCCAAATGTAATGCCCCCAATATCGATTCCGAGAGACCACCAAGGAGCCGATACCGATGCAAACGCATGAGGATTTATTTGCAAGCTCAAGCTTGGGCCCAAGTATACCCGACACAGCGGAGCAGGGACTTGGACCCCTAGGTTAAGAGGCATAGCAGTTTTATGGGGGCCAGTGGCCAATGAGATTGTAACACACACAGAAAGTTGCATAGTCCTGTCAGTCCACACTCAGGTGGCCAATTGAATTACAATTTACCCTATAGTAACTGTTTGAAGTAGCCTATCACTCTGGTCAGAATTGGCGCGCGAGTTTGGCGGGCAAAAGGCGGGGTTTTCATTCTTTGGCGGTTAGGGGTTCTGTATTGACTAGGGTGGGGGAGTGTCTTAAGCAATAAGTAGGTCATGTGGGGGTTATACATGAGATGGTGGGTTGAGTTAGTCTTGCTCTGCTTGTCCAGGGGCAGGGGATTTTTGTTAAATTCCTTGAGTCCCACACTTCTGTCTCCAAGATTTTAAAGCACAAAAAGATAGACTTTTACATTTTATATTGGTCTTAGTTATCCAGATGTTGCCTAATACTAAAGGCGACATTTCACTTGGTTTTAGTAGTAAAAGTCATTTCCTTTAATGCAGAATTGTTATACATTTAGCAGTTTTTAAAGACTTCGTGTAGCATGTACATAAAATAGAGAGCGACCTAAAAAGTTTCAAATAGTCATAAATAAATAAACTTTGCTTCTTGTTTTTTCCGCCCCCACCTTGGTCTGTATCTCTTCAGTTTCCATGGGAATAATTACATTGGGTTAAGTTCTTTCGAGAGATAGGGACAATGAGTAAGAAGTGAGTGTCTTTAAAAGGGCATATCTGGCTCTACTAAGCTTTGGTGAAATGAATCCGGATTTTACAAGACAAATTGGTTTTGGTAGTGTAATGATATGTAATTTTTTAAAAGTTTTTTAATGTTTATTCATTTTTTGAGAGAGAGACAGACAGAGAGACAGAGACAGAGTGTGAGTGGGGGAGGGGCAGAGAGAGGGAGACAGAATTCGAAGCAGGCTGCAGGCTCCAAGCTGTCAGCACACAGCCGGTGGTGGGACTGGAACTAGAGAACTGTGAGATTATGACCTAAGATGAAATCAGACACTTAACTAACTGAGCCACCCAGGCGCCCCAGTTTAATGATATTTTAAAGATAATGCATACATAATAATTTTTAAAATCTCAAACAATACCAAAAAAAAAAAAAAAAGAAAGAAAGAAAAAGGAGTCTTTTTTGAAAGAAAGAGTCTTTCTTTCAACCTTGACCCTCAACTATTGTGTTCCCAGTTCCCAACCCCAGGGGCAACAAAGATTACCAATTGTTTGCATTTTCCTTAGGAAGTAGACCACGTAGATTCAAGAATGTCAGTGAGTATATTCCTTTTTTACACAAAAGGGAATATTTTTTTGAATTTTGAACATTTTTAAATTTTGAAATAATTTCAAGCTCAAAAATAAAATTGTAGGGGTGACTGGTTGGCTTAGTTGGTTGAGCGTCCAACTCTCTTGATTTTGGCACAGGTCATGATCCCAGGGTTGTGGGATGGGTTCTCTCTCCCTCTTCCCTCTTCCCTCTTCCCTCTTCCCTCTTCCCTCTTCCCTCTTCCCCCTTCCCCCTCCCCCATCTTTCTCTCTCTCTCTCTCTCAAATAAAAATAAATAAATAAAATTGTAGGGGTGCCTGGCTGGCTTAGTTGGTGAAGTGTAAGACTCTTGATTTCCAGGTTGTGAGTTGGATCCCTACGTTGGATTTAGAGATATTTAAAAAAATAAAATAATAGATAAAAACAAAAAAGTTATAAAAGTAGTACAAGAATTCTTGCACATCCTTTCTACAGCTTACCCATAGGTTCACATCATCTGTAACCACAAACCAATGATCAAAACCAGGAAATTAGAATTGATACAACACTATTAGTAATCTGACTTTATTCAAGTGTTTCTGATGATCTCTTGAATTGTATTATTCTGGCCCAGGATCAAATTCAGGATTATACGTTGCATTTAGTTTTCATGTGTCCTAATTTTCTCCAGTCTTGGAGAGTTTCTCAGACTTTTTTGTCTTTCGTGACCTTGACACTTTGAAAAGCACTGTCCAGTGATTCATAAGGTATCTTTCAATTTAAGTTTACATGTTTCCTCATGGTTGAGTTCAGGTTATACGTTTTTTTGATTATTATTATTATTTTTTTTACATTTATTTATTTATTTTTGAGACAGCACAAGCAGGGGATGGGCAGAGAGAGAAGGAGACACAGAATCCGAAGCAGGCTCCAGGCTCTGAGCTGTCAGCACAAAGCCCAACGTGGGGCTCGAACCCACAAACCATGAGATCATGACCTGAGCCAAAGTTGGATGCCCAACCGACTGACCCACCCAGGCGCCCCAGGTTATACATTTTTTTAAAAAAGATACCACAGAAGTTAATTTGTATCTTTCTCATTGTATCAAATCAGAATGCCAAAACATAATATTACTAATGATGTTAACTTTGAACTGTTAGATAAGTGGTATCTGCCATATTTCTCCACTGCAAAGTTACTACTTTCCCCTTTGCAAGTAGTAAGTATCTTATGGAGAAATACTTTGAGATTATGTGAATATCATACATTTACCTACAAATTTTAGCATCCATTGATAATCCTTGCCTGTAACAATTATTACTATGGTATTTGCCAAGTGGTGATTTTCTATTTCAATCATCCCTTGAACTTTTTTTAAAAAAATGTTTTATGTATTTTTGAGACAGCATGAGCAGGGGAGAGGAGAGAGGAGGACAGAGGATCTGAAGCAGACTGCACTGACAGCAGCGAGCCTGATGTGGGGCTCGAACTCAAAAACCCCAAGATTATAATGTGAGCCGAAGGTGGACACTTGACTGACTGAGCCACCCAGGCACCCCATCCCTTGTACATTTTTAAATTGGCATTCTATTATAAGGAAAAATTTTCCCTTTTCCTGCATTTTAAAGTTTATCCAACTACTTTTTTTTTAAGTGTATTTATTTATTTTGAGAGAAAGTGAGAAAGCACACAAGCAGGGGAGGGGCAGAGAAAGGGAGAGAGAATCCCAAGCAGGCTCTGCACTAATAGCGTGGTGCCTGACGTGGGATTCAAATTCACCAATCATGAGATCATGACCTGAACAGAAATCAAAAGTCTGATGCTTAACCGCCTGAGCCACCCAGGCGCCCCATCCAACTACTTGTGTCACCAAGGACTTGTACTTATTTTACTGTGAGCAATAATCCATCACCATTATTACTCATTTCATTGCTCAAACTGTACCCAGACTTGGCCATTGGGAGCTCCTTCAAGTCATCTCCTGACTCTCATTCTTTGTTCTCTTTTAAGTCCCGATAATTTTGAATAATAATTAGGATATTGTAAATTTACACTTGACAATCTCTAAAGCAATTTCACAATTCTGTCCTATGATCCTTGTCTGATGAGGTTTATATTACTTCACCACAAGATAGAATTAACTGCTTGTGCCATCCAAGCCTCATCAAGGACAGGTCTGTACCCAGCTACCCGCAACCATAGTCCACTGGACCAGGGATGGGTACTTGACTTAAACAGCCGTTTCAAAGACCAGCTAATATTTTATAACTTATTACCTCCTTGCCCTGATGGGCACAAAATGATCAATCAAATATCCTCTTCTAAAGTTGATTTAAGAGACTGGAAGTGTTATGGTTAGTTGTCGGGCACTCAAACTGGAAGGTGAGGGGCTCAGAGAGAAAAGACTGGAGGAACACAGGGAGAAGCAGAAACCAGCAAGAGACACACTCACACTGCCCCCAAGAGAGGCAAACAGAAAGAAAATGTTCCCATGAAGCCCTGCTTGACCTCACTTCCTGTGCTTAGCTTCTATGTGATCTTTCCGTCTTCCCACTCAGTATCTGCACATACACATTTTACCTGATGTGGCTTGGGTAAACTTTGATTTCATGTATCCAGAGATTGTGGACTAGAACAAACCCATTCTAAAGTGGAAAGCCAGGCCTTGAGGTATGAAGCACCTTGTTCTGAATTCCACAGCTGGTTGGCTACAGAACTAGAACCTGAGTCCCAGACTACTGCTCTGTTCTCAGCAAATCTCTAAAACAACTTTCAAGGGTGGTATTTTAGAACACTTGCAAAGTTCTGATTGTATTCCTCTAACCTACAAAAGAATGAAGAAACATGAAAGCATTTGGGCCCATGTTCTGGGAATTTTCCTCTGCTAAATCTCATCATAAATGTTCTTTACGCAAAAGATAACCATGGATCATATTAATTATCAAGGTTCAGAGAGAAAAAGTTGTTTTTAAAGATTTGATAGGTTCAAAATATTTCTATGCTAGTGATTGGCAAGAGAAATGTTTTGATTTCTAGTATTGCCAAAGCTTGTCTCCCTAAGTAGGATCAAAGTCGATGGAATTTGCCCCCTGCCAACCAGCCCTGATGCTTGTGTGACAGAAATCTGGGTAGACAGGCTGCAGTGAGGTACATCTTAGAGTCCCAGAGCATGGCATGAGCCCCAATTCACCCTTCCCAACTTCCCCCACAGGATCAAGCAATATCACTAAAAAACAAAACAAAACAAAAAATAGATGCGAGCAGCAAGTCATGGTCCCAAACGGGCTCTGAACCCTTTACAATCATCTCATTCTTACTCCATAAGAAGTAAGAAAAAAAATTCAGATTATGAAAATCTCCTCAAAGTTGGGCTGGAGTAGGCCTAATAAATCAGACCTCCTTAAACCATGGTGGCAGGATAGGGAGATTTTAAGTAGACTGTCTGTTTTGCTCAGAACCCATTTCCCCAACAGCATTATTATAATAACTCCAGAGAGATCAAGCAGTTTGTCCAAGGGACCCAACTAATAAATGGGACTTCTAAAGCCTTAAACATGCTCTTAACAATTACACTGTATTTATTGTACCAGCACTAGCCAAAGCCCTACCAAAACAACCTTCCTTCATTTTAGGGAATAGGGATAAGTGATGTGATGACAGCACATTTGTTTCCAATCCTTTTCCTGTACATACACATATTTTGTATTTTTATAGATATTATGGTACCTACGTATATGTAGCCTCCTTACTCAACACCATATCAGTGTTTTCTCATAGAAAAGCATTTCAGACACTATTTCTTTCTTTTTTTAAATTTTTAAATGTTTATTTTTGAGAGAGACAGAGTGTGAGCAGGGGAGGGGCAGGGAGAGAGGGAGACACAGAATCCAAAGCAGGCTCCAGGCTCCGAGCTGTCAGCACAAAGCCTGATGTGGGGCTTGAACTCACAGCTGTGAGATCATGACCTCAGCTGAAGTCAGATGCCCAACCGACTGAGCCACCCAGGTGCCTTATTTGTTTTTTTTTTTTAAGTTTTTTTTTTAATGTTTGTTTATTTATTTATTTTGAGAGAGAGAGAGAGAAGTGCCAGCAGAGGAGGGGCAGACAGATAGGGAGAGAGAATTCCAAGCAGGTTCTGTGCTGCCAATGTAGAGCCCAACATGGGGCTCTATCCCACAAACCTCGAGATCATGACTTGAGCCGAAGTCAAGAGTCAGTCGCTCAACTGACTGAACCACCCAGGTGCCCCCAGACACTATTTCTAATGGCTGTATAATAACATCCCCCTAGAGGATGGTCCCTCTTTCTTGATTGTCAGTCTCTTTTGATGACTTAGAATATTTCTCTCTTAGCACTTGAATACTTTTTTTTACTGTTTTATTTTGAAATATATGGAAAAGTCCAATAACGCCATTGTATAGTTTAACAAACAATCAAAGATGAGCTCACTTATAACAATTTCCCAGGCCAAGAATCAGATAATAAAGCAGCCCCCAGAATCCATTGTGTCTCCCTCTCTACTCCAAACTTTCAGCTACAACATCTTAAAAGATGGGTATAATAATGATGTTCATGATCTAATTACTTTGCACCACATTAGAGGAGCAACCTTTGTCCAAAAAGGGACAAATTGTTTTCCTGGGCTTTGCATATAGCTCAGGGGCATCTGATCCCCCAGAATTTGTTAAAAATTTCACATCCCTTGACAGTCATTCAAACACCATAGCTTTTGCCTTAACACTTTCCGCTTAGACTCACTGGCTTTCAAGTCATTTCTAATGACCATCCTCAGATGCCTAGATCCACTTGTCCTGCAGTCGGATCTTGTGTGCCTAAAAATAGCTTTCTTTTTTATGTTTTACCCTGACTTTTCACATCTCCCTAGAGGTCTCTCATCTGGGCCCTTACTCCTTGTTTAATTACCTCTGTCCCAGAACCTCTGCCGGGCAATTCTACCTTCTCCCATAATGCAAACATTAACCCACTTCAACATCCACTAATTGGAATTTTTTTTTTCCTACCCTAGCCAGACAGGGTACTCTTAAAACCACATGGAAAAGGCACACACACTTTTGTCATGCTTCTCCACTCCTGTATGTATGTTCTACTTAGAGAAATGATGCTCTGGAATTATACCACTGGGGGTTATTGCATCCAGTCCTGAAGACCTTTTGATCTTTTGGAAATTTTTGTTATTGATCTAATATTCCTGGGAGTGTGACTATCATACACAATCACCACCCTGCAGTACCATAGGAGGAAGCAAATTGAGCTTCCAGTGTGCTGCTGGAGGGGTCACACTGCCCAAGCTCCTCAGAGAGGACAAACATTGTAAATGTCAGACAAAAAGCTGCAGTGAAACCAACCATGGAAATAAAAATATCAGGGACAGAGTAAAAGTAACTATGTTTTTCAGATAGAAAATAAAAACAAAGAATATCTGTTAATACTTCAGTGACATTCAATGTAGGAACTTAGGACATTTCTCCTGGTATATTGATATTGGTCCTGCCTGGTCCCCTGGGCCCACCCATGCTTTTGAGTCTTCTTTGGTCAAGTGATCTTTAGGCCATGGTTGGATGAGGTTTCATCCTTGTTTACTTATTATTTGAAAACAGTGTCCAAATTAGAGTCATTCCTCCCTGGCAACCTCTTAGCTTCTTTCCATTGTTCTCACTCTGGCCCCAGCTCTTCTCCTCCATATTGCCTCTTCTCTTGCTTGGTTCAAAATTTGGAGAAGAGAATTCTCAGGAGAGGATACATAAGAGTCACCAGAGTCCCAAGAAAGGTAGTCAGATTTGGTTGCAAGTGACATTAATCCGACCCAAACAGGTTTAAGCAACAAAGGTATTGTATTGGCTCTCCTATCTGAAAAGTCCAGGGGAATTTCTGACTTCAAACCCACTTGGCTCAGGGGCTCAAACAAGGTCATTTGTGCCTGGCCTCTCTCTATCTCTCAGGTCTGCCAGCCTCTAGGCTGGCTCGATTAAAATGAAGGGCCTTACCTCACACCTTCCAACTCTATCTGTGGCTCATGCTGAGGCACCTCATAGTCAGTAACTGAGGTTGGGAAGTTGATATAATTTAGATGTTCTAGACCTGGGCCAGCCTTGCCCAAACCTGAGAATGGAGAGGAATGACTCTTCTTTTGGTACATTTTACAAAGATCGGGGAATGGAAGCTAACACAAAAAAAATCCAACAGATGCCTACTGCATAGGTTTATCAATAAGCATACCCTAGGAAAGTGATTTCCAAGCTGTAATCCATGGGCCAACTATCAGATTCATCTGGGTTCTTGTTTTGGGTGTGTTTGTTGTTCCTTTGTTTTTAAGGCAGAAGCTGAGTCAGAGTATCTGGGGATGGGGCAGTACCTTTATCAAGCTTCCCCCATTGACTTAGATTTGTAGCTAGGTTGTGAATTACTGCTGCAATTCATAACGTTGCTTCAGGACCAAGGATAGCGGTCTACTTGCCCTACTCTGAACAGACCACCGTGAGTCTGTTATGCTCACACAGGAGAGGCCTGGGGGGAAAAGGGGATAGGGTTCCAGGATAGGGGGAAAGTCTCCAAAGAGAGCCTCCTCTGTAAAAGCCACTTGCTAAGGCAATGCCAGATGAAGGGATGTAAAGCTGCTCATTCCGGAGCTCAAATCTTACTTTTACTGTTCAGAGCCTTTGTGCTGCAAAGCCTGGTTCTTGCTATGTCCCTTGGCAACTGGATTCAAAGTCTTACAAAACTTTAATCTTCATCATCCCCCAATACAGCAATAAATCTATAGCTGCTCCTTTTGAAAGAGGCACCACTGAGAAAAGGAGAATGCAGCTGCTTGCTTAACAGTCCATCTTTATCCAAAAAGTTGTGTAAGAGTGGGGGAAAGGTTTTAACATTCATTAGTTTAAAAAGATCAAGGGCGGGGCACCTGGGTGGCTCAGACGGTTGAGCATCTGACTTCAGCTCAGGTCATGATCTCGCGGTTTGTGGGTTCGAGCCCTGCGTCAGGTTCTGTGCTGACAGTTCAAAGCCTGGAACCTGTTTCAGATTCTGTGTCTCCCTCTCTCTCTGCCCCTCCCCTGCTCACGCTCTGCCTCTCTGTCTCCAAAATAAGTAAACATTAAAAAAAAATTTTTTAATAAAAAAAATAAAAAGATCGATGGTGTTCTAGCAGAGGCCTCTCTCAGATCTCTCAGATGTCAGAAGCCCCTAAGAAAGCAAAGCTAGAGTAAAAAACCCTGACCTACTGCCGCCAGGAACTGTCTGTTCACAGGTCCTGAGGATGGATAGGAGGTGGCACTTTGGTGGAGACCAGCTTGTGCTGGAATTCCAGGGATGCTTTTTATGGATCTCCTAGAGTCCATTCCTCACTCATCCTGCTCACTGTTAGAAGCACCCCAAGTTTCCTGTTGAGAAATTGCGTCTTCCCCAGGAGGAAGTTGATCAGCGATTGGACGTTTTTTAGGGGCTCCGCCCAGTGCTTCCCAAATTGTGGCATGCACAGATCTGGGCAATCTGTTGAAATGTAGATCCTGATGTAGAAGTCCAGGGTGGGGACTGAGATTCTGCATTTCTAACAAGCTCTCAAGTGAAGCTGAAGCTGCTGGCTTATGTATACATTCTAAAGTGCTTGGCAGTCGGGTGATTCCAGATTCTGGAAATCAAATCTGAGTTGAGTGTTGAAAAGCTTGGCAGAGCTGAGGCCAGACCTTCCTGCTCTTAGACTTGGTTCCTGCCTCTGCCCCTTGTCACCCACAGGATCCTGCCTGCTTCTGGTCCAGGCTGTCCAGCCACCCCTCCCACCCTGCTCCCAACATCCCTGCCTAAAAATTCCCTTCCCTTCAGTCAGCCAGCTTTGGTTTCTGAAGGATGCAAAACAGAAATCGCATATGATGTGGTTTCTGAGCCTCAGTTTCCAAGCTATAAAAGTTTCCCAAGTTATAAGCTTCCCAAGCTTCCTTATAGTTTTCCACACTGTAAAAGAGGTAGAGAATCCCCAGTGAGAAGATATTCATAATACTTAAGTGACTAAGACGCAGGCTAATCTCTATGAGGTCCTAGGTGGAGCCCCCCCCCCCCCACTCCCACTCTGCAAGGAACCCTCACAGCTCTGCCTCCTCTTCAGGCTCTGCTTAGGGCCAAGTAACACATTAGGATAAAAGAACAAAGGAAGCTATTAAAACTTTCAGTTAAGAGATTGATTTTTCTAATTGCCAGTTAATCTCTTTCCCGGTGGGCCTCAGAAGGCCTATTCACTCTTATTTAAAGCACAAATTGTTTGGATTTTCTCATGTAAATAGTTTAATTTAAAATTCTTCACCTGTGAGGGGTGCCTGTGTGGCTCAGTCGGTGGGGTGTCCGACCTTGGGTCATAATCTCCCTGGTTTGTGGGTTTGAGCCCCGTGTTGGGCTCTGTGCTGACAGCTCAGGACCTGGAGCCTGCTTCAGATTCTGTGTCTCCTCCTCTCGCTGCCCCTCCCCTGCTCATGCTCAGTTTCTATCTCTCAATAATGAATAAACGTTACAAAAATTTTTTTTTAAATAAAATTCTTCACATGTGAAAAAGCACTTCCATTAACTGACATGTCAGGTAGAGGAAGTGTCTTTTTAAGTGGTAATGGTATAAATTTTCTTAAATAATTACTATTTCTCAATTTACCCTGTTTTTGCTTTCTTGAAAAGTGATGATAATTACAATTATTTAGGATTATTTATTAATCTTATTGATAATAAAAATTAGGAGCCAATGCTTAATGAGTACTTAGGTGTGCCAAGTAATGAGCTAGCTGTGTTATCTATGTATCCCAGTCTCTCAGCATAGAGCCTGGCCTGGAGTTGGTCCTTAGCCAAGGATGAAAGGTGAATGAGTGCCGTATAAAATCTAGCCACAATGTAGACTCTTAGACTTGTGTTCTAATCTTGATGCAACTGTTTACTAGTTTGTTGGCCTTGGCTGAGTTACTACACCTCACTCAGCCCCATTTTCTCACCTATAAAATGGGCATAATCATAATTATATTTAGTTCTCAGGATTTTATAAAGATTTACTAAGGTGACATAGGTGAAATGCTTACTGAAGTGCCTTGCACATGGCAATAAATGATAGGTATACAAATTGTATTTCTCCTTCAAATCTCCAGTTTTAAGATGAAGAATAAAAGACATTTCTTTCCCAACCCTTGTAAATCAATCCAGAACAAAACAAAACAAAACAAAACCAATGAGGAACAAAACCACAAAATGCATCTTTGATGAAATTGTAAATCGAACTACTCTGTATGAGTTCTGAGAACAGAAAGCAGATAATGGAGTGGTAACTGATTTAGCAGGGTAGAGGAAAGGTAAAAATACAAGAACTTGAAGAAGGGAAAACTAATGAGGGAGACCGAGAGACAACACCTCAGAAGACAGGGATGAAAATAAGGTCAACTTGAGACTTTACAAAAACCATTTAGACTAACACCACCTGTAGCAACCAGGCAAATCTCCCTCCTTCACTTTCACAGGATATTAGAGGTGTATTCTTTGGAGGAAATTAACCTGAGAAATTCAGGACTGAAGAACATTAAGCACACGGAAAGCAGCAATGAGTACAGTAGTAAGGGCTAGATGACAAATGGGAAGAGTAAAGGACAGACTGCTGTCACTGGTGAAGGAGAGCCCTAATCTTCTCCCCTACCTGCTCCTGAGAACACCAGTAGCCTGGTGTGTTCAGGCCTGACTAGATTGGAGGACTGTTTTGGAGAAACACCAAATGGCCTGAGATAAAAGATGTAGAATATTAGATTGGATTGTTGGTCCCAGTTCTTGACTCCTGTGTAAGAAAGTTCATCTCCTCGTTCATGTGGTCTCATGGAAAGTAGAGTGTACTGTCTCACTCTTCACTTTGAGTTTGGCTGTGTGAATTGCTTGGCACTGTTAGCAGACATGAAATGACCAGAGACTCGAGAGAGGCTTGCATGGTTGGTTTGCTCTCTTGGTCCCCTGCTTTACCATGAGACAAATGCATACCATGGTCTGAGGAGGATGAGAGACATGGAGAGCAGACCTGACTACATCCCGAGGCTTGGAATCAAGCCCAGCACAACCCAGCCTGCAGTTGGAAGACACAAGAAATAAATGCTTGTGTTATATGCCATTGCAATTCTGTGGTTGTTTATAAGGGAAAGAAGCTGACCAATACAGACACTGACTTATGGAAGTCCTCCCCAAAAGCTGGCTTCCTACCTTTTCACTACACAGGAAGGGGCACCAATTGACAAGCACCTCCCATCCCCACACTTCCAGTCAGCTTTTCAATGCACTAATTTTACACTTTATTTATCTATTTATTTATTTTAAAGTAAGCTCTATATCCAGTGTGGGGCTTGAACTCATGACCCCAAAATCAATAGTTGCATGCTGTATCTACGGAGCCAGAGAGGTGCCCCTAACGCATTAATTTTAAATATGAAAAGACAGCCAAGGATCACCACCCATTCAAGGAAGAAAACTCAGAAGAAACAAAGCAATGCAGAGAGCAGAAAAAATCATATTTTAATAGCTATAATTAATACACTTGGGGAGATAAATAAGATATTATATCCACAAGCCAAAGGCAAAGACAGGATGTTATTGCTATTCGGAAAAAAAGATAGAAATTCCAGGGAATAATAATGAAAGAGTTCTTAGAAACTCAAAATAGGATAATCAAAATGAAAATTGCAGTAAAAATGTTGGAAGTCAAAGCCAAGTAACCCTTTGTTTTAATTTTTTAGAAAATGTTTATTTTGAGAAGGGAGAGAGGGGCAGAGAGAGAAGGAGCAAGAATCCTGAGCAGGCTCTGCACTGTCAGTGTAGAGCCCAGTGTGGGCTCAAACCCACAAACTGTGAGATTATGACTTCAGCTGACATCAAGAGTCAGATGCTTAACCAACTGACCCACCCAGGCACCCCAAAGCCAAGTAACTCTTGATAAATAGTTAGATCGGGAGAAGATAAGAAAATGAGAAGATTGATTCAGGAAATTCAATGCCTGACTAATAGGAATTGCAGAAAAAGTGATCAAACAAAGAGGAGAACATTATCAAGAAATGATTCATGGGGCGTGGGAGGCTCAGTCAGTTAAATGACCAACTCTTGATTTCAGTTCAGGTCATGATCTTGCAGTCATGAGATCAGCCTCATGTGGGGCTCTGTGCTGGGCATGGAGCCTGCTTAAGATTCTCTCTCTCCCTCTCTCCCTCTGTCCCTCCCCTGCACAGGCTCTTGGAAGGAAGGAAGGGAGGGAGGGATGGAGGGAGGGAGGGTGAGAGGGAGGGAGGGAGGAAGAATGGAAGGAAGGGAGGGAGGAAGGGAGGGAGGGAGGAGAAAGAATGGAAGGAAGGATTCAAGATTGAAAAGGCCACCAGGTGTCGATCATATGGTCACAAAACTTCAGAATACCGCAGATAAAAAGACACTTTTCTAAAAGCATCTAGAGAAAACACAGGTCATGTTCAAAGGATCAGGATTTGATGGTATTGGCCTTTTCAACATCAGCATTAGAAGCAAAACACAATGAAATAATACCTTAAATTTCTGCAGAAAAATGATTTCTGAGGCAGAATTTATTCAATCAAGTGTAAGAGCAAAAACATTTAAAAACATACAAAGTTTAAAAAATTTTCCTTTTACTAGATGTACTCTGCTTTAAAAAAAAAAAATACAAGACATAAAGAAATGAAGATATCACCAGATCAAGGAAATAGGAATCTAGTGCCAGCGCTGCCTAAATGGAGCTTTTGTGTGAACCATAAACAACTCTCCCTTCTGTAAGGATGAGTTAGAAAAAGGGTCCCCTGTAGCCAGTTGCAACTGCTAGGATGCACAGGTTGGTAAGCTAAGGATGAACTAAATTTCTACCTCATTGCCTCCTCAGCTGGGCACAAACTGAGGTAAATTTACCAACATGGAGAGTGAAATCCCAGGATTTCAGTTGTGGCAAGCTAAGATAACAGGCCTTCTAGTTTGGAGCAGGAAGACAAAAGACTCAAGGAGAAAAGTATCTAGGAAAAGAATGGAAATAATATATTTGGAAGAATGGAAAACATTACTGATAGGCAAGTGGCAGGTAGTATAGAATTTGAGTAAAATTTTTAGTAACTATATACAGGGTCAGGCAAAAAATAAAGTTTTTGCTTACCTCTCAAATAAAAGAGGCAATTATAAACTATAGGAAAAAATAAAGGGATAACAGAAAAACCAAGGTATGATTCAGTAAATACATTTATGTAGTCATAATAATGTGATATAACTATATATTGGGGGGATGAAGAGAAGGGGAAAAGAAAGTGTTGGCTTTTTTGAGAGAGCTAATTCCTATACACCAGAGTGAGAAGTCAATAGATAATGGTTAAAAAAAAAAAGATAAAACAAGAAATGGCTGTAGATTATTTAGAAATATGGGGGTGCCTGGGTGGCTCAGTTGGTTAAGTGTCTGACTTCAGCTCAGGTCATGATCTCACAGTTCATGAGTTTGAGCCCAGCATCGGGCTCTGTGCTGACATGAAACCTGAAGCCTGCTTTGGAGTGTCTCTCTTTCTCTGCCCCTCCCCAGCTCTCTCTCTCTCTCTCAAAAATAAACACTTTTTAAAAATTAAAGAAGAAATATGAGGGATATCTGGGTGACTCAGTCAGTTAAGCATCTGACTCTTGATCTCTCAGCTGGGGTCATGATCTCATGGTTCATGAGATCAAGCTGGCTTGGGATTCTCTCTCCCTCTCTCTCTCCCCCTCCCCCTCTCTCTCCCCCTCCCCCTCTCTCCCTCTCTTTTTCTCTCTCAAATAAATAAATAGATAAACATAAAAAATAAAGAAATATAGAGGTTGATGCCAGGAGAAGTAGCTGAAAATGTTGAGGATCTACCTTGGGGGAATGAGACTTGGAGATTTGTTTTTTTTACAGATATAACCATGTGTTACTTTGATAAAAATAAAAACTAATTTTAAAATTGATTTTCAGGAGAAAAATTGATTTCCAGGTCCAGATGTGAAATAACTGCATGTGGTAAGCTATACCTGGAAATATTTTTTATCAAAGTGAGGACCTACAGTTGTCAGGCCAAACTCTGTGCACTTGCTCTCACCAGGACTTTAGGCAAACAACATATTTTTAAAAATTATTTTTAATGTTTATTTATTTTTGAAGGACAGAGGCAGAACCTGAGCAGGGGAGGGGCAGAGAGAGAGGGAGACACAGAATCTGAAGAAAGCTCCAGGCTCTGGACTGTCAGCACGGAGCCCGATGCGGGGCTCGAACTCACAAGCTGTGAGATCATGACCTGAGCCGAAGTCGGATGCCCAACTGACTGAGCCACCCAGGCGCCCCGGAAAAAAAACAAGGCACCCCATGCTTTATGCCTTCTACTTTTTGATAGCTCAGCACTTCCTGGAACTCTAGAGGACTCCTGTGGGCCACTGGGTGTCTAAACGTCCCTATTAGCAATTCCACATGTATACAATATACAATATACATGTATCACTGGTCAGAGCCTAGTCCTACTTCTTTAATTAGTTTCTGGGCCTCGAGGAAGCCCATGAAATTCACTTTGACTCATAATCTAGTTGACTACTGGATTAAAAATCACCCTACAGAGTCCTCAGAAGAATCACAAAATGTTTGTATTAGGTAAAAATGATAAATGTAGTATTATTGAGTAATGTATGAAGGAAGGAAAACTTTTTAAAAGATAAGTCAGTTTGTTAAGAACTCATTTTGAGGTTAAGATGGTAGATGTTTTTTAAAATTACAGTTAAAACCATTTGGGGGACCTAGAGGGAGTAGTTTGGAGTAGCTTTGAAAAGAAATGATCAAAGAGGGGTGATGAACTGATTAAACAGGGTTTGATCAGAAAGTTTATATTTTTGATTAATTACTATAAAAAGGAGAGAGAGGACCATTAATTCACAAATAATTACACACTGGTGTGAACAACCAACCAAATTAGGGCCAGGAGCTACTGGTGAAAGAAGAGGGTATAGCAAAGTCTTCAAAGCCTCTTAGAAGTCTTTCAAATAGAGGGGCGCCTGGGTGGCTCAGTTGGTTAAGCATCTGACTTCAGCTCAGGTCATGATCTTACAGTCCATGGGTTCAAGCCCCACATCGGGCTCTGTGCTGACAGAGCAGAGCCTGGAGCCTGCTTCGGATTCTGTGTCTCCCTCTCTCTCTGCCCCTCACCTGCTCATGCTCTGTTGCTCTCTGTCTCAAAAATAAATAAAAACATTAAAAAAAATTAAAAAAAAAGAAGTCTTTCAAATAGATAAGTTAAATTAATGGCTATATTAACTAGAAGTTAGAGGTTCCTTGTAAATAGACCACAAGCTCCATGAGAGCAAAGGTCATGTCTTGTCTCATTCATTGCTGTAGCATACAGGAAAGCCACATAATTATTTGTGGAATAAACGAAATACAATATTTGCTCTAAATGCTATTTTTTTCTGGGTTAGTAATGCAACTACAGGATTTTAATTGTATGTATATCAATGGATTCCTTTTTATATAGAAGTGAAGAAATAGGGTTATAATTTAACTGTCTAAATAATAAAAAAAATGGGGTTTCTTGATTATTCAGCCAAAGCAATCAAATCCTTGCCACTTATTAACTCTCTTTTGTAGCAGTCTGAGGACTGAGGTAGCACATTAGTTGTAACCTTAACAACCTTTGTTAAACATTATATCACTGTAATGATGTACTACCATATACCCATCAGCATGGCTAAAATTAAAGACTGTTGATTGAGGTCAGGATAGGGTTGCCTCTGAGTGGGGGATGTATTAACTGGGAAGAGAGCTTTTTTCTAGGGTGATAGAAATGTTCTGTATGGAGTGGATATTGGTCACACAGAGGTTATACATGTATAAAAATCCACTGAGTTGTTACCTTTAAAAGTTTGCATAATTTATTATACGTACTTATAACTCAAAAAATGGCCTCAAATTCAAAATCATAGATATGTGGTAGATTTCCCAAGGAATGATAGAACAGGCAGAGGGAGGTGAGTAGAGCATTTAATGTGTTTAATTTCCATGTTCTCTGTTGCTAAATTGAGAGAATAAAAAGTGTAGAAACTAACAGAAGACAAGTACATCTGGAATTGGTTCATAAATGAGCCATCTAAGCAAAAAACAGTTGAAACTGTACTCTTCGTCTCTGAAGACTTAAATACTTGTTCTCCTCTGTCCTGGAAGACCAACTAACTGAAAAAATTCCCTAAGAAAGAGGCGGTTTTCAGAATGCCCATTTGTTGAGCTGCAGTGAGAATCGAAGTTCCCATATGGACAGACCTGCATACTTGTGGCCTTAGAATCAGCACATTCTGGCCTAGTGATCAAGCTACAGGGAAAGACAAACAGATGATTTTATTAATTCACCATGGGTATCATCAAGGCCAGGCTGGGACATCCAAGATGTAGGTAGCATCTTCTTTAGGCTGGTCTCTGCAGGCCTCAGAGAGCTGTATGGTGCACATGTCATCAGAACAAGAAATGCTGGACAGCTCCAAGTGTATTAGGCTGAGGGGCCCTTCTTCACCACAGGGATGCCCTTAACAATGGAACCAGAAATACTTGAAGTCCACCCCCTAAGACACCCCACATCAATGACTAATGGCTGTCGCTCTGTGTCTCAGTTATTTATTGCTGGGGGGAAAAAGTCCTCTTTTATTTTGTCAGGAATTTTGTGTGTCAGGAATTGAGGGAAGGGCCCAGCCACATGTGTTGTCTCTGATCCACATGGCATTAGCTGGGACAGGTTGGGGCAGGCAGGGCTGGAAGATTGATTTCCAGAATGGCTTCGTAACTCACATGTCTGCCACCTGTGTGCTTCTTGTTCTCTCCCATCCCGTGTAGCATCTCTCCATTTAGCATCTCACCCTCTACAGATTCTCTACACAGGTTGGGATGAATTTGAGGGGTGTGTGTGTGTGTGTGTGTGTAATAGGAAATATTTAAGTTGGAAATTCAGTGAAGCAATTTGCAGTATGGGCTGGAGATATAAACTTGGGAATTATTATCATATTATAGGTGGCCAATCTTCTTATTTTTTTTTTTCAACGTTTATTTATTTTTGGGACAGAGAGGGACAGAGCATGAACGGGGGAGGGGCAGAGAGAGAGGGAGACACAGAATCGGAAATAGGCTCCAGGCTCTGAGCCATCAACCCAGAGCCTGACGCGGGGCTCGAACTCACGGACCGCGAGATCGTGACCTGGCTGAAGTCGGACGCTTAACCGACTGCGCCACCCAAGCGCCCCATATAGGTGGCCAGTCTTCTAATAGATGGTCAGGAGTTTGGATGTGTTTACTTAAATAGAGAAGCCCTAGGACTCTGCCCTGAGGCTCTTCAACACTTAGAGGCTGGAGAGATAAAGAAGATCCAACAAAGGAGACTGGAAATGAGCAGCCAATGAGGTGGGAGGAGAATCAGGAGTGTGGTACTCCAAAAGGCAAGTGAAAAAAGTCTTTCAGGATGAAGCTATAACATTGTCAAATATTTCATGTAAATTAAGTAAGGTGAGGACTAGGAATTGAGCATTGGATTTAGCAATGAGGTAACTAATGACCTTGATTAGGATAGTTTTGGTGAAGTATGGGATGTGGGGTTTAGGTAAAATTGTGATTGAAGTGGGTTCAAGAAAGAAAGGGGCAAATGTCTATCAATGGATGAATGGATAAACAAAATGCAGTATATTCATACAATGGGATATTATTCAGCCATGAAAAGAAAGGAGTACTGAAACATGCTACGGCATGGATGAACCATGAAAACAGGCTAAGTGACAGAAGCCAGACACAAAGGGTCACATATTATAACATTCCATTTAAATGAAATCTCAAAAATAGGCAATTCCAGATAGAAGTTAGATTAATGGTTTCCAGGGACCAGAGGAGGAGGAATTTAGAACTATTAGGTACAGGTTTTGGGGGGGTGGATAATAGAAATGTTCTGGAATTAGTGGTAGTGTTTGCAGAACTTCATGAAAATACTATATGCTTCAGTATAAACCACTGGGCTGTACACATTTAAGTGGCAAATTTTGTGTTATATAAATTGAATCTCAATTAAAAAATTCTAAGGGGCGCCTGGGTGGCTCAGTTGGTTGAGTGACTGACTTTGGCTCAGGTCATGATCTCATGGTTTGTGAGTTCGAGCCCTGCATCAGGCTCTGTGCTGACAGCTCAGAGCCTGGAGCCTGCTTCTGATTCTGTGTGTCCTTCTCTCTCTGTCCCTCCCCCCTTTATGCTCATGCTCTGTCTCTCTGTCTCAGAAATAAACATTAAAAAAATTTTTTTTTAGCTTTAAGTACATACTTTTTATTTTTTTTCAATATATGAAATTTATTGTCAAATTGGTTTCCATACAACACCCAGTGCTCATCCCAAAAGGTGCCCTCCTCAATACCCATCACCCACCCTCCCCTCCCTCCCACCCCCCATCAACCCTCAGTTTGTTCTCAGTTTTTAAGAGTCTCTTATGCTTTGGCTCTCTCCCACTCTAACCTCTTTTTTTTTTTTTTCCTTCCCCTCCCCCATGGGTTCCTGTTAAGTTTCTCAGGATCCACATAAGAGTGAAACCATATGATATCTGTCTTTCTCTGTATGGCTTATTTCACTTAGCATCACACTCTCCAGTTCCATCCATGTTGCTACAAAGGGCCATATTTCATTCTTTCTCATTGCCACATAGTACTCCATTGTGTATATAAACCACAATTTCTTTATCCATTCATCTGTTGATGGACATTTAGGCTCTTTCCATGATTTGGCTATTGTTGAGAGTGCTGCTATAAACATTGGAGTACAAGTGCCCCTATGCATCGGTACTCCTGTATCCCTTGGATAAATTCCTAGCAGTGCTATTGCTGGGTCATAGGGTAGGTCTATTTTTAATTTTCTGAGGAACCTCCACACTGCTTTCCAGAGCGGCTGCACCAATTTGCATTCCCACCAACAGTGCAAGAGGGTTCCCGTTTCTCCACATCCTCTCCAGCATCTATAGTCTTCTGATTTGTTCATTTTGGCCACTCTGACTGGCGTGAGGTGATATCTGAGTGTGGTTTTGATGTGTATTTCCCTGATAAGGAGCGACGTTGAGCATCTTTTCATGTGCCTGTTGGCCATCCGGATGTCTTCTTTAGAGAAGTGTCTATTCATGTTTTCTGCCCATTTCTTCACTGGGTTATTTGTTTTTCGGGTGTGGAGTTTGGTGAGCTCTTTATAGATTTTGGATACTAGCCCTTTGTCTGATATGTCATTTGCAAATATCTTTTCCCATTCCGTTGGTTGCCTTTTAGTTTTGTTGGTTGTTTCCTTTGCTGTGCAGAAGCTTTTTATCTTCATAAGGTCCCAGTAGTTCATTTTGCTTTTAATTCCCTTGCCTTTGGAGATGTGTCGAGTAAGAGATTGCTACGGCTGAGGTCAGAGAGGTCTTTTCGTGCTTTCTCCTCTTGGGTTTTGATGGTTTCCTGTCTCACATTCAGGTCCTTTATCCATTTTGAGTTTATTTTTGTGAATGGTGTGAGAAAGTGGTCTAGTTTCAACCTTCTGCATGTTGCTATCCAGTTCTCCCAGCACCATTTGTTAAAGAGACTGTCTTTTTTCCATTGGATGTTCTTTCCTGCTTTGTCAAAGATGAGTTGGCCATACGTTTGTGGGTCTAGTTCTGGGGTTTCTATTCTATTTCATTGGTCTATGTATCTGTTTTTGTGCCAATACCATGCTGTCTTGATTACAGTTTGTAGTAGAGGCTAAAGTCTGGGATTGTGATGCCTCCTGCTTTGGTCTTCTTCAAAATTACTTTGGGTATTCGGGGCCTTTTGTGGTTCCATATGAATTTTAGGATTGCTTGTTCTAGTTTTGAGAAGAATGCTGGTGCAATTTTGATTGGGATTGCATTGAATGTGTAGATAGCTTTGGGTAGTATTGACATTTTGACAATATTTATTCTTCCAATCCATGAGCAGGGAATGTCTTTCCATTTCTTTAAATCTTCTTCAATTACCTTCATAAGCTTTCTATAGTTTTTAGCATACAGATCTTTTACATCTTTGATTAGATTTATTCCTCTTATTAATTTTAAGAGAATTGGGGATACCTGGGTGGCTCAGTCGGTTAGCGTCTGACTTTGGCTCAGGTCATGATCTCACAGTTCGTGGGTTTGAGCCCCATGTTGGACTCTTTGCTGACAGCTCAGAGCCTGGAGCCTGCTTCTGATTCTGTCTCCCTCTCTCTCTGCCCCTCTCCTACTCGTGCGTGCTCCCTCTCTCTCAAAAATAAACATTTAAGGGGCGCCTGGGTGGCGCAGTCAGTTAAGCGTCCGACTTCAGCCATGTCACGATCTTGCGGTCCATGAGTTCGAGCCCCGCGTCAGAGCCTGGAGCCTGTTTCCGATTCTGTGTCTCCCTCTCTCTCTGCCCCTCCCCCGTTCATGCTCTGTCTCTCTCTGTCCTCCCCCCCCCAAAAAAAAAAAACGTTGAAAAAAATAATAAACATTTAAAAAAATTAAGAAAAAAAAGAATTGGAGGGTAGAATCAGGGCAAAGTTTGAGTAGCTTTGCCGTAAGAAGAGTAGAAAAATGACAGTGTCTAGAAGGGGAGTGGGTCATTTTTTTTTTAAAGATGGAAATGTGTGTGTGTGTGTGTACACGTGTCCATATGTGTTAATATTTCATTAAAAAGGGAACATTTTCTTAGATGGCCTTGGATAGGAACACTGTTCAATATAAGAAGAGGAAAGGTAGATTAAACTATATATGGGTGAGTGTAGGTATAGTATAGAGTAATGTGTAGATATGTACTATATATGGATAAGTGTAGATGAATGTAGATATAGACGTCTGCAGTTGTGAAAGATTTGGAGGAGTTAATGGGTTTTCTTCTGACTGCTTCTAATTTCTCAGTGAAGCAGGAGGCAAGAAGAAAGATCATTAGTTGAGAATGAAGATGGTCAAGGAGGTGTTAGAGATTTTAAAGAAAGAGAAGAAAGTGTGAGGAGGTCATCTACTGGATGTGAGATGCTGAATAGACAGGCAATTATAAGATAGTCCCTGTTTCCTTACATATTAACCCATACTTTTAGATAGCAAGAGTTTTAAATTGACTCATGTTGTGAATTTAAATGGGCTAATACACATAAAGGATTTTGAATACCACTTGGCACTGAGCAGGTGTTCAATAATTCTTACTATTTGTTAATATGATAGGTGAAACATAGTATCTCATTATAATTTTAATTTGAATATTTACTTTTTATAAGTTTACTTATTTTGAGAGAGACAGACTGTGAGTGGGGGAAGGGCAGAGAGAGAGAGGGAGAGAGGGAGAATCCCAAACAGCCTCCACAAGATCAGTGCACAGAGCCCAATGCAGGGCTTGCACCCATGAAACCTCAGATTGTGATCTGAGCCGAAATCAAGAGTTGGCCACTTAACCGACTGAGCCACCCAGATGTCCTTTAATTCGGATATTTCTTATGATTTAGTCTAAATGTATTTTTATATATTTCAATGCCGCATTTTTTTGTAAACTAATTACATCCTCTGACTATTTTTAAATATTGGGTTATTAGTCTTTTGTTTATGGATTTAAAGAGACTTTTATATGTAAAGGAAATTAATTTTGTATGAGTGATTTTTTTCCCTTTTTGCATTTAACTTAATGTTACTTTATGCAGTTTTTAATGTAGCTTAGAATTTTTAATCTTTTAATTTTTATTTATTATTGTTTTTTTTTTTTCATTTTAGAGAGAGGGAAAGAGAGAGCAGGGGAGGGGCAAAAAGAGAGGGAGACAGAGAATCCGAAGCAGGCTCTGCACTGTCAGCACAAAGCCCCAGGTGGGGCTTGAACTCACAAACCATGAGATCATGACTTGACCCAAGATCAAGAGTCTGATACTTAACCAACTGAGACACCCAGCTGCCCCATTAATCTTTTATTTTTTAATTTATTTTTTTATTAAGTTTTAATTTTAATTCCAGTAGAGGTAACATACAATCTTTTTTTGTTTGTTTTTTGATGTTTTGTTTTATTGAAGAATAAGTGACATACAATACTTTATTAGTTGCAGGTGTACAACATAGTGATTCAATATTTATATATATTATGAAACGGTCACCACAATAATTCTAGTTACCATTCCCTATGCTGTACATTACATCCCCATGTCTTATTTATTCTATAACTGTTCCTCTTAATCCCCTCACCTATTTCATCCATTCCTCTACCCCTCTGGCACCCATCAGTTTGATTTCTGTATCTATGACTCTGTTTCTGTTTGGTTCATTCATTTGCTCCATTTTTTGGATTCCACATAAAAGTGAAGTCATATGGTATCTGTCTTTCTTTGACTTTTTTTTTTTTTATGTTTATTTTTGAGAGAGAGAGCACAAGTGGGGGAGGGACAGAGAGAGAGGGAGACACAGAATCTGAAACAAGCTGAGCCACTCAGGTGCCCCTGACTTATTTCACTAAGCATAAGCACTAAGTATACAGACCCTCTAGGTCTATACACATTGTTGCAAATGGCAAGATTTCATTCTTTCTTATGCCTGAGTAATATTCCAGTGTGTGTATGTGTGTGTGTGTACAACATTTTCTTTGTCTATTTATTTATGGACATTTAGGTTGCTTCCATATCTTAGCTATTGTAAATAATGCTGCAATGAAATAGGGTTGCATGTGTCTTTTCTAATTAGTGTTTTCATTTTCTTAGGATAAATATCTAAAGTGGAATTGCTGGATTATATGGTAGTTCTATTTTTAATTAAAAAAATTTTTTTAGTGTATGAATTTATTGTCAAATTGGTTTCCCTATTTTTAATTTTTGAGGAACCTCCATACTGTTTTCCATAGTTGCTTCACCAATATACATTCCCAACAACAGTGCCTGAGGGCTCTCTTTTATTTACATCCTCATCAACACTTGTTATTTCTTGTCTTTTTCACAATCTCCTGGTAAGAATGCAATCATTCTCACCAAATCTGGTTTTGCTGAACTGTCTGTGAATATAGCTTATTTCTAAATTTATTTTAATTTCAGTATAGTTAACATACAGTGTCATATCAGTTTCAGGTGTACAGGATACAGTGATTCAACAATTCCATACATTACTCAGTGTCAAGTGTACTCTTAATCCCCTTCACCTATTTCACCCATCCCTCCACCAACCTTCTCTTTGGTAACCATCAATTTGTTCTCCATAGCTAAGAGTCTGTTTCTTTGTTTGTCTCTTTTTTTTCTTGGTTTGCTTGTTTTGTTTCTTAAATTTCACATATGAATGAAATCATATGGTATTTTTCTTTCTCTGATTGGCTTATTTCACTTAGCATTATACTCTCTAGCTCCATTCATATTGTTGCATATGACAAGTTTTCATTCCTTTTTATGGCCGAATAATATTCCATTGTATATATATACCACTTCTTCTTTATCCATTCGTCTAGCAGTGGATACTTAGGCTGCTTCCATAATTCAGCTATTGTAAATAATGCTGGTCTAAACATAGGGGTGTGTATGTCTTTTTAAATTAGCGTTTTCATATTCCTTGGGTAAATATTCAATAGTGGAATTACTGGATCATATGGTAATTCTGTTTTTAAATTTTTTGAGGAATCTCCATACTGCTTTTCACAGTGACTGTAGCACTTTGTATTCCCATCAACAGTGCATGAGTGTTCCTTTTTCCCCATGTCCTTGCCAAGACTTGTTGTCTTTTGTTTTTTATTTTATTATTTTTTAAAGTTTTTATTTAAATTCTAGTTAGCATACAGTATAATATTGGTTTCAGGTGTGGTGTTTTTATTTTAGCCATTCTGATAGGTGTGATAGCTCATTGTGGTTTTGATTTGCATTTCCCTGCTGATGAGTGATGTTGGTACCTGTTAGTCATCTATCTGTATGTCATCTTTGGAGTAACGTGTTCATGTCTTCTGCTGATTTTTAAACTGGGTTATTTGTTTTTTGGGGTTGAGTTGTGTAAGTTCTTCATATATTTTGGATACTAACCCTTTATCAGATATATCATTTGCAAATATCTTCTCCCATTCAGTAAGTTGTCTTTTAGTTTTGTTGATTTTCCTTTGCTGTGCAAAGCTTTTTACTTTGATGTAGTTCCAATATTTTATTTTTGCTTTTGTTTCCCTTGCCTCAGAATACATATCTAGAAAAAACTTGCAAAAGTAGATGTCAGAGAATTACTGCCTATGTTCTCTTCTAGGATTTGTATGGTTTTGGGTCTTATATTTAGGTCTTTAATCCATTTTGAGTTTATTTTTGGGTACGGTGTAAGAAAGTGGTCCAGTTTCATTCTTTTGAATGTAGTGTCCTATTTTCCCAACACCATTTGTTGAAGAGACTGTCTTTTTCTCATTGCATATTCTTGTCTCCTTTGTCGAAGATTAACTGACCATATAATTGTGGGTTTATTTCTGGGGTCTCTATTCTGTTCTATTGATCTATGTGTCTATTTGTGTGCCAGTGTCATACTGTTTTGAACAGCTTTGTAGTGTATCTTGAAATTTGGGATTGTGTATATCTAGTTTTGTCTTTTTCAAGATTGCTTTGGCTATTTGGGGTCTTTTGTGGTTCCATTCAAATTTTAGGATTATTTGTTCTAGTTCTGTGAAAAATGCTGTTAGTATTTTGATAGGGATTGCATTAAATATGTAGATTGCTTTGGGTTGTATAGACATTTTAATAATATTTGTTCTTCAATTCCATGAGCATGGAATATCTTTCCATTTGTTTGTGTCATCTTCAATTTCTTATATGAGTGTATTATAGTTTTCAGATTACAGGTCTTTAACCTCCTTGGATGAGATTATTACTAGGTATTTTATTATTTTTGGTACAATTGTAAATGGAACTGTTTTCTTAATTTCTCTTTCCATGACTTCATTATTAGTGTATAGAAATGTAATGGATTTCTGAGGCACCTGGGTGGCTCAGTCGATTAAGTGTCTGACCGTTGATCTCAGCTCAGGGTTGTGATCAAGCCCCTCAGTTCAAGCCCCATGTCAGGCTCTGTGCTGGGCACAAAGCCTACTTAAAAAAAATACAATGGATTTCTGTATATTGGTTTTTTTATCCTGTGACCTTCCTGAATCCATTTGTCAGTTCTAGTAGTTTTTTGGTGGAGTTTTTAGAGTTTTCTATCTATAGTATCATGTCATCTGCAAATTGTTTTACTTCTTCCTTAGCAATTTGGATGTTGTTTATTTCTTTTTCTTGTCTGATTGTTGTGGTTAGGACTTCCAGTATTATGTTGAATAAAAGTGTTGAGAAGACATCCTTGTCTTGTTCCTTATCTTAGGGGAAACTCTCAATTTTTCACCAGTGTGAGTATGATGTTAACTGTGGGTTTTCATATATGGCCTTTATTATGTTGAGGTATGTTCTCTCTAAACCTACTTTGTTGAGGGTTTTAATCATGAATGGTATTTCTTGTCTTTTTGATAATAGCCATTCTCATGGGTGTGAAGTGATATTTCATTGTGATTTTGATTTCCATTTCCCTGAAGGTTAGTGATATTGAGCATCTTTCCATGTGCCTTCTGATTTCCTAAAAAAATTTTATGCTGTGATATTATTAAAAATACAATTTTGGGGATAGCTGGCAGGCTCAGTTGGTGAAGTGTACAATTCTTGATCTCAGAGTTGTGGGTTTGAGTCCCATGTTGGGTATAGAGATTACTTAAAAATCTTTTTGGGGCACCGGGGTGGCCCAGTCGGTTGAGTGTCCAACTTCAGCTCAGGTTACCGTGTAGCGTTTGTGGGTTTGAGCCCCACATCAGGCTCTTTCCTTGCTGACAGCTCAGAGTCTGGAGCCTGCTGTAGATTCTGTGTCTCTCTCTCTGACCTTTCCTGCTTGCGCTTTGTCTCTCAAAAAATAAAACGTTAAAAAAATGAAATCTTAAAAAACAATTCTTGTATGTTTTCATGTAGTATGAAAAAATTTTACATTAGTATATTTTATTTAAGAACAGTTTTAGATTTACAGAAAAATTGAGCATATGGTACAAAACAGTTCTACCCCACCCACCTAGTTTCCCTTATTATTATTATTATTTTATTATTTTATTTTTTTTTTCAACGTTTATTTATTTTTGGGACAGAGAGAGACAGAGCATGAACGGGGGAGGGGCAGAGAGAGGGAGACACAGAATCGGAAACAGGCTCCAGGCTCTGAGCCATCAGCCCAGAGCCTGACGCGGGGCTTGAGCTCAGGGACCGCGAGATCGTGACCTGGCTGAAGTCGGACGCTTAACCGACTGCGCCACCCAGGCGCCCCTAGTTTCCCTTATTATTAACAGCTTGCATTAGTTTGTTACATTTGTTACAGTGAATTAAGCAATAGTGATACATTATTGTTAACCAAATCTGTAATTTACATTAAGGTTCATTCTTTGTGTTATGCAATTCTACGGATTTGGAGGAATGTATAATATCATGTAGTTACTATTAACAGTGCATATAGAATATTTTCACTGCCTTAAAATACTTGTACTTCACCTGTTTGTTATCCTTACCTGCTACCTCCTGCTACAGCCCCTGGAAACAACTGATTTTCAAATTTTGTCTCCATAGTTTTGTCTTTTCCAGAATGCTGTGTAGTTGAAATCACACAGCTTTTCCAGACTAGTTTTTTACTTCGCAATGTGCATTTAGGGTTCCTCCGTGTCTTTTTTGTGGCTTTATAGCTCATTTCCCTCTCCTTGCTGGATAATAATCCACTGTATGCAGGTACCACAGATTATCCCTTCAACTCGAAGGATATCTTGGCTGTTTCCAGTGTTTGACAAATATGAATAAGCTGCTATAAACACTTGTACGCAGGTTTTTGTGTGGACCTGTTTTCAATTCATGTGAGTAAATAGCCATGAGTGTGACTGTTGGATGACGTGGGAAAACGGTTCAGCTTTGTCACAAACTACCTAACCTCCAAAGTAACTATACCATTTTGCATTTCTACCAGAATAAGTGAGAGTTCCTCTTGTTCCACGTTTTTACCAGCATTTGATAACTGTCAGTGTTTTGGATTTTAACCATCCTGAAGGGGTGTAGTGATATCTCATTGTTATTTTAATTTGTAATTCCCTGATATATCTATGCCATCTGTATGTTTTCTTTAGTGAGGGGTATGTTCAGATCTTTTGCCCAATTTTAATTGAGTTGTTCTCTTATCATTGAGCTATAAGAGTTATTTGTGTTTTTTTGATACAAGTCCTTTATCAGATATGAGAAAAAATATTTTCTCCCATTTGTTGTATTTTAATGGTTAAATTTTTCATGTTTAAATTTTTGTTCCATCTGGAGTTTATTTTGGTAAAGGGAATTTCCAGATGGCTACCAGTTGTTCCAAGACCATATCCTGATTAATCCGTCTTCATTTTTACTGATTTACATGCTACCTTTTTCATATACAAAATACCCATTTATATTTGGGTCTGTTTTAGGACTTCCGGTCTTTCCAGTGTTTTGTTCATTTATATGACAGAACCTAAGGTTTAAAGGTTCCCTTTTTCATATATTTGAGTATAGGATGCTGGAATGTCAATACTACTCTCCTTTTTCAGAATTTTTCTCAAGACACTGTGTCTATGTCCCTTTCTTCCCATCTGTCAAGTTCATATTTATATTCCAGGATCCACCTTTAAGAAGCTCCACTTCCTTTCTATCTCTGTAACTCTTGTCATTACACTTTTTACTCTGTATTGGGATTTATGTTTTCCTTTCTGTCCTCTCTACTAGACTGTGAGTTCTATGAGGGTAGAGGAAATGTAACCCGGGGTAATTAACTTAAAAAACAATATCCAAAACAGGGTTACCTCAGTTGCCTCATTTGTAGTATAAGTTATGATATAAAAACAGTATATTTGGGTTGTTATGAAGATTAAATGAGTTAATACTCATATCTAGATCAGTGCCTGGCATATAGTAAGCAATAAATGTTGGATACTACAATAGTCATCAGTATTATTAATTCTTTATTTTTTAAAATTTATATCCAAGTTAGCATATAGTGCAACAATGATTTCAGGAGTGGATTCCTTAATGCACCTTACCCATGTAGCCCATCCCCCTCCCACAACCCCTCCAGTAATCCTCTGTTCTCCATATTTGAGAGTCTCTTATGTTTTGTCCACCTCCCTGTTTTTATATTATTTTTGCTTCCCTTCCCTTGTGTTCATTTGTTCTGTGTCTTAGTGTCCTCATCTGAATGAAGTCATATGATATTTGTCTTTCTCTGATTGACTAATTTCGCTTAACATAATACACTCTAGTTCCATCTACATACTTGCAAATGGCAAGATATCATTCATTTTGGTTGCTGAGTAATACTTCATTGTATATATATACTGCATCTTTTAATTTTTTTTTTAACATTTATTTATTTTTGAGACAGAGACAGAGCATGAACGGGGGAGGGTCAGAGAGAGGGAGACACAGAATCTGAAACAGGCTCCAGGCTCTGAGCTGTCAGCACAGACCCCGACGCGGGGCTCGAACTCATGGACCGCGAGCTCATGACCCGAGCTGAAGTCGGCCGCTCAACCGACTGAGCCACCCAGGCGCCCCTATACTGCATCTTTATCCCTTCATCCATCAATGGACATTTGGGCTCTTTCCATACTTTGTTTACTGTTGATAGTGCTGCTATAAACATTGGGGTGCATGTGCCCCTTTGAAACAGCATACCTGTATCCTTTGGATAAATACCTAGTAGTGCAATTGCTGGGTCATAGGGTAGTTCTATTTTTAGTTATTTGAGGAAACTCCATACTGTTTTCCAGAGTGGCTGCACCAGTTTGCATTCCCACCAACAATGCAAAAGAGATCCTCTTTCTCTGCATCCTCACCAACATCTGTCATTGCCTGAGTTGTTAATGTTAGCCATTCTGACAGGTGTAAGGTGGTATCTCATTGCGGTTTTGATCTGTATTTCCCTGATGATGAGTGATGTTGAGCATTTTTTCATGTGTCTGTGAGCCATCTGGATGTCTTCTTTGGAGAAGTATCTATTCATGTCTTTTGCTCATTTCTTCACTGGATTATTTGTTTTTTGGGTGTTGAGTTTGATAAGCTCTTTATAGATTTTGGATACCAACCCTTTATCTGATATGTTGTTTGCAAATATCTTCTCCCATTCCATTGGTTGCCTTTTAGTTTTGCTGATTGTTTCCTTTGCTGTGCAGAAACTTTTTATTTTGATTAAGTCCCAATTGTTCATTTTTGCTTTTGTTTCCCTTGCCTCCAGAGACGTGTTGAGTAAGAAGTTGCTGCGGCCAAGGTCAAAGAGGTTTTTGCCTGTTTTCTCCTCGAGGATTTTGATGGCTTCCTGTCTTACATTTAGGTCTTTCATCCATTTTGAGTTTGTTTTTGGTGTATGGTATAAGAAAGTGATCCAGGTTCATTTTTCTGCATGTCGCTCTCCAGTTTTCCCAGCACCACTTGCTGAAGAGACTCTATTCCACTGGGTATTCTTTCCTGCCTTGTCAAAGATTAGTTCGCCATACATTTGTGGGTCCATTTCTGGGTTCTCTATTCTGTTCCATTGATCTGAGTGTCTGTTTTTGTGCCATAGTATTATTAATTCTGAATTTCCTGTGCCTAGATACTAAGTTTTCAAGAAATATTGACTCAACAAATGAATGAATACATAAATACAAGAAATGAGTAGTTAAGCCTTTTAGATATGTTAATTCCCTGCTTTAATAAGTTCTATCCATTTTTATGGGCTGATAACTTTGAGTCAAAACACACTCATTGTGTACATTGCTGGACAAAACTAGTTGCAAAATGTTCTATCAAGAATTAATCTTATGGGATGCAAAATCAGTCCAATAAGCATTTATTGAATACCCAAGGAAGATCCACTTGAGGGAGACGTAAAATTACTTCTCAAAAAACAATCACTTCAATCTTTAGAAAGAAGAAACTATTGTCATACAGCTCAAATATTATCTTCAAAGAGAAACAAAGTCCTATTTGATTTTCAGTACTGTCCTCAATGGCAAAATTTAATTCTTAATTACTTCAAACATAATGTAACTACAGGGGTGCCTGGGTAGCTCAGTCAGTTAAGTGCCCGACTTTGGCTCAGGTCATGATCTCACCGTTTGTGACTTTGAGCCCTGTATTGGACTCCATGTTGACAGTGCAGAGCCTGTTTGAGATTCTCTCCCTCCCTGCCCCTTCCCCTTATGTGCTTGCTCTCTCTCAAAATACAGAAACTAAAAACAAAACAAAAAAACCCAATGTAGCTACATAGTTAGGAAAAAGAGTATAAAAGGTAACAGGAAAGACTCTCTCTCCACCTCAGCCTGAATCCTCTCAGTTCTCAAATCTTCTATAGACTCGTTTTCTAATGTGTCCTTCCAAAGATTTTTTTAAAGGAATAAACAAATGTTTATATAATTTTCTCATCCCATTTCCTCCTAGTGGTAATACATTATAAGCACTGTTCTGCATCTTTTAAAAAATATATATACATTAGAACTATCTTCATATCAGTAGGTAAACAGCTTTCATTCTTTTTTATAGCTCTGTAGTATTCCATTATGGATGTTCCCTAATTTATTCAACCGATTCCATAAAGACATTTGATTCCATTCTCGTTATTAAATATACCATGAACAACTTCATAGACATATTGCTGTACTTAAGTGCAAAAAATCTTAAGATAAACTCCTGGAATTGGAACCACTGAGTCAATGAATACATATATTTGTAATCTTAACAGATACTAATTGCCTTCCATAACAATTTTTATACCCTAGCCAGAATATATGAAAATGGCTCATTTATCATCCTGGATGTTATGCTGTTAAATCACTTATGGACCTTTCTGTGAATCAAATATATCAGGATTGTTTCCTTGTGGTAGGGGTAGGGCAGAGTGTCAGAGATTGACTAGGAGGGGCACAAAGAGGGGTGTTGGGTACATTGCCAACTTACTGTCTCAGTTGCAAATCCACCCTTCTTTGCCCAACTTTGTGGCTCTGAAACTGGATCCTGTAAACATTTTTCCTTTGGAACATTAGGCTTTTTCAACAGAAGGCACAGGAGTGACAGCACAAGGCTATTGTGTCAGGAAGACTCCTTCCTTCTAGATTCCAGCCTCCATTATGACCTTTTAAGCATTGGAGCTCAGCAGCCCGTACCTGTCTAGTTTCGTCCTCCGGCCTCTCTATCCCCACCAACTCAGCTTCTCCACACCAGTTCCCACCTGCCCTCTGGCAAGTTCCTCTGTCACCCCTTGAAACAACTGTGGTAGCCGCACCCTTTTCAAAGTGTCTGAATCTCAGCCTTTCAGGAAAAGAGACATTCTCTAATTTCTGGTTCCCTTATTTTCTACCCTCCTTCAGCTTAGAAGCAGTAGCTGTTTTGCCCCTGCTACTTTTCTTTAAAGTTGTCTTCATTTACTTCGTATCAGCTAACAGTTTCTTATATTACATTTTTCTTGTTCAAATAGCTGATGTGATTTCTGTCTGACTGTACCCTGGCTGATGTGTTACATGTGATCATCTTGCAAAAATTCGACTTCTACTTAAAAATTGTGCACTTTTGCAGGTCTTATTTTTGGTATACAATTATCTGAATTGGTAAATACACAGATACATACAAATACACTGATAAATGTGTTTTACTGAAGGATCATGAACATATTACCTCTAGTTCCTGTTATAGATCGTTTCTTGCTAATTTTAAGCTAGGGACAGTCCATATTTAAGCAGGGCACATTTTCTAAGGGTTCAAAGTATTCCACAGTTGTCTTAGATTATACTCTTAAGTATCTCAAAGTAGGCTTATTCTCCATTTTACCCCAGGACTTGAGAATGTCTGGAGCATAGAGGAATTCAACAAATACCTGGTTGAGTGTAGTATATATTGCAGACATATGGTAACCTTAGCAGGCTGTTATCAGGAAGAGGCTTAAATCCACATGGGGTTGACCAGAATGACAGCCTAACCTCTGCTGCCTGTCCAAAGCTTCCACAGACATTCAGTTGCAAACCCTCTCTCTCTTCCCTTTGCTCGGAATCTTTGTTCTAGGAAGGCAGTTAAACAAGACATTTTATCACTCTGCCATTTCTAATGGGTGTGTGGGGTGGCAGGTCAGAGAAGAGGCAACCCTGAGATCCCAGGAGACCAAAGGAAGGTTATGTGCAAACCAACCTCTACTTAAATTGGCACAGATTGTTTCTCTGTATATCAAACTGCTGTAGAATGTTACCTCACTTAATTCTAATAACCAGGGATAGGTTTTATGATCTTAAAGTAACTTGCCACACAAATATCAGAATATGTATCTGGGACTATCTGTCGTTTCTCTTTTGCTAGTCTCTCAGATGGGGGCAATGAAATAACCTAGGAAAAAAAATCTCCATGGATGGAAGGGCCTTTATTTGATGTACTCATTCTAGAAGATTTTAACCTTCAGAAACTTAAATTCTTAGTATCTGAGAGGAAGCAACTTTTTTAACGTATCCCCAGCCCACTTGAATACACTTTAAGATACCCTGCAGCATGAGACCACCCACAGTTCTTGTGTGGTTGCTTGTCTAATCATAGTGCAAGTGGCTGAGGGGGTATATATTTTAAAAATCAGAATGTAGTTGGAATTTGGGCTAGCTTACTTGCAAAATTAAGACAATTCCTCTTCAGTTTTTAAAAATTCAGATTATTTTTACTAAAAGTCTCACTAACATCTTGGTAACTAGGATAAAAAAACCAACTATATAGGTGCAGAATTAACATTTTTGGAGTTGTGCAACAGACAAAGTACACCTAGAGAACATAAAAATTCTTTATTTAACCTAATCCAGCCAGTATTGAGATAGTCTGCTATATTAAAAACAAGACGTTTAAAAAAATTACAGCACAGTTAGCAAGGCAGTGACTAATTAAGTCACTAAGTTTAATTTTATATTCTTCACAGTCATTTGATAATCATGTAATGAGGAACAATATTTTCGGCCACTTTGGAGATAAGTTAACTTCTGCAAAGAAAAGAATTCTACTAGTTGTCACTGAATTTTATAAAAGAGGTTTAAAACATTAAAGTTTATAGAAATAACACAGTAAAGCAATGTGAAAATTAAACACGAAAACACAAAATATATCCACCCATCCCAAAAGTCTGTAACATCCCGTTAATCTGTCCCCTAACACCATTCTCTTACCTCTCCTTTCCCTTTTCATAGAGCACGAACAGACTAACAATTAAGAAACAGCTACTGCTCTGTAGGGGCTATTTCGAGCCTAAAGTGCCTCTATCCTTTAATTTCTCAGTTAATCCTAGAAATGGTCTTCTGAGATAGAAGTATTACTTGCATTTCAGAGATGAAGAAAACTAGCTGAGAGAAAGCCACTTGGCCAAGGTATGCATCCAGTTGTTAAAAGCAGAATCAGAATTGGAACCCAGGTCCATCTAACTTTAGTCAGCCCATGCTCTTCTATTGTTCATGGTGGTGCAAGCCACCTTTCTGAAGACTGGTACACAGAACTTTCTGAGCGAAGGTTTTTGGGATTTAAAAGTCTTCAATTCCAGGGCTAGAGGCCACTCTGGTCCCCAGGCACTTGCAATTCCCTCCCCACAGCTCTAGAAAACCCTCCCTGCTGCCCCCAAAGGATTAGAGTTGTTTCCTTGGCCCTCAAGAACCCTGATGCCAATAAACGCAAAAGCAGCTACTCCCCCCCCCCCCCCCCATCTTCGGCATGAAAGTAGTAACTGGGGAACAGTGTGCTTGTATAATTTTATTAAAGGTTGCCTAAAAGCTGTTCTATATAACAAAATTATGCAGGAAATATCTACTATGTCTTCTTATATTGAAAATTAAAGAAAAGCCAATATATTTTATAATTACAGCAATATAATCTAAGTTATTTTTATATATACTCATAGATTTTATATTTCCCCTTTACAACTGCAGCAGTGTTCTTAATAAGGCTCACTGTCAGTCAAATATTCCCTTCCTCCCAAAATAATTACAACTCTGAATGTTCAACAGCCATTCACATAAACTTTATAAGACAGGATTAAGACATTCATACTATAGAAAGGTACCAGTCTTAAATTACTAAAGTTAACATACATTATTGCAATCTAACATAGCTCAATCTATATTTGCTACACTCCTAAAGAGAAGTGGCCATGTATCAGTAAGGGAAACGTTTATTACTGTCATGCATTATATATTGTGAACAAGAAAATAAATAGGGTTTTTGGAACTATCTTTTAAAAATTTTAGTTAATGAAAATAACTGCAAGACCATTCAGATTGAACAACATTAAAAGGGCCACTATTAAAAATGGCTTAAAATAAATAATTGCTTTTTTAAAAATGAACATAAAAACTAGTTAAACAGTGATTAAGGTGCTAGCCTCATCAACACGACAAGCAATTAAAATCTAAAAACATTAGTATTGGATTTAATAAATGGACTTAAGCCAAAAAACAATAACCTCAATATTTACTCAAGACTTCTTGTTTTCATAATGATCTTCTTGCTGACTGATATAAAAACAAAGAGCTCAAGTAAACCTCACCTTGGTTTACTCACTGCTGGTTTTCTATCTGTTGAAACTAGATGGTAAACTGCATAAAAGCAGAAACCAAATCTGTCTTGCTCACCACTGTATCCCACAGCACTTTGTACAATGCCTGGGCAAATAGGAGGTGATCAACAAATACCTGAATAACTGAATCAATGAAAGAGAAGAGTAAAATAACTTTATTGATTTTTTTTTTTTTTGCAAACCGTTCTCTGTGCTCAAACTACTATAAACTGGCAGCTCTAATTTCTAGAAATATGGATTTAAAAACTGTACTCCAGTGATTGAAGGACCTGACGACTCTCTCCCTTTCTCTCTCTTACATGCATGCACGCGCACACACACACACACACACACACGACTACAAGAGACATGAGTCAAAATTACATTATGAGCTATGAGATGTCGACATTATATAAATAAAATTTAATAGTGAAAAAGTGATTTGGAAGCCCTGTGAATTTTTACCCTACACATTTTGGAGGACGTCACATGGGTTAAGAAAAACAAAATTGCATTTGTTCAGATAATCATTTGAATGTTTACATACATTTTTGGTTTGTTATTTTTTATAACTAATTTACATTTCCTCATATTAACATATATTCCTGTTTAGCATGTAATCAAATTATGCCAGTGAGAAAAATCCTCATAGTACCTTCATTGAGTTGCTGATTCTAAGAAAACACTGAACATGAACATGTACAAAAGAGGCATTTGAATAAAACAGCATGTGCATTTTTAAATATTTGCACAGTTTGATCTTTACATTTCTGTCTGGAGAAAATATGAACAAAACCCAGGTCTACCATGCTAAGATAATGGTTCAGATGACTGCCATAAAAGAAGTACATACAAAACAATGAAAACAAATCACAACCTTAGGTTCCGTGATTACTGAGAGGATTTCCCCTGCCCTAAGTGCTTTATTCTATTTCTTAAAAATATGAGCAGCAGCTTATCATAAGTCTCCACTACTGTGCATTAATGATGGAATCAACAACACAACAGACTCATAAGGATGATAGGACTGCAGAACAACTAGAAGTCACAGTTTTATGCTTCTTCTTGCTCTGGATAATTTAGAATTTTGCGGTGTGCCTGACGTAAATATTGCTGTTGTTTGAAGTAAACCTTGAATGCTCCTTTTATGGCAACAAAAGCAATTCCACCCTAAAATAAAAATAAAAAGCTTTTTATAATGCAGATTTAGAGAAACATAATAACATAATTTTACTTAGATCAGAAAAGAGCCATTGCTGCTAACTCAGATGAACACAAATGAGACAGTTCTCTTTTCTACTTAGGGGGTAAGACAGGCAGGATCACTACACCCAACAGAGATACCTTCCCTGTTTTTTTTTTTTTTTAATATTTATTTTGAGAGCAAGAGAGAAAATCAAGCAGGCTCTGTGCTGCCAGTGCAGAGCCTGATGTGGGCTTGATCCTACGAACTGTGAGATCATGACCTGAGCCAAAATCAAGAGTCGGAGACGCTCAAATGACTGACCCACTCAGGTGCCCCCTTCCCTGTTCTCCTATTGAGGTAATCTTCTCTCCACTTAGCTTGACGTCCATTCTGATATAGCAGAGAGAAGGCTTGGGCACATGTGCAGGCTGCTATCAGAGAAGGGAAGTGGGAGGAATAACAATGATAGCAAACAATACAAGGGCATATTATGTGCTAGCACTTCAAATGAACTATTTAATCCACCACATAACCTTGATGTAGCTACCAATATGATCTTCATTTTACAGGCACAGAGAAGTGAAGAAATTTGATTTAGGTTTCTCAGCAAGGCAGTATCTGTGATAGGATATGAACCAGGCAGTCTGATCCTAGAGCTGAAGCTATTCACCAAAATCTTGTTGGCAAGGATGGGTGTGATAATTCATGCCTATTCTAGGAGAGACATCACCTGCAGCATAGTTCCGGAAGGCCAGAAGTAATGCAAAGGATCTTCCCCTCTTTCTTGCTATTGGATAACAGTGGGGATCAAATAGAACCTCAAGGCACAGAAGCCACAGAATGAGTATTTATGAAGTCCCACTGTTTTGTTTTTTTTTAAACACAGTTCCTTCTTTTTTGTATAGTCACTTGGAAAAAAAAAAAGGTAGTATTAAAACCATCTTACCAAGATTGTCCTTTGTAAATTAGAGTTAACACTACTGAACATCAGTTTACCAACTATTGTTGCAATAGTAGGAAAGACAAGGGCTCCACACAAAATTCGGGTAGCAGAGACGTGATCTGCTAAAGGATTAGCCTCAGCTGGAATTCGAGGAACAGGACAACCAATCCCTGTTGGGGGGGAAAAAGAAACGGAGGTATTAGTGCTCATAAATCACAATAGCTAAAATAACTTCACATGTTAAGATTCTTCCACAAGGTTAATCTGGTGTGCTCATTATAACCACAATTCAGGGCCTTACCTGGAAATATACTGTTCAAAATTTGTAGTTTATTTGAGTATTTGCGCCATAGTCTAAGCACGTAGTCTTCCCAGCGAATCATCTTGCCTAATATCAGCATGACAGGAATAGTAGGAAGTCCAATTAAAAGGAATAAAGGATCAGCTCTTTCCATAACATCCAGACCTTCTTTATGGCCTACAACCTGTGAAACAAACAGCATTCACTAGAATCATTTCCTTATCTAATGAAAGGTTGCATGCTTGAGCTGAATTCATTTTAGAGGAAATGGTAAATTTTGAAATAAAAATATAAAAAGTTTTAAAAATAAGTCAGAAAGTTATCAGTCCTGATTTATTTATGTGTCTCTCAAAGGAAAAAAAGCTCCTTCATATTATATTGGAATAAAAGCTTTAAAAAACAGTGGGGTGCCTGGGTGGCTCAGTCGGTTAAGCATCCAACTTCAGCTCATGATCTTGTGGTTTGAGGGTTTGAGCCCCATGTTGGGCTTCTTGCTGTCAATGTGGAGCCTGTTTTGGATGCTCTGCCTCCTCCCCTGCTCATACTCTCTCTCTCTCTCTCTCAAAAATAAATATTGAAAAAAAAAAATGGTTGAGGGCACATGCACCCCAATGTTCATAGCAGCACTATCAACAATAGCCAAAGTATGGAAAGAGCCCAATGTCCATTGATGGATGAAGGGATAAATATGTGGTGTATATATATATATATATATATATATATATATATATACACATACTAATGGAGTATTACTCGGCAATCATAAAGAATGAAATCTTGACATTTGCAACTATGTGGATGGAACTAAAGGGTATTGAAAGACAAGTATCATATGACTTCACTCATGAGGACTTTAAGATACAGATGAACACAAGGGAGGGAGGGAGACAAAACATAAGAGACTCTTAAATATGGAGAACAAACAGAAGGTTACTGGAGGGGTTGTGGGAGGCAGGATGGGCTAAATGGGTAAGGGGTGTTAAGGAATCTACTCCTGAAATCATTGTTGCCCTGCTAATTTGGATGTAAATTAAAAAAAAGGTTGACCCACACTGATTACATTTCAATAGAGGGAAGGGGATTTCTGGTTATTTTGTTCCTCTTATTTGATATGGTTAGACTGGGCTATAATTCTAGGTCCTGTTTGTCCTCCAGCAGAGCATCTGTTTTTCTGCTCTTCCTACTAGGGTAAGCATAACCAAGGGGCAGAACCAGCCTTTAGGAGATGGCCCAAAAGCTCACTTCTCTTTGGTTCTTTCTCCATACTCAGTGATCTCTGGTATAGAGTGATTTTTCTGGCTGGCTAAATGCTTGTTCTACAGACCAAACTCTGCTAAAATTCAATTCTAAGATCTACATTTGAGTGAAGGCAGTTTTTGCTACAGGTTCCAGTCATTTTTCTAATCTAGGAACTCTAGGGTATCCTAACTCTAGGGTAATGAAGCTAAAACAATCCTTTCCCTCTCATCTGGGTCTTAGGGTTATTTCTCCCCTGGTTTAGATCCCAGAGGGCAAGAAGGATATGATTATTTTTTTTTAAATGTTTATTTATTTTTGAGAGAGCGAGTGAGCACGAGGGAGGGGCAGAGAGAGAGAGAGAGGGAGAGAGAGAATCCCAAGCAAGCTCTGTGCTATTAGTTCAGAGCCCAGCTCAGGGTTTGAACCTATGAACCGTGAGATCATGACCTGAGCTGAAACCAAGAGTTGGTCACTCAATTAAATGAGCCACCCAGGCACCCCAGGATATGATTCTTACTTGTGAATCTCCATACATCCCCCTCCCAGGAAAATTCTTTTTACTCCATCTCGGCCTTATACTTCTCTCAACATCTCCATTTTATTGGTGAGCTTCTTAGTTTTAACTGGAGAACTTCCCTGAAAATTCTCTTTCAAACGTCTCAAATGATCCTCCCTTTAGCCAAAGTCTCAATCGCTTCCAAATTAAACCTATTTCTCTGAAGGATTATTTTTGGCAGTTATGACAGAAGAGGACGATTTCAGAATCTTGGGCTTTTAGCCCACCCAGGTATCACAGTGAGGACAGCTTGCTAGGAAGACACTACTATAAAAACTCCAAATAGTTTTTCTGATCACACTTGAGGAGTAAGCCATGAAGAGAGGACTGGGAAGAAACAGTCTCTTTGAAAGCGAGGAGGTAAAAGGAAGGAAGGATAGGCAAGGAGGGAAGGAAAGAAAGAAGGCAGGGAAAACTAAAAGTGCCAGGTACACTCAGGAAACAAGCTCATGAAAAAGTAAATGGGATTTTTTTTTTTCAAAAACGAGATGCTCTTCATGTCAACTATCATAGCAAATTTTTTTACTACTACATAGCAAATTTTTCACTACTACAAGGACATGTGAAATAAGGTCAAGCTGAGAATGGTAAGAACAAATTGAAATTCTAAACACATTCAATCCAGGTAAAAATATTTTATACGTACATGGAGAGCACCAAAATGGATGCTTTAAAATCTGAGCTAGGGATATAGTCCAGGTTTGTACTTCATTATCTAACCACAGTGTAATATTAAAGGGCAGGAGGCCAGCCTCTTCTCAGTGCCAAAGACCAGGTATAGGTATCTAATATTCTTCTGTGTCTCCTTGTAGAAACTTGACACCTTGTATGTGAAGGATGACTGTTCTGAGTTGCCCTAAAGCGAAAGAGTCTGGTTCACAATATAGTTGATCCTTGAACAACATGAGTTTTGTATATAACTGGTCCACTTATATATAACTTTTCTTGATTTGTCAGTGCCCCTAATCCCCATGTTGTTCAAGGGTACACCGTATTTCATAAACCCTAATCCCAAAATGTGGGACAAATGTGGATTAGCCCAGAGATTGTGTATTTACCTATGCTTTTTGAGGAATATTTCATTTTTATATATTTTTTCTTTTTTAATATTTATCTTGGAGAGAGAGAGAGCACAAATGGGGGAGGTTCAGAAAGAGAGGTAGACACAGAATCTGAACCAGGCTCCAGACTCTGAGCTGTCAGCACAGAGTCGGACAAGGGGCTTGAACCCACCAGCTGTGCGACCATGACCTGAGCCGAAGTCGGAGGCTAAACCAACTGAGCCACCCAGGTGCCCCTCATTCTATTATTTTCAGTTTAATGATCACATATAAAGTTATAACTAAATGTGATTTAAATATTCTCAAAGTGCTAGAGAAATCTGAAAAATCCCTTTTGTGGTTTATGCTATTCTTTTTAAAATTTGGGGTTTAGAAATATAAAGCAGAGTGAATATTCAGGTAGAGACTACAGTAAGGCACAGTTTATTTCTCATGGGTAGCGGTAAAAGCCTTACAACCAGGTATCTCAGAGTGAGGAAACAAAAAAAGGAAATAGCAAACTGAGCAAAAGGCCCACTGCCCAATTTTTTTTTTTAATTTTTTTTTCAACGTTTATTTATTTTTGGGACAGAGAGAGAGAGAGAGCATGAACGGGCGAGGGGCAGAGAGAGAGGGAGACACAGAATCGGAAACAGGCTCCAGGCTCCAAGCCATCAGCCCAGAGCCCGACGCGGGGCTCGAACTCACAGACCGCGAGATCGTGACCTGGCTGAAGCCGGACGCTTAACCGACTGCGCCACCCAGGCGCCACCCACTGCCCAATTTCTTATACCTAAAGTCGACAGAGATGCTTTATACTCAAGCTGGGCTCACCATGCACGCATACCTGAATGCATTCATTCAACTGAGTACTGACTGTGTGCCAGAAATAGGCCTAGGTGTTGCGGATAAAATGGTGAGCTAAACAGATATCTTTTGGAGAGGAGAGAGACAAATTAAACAAGCATGCAAATATAAATGCTAAAATGGAAACAATAGTATAACTATAGTATACCCCCTGCTACTATAATCAGACTCAAGGGCAGTAAATGAGGACTGAGTAAAGCAATGGGGCTGATTTAACTTTGGTCAAAACAAACCCAGCATACCTTGTGTATCATCAGGAACATTCTGGTTTTATGCTCCAAGATTTCAAAACAGGTTATTTTTAAGACTTCAATTTGGGGGTGAGATTCAGGAACTATAGAATGTCTTCTCTAAGAATTTGTTATCTGTGTATAAAATAAAGACCTAGGAATTGTAGGTTTAAAGAAAGGTTTGTTTCTCTGCTTGATGCCTAAAAGCTAGTTCTTCATATCCAGGAGTTCACCAATGTTGAAAGGCTGTTTTAACCTGATCTTTTTTTTTTTTTTTTTTTTTTTTAATTTTAGAGAGAAAGAAGAGTGCAAGTGGGGAGAAAGGGCAGAGGAAGAGAGAGACTTTAAAAAAATTTATTTATTTATTTATTTAATTTATTTACAGAGAGAAAGAGACATGGGAAGGGCAGAGAGAGAGGGGGGCAGAAAGAAAGGGAGACAGAATCCCAAGCAGGCTCTGCACAGCTCAAACTCACAAACCATAAGTTCATGACCTGAGCTGAAACCAAGAGTCAGCTGCTTAACTGACTGAGCCACCCAGGTGTCTGAGAGAGACTCTTAAGCAGGTTCCATACTCAGTGCAGAGCCTAACAAGGGGCTCAATTCCATGGGATCATGACCTGAGCCAAAATCAAGAGTCGGATGCTCAACCGACTGAGCCACCCAGGCACCCAGATCCCTAATCTGATCTTTTAAATCACTTCCTTTTAGGACCCTACTTTTATTTTTTAAATTATTATTATTATTATTTTAAAATCTACCTTTTTTCCCAAGTTCATTCACTTATTTTGAGAGAGAGAGACAACAAGCATGGGGGAAGGGGCAGAGAGAGAAGGGAGAGAGAAAATTCTAAGCAGGCTCCTGCACTGTCAGTGCAGAGCCCGATGTGGGGCTCGATCCCACAAATTATGAGATCATGACCCAAGTAGAAACCAAGAGTCGGACGCTTAACTGACTGAAACACCCAAGTGCTCCTATGGCCCTACTTTTAAATGGGAGAATGAACACTGATGAATTAAGAGGTTTTCTTAGTCAGACTTAAGGATAGTTAAGTGTAGTATATGAGTTAAGAACTGACAGTGCTTATGGGGGTTATTTTTACACCAGAGGGAAAAATGGAACGAAAATGGACATGAAGGTGGTTGTTCCAGAGTAAAATGTTCCCACTGCCTGTGGAACAAAGTTTCACTTAAGGAGCCCTAGATTAGGGACAGGGGTCCTAATGCTTCTTCCTTACTGTGTGGTATTGGACACATAAACTTGCCAAATTTGTAAGCTAGGAATAATTAATAGTATCTAGATCACACGATTGATGCAAGGTTTAAAAACATCAGTGCTGGAAGGTGTTTAGCCCAGTGCTGGGGGAAAAAGTTACCTATCACGTTGTCTTTTCAATAAAAAGATAAGCAGAAGGTCTCAAGTTCCTCACAACTAATTGGGATTGAACTTAAGACTGGCTCATGGGGAAATAAATGGGAAAAGAATAGTGGTCTGATTCCTTAACCTAATATACTTGTACTTTAGAGTAGTCGGAGAACAAAAGGAAAAGAAAACCGTCAAGGGTTAAAAAGAAAACCCTAAATACTGCTGATGGTATAAGTGGGGCACATTCCCTAACAAATATGCTCAGAAAGGTAAAAGTCTTCCCAATACAATTAAATCATATGATACCTACCTACCTACCTACCTACCTACCGTCTGTAATCTACTGTAATCTCTCTCATTCAGGGCTTAAAAAATCTTTCCAAGTGCCACAGTGTATATGAAGATTATTTCTAAGTGGTAACACAAAATATATGTATCACCATAATTTTAGTCTTTTTCTTTACCATCACCATTAACCAACATGTTCATTTTTGTCTCCTTGCTTGTATCTCCTCTACAGATCCAAATTATTGCCTTCAAGAGTCAGCTCCAGATTTACTTTCTATGAAACTTCAAACGATCTTTCATTGTACTGAATTAAAATACTGTTTATGTAGTCTTCTGTACTCTTCATATTTGTTTACATAATGTTATAACTGTTCTCCAGTTGTTCACTTACGTACACCTTGTCTTAGAACTATATTCCTTGGGCCTGGGAATCATTAACAAATTTCTTTTAAGATTGAGCGACGCTTGGAGTCCTTGGGTAGCTCAGTTGGTTAAGCGTCTGACTATTGGTTTTGGCTCAGGTCATGATTGTACAGTTAGTGGCTTTAAGCCCCACACTGGGCTCCATGCTGGCAGTGTGGAGCCTGCTTTCGATTCTCTCCCTCTCTCTCAAATTAAAAAAAAAAAGATTGAGTGAGCCTAAAATCTTTCCTCAAAAAGAGCCATCCTATTTCTTGTAGTCAATTAGGTATTAAGAGAAATCACTCAATCTCATGGGGCCTTAGTTTCCTCACCCGCAAAAAATATACATATACATCCGTATTGTACATTCAATAATGTATATATCTGCTCTAAGTTTTTGTGTCTTCGTCAGTACTAGTGAATTACCTAAACCTCCCTGAACTAATGATCTACTCATTAATCAAAACTGGAGTTTTAATTTATTTTATTTAATTATTGCAGAGAATATAATCAAATAAACCTGCTACTACCTGACAGAACTAGTCATATAAAAAAAACCCCACGATATTTATGAAAGCCCTTTAAGTATTAGTCTCTGTGTATATGCAATAGCAGGAATACCTAAGTGTAAGACAGTCTCTACTTTCAAGGAAATTACTTTTTAAAAAATATTTGAGAGAGAGCAAGAGAGAGTGTGAGTGGGTGCAAGCAGGGGAGGGAAGGAGAGCGGAGAGAGAGAATCCAGTGCAGAGCCCCACGTGGGGCTTGATCCCACAAACTGTGAGATCAAGACCTGAGCCAAAATCAAGAGTCGGACACTTAACCAACTGAGCCACCCAGCACCCCTCAAGGAAATTACCTTCTAATAGGAAAAGCAAAGGGCTAAATATAGGAAAAATTAAATAACTTCAGTAATCTATATCAATATCACTTGGTCAGCACAAGATTTGCTGCCATTTAAAGAATGACAGTGGCAGGAGTTGTCTGGTTAGTTTCAGGAGGGAAAAGCAGCTGAACTAAGCCTGAAAAGAGTTCAGATTTGGAGAAGTAGAGAAGAGAATGGAGAGACAGGTATGAGGCAAGGAGGGTGGCAAAAGTCAAAGGACAGAGGTACAAAACTAAACAGGAGCAAAAGAATAGGATGCAGGGGACAGCCCAATAGGCCTCAAAGTAGAATGAAGTAAGACTATGAAGGATTTGGCATAACAAATCAGGTCAAGGAAACAGAATCTTTTTTAAGTCAGTGGTTCTTAATGTTTATCCATTACACTCATGACAAATGATGGTTTACTATTTGTAATTCATTCTAGTGACTACATCCAGATTTTGGGGGTATCCTCAACGCTTCATGAAGAAACCTTGTAATACTCTGTTTCACCATGACTAAACAACCAGAAAGGCTACTTACTATGGACCTGGCATAGGCAAGTTATGTGCAATTTCTAGAATATGACATAGTGTGTAAACTATTACTGAGTTACTTATGAAACACTTACCCAATCTAACTGCTGCACTGGAAGTCCTACTTAAGACAGAGGAGACAGCCTGGAGTAGATGTTGAAGGGATTATTTTAGGAAGATTAATTTGGAAGGATGGACTGACAGAAGAGAATGAAATTAGAGAAACCAATCAAAAGGTTCCTTTAGCCATACGGTATGATAGGGGAGTGACAACAAAGTCAGGTGTTATAAAGACTGTGGAAAGGAAGCTACAGATATAAGATATCAAAATGGAAACTGCTTGGATTTGGTCAGTGGACTGGAGATAGGGCTACGAAGCAGAAAGTTAAAGGTAATCCTAAGAATGTAGGATATAAACCGAGTAGATGGGAAAATGATAGTAGCAATCAGAGGTATAGAGAAATTATAATATTATAAAATATAAATAAATTTAGGTTTCAAATTGAGGAAAAGACTAGTTTGATTTCAGAAATCCTGAGTGTGAAATCACAAGTGGTCACATAAGGAGAAGGGTCAAGCTGCAACGGCAGGACTGCTTTTGAGGACAGAATAGGGCAAAAGATGTAGATCTAACCATAAAAGGCACACAGCTGATAGCTGGAAATCATTAGGGAAAAAGTATAAAGAGAGGAATCAAGGGCCTGGGACTAAATCTTGAAATTTAAGTCTAATAATCTTCACCAACAGTTATTGATTGTAGCAAAAAACGGGAAGTAACTCATTTCTAATCAACAACAGACTGGTTAGTAAATTGTTCTAATTCCATATGTAGAATGGTATGCAGATTTCTGCATACTTATAAAAAGATCTCCAAGATTCACTGTTTGTAAAAAAAAAAAAAAAAAAAAGGCGGGTGTAGTTCTAATATGCTTCCTTTTAGGGGGGAAAAAAACGTATGTGTGTAGGAGAACAAATTTATTTTTTCTTGCACATGCACAAAGAAAGTCTAGAATATATTACATAACTAATATAAATGGCTACCTGGGGAAGTGAGGGGGAACCTGGGCAAATGGACAGGAGTAAGAAGATGACTTTTCACTATATACTTTTTTTTAATAAATTTTCTTATTTTTAAGCCTTGAGAATGTTATTACTTATTCAAAATAATTTTTAAAACTCCTAACAGAAATCTAATAGATCTTCACATTAAAAGTATTATCACTGAATAGAGTAAAATACTGAACCTGCATCACTGTCACTGCTCCATAAGTCACAGCTGTCCAATAGATAGAGCCAACCATTATTCCCGCTGCAGCAAATGGACAAGCTTTTGAGATCAGTCTATCTGCAAGATCCAAGACGTAAACAACTGGACCTATAATAAAAGAAAGTAATATTTCAACACAAGACAGATATTTAAAAAATGACTTGTTCACTATTTTCCAATGATCTAAAATGTTGTTATGAAGTTGGATGTTCTGATGCTTTAGAGGTAACTGTTATAAATGTGATGGGAACCTAGATTTGAATAAACTTAGAATTTCTCAGTTGTCTTGAGACAACTGAGTTGTTAAGTTCTGCTTCCTAAATTCTAGGAAATAGCTTCTTCAAATTTTTATCTTTATCAGTAAATCAAATAAAGCCTCAAACGCAGCTGCTTCTTATGAAAAAAATAGTTCTCTTACTTATTTTATTCACACTGGCTACTGCAGAATGAAATGGCCATTTCAGAACAGTTCCTGCCCATAATTATATTCTCTAGTACTTGGTAAAAATATCACTTCTTTGACTTCACTCATTACTTCCTTGGTGCAGTATGTGAAGGTAACCAATGCTATTTTCTTGTAGTTATAAGAAGTCAATCTATCTTACGTTGATGTTTCAATATGCAACATTTAGTTGAGTATTATTCTCTACAAACTTTTTCCCCCCAAGTTTTTATTTAAATTCTATTTAGTTAACATATTGTGTACTATTAGTTTCAGGAGAATTTAGTAATTCATCACTTACATGTAACACCCATCTAACAAACTTCTTTTAATGATCACCATGCGAGTTTTTATGACATTCCAACAGCTGTATGTGCCAATTATACTTCTATTAAATGCTTACTGTGAAATTTGGCTACTACCTTTCTCTGTAAGTTATTTAGAATAGCTATATTTGGAGGTATTCTAGACTGCTTTTAAGCCCAATACAATTTAGCTCCAGAATTTTTCAGAATAGTGAAAGGGTCTCAGGACTGAATTAGAACAAGGCCTAAAGAACTGAGTATCTAAGTTTAATCAAAGAAATATAAAACCTTGATTTAGTAATCATCATATTTGTTGAATACCCTCCACATACAAACTATCACTTGAGACATTTTCTTAGAAATGTATAAGAATTATTACCTACCTTCTGAGGGCTTACAATCTATGAGGACGCTGTAGAATGTAAAAAATTATTTTTATTGTAGAAAGAAATTAACATAGCAATAGGAGATAAACACGTATGAACAAGCATCGATCTATAGAGCCTTGATCAATACTTCCCCTGATCACTAGAGCCAGTAACATTACTAGTCACTGTAAGAGAGACCCCATTGTGAAGTAGAAAGAACATTGGGAGCCACATTAAAGGACCTATGATTTCAATTCAGTGTATTTACTATCTCCTCTAACAATAGTTTGCGCTTCTTAAGTCTACATGATACCAGCTGCTGTGCCCCAGGCATTACATGCATCATTATTCAATCTTATAATGTATAGTTTTATCCTTAAAATATACAAATTTGCTGGGTTAAGTTTAAAACTCCCTCAGAAGGCACAACAGAAGTCATTTTAGTGAGTCACCAAAGATCTGTCAAATGCTGGTACTAAAAGTTAAAGACCATAAAGTATATATAAAACCTCCACACTTCAACTTTCATATTCTCTACTGATAATCCTTTAATCAAAAATTGAAGCCACAAAAGAACAAGGCCAGACTCTCCACAGCACATGCAGCCACTACCAACATCACACCTATCTGATGTCAATCCCTCCACTGACATACCAGATCCCATCTCTTGCCAACTCAAAGCCACAGCTCCAGCAACTGTTTCCTACATCATTTCCTCTCTACTCTTTATTGGAATGTTTCCAATCAGACATATTGTTGTTTCTTCTATCTTAAAAAAAAACAAATTATTGTCTTGATCTTTCTTCCCCCACTGCTTGATCTTTGCTCCCTTTACAAAATTCCTCAAAAGACTCATCTGTTTTCACTCTCCTTCAATTCTCCTCTTGAATCCACTCCACCAAAATTGCTCATAATGGTCACTAACAACTTATGAACAGCTGAATGCAAAAGGGAGGACTATTTGGCCTAACAGAAGTATCTGACATGGATATTCCCTTCTTCCTCATATATGGTTCTTCATTGTACTTCTAGGACATCATCATCTTTTGGTGTTCTTTCCATCACCAGTCATTAACTTTTCAGTCTTCTTTCTTGGTTCCTCCTCCTCTTCTTGACCTCAGTGAAACCCACCCTGCCAATTTCTACCTCATGATACTCTCTATTTACTCTGCATTATTTTTCTCTTTCCCAAAGCACTTACCACCTAACATACTCTAATTTATTAGAGTAAACATACTCTAATAAACTAGTATAACATACTCATTCTATTTTCACCTGTGAGAATAGGGGCTGGGAAACTATGGGCTAGGCCAAACCCAGCTGGCTGCTTTTGTAAATAAGGTTTTATATGGAACATGCCACATGCAAAAGCCTAAAATATTTACTGTCTGGTTTATAACAAAAAGTCTGCTGACTTTTGAACTAGAATATATGCTCCAAAGGGAAAAATAACACTTTTGTTTTGCTCATTGATGAATCCCAATTCCTATGATTCTAAATATTTGAATTCTCTACTAAGGTACTTATGTAAAACTACGCCATGAAAATCTTTCTGTACCAAGCCCAAGTTAACTATAGGGGTATTTTCTACTGAGTCAGAATCAAAATTGGTATGGAAAGAAGGTATTTTGCATGCTTCCAATGTAACTCCTTCCTCCCTCTTCAACAAGGTACATCCATCAGTAGATAGGATGAAGCAATATAATTCCTAACATGGTAGTCAATCACTATCACTTTTATCTATCATGAGCATGGACAATTTAGAGATGTTTGAATTGTCTTCCTTTAAAGATTTCAGAAGGTTCAATTTTCTTCCTGAATCCACGGGTGTGAATTCTTTTTGTACAAGCAAAAACAAACAAAAAATCCACTTACTTCTGGAAATTTTCTACTTATTCCTTGGGTCACATACAAAAGATGTGCCGGATTACATGAAGACACTGGCTGTGTTTCATAGTCCTTATTTCCAGTTTTTCTGAAATAATCTTGTCTAATCTTTTGTCTTTATTTTTCCTAAAACTCTCCATGCTCTTCCAGATAGACTAGTCCAAGAATAGTTTAATAAAGATAAATGCCTAATAGTAAACATACCAACAGAACAGTAAATTGCCATGCAGGGGAGGTATTTCTTAAAGATTATCTAGGCAAGCTATTTAGTGAATAAGAACAATTACTGAATTTCTCTGGATGACAGTCCCTGAGTCACTCTTCTTACTAGGAAGCTTACCATATGCTACTATCTCTTAACTTGGGATCGAAAGAGAAGTTACTAGATTCTTCTTACTGTCAGATTATAGCACAGAGAGTAGTGGGAAGTGAGGAAAGGCAAGACTAGCCATTTACAACCTCAATTCTAATGAAGAGGAAGAAGAGTAAATGCATATCACATAAGTTAAATACCTAAGGGCATAAAAAGACTTCAATATTTTAAAAGGCATTTTGAATTGTTAATGTCTCGGTGGGCTTCACCACTTACTTTTCAATGTACTGTATTTACACAATGGATGGCAATTGAAGAAGCTCTGTATAAATGTAAGTTTTGAAAACCCAATAATTTAAAGGGCACCAGGGAAGCTCGCAATTAAGAGAGAATCTATTGCGAATTCTTTTGTACAATAAAGAAGCTTTTGTAAAGAAAATAACTACACCCTAGTATTCTGGATAAATTCAAATTTTCACATTTCAGATATGAATGACATCAAACAGCAAGCTGAGACCTAATGGAGAAACTCTTAAATCCATGTCTACTGAAAAATAAGTAATCAGTTCTATCTGGAAGACACTGCAAAAGGAGATTTGTTGCACTGGTGATTTACATTCAAATTCATGTATGCATGGTGTTAAAGGTACATCTTGGAAGATAAGAAATTAATGACTGAAGGGCAGAAAATATTTAGGGCTCAACATCTATGGGCACTGCTCACTGTAATACCCAGAATTCCCATGGCCTTTCTCTGGGACAGAAAAGTATCCTTAAAAAAAAAAAAAAACCTTTGACCAATTCTTGAGAAATAATTTCTACATGTTGCCAGAATGCTATAAAGTTTCTAACACAGAACACAATTTAATGAGCAAAAATAGATGTTTCACAAGATAACCTTGTATAAATTCCTGAGAAGATAATAGCTTTACTGAACTCCAAAGTTTCTGTTAAGTGGCCAATAGTTCATAAAAGAGATTTAATAAGACTGTTTGCAAAAGGTATTCAAGTTTCCAGTTGTTTTTTTTTGTTGTTGTTGTTTTTGTTGTTTTGCTCTGCATTGAACTAGTTTTGATCTAGACCCAACTTAAATGCCAACTTGCTAAGCCAAAACAACCTCACCTTCAGCTTCAGAACCATCCAGAACTGCAGATTTTGGAGGCCACCAACAGTCCAACAATATAGTCCTAAACTTCTCTCCTTGCTCCAAGTCTTCTTTTTGTTGTGTTCTATTTCTGGAATGTCCTGTCCCTACTTTAAGTCTATATGAAACCCAACTTCCCAATGAAAACTAATCTAACCTGACAGAGGTTGACTAATTGCTCTACCCCACCCTGTTCATGTCCCATGAGGCTTCCTTTAATACTATCCCATAAAATGCACTTACCCCTTTGCTTGTACATAATGTTAGTACTTTATGTTCTTGTTCAATGTTTGTTCAGTTGTCTCAATATCCTTATGTCTGTCCATGTCAGCATCATCATAGATTGAAAACTCCCAGGGGGCAGGGGCCAAGTCTGTTTAACTCGTTTTGTACAGTGCCTAGGATAGAACCATGTACAGATAGGTGCTTAAAAAAATGCTTTTGATGATGATTGGCATCACTCTCAGGGACTCTGTAGGCCACAGCTATCTCAGCACATGGTACTTGGCAGTACATTAGGGCACTTTGGCCTGTTGCATAGGATATTAAAATATAATGGCATAGGACCTAGCTGCAGCACTCTGTGGCAAGTATTTGACTCAATCCATTGTTAAAAAAGGTCCTTTAACAGGGGTGCCTGGCTGGCTCAGTGAGTGGAGCGTGCAACTCTTGATCTTGGGGTTGTGGATTCAAGTCCCACGTTGGGTGTAAAGATTACTTAAAAATAAAATCTTAAAAAAAAAAAGTATATGGTCTCAAGTCAACAAATGTGGATTTTATTGAAGACATGAAGTGATACCACAACAACCATCTCAGAAGTTAAAAGTATATGGAACTCCTGATGGGACAGTAAAGAATTTTAACTCTTTCTCTAGCATTCATCACTGTTTTAAACACTAGACTTCAGAGGCCAGGTTCAAGAGCCTCAGAAAGCTTATGTAAATGTCATCTTTGATTGCTCTGCTGGTAGGGTGAGGTTATACCAATTTTATGCAGGAATAAATATCCTACAAACTCAGGCTATCAATTATTTTGCTTAGTAACAAGAAGTTAGACATTAAATTGTAAACAGGTAAGAATATGTTGTTGGGCAATTTTTTAGACAACCAAACTAGTAATAATTGGCCCCAAATCCTCAAAACAAAACAAAACAAAACAAAACAATGCTGAGGAATAAAAGATCCAGAGTCAAAGCAGATGAGTACCATTCCTGTGTGGTGTGTGTGTGTGTATACATATATACATATAGCATAATACTATATATATATATATATATATATATATATATATATATATATATGTAGCATAATACCATGAATAGTAACTAAAGATCATAGTAATTCTTAATTACATAGTCTATGCCAAAAGAAAGCTTAAATTTATCCTCATAAGAGAATAGCCCATAGAATTCATTCGTAGGCTATAAAGTCAACTACTAAGTACCTATTAAGCACCTACTGTACACATAGCATTCTACTTTGCATTAAAATAAATGTAAATGAAATTTATACACCAGCCTCTGCCTCCAAGGAGCCTCCAATCTAGTTAAGGACAACCAATAAATACACATTAAACAAATGAAGAACTTTAAGGAAAATTTAGTATATGTACATTCGTATGCACAGACTTTACAGATACGTGAATGGAATTTGAAGTAAACATTATAGGGGGATGAGGATTCAGAGTTTTTCAATTGATACATACATGTGTATTTTACTAATTAACAGAAGTGAATCTTAGAAGTCTATGATCTGAAAAGGGGCATTCTAAAAGACCTTCTAGCTGGGGCAAAAGACTTTCTTCAACAGGTTTATATAGTTTTAAAAAAGCTAGTATACCAGTAATATCAGGGTTAATTGACAGAAACCCTGACTAGGGTTCAAAGATGCTGACACCCTCATAGGAAGGAAGTTCCTGATGACAGACATGCTAAAAGAAAATGAAATTTCAGGAAAATTAATCTTATAATAGATTATTTAAAGTCAATAAACTAGAACAGAATCCACCAAGATTTTGTATCCAAACCAAATACAAAGAAAAAGTAACAATCCAGAGAAACTTAATATAAAGAGACAGCTGAATTAGGAAAAGATCAAGAAACATCAGAGAAAATGCAATACGGTTTTTTTTTTTTTTGAGAGAACAATGACTAAAGTATTAAATTCTTTGAATTTCAAAATAAAATGTTGAAAAAGTTCTTTAAGGTGTGATAAAAGAAGCACCACCGTCAATTATCATTAGTTAATACATAAAAACAGATGGCAATATTGATTATGCATATACTATGCCAAGAAATTACTAATGAGAAAACTTTTTAGAGAATAACAAAAGGTTATCATAAGATTCAGGTAACTATAACCCTGAGGAAAGTCAACCTGATATTACTATTTCATTTTCTTCTTCCCTTTATGTGAGAAGCTCATATTAGGCTTCTTAGAGCCAACATAACAATGTGGTCATAAGAATTTGGTAGGGTCTGTTGTGTGAATTTGTACAAACTGATATCCCTGGACCTCAATTTCTGTATCTGTTCAGTAAGGCTATTAACTACCTCAGAATTTATGTGAAAATCAAGATAATGCATTTGAAGTCTTAATATAGTACTTAGTATTACATAGTAACAACCAACGTCAGCTATTAGTTCTTTCAAAAATGGCAAACTAAGTTAGATATGAGAACTTAGAGATAGGAGGTATAATCCAAGACAGATGTATGAGGAAAAATTTATGGCATAAGGTTCTAGTATAAAAATAAGACTCCTTCAGGAAATTCTCAAGTAAGAAATAAAGGATAGATGTGCTTCAAGGTCTGGGACAAGGTTGGGGGAGGACAATTCACAGAGCCAGGAAATCTGGGAATGAAGACGCAGATGGAGGATATAAGGCTTACAGAATTTAGATCTATAATGAGTATTTTTTTTTTTTAATGAACTCATCCATGGTTCAACCAACACTGGGACTTATATATTTTTAATTTTTTTAAATTAACTTTATTTACTTATATATTTTGAAAGAGAGAGGGGAGAGAGAGAATACCAAGCAGGTTTTGCACTGCCAGCGCAGAGCCTGATGGCCGTCTTGAACTCAAAAACCATGAGATCGTGACCTGAGCCAGAGTTGGACACTTAACTGAGCCACCCATGTGCCCCAGTAATTACTTAAAAAACATTTTTTTAACGTTTATTCATTTTTGAGGAACAGAGAGAACATGAGTGGGGGAGAGGCAGAGAGAGGGAGACCCAGAATCCAAAGCAGGCTCCATGATCCGAGCTGTCAGCACAGAACCCAATGCGGGACTCGAACCCACGAGCTGTGAGATCATGACCTGAGCTGAAGTTGGACGCTTAACCGACTGAGCCACCCGGGCACACTGAGTAATTACTTTAAAAAAAAAAAAAAAAAAGATTCTATAATTATGTTTTGGACCTATAATTCAGCTATCTGTATTTATATGCAGTGTGCACCCACAAAGTCTCACTCTGTTCAAGATGCTTCTTAAAAAAAAAAAAAAAAAGAAAAAAAAAGATGCTTCTTAAAACTAATCTACTTTTAAATCTTCGGTAACAAGACGGGAAGTGATTTGCATCCAGTAAATGCAAAGAAATCCTATTTTGAAGGTATCCTAGTCATTTGCCTCATAAGAGGGTATATAAATGAGAGCCAAAGAAGACCTAATGAGTATGAAGTATAACTACAAACTTTGAGAACAGGAAGTATTCAAAGACTGAATCACTATGGAATGGAATTTTTGTTTCTAAATTCATTTTGATACAAAAGCAAAGTAACTTGGATACAAAAGCAAAGTAAAAATAAACACTTCTCTAATGGCTAAGTGTAAACATTACTAAGAAACTTATTAATATGAAGTACCTGAATTCTTAAGTCTATAGAATGGTTTTCAAGTAGTGAAATAAGCCAACTATATATTTTATGAGAGCATCTGGAAAAGTAACAGGTTGAATTCATATGAATAATACAGGGCCACATGTGGTTATAGGAAAACGATGTCCCTATTAGAGAGTAACTGATAGCTTAGGAAATATTAGAAATTGAAATTACCATAAAACTGAAGCCTTGAAAAAATTTAAAAACACTAATGCTTATTTTATAGCACCCTTTTGCAATCTATAGCATTCTTACTTGCTTTACAATGGTTCAGCCATCTTATAAAGACATAAATTAAAACTATGAGATTATCTTTCCTTACCTAACAGGTTGGCTAAAATTTTAGTTTGTCAACACATTCTATTGGCAAAGCAGTGAGCAAACAGTACACTATGGGTGAATATATAAGTGGTATTAATACCTACAGAGAGGAATTTGGCAATATCCAGCAAAAGTATACATCCAATTCACCCTTTGACTCAGCATTCCTTTCTCAGTTCATCTTTCCATAAATATTCCAAACTAATAAATGAAGACATAAAGAATTGCAGTATCATTCTTCTGTATCACCTAAAAAAATAATAGGTCTAGAGGCAATGAATGAAAAAATTACCAATCTTTGCTAAAACCAGTAGGTAGAAGCTGTGATAGGGAACCTAATCAGATGCATCAGGTTGATAATACCTGTATGCACCGAATATAGTTTTACCATAAAAAGGACTACACGTTTTTTTTCAGATTTATTGAGATATTTTTGGCATACAACAAACTCAAGGCATACAATGTGATGATTTGATATACATATATATTAAAAAAAATTTTAATGTTCATTTTTTGAGAGACAGTCAGAGACAGAGTGTGAGTGGGGAGGGGCAGAAAGAGACACACAGAATCCAAAGCAGACTCCAGGTTCTGAGCTGTCAGCATGGTGCCCAATGCGAGGCTCAAACCCATGGACTGTGAGATCATGACCTGAGCCAAAGTCAGATGCTCAACCGACTGAGCCACCGCCGCTCAGTCCTCTTAATTACCATTTTTGTGTTGGTAACATTAAGATCCACTCTCCTAACTGTAGTTAATCACAGTCACCGTACTGTGTATTAGATCCCTGGAACCTACTCATCTACTAGATGAAATTTTGTACCCTTTGGCCAACATCTCCAAATATCCCTTATCCTTAGGCAATCACCATTCTACTATTTCTATGAATTTGGCTATTTTAAATTCTACAGGTAAGTGACAACATACAGTACTTGTCTTTGTAACTTATTTCATTTAGCATAATGCCTTAAAGATTTATCCATGCTGCTGCAAAAGGCAGGATCTCCTTTTTTAAACAGCTGAATATTTCATTGTATGTATGTATGTGTGTGTATATATCTGACTTTTAAAAAATTCTTTCATCTCGTGATAGACACTTAGGTTGTTTCCAAGTCTTGGCTACTATGAACAAAGTTGTGGTGAATATGGGGGTGCAGGTATCTCTTTGAGACCCTGATTTCATTTCCTTCAGATATCTGTAGGGTTGTTGGATCAATGGTAGTTCCATTTTTGATTTTTTGAGGACTCCACATTGTTTTCCACAGTGGCCACACCAATTTACATTCCCACCAACAGTGCAATGCATAGGAGTTCTCTTTTCTCCATAGCATTTTTTTTTTTTTTTTGATAATAGCCATTTTAACAGGTGTGAGCTAACATCTCATTGTGGTTCTGATTTACATTTCCCTGATGATCAGAGATGCTGAACATCTTTTCATGCATTGGTTGTATGTTATCTTTGGAAAAGTCTGTTCAAGTCTATTGCGCATTTTAAAATCAGATTGTTATTTTGCTATTGAATTTATGGGTTCCTTATATACTTTGGATATTAACCCCATATCAGATAGATGATTTACAAATATTTTCTCCTATTCCATAGGCAATTGCCTTTTCATTTTGCTGATTGTTTCTTTTGGAGTGCAGAATCTTTTCAGTTTGATACAGTCCCACTTGTTTATTTTTGCTTTTGTTACTTGCACTTTTGGGATCATATCCAAAAATCATTACCAAGACCAATGTCAAGGAAGCTTCCCCCTAGGTTTTCTTCTAGAAGTTTTATAGTTTCACACTAAAGCCTTTACTTAAATACATTTTAAATTAATTTTTATGGTGGTATTAGTAAGATGGGGTCTAATTTCATTCTTTTGCATGTGAATATCAAGTTTTCCCAACACCATTTATTAAAGAGACTATTCTTTCTCCATTGAGTATTCTTGGCTCCTTTGTCAAATATTAGTTGAACATCGTTTACTTCTGGGGTCTCAATTCTGTTCCAAGAGGACTATGTGTCTCTCTCTAGGACAGTACCATTATTGTTTTGATTACCACAGCTTCATAACAAAGTTTGAAATCAGGAAATGTGGCGCTTCCTTTTGTTCTACTCAGGATTGCTTTGGGCATTTGGGGTCTTTTGTGGTTCCATACAAATTTTAAGATTATTTTTTCTACTTCTGCAAAAAAGGCAACTGGGATTTTGGCAGGGATCTCTACTGAAATAATCATAATCATGATTTTTATCTTTCATTCTATTAATGTGGTGATTTGCACTGATTTACAGATGCTGAACCACCTCAAGGATAAATCCCATTGGGCCATGGTGTTTGATCCTTTTACTGTGCTGTTGAATTTGGTTTGCTAGCATTTTGTTGAGAATTTCTGCATCTATATTCAGCAGAATACTGGCTTGTGGTTTTCCTTTCTTGTAAGCCTTATATGGCTTTGATATCAGGGCTCATAAAATGAATTTGGGAATTTCTCTCCTTTTCAATTTTTGGAACAGTTCAAGAAGGACTGGCATTGATTCTTCCTTACATGTTTGGTAGAATTCACCAGTGAAACAATTTGGCCCTGGGTTTTTTTGTTGGGAGGTTTATAATCTCCTTGCTGTTGACCTGTTCACATTTTCTATTTCTTCATGATTTGGTCTTGTTAGATGGTATGTTTCTAGGAATTTAACCTTTACTTCTAGGTTATCCAATTTGTTGGCTACAATTGTTCATAGAAGTCTGTCAGGATTCTTTGTATTCCTGACATGTCAGTTGTAATATGTCCTCTTTGAAAGACAACTACACATTATATGCCTCAGGTTGTGATGTAGTAAGAAGTACACAGGACTATGAAATATTCTTGCAAAAAAAAATCGTATTTAACTTCACTGATGAGATCTAACCACCATTATAAGAAATGTAAGGGATACAGCAACATATTACTCAAGTATTCTTGGGCCATAATCCATAAAATGGGAAATTCTATGATGATAAATTATTTTTTTATTTAATGAAAAAATTACAAGGGAAAAGCTAAAATACTGGGGCTTACAAGTCACACTAGGCCTTAGGTCCATACAAAGATGGAGAGCTGACTCTAAGGGTTATATGAACCATGAGTGAAAGGGTAAGCCAGAAAAATCCACATGACAACAAAGTGAGCCAACAAAGAAAACTATCTTATCTTCAAGAAGAAAAGTAGGGGTGCCCGGGTGGCTCGGTCAGTTGAGCGTCTGACTCTTGGTTTCAGCTCAGGTCATGATCTTCTGGTTCGTGGGTTTGAGTCCCGCATCAGGCTCTGTGCTGACTGTATGGAGCCTGCTTGGGACTCTGTCTCTCTCTCTGCCCTTCTCCAGCTTGCTCACTCTCTCAAAAATAAATACATTAAACATTTTTTTTGAAAAAAAAGTATGATGAGGACAGTTTCTTCTAAAAATCTGTAACCATAGTCAACTGGCATGCAGATTTCAGGTTAGAAATCTGTCTGTGCTAAGGGAGAAATCCCAAATGCAAATCCTTTCTGGAATTCTTTCACCTTCAGGATATTCAGTCCACAAATATGAACACAAATGTGCACCTAATTCCCACACTCAAGAGAAATGAAGCATCATGAACAAGAGCCAGAAGAAAACAACAGTTTAGGTTACCAAAGACTTTAGATAATGGAATTATCAACCCAAACATAAAAAACTATAAAATAAAATACAAAGTAACTTATAAATGAACAAAAAACATGAGACTATAAACAATCACCAGGTGCATTTAAAAAAAAAACTAGAACTTACAGAAAACAAAACCCCTTGCAGATTATGAAGAGAGAATTTAAGAACTGGGTAACAGTTAAGAAGAAATTATAATGCTGCAGCACAGAGACCAAAAGACGAAAATCCATAAAAGAAAATAGAAATGTCTAACATAACTCTAATCAGAGTTCTAGAAGAATGGGCGGAAAAAAAGCACAGGGGTGCCTGGATAGCTTCGTCAATTAAACTTCCAACTTTGGCTCGGTCATGAGCTCATGGTTCGTGGGTTCTAACCCCACACTGGGCTCTGTGCTAACAGCTCAGAGCCTGGAGCCTGCTTCAGATTCTGTGTCTCCCTCCCTCTCTCTCTCTTTCTGCCCCTCCCCTGTTCATACTCTCTCTCAAAAATAAATAAAACATTAAAAAAAAATTAAAAAAAAGAAGGGCACCTGGGTGGCTCAGTCCATTAAGCATCTGACTTCTGCTCAGGTCATGATCTTGCGGTTTGAGTTTGAGCCATGTGTTGGGCTCTGTGCTGACAGCTCAAAGCCTGGAGCCTGCTTCAGATTCTGGGTCTCCTCTTCTCTCTGTCCCTCCCCTGCTCATACTCTGTCTCTCTCTCAAAAAATGAATAAACATTTAAAAAAATTAAAAAAAAAGAAAAAAGCATAAAACCTAAAATTTAGTATGGGGGGGCACCTGGGTGGCTCAGTCAGTTAAGGGTCAAACTCTTGGTTTTGGCTCAGGTCATGATCTCATGGTCTGTGAGTTCAAATGCTGCATCAGGCTCTGTGCCATCAGCAAGGAGGCTGCTTGGCATTCTCGTTCTTTCCCTCTCTCTCTGCCCCTCCCCTGCTTGCTCTCTCAAAATAAATAAACTTAAAAAAAATTGCTACAGGGGAAAATACAATATCAGAGGGAAAAACACTTCAATCCAGAAGATGGCCAAGAAAAGGGAGAAGGGAAAAGTAGAACAAATGGAACACACAAAACATGACAGTAAAAACCCAACTCTATCAGTATCACAAGAAGTGTAAAAACACAGAACTGAAAATAAAAGGATAAGGAAAGATAAACAGGCAAATACAACATCATCAAAAAAAAAAAAATCTGATATATAGGAGGAAAAGAGTAACTTTACAGTGGAAAAACCTGACAAACACCATCTTAGCCAGATGACCAAGGTCAGTATCACCAGTGATAAGTAATGTTGATGGTATTTGTCTTTGCTATGATATGATGAAAATGGCACTTCCCCTCTGTGGTCTTGTTCCTTATAATGCATAACCTCAACAGACAATGGGAAAAACATCAAACAGATCTGAATTGAGGGACATTCTACAAAACATCTGACCATTACTTCTCAAATGTGTCAAGGTCACCAAAAACAAGGAAAAGTCTGAGAAACTGTTACAACCAAGAGAAGCCTACGGAGACATGACTAAATGTAATGTGGTATCCTGGAACAGAATGAAGATATTAGGTAAAATTAAGGAAATCTGAATAAAATATGGACTTTAAATTAATAATAATGTAGCAATATTGGTTAATTATAATGAATGTACCACAATAAGACGTTAATAATAGAGGAAACTGGATGTGGGATGTATGGGAACTCTGCTTTTTTTTTTTTTTTTAAATTTTTTTTTAACGTTTATTTATTTTTGAGACAGAAAGAGAGCATGAACGGGGGAGGGTCAGAGAGAGGGAGACACAGAATCCGAAACAGGCTCCAGGCTCTGAGCTGTCAGCACAGAGCCTGACACGGGGGTCGAACTCACGGACCTCGAGATCGTGACCTGAGCCGAAGTCGGCGGCTTAACCGACTGAGCCACCCAGGCGCCCCGGAACTCTGCTATTTTTATAATTTTTCTATAAATCAGAAACTGTCCTAAAAGTTGACTTAAAAAAAAGATGGTGTAGCTATGTCTATTCTATATTATCATGTCTATATTATACACAAGTGTAAGACAAAAAAAAGCATTATTGTAGATAAAATAGTCATTACTTAATGATAAAGTGTTGAACTCACAAGGATATTTTATTTCTAAATCTGAGGAGTAGGTGAACAAGTGATGGTTTATTAGTCTTTATTTCTCATATGTAGTTATGATATAATCTTTTTCAACAAAATATTTTATAATAAAAGAGAAAAAAATACCTGAGTGAACAGTCTGCTGAGCTTTGATCAATGTTAAGGCAGCAGATATAATTAGTTCTGTATATTGATAGCAGCATGCTGGCAAAGGCAATGGAAAAGCAGGCACACCAATACACTGTTGGGCAGATTAAATAGGTATAATCTCTACAAAAGCCAATTTGGTGATATCTATTAATGTTATAAATGCATGTACTCTTTGACCCAGCAATTCTACTCTAGTCATTTATTTTAGATATATTTGCATGTGTGCATAAAATTATTTCACAGTTGTTTATGACAGCACTGTTTGTAGTAGTAAAAGATTAGAAACAGCCTTTATGCCCATCAACGGGAGACTGTTTATATAAATAATCACACATTTGCAATGGAATATTATATAACTGTAAAGAAAGAAAAAGCTCTTTATACACTAATATAAAGTGGCATCATCTTCCATATATTGCTAAGAAAAAAAATACAGAACATAATATATAGCATATTTGTCTAGAATATTTTGACATATAATCTAATTGTGCTCAATATTGTTTGCCTCTTCATATTTACTCATCTTTCTCCACCCTGCTTTGTGCACAATTCGCCAAACTGCATCTTCCAGGCAACCTTGCCCTCTAGCTTCTGATGTGTCTGAACAGTAAGTGGAATGTTGAGAAAATCAGAGGGTGGTAAAAGTGCTTCCCTCACTCTAGGCAGTTTGTATTTCTTTCTCTAAGACCACAGATCCTGTTAAACAGCTTCTGCTAAAGCTCTTGTCAAGTTCTGTTAATAGCTTCCCTTCCCTGCACTTTCAGGCCTAGGAGTGGAAATAGTTTCACACAGTTGCTGATCCTTGGGTATTTTCCTATCTCTTGTTTATTCTTTTAACTCTATCCTAATATTTATAGCTTTTCAAGGGTAGGGTGAAGTGAGGGAGAGAGAAGAAGGAAAAAAAGAGAAACACTGAGACTTCTAACAATGGTTGCCTCTGAGTAAGAAACTTACCAGCATTTTGGCTGGTGAAAGTGGTAAAAAGACTTTCATTGCACACCCTACTCTTTTGAATTTGGTCCATGAGAATGTATTATCTAGAGGGAAAATATATAAAGTAAACTGAAACATTTAAAAGAGACAAAAGAAAATAGAGATACTCTCATTGGGGCATCTTTTCTTTCACACATTTGCTATCTTTTGCCGTGTCCAGCAGGGTAAATGTGGACACAAAGAAAAAAGAGAATAGATCTTTTGGTGCAGGCATCTAGCCATCATTTTGCTTCTTGGTCATGTTTCTCCTTCAATTCTAATAGCATCAAATCACTGAAAATAATAAAAATAATTTATTAGCAGTATCTCAAGTAAATTCAAATTCACACCATCCCTATTCCTTCTTACAGTACCTGAAACTACTTCTTATTCATATGGGACCTGGTAGCTGACTCACTGAGTGACAGTAACAAGAAATTCAGCAGTTTAAAAGCTTGGCTCCTTCACTTACTTGCTAGAAGCCCACGGGATTCTATTAAATAAATTTGCTGAATTTGTTCTTACCTAACTGTGCAGAGCTTTTGAGAAGTTTAAATAAAAGAGCACAGGCAAAGTGACAACAAAGTGTCTGGCAAATAGTAGGAGCCTGTTAGCAAATGACAGCTATTGATATCACTATTATTATTATTAATAAAGTAACATTACAAAATAAATTTTATTTGGTAGGTTCTCTAGGAAAGGTTTCTCCCAGGAGTCATCCTTCATCATCCGTAGTGAATATCTTTCCCTAAGTTTTACACTTCACTTAATATTTGCTAACTACTTTTTGAGGGTGACTGTTATCTTCAACTCTATACAGAAGTTTGAATTAATGTTTACTTGAGAGTAACAATAAAGAAGAACAAAACTAATAAAAATTTAACTTGAGGAATCTAAGGGGGTGCCTGTCTGGCTCAGTTGGTAGAACATAATCTCAGGGTCCTGACTTCAAGCCCCATGTTGGGCATGGAGCCTTAGGGAAAAAAAAAAAAAGTAATCTAAGTATATACCAATAATATATTAAGACATAAAATAGCAAAGGTGGCAACACTAACATCAGTTAAAATCAACTTTAAGACAAAAATTATTGGAAACAAAAAAGGAAATTTTATAATGGTAAAAGGGACAATCCATCAGTAAGACAGCACAATTTGGAACATATATACATCTAACAATAAAGCCTAAAATAAATAAAGCAAAACGGACAGAACTGGAGAAACAGACAATTCAACAATAGTCGGAGACTTCAATATCCCACTTTCTTTTAAAAGAAAAAAAAATTTTTTTTTAATCTTCATTTTTGAGAGACAGAGTGTGAGTGGGGGAGGGGCACAGAGAGAGGGAGACACAGAATCAGAAGCAGGTTCCAGGCTCTGAACTGTCAGCACAGAGCCCGACACGGGGCTCGAACTTATGAACTGTGAGATCATGACCTGAGCTGAAGTCAGATGCCCAACCGACTGAGCCACCCAGGAGCCCCAATATCCCACTTTCAATGAAGGATAGGTAAAAGATCAACAAGGAAATAGAGAATATTTGAAAATACTATGAACCAAACGAGATATTTACAGAACGCTATACCTAATAACAGAATACTCATTCTTTTCAAGTGTACATGGAACATTTGCCAGAATAAATCATGTCAGGGCATAAAACAAACCTTAATGTATTTAAAAGGACAGAAATCAAAGTATGGTTTTGTATCAAAATAGAATAAAATGAGAAGTCAATAGCAGGAGGACACTGGCAAGTTTATAGGTATGTGAAACTTAAAACAACACACTCCTAAATAATCAGTGAGTCAAAGAAGAAAGCTAAGCAGTCCTTAGACGGAAATTTATAGCTGTAAATGACCACATTAAAAAAGAAGAAAGATCAAGAGAACGGGAAGACAAGCTACAGACGGAGAAAAAATATTTGAAGACATAACTTGATAAAGGACTTTTGTCCACAATATACAAACACTTAAAATCAATAGAACAAAAGAATCTGATTTTAAAAAGATCAAAATATTTAACAGACACTTCACCAAAGATATAAGATTGTAAATAAGTACATGAATAGATGTTCTATGTATCACTAGGGAATTGCAAATTGAAACAATGAGATACCACTAAACACCTATTAGTATGGCTAACATCCTAAACATTGACAACACCAAATGCTGACAAGGATACAGAGCAACAGGAACTCATTGCTGGTAAAAATGCAAAATTTCAGCCACTCTGAAAGGCAGTTTGGGTTTCTTACAAAACTAAGCATATTCCTACCACAATGATCCAGCAAACATGCTCCTTGGTATTTACCTAAATCAACTGAAAACCTGTGTCCACACAAAAACCTGTACATAGATGTCTACTGTTATTTATTTTGAGAGACAGAGCACGGGTGGGAAGGGCAGAGAGAGGAAGACAGAGAATCCAAAGCAGGCTCTGGGCTGTCAGCACAAAGCCTGATACAGGGCTTGAACCCACAACCATGAGATCATAACCTCAGCCGAAGTCAGATGCTTAACCGACTGAGCCACCCACGTGCCTCTACTGTAGCTTTATTTTTAAATGCAAAACCTGGAAGAAAGCAAGATGTCCTTCAGTAGATGAATGGATAAATAAACTGTACATCCAGACAATGGAATATAATTCTGTGCTAAAAAGAAATGAACTATCATGCCATGAAAGACACGGAGACATTTTATATATATTACTAAGTGAAAGAAGCCAATCTAAAAACGCTAATCTAAATGCATTCCGTATGATTACATTTATATGGCATTCTGAAAAAGGTAAAAATATGGAGGTAGTACAAAGATCTGTGGTTCCCAGCGGATAGGAAGGAGGGAGAGATGAATATGTGGAGCACAGGGGATTTTCAGGGGAATAAAAATATTATGTATTATACTATGATGTTGGATATATGTCATTATACATTTGGAAGAATATACAACCATCAAGCAAATCCTAATGTAAACTATGGACTTTGGGTGATAATAAAGTGTCAATAATATAATGAAGTATCACCAACTGTGACAGATGTATCACTTTGGTGAAGGATGTTGATAATGGAGAAGGCTATGCATACGAAGAGGCAAGGAATATAAGGCTATCTCTGTACCTTCCTCTCAATTTTGCTGTGAACTTAAAACTGCTCTAAAAAATTAAGTCTACTAAAAAACCAAAAACTTAAACCAATAACCTAACTTACTTTAAGAAACTAGAAGAGGGGCGCCTGGGAGGCGCAGTCGGTTAAGCGTCCGACTTCAGCCAGGTCACGATCTCGCGGTCCGTGAGTTTGAGCCCCACGTCGGGCTCTGGGCTGATGGCTCAGAGCCTGGAGCCTGTTTCCGATTCTGTGTCTCCCTCTCTCTCTGCCCCTCGCCCGTTCATGCTCTGTCTCTCTCTGTCTCCAAAATAAATAAACGTTGAAAAAAAAAATTAAAAAAAAAAAAAAAAAAAAAGAAAGAAACTAGAAGAGAGGAGCACCTGGGTGGCTCAGTTGGTTAAGCATTCGACTTTGGCTCAGGTCATGATCTCATGGTTCCTAAGTTGGAGCCCTATGTCAGGCTCTGTGCTGGAGTGTGGAGCCTGCTTCAGATTCTGTGTCTCCCTCTCTCTCTCTCTGCCTCTCCCCAGCTCACACTTTGTCTCTCAAAAATAAATAAAAGCTGGAAAAAAAATTTAAGAAACTAGGAAAGAAAGGCTAACTAAACCCAAACCAAACAGAAATAATAAAGACTAGTGTGGAAACACATGAAATAGAAAATAGAAAAATGGAGAAAAATCAATGAAGCCAAAATTTGGGTCTTTAAAAAGATCAACAAAACTGACAAACCTTTCACTAGACTGACCAAGAAAGAAGAAAAAGATTCAAATTACTAAAATCATGAATGAAAGAGGGGACATTGATATTAACCTTACAGAAATAAAAAGGATTATAAAAGAATACTACAATTATATGCCAACAGATGAGATAATCTAGATGAAATAAATTCCCAGAAAGACACAAACTACTGAAACCGACTCGATCAAAAAATAGAAAATCTGAACAACACTTTGTAACAAGTGAAAAGATTGAACTAGTAATCCAAAAACTTCCTATAAAGAAAAGCCCAGGACTATATATGGCTTCCCTGCCACCAAACATTTGAATTAATGACCAATCATTCACAAACTCTTCCCAAAAAAAGTAAGAGGAGGGATCACATCCCAACTCATTCTATGAGACCTGAATTATCCCAAAACCAAAACCAGTGAAAGCAATCACAAGAAAACCACAAACAAATATCTATTACGACTACAGACAGAAAAATCCTTAACAAAATACTAGCAAACAAAATTCAGCAATATCTAAAATGTATTAGGGGTGCCTGGGTAGCTCAAGCAGTTAAGCATCCAACTCTTGATTTTTGCTCAGGTCATGATCTCACAGTTTGTGAGACTGAGTCTCATGTCAGAGTCTGCTTGGGATTTTCTCTTTCCCTCTCTGCCTGCCCCTCCTCCACTTGCTTTCTCTTTCTCTCAAAATAAACTAAAAATAAATAAGGAAATAAAATGTATTAACCACCACGATCAAGAGGAATTTGGGAATTTGTCCACGAATGAAAAGTTGGTTTAACATATGAAAATCAATCACTGTATTATACCATAATAATAAAGGAAAAAGAACACACAATCATCTCAACAGACTCAGAAAAAGTATTTACCCTTGCATGGTAAAACCATTCCACAAATAAGGAAAAGAAGAAACATTCTCAATTTGATGAAAGCCAGATGAAAAGCTCAGAGATAACATACGTAAGAGCAAAAGACTGTTTTTCTCCTAAGATTAAAAACAAGACAAGGATGTCTGTCCTAAACGAAGTACTGGAGGTTGCAGCCAGAGCAATTAGGCAAGAGAATAAAATAAAAGCAAACAGACTGTAAAAGAAGAAGTACAACTCTTTCTATTCACAGATGACATGATCCTGTATAAAGAAAATGCAAAGCAATCCACTTAAAAACGATCAGAACCATTAAATGAGTTCAGCATAGTTTTACGACATGAGATTAAAATACAAAAATCTATTTTGATACATCTGAATAACCAATCTGAAAATAAAATAATTCAATATATATAATATAGCATCAGAAAGAGTGAAATACTTAGGAGTAAATTTTATAAAACAAAAGACCTGCACACTGAAAACTATAAAAATGTTGCTGAAAGAAAGAAAAAGAATCTAATGTGAAAGTCTCTGGTACTCTCCTGGGAATCAAGAACTCTGCCTTTTGAACTCTTCTGTTTGGCTAAACAAGAATACTACCTGGTCTTAAACTTCATGGATATGCTTTAATAAAAGACAAACCTTTTTTCAGCTGGTATTCCCTTCATGTTTTAAAGTAATGTTTCTTAAATTTAACATGTACATAACTTATCTGATGATGTCATAAAAATGCAGATTTTGATTCAAACTGGGGATGCGTGGGAGAAGGGGCCGAGGTTCTCCATTCCTAACAGCTCTCAGATGATTCCAATATTGTTGGTTCTCAGACCACACTTCTAGCAGTTTTTAAGTAATTGCATACATGCAACCGGCCTAACTCACTAGGAGAAAGAAACAATAAGATGGGTAGCAAATCGTGAGAGGAATGAGTCTGATGGATCTTTTAAGGTTTTCATAACCAAACACAATATATTCCCTATCAGTAATTAACACACACTTGCCACCACCCCTCCATTGTGGCCACCACTGATGCAGCTAGCCAGCTAGACTGAGGCTAAATCCATATAAAACTTATAAAACCTGTTATACAAAGATCATCCCACAGAACTTTAACCGTCACCTCTTCCTCTGCATTTTTTCTCTAGTATTCCTTTGTCTAGTCAGTGTCTTTCACGTGTTATTTGGAGACCAGTGGTATAGTCCCAGGCGATTACTCTATCAACTGGTCTACAGACAATTTGATGAAAAAGTAAAAATTTTGACCAAACATTTCCCAAATTTGAAAAGATAAGGACTTTAAAGAAAATTCTTTTAAGTCTTTAACTGTTATGTTTCCAGGGTCACACATACTCTACAAGGATACTTAAGAGGAGACTGTTTTGGCTAACAAAGCTTCACATCATGAGAACTGTTCACATTGGTTAAACATGTATTTTGTTATTATTATGTGTTAAATCTCAAATTTAAGAAAAAGAATCAATGCCTCAAAGGTTCACTGAAGAGCAAAAGTGATAAAAATACATTTAACTCAGAATGTCATAAATGATAAATGATATACTATCAGAGTTTAAATAATGTGATCTTGGAATGGACTGTGGCCAGTGAATTAGAATTAGTTTGCACAGAAGACCTCCTTGTTCCCATTGTACTGTAACACATTATTAAACAGGGACTGAAACATTATAAAACAGGGACGAGAAGCCACTGAAGTATTCACAGAATTTTCAACCACTCCAGCCTGCGATCAAAGCCTGCATTATGAATTTTATCACTGAAAACAAAGATAAAAACTGTAGTCAAAGGAACTTCCAAGTTACTTTAACAAAAACAGGCATAAATGGTTAGTGAAACACTAATCACGAATATGCTAAAAGAAAACAATCTGCTGGCAAAATTCTATCATCAGATGACACTACTGGACATTTATGTTTGGTACACAGTAAGGAAGAACAATTACTATTACAGATGTATATTCTTAAATATTTTGTTTTATGGCTGGAAGAAACCACTAGTGTTCAGAATATGAATCAACTCATGGCATATACACCATGTAAATCAAGAAATATATGCAACTTTTAACTGATTATCAGTGAAAACATGAAACAGAAGGGATTTTCTTTTAACCAACAATTATTTTTGAACCTTGACTTGAAAAGGTATACTGGGATCAGTATGGCCAAGCAAGAGGACTAGCCATGTGTGTAACAAGAGTATGGCACCTGAAAGCCAATTCACACATGGCTTCATTTATCGACAACAGCTGGCATTTGCCAGTAAGTCGCCTATTCTTGAGTTAGTGTTAAAAACTGCATGGCTAAATTGGTAAGGAGCACTAAGGAATCTACTCCTGAAATCACTGATGCACTATATGCTAACTAATTTGGATGTAAATTAAAAAAAAATGTTACGAAAAAAATTGCATGGCAAACTATGAATATAATTCAAACTGCAGCCCTTGAGCAGGTATCTTTAGCATGTTATCTCGTCAAGAAAAAAGAATGCTAATAAAAACTATTCAAATGAAGTATACAAACTTTTTTTCACGAAAATGATAGTCAGTAAATAATTTCTACGATTATCTGTGGTTTACTCAAGTGGCAGATCTCCATGGCCGACAGTAGAGTGAATAGTGTGAACTTGTCATTTGAGGGCAAAATTCTTAAGGTATATAAAGAGCAAATCATGATACAAATGCCTCAACCAAAAGAAGTCTGACCTTTCCAACATCTAGCCATTTTCTCTCCTTGTGGCAGAAAAAAATCAATGTCTTAGTATTAGGTATACCTAATAATCATATTCAATCATCACACTAGACCTAAAAACTTTTTAGAAATGAATACAACCAAAAGGAGAGATTTACCAGTGCCACCTTCCAAATATTCAGTGTCACTGCTGAGTGCCACTCATTTGTCAACTCAGTGCCTCACCTAACACTGTATGTAGTTTTCGATGAGAATTCCTGTAATAATTTTTGTATCCATCCAAATATAAATATCTAAAACACCTAACAGAATCATCCTATACTTCCTATTCCCAAAAACCTATAGTTGAAAAGTGAGATTAGTAGAATTAAAAAGTTGGAAAAAAAAGTTAAATATGAAAGCTTAACTTTGATTTTAGTGAGCTAGGTATCAGTATGGTGAAAGAATACAGCAGTAATTAATTGCTTTTCCTGATGTTTAAATTACTTTAGAATACTGCTTTAATATTATTAGTTGACTCTTAACACAGGTTTGACTTGCATGGCTCCACTTATAAGTGGATTTTTGGGGATAAATTCAGTGTACAGTACTATAAATGTATTTTCTATCATAATTTTCTTAACATTTGCTTTTCTCCAGCTTACTTTATTGTAAGAATACAGTATATAATACATATAACATATAAAATATATGTGAATTGGCTGTTTATGCTAGCAGCAAGGCTATGAGTAGATAAGTTTTAGGGGAATCAAAAGCTGTAGGTGAATTTTTGACTGCACAGTGTTAGTACCCCTAATGACTGTGTTCAAGAGTCAACTGTATAATGGAGATGTGTGACTTACTCTTTTGTCTTTATTTAAAATCCATGGTATATTTGAAGACCCATCATGTGGTCCACAAATTCTAAATGTTTGAGAAACACTACTTTCTCTACTACTTTCCATTTATAAGAAGCTATTATTTCTTCCTATGAATTATGCTAGGGAAATTTTGTTTACCCTTATTATTAAACTTCTCACATTAGAAAAGCACTTCATTATCTGCATTTACATTGCCTATTTTTATTTTTTTTTAAAAGAGGGTCTTACTTCAGTATGTATAGCCTCTAGGAAAAACAAATCTGATAATTATTTCAATTTCTCCTTGAACCCTACTCCCCTTGAAAGTCATTCTTTCCGTCTGACCTTCCCAGAACCTGAACTGCCTCCATATACCTATTATAGCCAAGGTGATATTAAAAATGTTTAATAACTGGTATAACCTAAACACCAGAGACACCATAATCACGTGGCTGTAATGGAACGTGGTAACTAAATATCAGCCTTACTTACAGCTTCCTTTAAATCATCTGCTCTACTTTTTTCAATGCTAGCCCCATTCTAAAAGATCTCTGGTTATTACTTCCCTGCCCAAGTTGCAGAAAGAAGAAAGTAGTTTTCATGAAGGATAACCACATAAATTGGAATCCAAAAATGAGATTAACACTGTCTATTAAGTCTTTAACTTCCCTTTTATTCCTTAATAGAAGAATTAAGGATAAGTATTAGAAAGAACACATTGTTGTTTTCTTTCTCATACATCAATGGTCTCCAAAGAATAAGGCTCTTCTGGTCAGCTCTTTATTATAGTTTTGTTATTTGATTTTATCCACAGAGTCAGATGTCCCAGTTTTTTATCCACTCAAACAAAATAAAAACATTTAATACACAGACAAATGGGTGGATTTGAAGATATATTAAGGATAATGTAAACTCTTAGCAAAACAAAAAAATAACATTTAGAGAGGAGATAACAGAAAGGGAATAGAGAAATTTACAAAAAAGCAAAGAGATGGGTCACTTTTAAATAAACCTGAGATCATAGAGTTAAAAAACAACATCACATATATCTTTGTTGTTTTTCATGATCTGCTTACCCAACTTTGGAAAAACTATTAAGTATTCAGCATTGCATTGAGGACATGCCACTCTGGCTGTACTGTTTCCTCTTTGTTTTTCATCTACCCAACGCTGTAGACAAGCCTGGTGAACCCATTTTGTAGATCCTCTGCACCTGCATGGTCTCACCCATTCAGCTGTTCTATCATCTTCATCAGTGGCAAAACACACCCAGCAACTTCTGTAAATTAAAGAGAAATAATGACGTTATCTTTAAGACCCCAGCCTCCCTTCCACCGCAGCACTCACTTAATGAGATAAGCCTACTATGTTATAATATAGAACCTCTACTTTACATTCAAATACCAAGGTGACAAAACAATCAATAGATTTCCAGTTGGAGTTTCTTCTTTTTGGTTTTTCCTTATATTCTTCTGCAGAATCTTGTTTTCTGAATTTTCCTTTTATGTAATTCCCTCCATCTTTCCAATAATTCTTCACCTTCTCTTATGAATCAGAGTGCAAAAAGACAACCCTCAAGCTGCTTTTGTTTTAGAAGACCCTAATAATTCTTTGGGTAAGCACAGAAATATGTGAAATTCAGTGTTTTCCCCACTTCAACAACACTAAACCTCTTCAACTTGGAAAACTAAAGGATTATACAAATAATTTCACTATGGTCTCATTCAATTTTCAACGAAGGGGAAAAATAATTTCTCTTTCTGGTAAAGAATGACTATGTGAAGAGGGAAAGATTATTAAGTCTTAAAAAAATAAAGGGGGAAGAGATAAAGACATCAGGATAAACTGTTTTAGGATAGTGATATAGTAAATTTGGCCCTACATGTTTCAAGTATGAATGACTTTCTTTTTTCTTTGGAGTTATATTTATTATATTTGAAATCTAGAAGTCTCAACTCTGAGATGTTTATATTAAAAATTCAATTGAGACAGTTAATTTTAAAACATATTCCAGGGGTGCCTGGGTGGCTTAGTAAGTTAAGCATCCAACTCTTGATTTCAGGTCAGGTCATGATCTTACAGGTCCCTGATATTGAGCCCCACATCAGGCTCTATGCTGACAGCTTAGAGCCTCCTTGAAATTCTCTCCCCCTCTCTGCCCCTCCCCCACTCACAAGTGCTCTTTCTCTCAAAAATAAATGAAACTTTAAAAAAGTTAGAAAAAAATGTTTCCCATTTTGCTTTTCTTAGAGAGAGTGTGTGCGCATGTGTGCAAGTGGGGGTGAGGTGCAGAGGGAGAGAATCCCAAGCAGGTTCCTTGCTCAGCAGGGAGCCTGATGTAGGGTTCTATGCCACAACTCTGGAATCATGACCTGAGCCAAAAATCAAGAGAAGGCTCAACTGACTGAGCCACCCAGGTGCCACCCACCCCCCATTTTGCTTTTAAGAATACCTGAAGTCTAGGGGCACCTGGGTGGCTCAGTCACTTGGGTATCCGACTCTTGATTTCGGCTTAGGTCAAGATCTCAAGGTTTGTGAGTTCAAGCCCTGGGATGGAGTGTGCTTGGGATTCTCTCTCAAATAAACTTAAAAAAAGAGAGAGGGGCGCCTGGGTGGCGCAGTCGGTTAAGCGTCCGACTTCAGCCAGGTAACGATCTCGCGGTCTGTGAGTTCAAGCCCCGCGTCAGGCTCTGGGCTGATGGCTCAGAGCCTGGAGCCTGCTTCCGATTCTGTGTCTCCCTCTCTCTCTGCCCCTCCCCCGTTCATGCTCTGTCTCTGTCCCAAAAATAAATTAAAAAAAAAAAAAAAAAAGAGAGAAAGTACCTCATGAAGTCTAATTTTTTCGTGTGGAATTAGGTTGCAATTCATTATTTTTTCTCCCAATTGACACAAGTTGGCACTGATTTTCATTACGGCAAATACAGTTTAACTCCATGAGACCATTCACTTCTCCCCGCCCCCATTGAAGTGTGTACAATTAGAAACTGCTAACTGAAGCTTGTTATCTACTGTGCACTTAAAAAATTTTTTTTTAACATTTATTCATTTTTTTGAGAGAGAGACAGAGCGTGAATGGGGGAGGGGCAGAGAGAGAGAGGGAGACACAGAATCTGAAGCAGGCTCCAGGCTCCGAGCTGTCAGCACAGAGCCTGATGTGGGGCTAGAACTCACAAACCGCGAGATCATGACCTGAGCTAAAGTCGGCCGCCCAACTGACTGAGCCACCCGGGGGCCCCTCTACTGTGCACTTTTTAAAAAAATTTTTTTTTTCCCAACGTTTATTTATTTTTGGGACAGAGAGAGACAGAGCATGAACGGGGGAGGGGCAGAGAGAGAGGGAGACACAGAATCGGAAACAGGCTCCAGGCTCTGAGCCATCAGCCCAAAGCCTGACGCGGGGCTCAAACTCACGGACCGCGAGATCGTGACCTGGCTGAAGTCGGACGCTTAACCGACTGCGCCACCCAGGCGCCCCTACTGTGTACTTTAAAAAATGTTTTAATGTTTATTTTTGAAAGAGAACGAGAGAGTGCACGGGCATGTGTGCACGCACAAGCAGGGGAGGGGCAGGGAGAGGAGCCAGAGAATCCGAAGCAGGCTCCAGGCTCCAGAGCTGCCAGCACAGAGCCTGACATGGAGGCTCAAACCTACCAACAGTTGAGATCATGAACTGAGCTGAAGTTGGACACTTAACCAACTGAGCCACCCAGGTGTCCATCTACTTTGCACTTTTCATTTAATTAAATAAATTGCTTCTGTCAGAACTAGCTTAACTATGCTCAATGGGAAAGACTAGTCAGGTACTGTAGATTCATGAGGTCTCCAGTCCTTGCAGAACAACATATATTTTAACTGGGTGCTCCAATTAAAAACTTCCAATTAGAACAGGTAAGAAAACTTCCTTTTTTTTTTTTTTTTTTTTTTAAGTAGGCTCCATGCCCACTGTGGGGCTTGAACTCATGACCCTTAGAACAAGAGTTGCATGCTCCACTGACTGAGCCAGCCAAGTACCCCAGAACAGGGGAAAAATACTTAATTCATAGCAACATCCAAAACTGTGACTTTATTCAGCTTTCAAATTCAATCAGGTTTCATACGACCTAGGTAAAAATAGGAGGTAGGCAGTGTTTGTTTAGCACCATGACCCACCTCAGTCAAGCTGTCTCAGCTCTCATACTACCTTATGGTTATCTAAAAGTGCCCCTTCCTCCTCTCCATCTTTTAAATTTTATTGTGGGAAAATATACATAAAATTTACAACTTTCAAGAGTATAGTTCAGTAGCATGACGCACATTCTTACTGTTGTACAACCATCATCACTATCCACAGTTTGGGTATAACTATATAATTTACAAAGTTTTGCATACATTTCAAATGACAAGTATAAGCAAACAGACTTGGTTAACTGAGGTGTTAGAATATATGTGCCCCACAACTGAGGAAATTTTATATTTGTTTACCTCTGGGAAATGAGATATACAGTTGTGATAACAAAACAGGCATAATACCTAGAAACGTTCTAGGTTCTTCTAAGATTTTCATTTCAACAATGAGCAGCATATGTAGCTAAGTACATCTAGACCAGCATAATTAATCAGCATTAAGGTGAATTGAATAAACCCAATTTCAGTCACCAGGAAAAAAATAAAACGTAAAAATATATCTCCTCAGAACCTTAGTACCAGGCTGAACCAAACGAAATTGCCTACGTTCATCTGTTTTAGACCTACATAAATGTCAATCTCATATTTCAATTTAATGCAATTACTTGTATAACTATATTCCCCACAAATTCTTGTCAGTGTAAGTTTATTTTTCTTAAACATTTTTTAAAGTTTATTTATTAAAAAAAATTTTTTTTAATGTTTATTTATTTTTGAGTGAGAAAGTGAGACAGAACGTGAGGGGGGAGGGCCAGAGAGAGGGAGACACAGAATTAGAAGCAGGCTCCACTCTGAGCTGTCAGCACAGAGCCCCACGTGGGGCTCGAACCAGGAACCGTGACCTGAGCTGGAGTCGGTGGACACCCAACTGACTGAGCCACCAGGTGCCCCTTATTTATTTATTTTGAGAGAGAGAGAGGGAGAGCGCGCGCGCAAGAGTGAGCAAGCGCACAAGCAGGGGAGGGGCAGAGAGACAGAATCCCAAGCAGGCTCCGTGCTGTCAACGCAGAGTCTGACAGGGGGCTTGGCTCGATCTTGCCAACTGTGAAATCATAACCTGAGCTGAGATCAAGAGTGGGACATTCAACTGACTGAGCCACCCAGGTGCCCCTTTCCTAAAATTTTATTACGAAAAATTTCAAACTTTCAAAAAAAGCTGAAAAACTGTTCAGTGATTACCCTTTTTCTCAATATCTACATTCTATAATTCTTGTAATTTTGCTTTATATGTCCTTTACTCCATATTCATTTATCAATCTTTTACTTTTGATGTACTCCAATGTTGAGGCATCAGTATATTTCACTCCTAAACACTTTTACAGTTTTACTTTTTAGAAGGTACTCAACTGACATTTAAAGCAAGCACTTTCGGATGTTTTCTAATTTCACAACTATGGTAGATAAGGTAGTTGAACGGTGATTTACAGTGGAAACTCATTAGGAGTTAAACCTAATAAGAATTGTTAACACAAATAACCTTGTTTTGTTTGATTCATAGTGATAGTATACAGTTTACAAATTTGGGTTTTGAAGCTAAGCCTCATACAGATTAATTGAAATTATCTTACAGATGAGATATTAAAAGAAACCTTATTGATACCAATACTCTCAAAAAAGTGTGACTGATTTTCAACATCTACCAACTTACCACATCCATTTTCTCTTTATTTCCACTGTTAGTGTTAATCTGATGATGGTCATTTGAGATCAAATAGGAAACTTCTGATAACACTAAATCACTTCATCTAAAAATTATAGTTTAGATACAGATAAATATGAAATGGAAATTTCTAACAATAGTAGAGACATTGCCAGCAACATTTACTGAGTATTCACTGGGTCCATGTGGCTGCACAAATAAAATAAATGGAAGATTGTATCTATTTGGAAAATCCTATAAATTAACTGGGGTCACATCCAACAAACAGAAGATTTAATAAGGTTCCAGAAATTACCATAGGTATACCTTAAGAAGAAATTGAAGGATCAATTTGGATAGATCAGAGAAGGCTTCAGGGAGGAGTGAAAGTAGAAATTAGCAAAAGCAGGGACAAATGATTACAGAGATTCTTGAAACAAAGTTTCCTGGACCAGCAGTTTCAAGATCACTTGGGAACTTGCAAATTCTCTGGTTCTACCCCAGATCTACTTAATCTGAAACTCTGAAGAAGCGCCTTGAATTCTCTGAAGGTGATCCTGAGGTAAAGTTTGAGAACTGATGGTATAGAAAAATGGCAGGTAGGAAAAAAAAAAAAGGCAAAGAGATTGGTGAAAGCAAACCGTTATGAAGGAGACATTTAGTAGATTTGCTTAAGTCAGAAATAAGTGCTTTTTTCATATAAATAACAGTATAGAACTATGTATGCTGACAGTGCTCTTGCGACCCTGGTGAATTCCTAAAAACCTGCCGAACTTTCTGCAAGAAGTGTTGCAAGCACCAACTCCATGAAGTGACACAGTACAAGGAAGGCAAAGATTCTCTTTATGACCAGGAAAAGCGGCGTTTATGACAGGAAGCAGAATGGCTATGGTGGGTAGCTTAAGCCGATTTTCCGGAAAAAGGCTAAAACTACAAAGAAGACTGTGCTGAGGCTTTAATGGGTTGAGCCCAACTGCAGATCTAAGAGAATGCCGGCTATTGAGAGGCAAGCATTTTGAACTGGGAGGAGATAAGAGAAAAGGGCCACATATCACATGGTCCAGTTCTAAGCTTCATATTTTAAAATCTTGAGGTTATGTTCACTTCAAAAAAAAAAAAAAAAAGGTAACACTACAGAAAATGTTAATTTCTAAAGAATTTATTGATTTACAACCTTACTACATATAGGAGTTTATTCTATTTAATTTGGAAAGAACATCAGTCTGTGATATAAGGGCCAGATAGATGGGAATATATAACCATATAAAAATAAAAATGGTTACATGAATGTTTTTAGGCAAACAGCCTATATTATATAAGACAGAGTTACTAGTCTTCAGGGTTGGAAAAAAGGAGGGGAAGGAACAAAATATGAATGTGTATGAATCCTTTTTTTCCTCATTAAAAAAAATTTTTTTTAATATTTATTTATTTTTGAGAGACACAGAGTGTGAGTGGGGGAGGGGCAGAGAGAAAGGGAGACAGAATCCGGAACAGGTTCCAGGTTCTGAGCTATCAGCATAGAGCCGGACGTGGGGCTCGAACTCACAAACCGCGAGATCATGACCTAAGCCGAAGTCGGACGCTTAACCAACTGAGCCACCCAGGCGCCTCTTTCCTCATTTTTTAAAAACTTCTGATAGACTGACCAGGAACAACAGCTGAGAAGGTCTTATAATTATGCTTTCCCTCTCTGATTCCCCATATCCTACTCCCTTTTTGGTGAAATCTATTTCAGCTATTTATTCTCTAACTCTCTGCCTTCTTATAGTGAGAAAAAGAGGGGACTGAAAATGACAGGTTTATTCTCAAGATCTTAGAATGAGAGAGTAGAAGAATGTACAGCACGATTTCTCCTCTTTTTAAGGAACAAACAATGTCGCACCCTTCCCTCTAACATCAGTCCTGTATGTGGTTTAGGCAGTTAGTCCTCCCCTATCCCCAGCTCCAGGAAAAGTAATCCTTAGACTGGTTTAAGGGTGTATCCTGACTCCAAATTATAGTGATTGGAGGACTGGGCCCATGAAGCTGGTATTATCAGAGTGAATCTTAGAATTTTTGCTGGGAAAGCTGGTACACAGGTTTTCTCTTTTCTACAGAGCTTTAAGGCAGGAAGGTGTGAGGCTAAATGAAGGTGTAATGGTATTACTGCCAAGAGAACCACCATGTGCAGCCTAAAGAAACCAGAGGAAGCTGAAAGATGGAAACTGATGGCTTTGAGACATGGATCAAGCTGTGCTTAAAGCTAAATATACTCTTACACTGTTCACTTACATAAACCTATAGCTGTGTGTGTGGTTTTAAGTTTAACCAGTCTGGGGCAGATTTCCCAACAGGTGCAACTCAAACAATCTTGATGGTGTGAAAAATTAGATAGAAGAGATGGCCCCAGAACAATCATATGATATAAACTCCAAACAGCTTTTATAAATACACACAGTATTTTTTGTCAACAGCTTTGTTCCCTACTGTTCAGAACTTGAACAAATAAGTCTTAAATACACCTAATTTCTACTCCAAGTGCTTTGAATCTTGCAAGCTTTTCTATTTTTTACACTGGGCAAAATACGTTCTTGATTTTGCTACTGGATCAGGTCATTTTTTAGATAAACACAGATAAAAAAACCCCAACATGTTCAAATTAAAAATTTTTACTGATAACACCATAATATTTACATTCAGGGTCAATATAACAATTCTACTTGAATTCAAGTTATTACAATTTTAATGTTATGATTTATGGGATACATTTTGAATATCCTAAAAGGTGAGAATAACTGGCTCTTTCCCATTTCAAAGGACAAAGCCCAAAACTTTTCAAAGTCCACACCCTAGAAAAGGTTGTAATTTCAGACCAAACTTTAAGTTTCTTTTTCTTTTTTTACTGTTTATTATTATTTTTTCTAATTTTTGAGACAGAGATAGAGCATGAACAGGGGAGGGGCAGAGAGAGAGGGAGACACAGTATCTGAAACAGGCTCCAGACTCTGAGCTGTCAGCACAGAGCCTGACGTGGGGCTCGAACCCACAAATTGTGAGATCATGACATGAACCAAAGTCGGACGCTTAACCGACTGAGCCACCCAGGCGCTCCTCTAAGTCTCTCTTTAAGTCATTCCCCACCCACCTTCAATCCTCCAATCTCTTAGAAAGTGGTATTCAATGTGATGCACAAACATCTTTTGAGAATTTACTAGAAATACAAATTCTCAGGCCACCCAAGACCAACAGAATCAGAAACTCTCGGGTAGGGACCTGATACTACATTTAAAAAAAATCATTCAAAAACATTTTAGGGGAGCCTAGGTGGCTCAGTTGGTTAAGTGTCCAACTCTTGATTTCAGCTCAGGTCATGATCTCATGGTTTGTGAGTTCACCCCTCCCCCACGCTCTGTGCTAGCAGTGTGGAGCCTGCTTGGGATTTTCTTTCCACCCCCCAGCCCCTCCCCCACTAGAGCACTCACCCTCTCTCTCCAAATAAACTTAAAAAATTTTTTTTAACTTAAAATTTTTATTGTGGTAAAATACATATAAAATGTATCATCTTAACTATTAAAAATTTTTTTTAATGTTTATTTTTGAGAGAGACAGAAAGCAAATGGGGGAGGGGCAGAGAGCGGGAGACACAGAATCAGAAACAGGCTCTTAGGCTCTGAGCTGTCAGCACAGAGGCTGACATGGGGCTTGAGCTCAAAGGACACAAGATCACGACCTGAGCCGACGTTGGACATTTAAGCCACCCAGGCACCCCACTATTTTTTTTTTTTTTTTTTTGAGAGAGAGAGGTGGGGGGAGATGGATAGAGGGAGAGAGGGAATCTTAAGCAGGCTCCACGCTCAGCGCAGAGCCTGACACATGGGGCTCAATTCCGTGACCGGGAGATCATGACCTGGGCCGAAATTAAGAGTTGGACACTCAACTGCCTGAGCTACCCAGGCACCCCCCACCCCCCATCTTAACCATTTTTAAGTGTGCAATTTAATGGTATTAAATACATTCACAATGTTGTACAACCATCACCACCACTCATCTTGTAGCTCTTTTACCTTGTAAAAATGAAACTCTGTACCTATTAAACAACTCCCCAATCCTCCTTTCCCTAGTCCCTGACAACCACCATTATAGTGTCTTCATGGTTTTGACTATTCTAAGTACCTCAAATAAGTGGAATCATCTAGTATTTGTCTTTGGCTTATTTCACTTAGCATAATGTCCTCCAAGTTCATCCATGTTGGAACACACTGCAAAATATCCTTCCTTTTTAAGGCTGAATAATACTCCATTGTATGTATATATCACATTTTGCTTATCTGTTCATTGTTCAATAGATACTTGGGTTGCTTCCATATTTAGCTACTGTGAATAACACCGCTATGAACATGGGTGTACAAATATTTGAGACCCTGCTTTCAATTCTCTGAGGTATATGCCCAGAAGTGGCACTGTTGGATCACACAGTATTCCATTTTTAATTTTTTGAGGAACTGCTGACATTGTAACAAGCCCTACAGGTGATCACAATACCTAAAGTTTGAGAATCTCTGCTATAGTCATTCCTCTTTATTCTTTTAAGCCTCAAATACTGTATTCACCATAACACAGAAATGAAATTTCATTTTACACCCAACATAAAAATTTTTAAATTATTTGGTTTTTAATTTAAACCACTTCTCAACCTTTTGGCTAAGATCAAGTGTGGTTTTTAATTTAAACAAGAAGTAAAATGCTCAAGATTTTTTTTTTTCTCCTAAGGTAAAGAGCTAGCTAAATGTGGGGAAAAGACTATGCAACTTCAAGGTGTTCTATAACGGAGCAAAGAACTTGGGGTGTAGAGCCAGACTGTTCAAGTTCAAACCCCTGTTTACCACTTATTATAGGTGTAACAACAGAATCTCTTGTATTGTAAGGCAGGGGTTCTTAATCTGGGGTCCATGAAAATTTATCCCAGAAAATTTGGATGGGGAAAGAAATTAAATCTTCACTTTTGCTAACCTCTAAATAAAATTTAATTTTCCTCCAATGATGAATGTAAGCAAACCATAATAATATTAACAGTACAGCAATTAGAAATTACAGTATATTGACCAGAAATTTTCATATTATGTTACAGCTACCTGTGCAGATCCCAAAATAACATTTACTCATTGCAAATTTGAATGTAGTTATCAGACCAACCAATACAGCTTGTATTTTAAGGTATTAAATAAAGCTCATGTTACTGTATCAGATTTTTAACAGGTTGATTGGTTTCATTTATTTTCCTTGTTTGTTTGTTTATTTTTGAAAGAGAGAGAGGGCAAGTGAGGGAGGGGCAGAGAGAGAGTTGCAAGCAGGCTCCACACTGCCAGTGCAGAGCCTGACACAGGGCTTGGACTCACCAATGATAAAACCACGACCTGAGCTGAAATTAAAAGTTGGGTACTTAACGGACTGAACCACCCAGATGCCCCTCATTTCTGATACTATGTATTTTGTGTTCTTTTGTGTTCTTTCAAAACATTCTGAGCAGGAACCCAAAGGCTTAACCAGTCTGCCAAAGGAATGGTCAGCATTAAAAAGGTTTAATGTTAAGATCTCCTATTGTAAAAGATTAAACAAATGATCATGAAACTACATAAGCATTGCCTGCCATATATAAAACCACTAAATGAACACTAGTAATAATGGTACTGATAAAGACGGGAATGGTGTCTGGGGTGCTTGAGTGGCTCAGTTAGTTAAGCGTCTGACTCTTGGTTTTGGCTCAGGTCATGATCTCACGGTTCGTGGGATAGAACCCCACAGTGGGCTCTGCATTGACAGCATGGAGCCTGCTTAGAATTCTCTCTCTCTCTCTCTCTCTCTCTCTCTCTCTCTCTCTCTCTCTTTCTCTCTCCCCACCTCTCTCTGCCCCTCCCCTGCTCCAGCTTGCTCTCTCTCAAAATAAATAAACTTAAAAAAGATGGTGTCAACTTTACATCTATGGCTAGATGTTATGGATGCAATTTGTTACCTAAATTAGCACATAAGGGAATTCTGCTTGGCACCCTGGTATTCAGTGGAAAAAGTCCTGGATTCCTAATCACCACCCCTCCCCCCCCCCCCCACCACACACATGTTTTCAATAGGCCAATACCACTGCATAAGATATTCATTCAAATCCTCTCAATTCATTTTCTTCCACCCTTCTTTTCCTTCTACTATCTCTTTAAATGCCTCCTGCTTGCTCAGGTACACACTATTTACTTCTACACCTTCCCACCTGGCAAGTTGGGGCACATTACTTTACAAAGTAAAGGAAAATCTGGGAATTATCACAATTGGCTCAAAGGTTAAAGAACAAATCACTATTAACACAATATGAAGAAAAAAATGATGAATCTAAAGATTGTTATTCTTCAAAATAAATGTGTAGACTCAACAGTATTGGTAATATCACTAAATCTGTACCCTTTACATGCCACCCTTTACAAAAGATTATTTTATACTACATGATTTTAAAACTGTAACTTTTTTCCAGGTACAGATCCTAACAGTAAGCTTTATACACTGTTCAAGGAATACATGGCTAGTTTGTCTAAAACCTAAGATTATTCAAGATCTCCTCTTGAATCAGCTTGAGTACCTACTAAGTACATTCATTATTTGATGCCACAAGGACTACATTAAGTGCCAAGAAAAGATATTACAATGTGAGTAATAAGTTATATAGAAATGTGAGGATGACAGTACGACACAGCTGAGATGGTTTCATGAAAAGGACATAACTACGGATGAGAATTTAAGCTGGACTGGGAAATGAAAAGAGTAAGGGTATTCAAACTAAGAAAAATTGCATAAACAAGACAGAAATGAGCATATGATCATGGACAGTAAGAACACCAACATAGTTGGAGCGGATTTTAAGGTAAACCTAGATATTATAAACCAGTTAGGAAAGGATGGATGACAAAGATAACCTCACATCATAGGGCTCATTTGTGACTCATCCATTGCTTATATGGTTATTTTTTAAAAGTACATGGAAAAAAGGGGAGGAAACTTTACCAATAAAAGTTTCTCAATAGCATATTTATTTACTAAATAAGTAAGTATGGTTATCTAATAAAACTGTCAGTAAAGTTTATCTTTACAGACTCAAATTGCAGGTGTCTATCTTGGATTATTAGAAAGATCTGGGAAATCATAGGCTCCTGCCTTAGAGATCACTTTGATTAAAACTGGAGTGTAGCAGAATGGAATTCCAGGAGGTAGGAGAGAGAACGATGAAACAAGCTTTAAATTACTGCTGTTGTATTATATATGGTGCCTCAACAATGTATTTGCAGGACTGTTTTAAGTAAAGAGAACAAGCAGTCCTTAATTCAGAACATGCTTTAGAGACCCATACTCTGGTTAATGCAAGGAAGGCCTCATTTAACAATGGAAAAAACTGCACACTGTTTTGTCTCACGATTAAAAGTTTCACACCCCATGTATTCTGGTACAGGAACTGTACCATCAAGAAGAATAAAAATCCCTTTATGTGTCTGTTCACATAAGTGGAATGGAAGTTAAAGTATCTGAATTCATCAAAAGATAAAACCACAATCACAACACATTACCAAAGGGTAAAACTGAAGGGAAATACACTCCAATCAAGCATATACATGCCATCCTCTTTGTCTCTGATATTCAGAAACTCTGCAAGAGTAATTATTTCCATCTTAAATAAACAAGGAAACAAAAGCCTAGAAAGGTTAAGTAATCTGCTCAACGCCTTACAGAGAGGCACGGATGCAACCTAGGCCTCAACTCCAAAATATTGGCTTTCTTCACTGCATCATGCTGCCATATGTATAGTGAATTCTGAGAAATGTTTCCACTTCTTATTTCATAGAAAATTATAGCCAGTACAAGAAATTGTTTCATTTTTTCTAAGGTACTTTTAAACAGCCATAAGGAGCTTTCACCAGAGATCTAAACTCCTTCCAGTCTATTTCACTGTGCCATATAAATATTATGTCTCATCGACTGATGTTGATACAACTGATACAACAGTTGTATCATGTAAAGGACTGCTGTATGTATGTATGTATGTATGGCATGTAAAGGACTGCTACAGAGTCTCGAGAAGAGGGGAAAAATATTTCTGAGATGGTTAGAAAAGCTTTATAAATGAGGCAGAACCTAAAATGGGTGTTGAATGATGGGTAGAACTTTGAAAGACAAGATGCTAAAAAGAACATCTTGTGTTCAGAGGACAGTGAGCAAATCAGTTTGGCCTGGGCAACAAACATGCATGTACTATTATTAGTTTTTTCTTCCTTTTTAAGTAGGCTTCATGCCCAGTGATGTCCCAATGCAGGGCTTCAATTCACGACCCTGAGATCGAGACCTAAGCTGAGATCCAGTTGGATGCTTAACCGACTGAGCCACCCAGGTGTCTGTACATACTCATTCTTAAAGAGAAGCAAAGGTTTAAAAAGGTAGTTGGTGCCAGCCATAAACTCAGTGTCTTAAACATAATAGGGAGCACAATACATATGATTATGAAGGGTCTTGAAGGCCAGGCCAAATAATTTGAACTTAAGCTTAATAAGCAATAAAATACAGGTGGTTGAGCAAATGAGTTGGTTCTTTAAATTGTGCTTCTGCTAAGATTATTCTAACCACTGATACGTCATAAAGGATGAAAAGAAAGACACAGATTCAATAATGTATCCAAGGTACCAGGCCTTTGTGGGTAAAAGGGATAGGGAATAGTTTCCATTCTCAGCGAACTTCCAGTTAAACATGCATGGTGGTGGTGGTATCAGGTGTGTGTGGAAGGCTCTAAGACATGGGATAGATGCGTTAACAAAATTACAATACAATGTGATTTTCTATAATAAATGCACAAAAGTTCTATGGAAACACAGGAAGGAGTAACTCACTTTGTCTGAAGGAGCTGTGCAACGCTTCAAGGTGATATTTGAGCTGAATTCTAAAGAAGGGTAAGAGTTAGCCAGGTGTTAAAAGGGAGGAAGTCATCTAAAACAAAAATAAGGAAATGACATATTCAGAGAACAATGTAGTGGAATGCAGAAGAGTATGATTAAGGTAGGTTGAGGCTGAATTACATTAATAGATCTAAACCCCTTCACTAGATCTTGAAAGTTTACATTTTATCCCATAGGTGATGTAGACTGGCAGGTTTTGAAGCATGGAAATGATGTGATTATAATTATGCCTTGGCCAATTCTGGTATCACACTAAGTCAAACGAGAAGAGAAAAAGTAGAGCCAGAGAAAGAAGAATCTACAATATCTGATGAGTGAATCTGGAGAGAAAGAAGCAAAAAGAAAAAAAGTGGTGGACTAGAAGGATGGGGTCTAATCAAAGAACAAAAATTGGGAAGAAAAGTAAAAGCCAGGGAAATATCAGTTTAGACACATTAAGGCGCTAGTAATAACATGTATATACAAATGGGAATGTCTATTGGCCAGCTAGGAAAGAGACACTAAAATGTGGGAAAGCGGTCAGGAATAAAGACGCTCATCTGGGAGTCATTCAAACAGAGGTGAAAGTGAGATAATAAGTGGGTACACTTCAGAGAAGAATGGTAAGTGTGGAGGCTTAAACCATACTTATGTGATTGAAGGGAGAAAAGGTAATATATGAGGGGAAAATAAGCAAAAGATAGAAAAACAGTACAGTATAATAGAATATAATTTCAAGAAGTTAGAGGGTGGTGGTAATCAGTTTCAACTTTATTACATATATACCGAGGATACGAAGACCAAGTAAAAAAGGTATTAGATTTACTGATTAAGAAATTATTAGTGATCTTTAGTATACTTTTAGTAGAGCTAAGAAAGGGGAATGAAAGTCAAATTATAAGGAGAGCTAAAGAAGAGAAAATAAGGACCTAAATATCATAAACAGGGGAATGGATTAAGAAAAAAAAGAATGTCAATCCAATGAATATTATATATATATATTCTCTTTAATTGCTGAGTATCATAGAACTCAAAACTGTATTTAAAAAAGCAAATTGTAGACTGATACATTCAAATTTTAGAAACAAAATCACGAATTATATATGGTATACCTGAAAACATTAAACAGGGGCATCTGGGTGGCTCATAGGTTAAGTGTCTGACTCTTGATTTCAGCTCAGGTCATGATCTCATGGTTCGTGAGTTGGAGCCCCATATCAGGCTCTGCTGACAGTGTGGAGTCTGCTTGGGATTCTTGCTCTCCTCTCTCTCTGCCCCTCCCCTGCTCTCTCTCTCAAAAAATAAAATAAACTAAAAAAAATTTTTTTTAAATAAAAGCATTAAACAAAGGAGCCTGGAAAAATATAAACCCATTTTTGAGAGTGAAATGGGGATGGAGAGAAGATATGGGACTGATGAGAATAGTCAAAGGAGATGTTTTCTGTAATCCTTCCACTTTTAACATACAGATGAAAGCAAACATAACTAATTGCTATGGTTTTTAATTCCAGGTATTGGTCTGTTAATTGTCAAAATGGGATAGAGATGTGACTGAAGAGATACCAATTGACACAGAAAATGAGAAATTGCTTTAATGCAAACTAAGAGATAATTATACAAATCTGAAAATAATATGGCATGTTCCTATCAGAATAGTCTACATCTTCTAAAGGGATGTACACTTCTGGTTGATAACGCTTTTAGAGTGAGGATTCTAATTCACTTTGTAACTGCAGGAGAGGGACAGGGAACAGATTATTCTCCCAGCTTTCCCTCCCATCTGACTGTTTTGGGACACCGGCTAAGTGCCTTGCCTACTCACCAGGTGCAAGTAAGTGATGTAATACAACATCAACAAACTCCTGAGTATTACTGTGAGATGGGGTATACATAAGTCAAGTTTTCAGAAGGATCACTCAGCAGGCCCAAGCTTTAAATACAAGATCCATTCCTGCAGTTTGTTACAATATTCTTTGTACTCTGTATACATTTAATCCTAATTTTGAGAAACATAAGAGAAATCAAGAAAACAGATGGTGACAGAGTAATGATATAAAGGGTTTGAGTTTATAAACTTTTCTATTTTTTAATGTTTATTTTTGAGAGAAAGAGAGAGAGAGAGAGAGAGAGAGAGAGACAGACAGACAGACAGACAGTATCTGAAGCAGGCTCCAGGCTCTGAGCTATTAGCACAGAGCCCAATGTGGAACTCGAACTCATGAACCGCGAGATCATGACCTGAGCCGAAGTCAGATGCTTAACTGAGTCACCCCAAAGGCTCCCCAAAGGGTTTGAGTTTATAAATGCTTATAATTTCAAGGCAATGATTTGTGATCCTAAATCATTCATGATACTAGAAAACCACCCCCTTTCCACTACTCTCAAAAATTGTTTGCCCACAACAATTTATTTTTTTTAACGTTCTTTAAAATTTATTTTTGAGACAGAGAGTGGGCAGAGAATACCAAGAGGGCTCTGTGTGGACAGCAGAACCTGATGTGGGCTCCATCTCGCCAGTCGTGAGATCATGACGTGAGAAGTCCGATGCTTAACCGACTGAGCCACCCAGGCACCCCTACCCACAGCAATTTAAAAGATTCAATAATAAATTTACACAGGACATGTGCTTATTGTTACCAAAATGAAAGGCAATCAAAATATCTATATATGCTCTTTCCACCTACAAATACTGCAATAAAATTTATCAAGATAAATTGCTAAATTAAATTTATTCACAAAGGACAAAGCAGTTCAACTTCAGCTATTAATAAGTTGCCATTGGAGAGCCTGGCTGACTCAGTTGGTTAAGCGTCCGACTTTGGCTCAGGTCATGATCTCACGGTTTGTGAGTTCGAGCCACGCATCAGGCTCTAGGGAGCCTAGAGCCTGCTTCCGATTCTGTGTCTCCTTCTCTCTCTGCCCCTTCTCTACTTGTGCTCGGTCTCTATCAAAAATAAATAAATGTAAAAAAAAAAAAAAAAGTTGCCATTAGTTAAAAAACCCTGAAAGACTAGTATAAACACAATCCATGTTACAATGAAGCACAATCTTCATTTAATTTCACAGTTTATTGGAACAAACCTCACTAGAATTTAAGCTCCATATGAGCATTTTCGGTTATGTTCACTACCAAGGATCTAGAATGGTACCGGGTATATGTAGGCACTCAATATTTACTGTATAAATTCAATAAATACAAATAATAATTCACTATCAAATACCTAACTTTTAACCTAGAGGCAAAAAAAAACAACTTATGCGTTGCACACATTTCCTTAGTCTTCTCAAGGATAAAATCTGCATCAGAAAAACAAACATATAGGCAGGTTTCGGAGCTAAATTCTGTCCCTCAAAAACCGCCACCCAAAAACCAATTATAAGCCCTAATAGGTTGACATATTTTAATCTGTTGGGCCTGTCAGTATTCCTCAAGTGAATCAATCATCTTTGTATTCAACTTGTATGCAGGGCCAGCCCACATCAAGATGACAAATATAAAGGAAGTGGGGGGGGGGGGGGGGAATTGCCACAACTGTTGGTTATATGAGAATCTTAAGCACCTTCTGTGTGCCTAATACATAAAATAGCATTTTACTGTTTTATAAAGTGCTTACACGTGTTCTCATTTGATAAAATCCTGTGAGGTAGGATATTATTTTATAAATGAGGATGGATAGCCTCAGATTTAAGTGCAAAAATTCACATAGCTGGTAAATGGCAAAATGACAATTTCAAGATCACTGTCTCTAAAGCCCAAACTTTTCTTCAGGAATCTCTACTCTTACCATGAAACAATCCCTTAGGGTTTACAGCAGTGGTTTTGAACCACATCAGAAACACCTGGCAAGCTTTTAAAACTACAGATGCCCAGGCCCCATCTTTCAGAAATTTGTGATCTGACTGGTCTTGAACAGAGCTAGGCATCCATCCATAGTTTAAAATGCTCTCCAGGTGATTCTAACGTGCAGCTTGGTTGCAAACTACTGAGATAATAAAAGTCTTCGTCATCTTAATCTACCTTGAGGTATGTCAAAAAGGTACAAAAGATGAAGATAAGCCAATATTATAGTCATCAGCTTCAATAAACGGAGTCAGAATTTCCAAGTTTCCATTGAGAAGTTCTGAATGCCTTATGAGCACTCCTTGGCTTTTTACTTCTATGGAAATCTCTAAAGAGTGTATGAAAGCCAGGTCACTTTTGCACACAAAAATCTTTCTAAAAGTCACCTATGTAAGAGTGAAAGCACCAGACACTCAAAGGAAAAAAAAAAACAAAACCAAGTACAACATATCCCGCACCAGAATAGGGTCTCATTTGATTGGAACTGGCAGTGGACACAGGTGGTCTTCTCTGGGCATATGTTAGTAGTCCTACGCAATTTGCCAGTATGCTGAATTATAATGAAGGAAAAACCTGCTAACTTATCACACCCTGAGGCAACTGGGGAAAACGACACAAAAGTTCATGCATTTGTTCATAAAACAAATATTTACTGATGACCTACTGAGTACCAGGCTCTGTTCTAGAATTTAAGATAAATAATGAGAAAGTTTCTGCTTTCTAGGAGCTTATAAAACTACTTATATTAAAAAAGGGGTTAGTCAATACAACCTGACAACCTGACCTGAATGCTGACCTTAAACAAAGCTGAATTAATCACTGGGTCACCCCTAACTGAATAAAGTCCACAATATGATTTTTATCAATTCTGGTGTCTCAAATTCTAAGCTCCAAAGGAAATGTCTGTTCTGTCACTCTGGGAGGAGATGTACTCTTGGGTGATTTTCGTTCTGGGTGTGGCTGATCCAAACAGCGTTTAACTGGGTATAATCTCAGTTAAGGGAGGCCTTTCATTTAACGTCTTATTGGTGGAACTTTACTCTGTACAAAGAACTGTATCACTTGCTTAACAAGGTGGCAAGTGGTCTGACAATTGTAAGCAACTGCAAACATTATGTATTAACCTGTAATATTCCCAGGAATTTAAGACCTGGCGAGGGAGAAAGGTGGATTGAGTCTCCAAAAACTCATGGAAGAACCCATGAACTAGAATTTGAACAGCAGAGGGCGGTGCAACCGACTTCGCAAAAAAGAGTTTTACTGTCTGGAGCCCCCCAGGAATGGGCCACTGGCCCCAGTAAAAGACGAAACTTTCTTAGTGAACTCAAAATGTGCTAACTGTTCAGTGTTGTACTCATGCGGCTGTTTTCCACAACCTCTATTCTGGCCGTTAAAGCTCCCTTGCGGATACTCTTGCCCTTCCAGTTTGGGGGTGGGGATGGGATGGGGGAAAGGAGGAATAAAATCAGACTATCAGCCTTCTCAAAAGAATGCTTACTTACCCTTGGTTTTTGCAAAGAGTCTTAAAATCGTAGGGGATCATTCCCCTGAAAGATAGTCTGGTTGTTGTTGCCAGTGACATCGCTGGCAAACACGTTACAACATAGTTTTGGGGGGAGGGGAGGAGAGTGAGAAACAGAAAAAGAAACTAACGCCGTGGGTTAACCCAAACCCCTCTCACTTGAAAAGGGCGTTCCAACAAAACTCGACGCCACTCCCTAAGTTTCGCTTTAAGTCTACGCATCCGAGCCGCCCGCTCTGTCCTCCCCGAGCACGGACTCCAAACTTTCTGCCCCTCACACGGCCCCCCGGCCGTGGAACTCCTCCCGGCACGCCGGGCTCCGCTTACGGAGAGCCTCGAGGCCGGGCGCGGGCAGGACCAGCGCCAGACGAGGGTCTGCGGCTCGCTTTCTCCCCCAAAGCTGCCCGTACCTGTCTAGCATCTGCTGTAGGGCTTGGTCCGGCATCTTCGGCGGAGCCGGCGTACTCGGCCCTCCCCGGTGGACCTGGTCAGGGCCGGGCCCAGGGACAATAGCACTGAGAGGCGGCGGAGTAGGCCTCAGTCCCGCGGCAGCCGCGAACCCGCTGCCCAACCTCCCGGGGTGGCTCCGCGAGCCCGGAGGCGGCGGTGCGCGTCCTGCGGGCGTCCGGAGGAGGCGGTGGAGAGCGAGGAGGAGGAGCCTGGGGCGGGGAGGCGGCAATCGCGGCCCGGGTTCCTGCCCGTCGGCCCGGGGTTCCGGTCCATGGACCGCGGGCGCCGAGTTGCTGCTGGCGGAGGAGCTACCTCTGTGAGGTAAGAGTCACCGCCTCCGTGCGCGCCGGGGTCACGACGCAAGGCGGCCCAGAGCAGCCTGGGAGATGTAGTCCTCGGACCGTCCCCGCTGGAGGCTGCACAGCCCGCCCCGACCACCGCCGCCGCGCCCGCAGCCGCCCGGCCGGCGCCCTCCCGTTTCCTTCCTCCAGGGGGAAAAATGTCCTTCGGGCCGCTTTCCAGGAAGCAGCAGGATGTGCCTCTCCACTGTCAGTAGCAACAAGGTCAGCCCTCCCTGCCTGTTCTTTTCTCAGCTCTTGCCCTCAGGTGGGACCGAGCCAGGTGAGGGGAGGGGGCTGAAGGGCCATTTCTCTTCAGGGTCCCCAGCCCTGTTCGCGGCGTCGGGGCGGGCCGTGGAGGGGGTGGGGGTGGCAGAAGTGCCTTCGGAAGCCCTCGGCGCTGGGGCCAGGCTGTGCCGTGTCTGAGCTCGTTTTGGGGAGTTAACCCCCGCAAGGGGACGGATGCACTGGTGCGGGAGATTATTCCCAAGGGGGCGTGGGGGCCGCCTTAACCAGATGGTTCCCACCCGAGTTTCTCACTGTGTGTTTTGGGGGAGTGGTGGGGGAGAAAAGATTATTCTCTCCCTCTCTAAGAGCCTTCTATAATGTGCTTGGTCTTTCAAGGGCTCGCCGACAGTCTCCAAATGGAACATGTTCGTGAATAAACAGCTCTTGCTTACTCAGCTGTGGGTTGTCAGGGGTGTTTGTTTCTGTGCTGCTGGTCACTGTTAACCATTTAGAGTCGCTTTGACACCTCCAAGCAGGTGGATGTGTGTGTGTTGGGGGGGGGGAGGGGGTGGGAATCGAAAGGGAAAAATCATCAATCACTCGATGGGTTATTCTCTGACGCTCTAGGGACAGCTTTGGCGGGAGGAAAGAGCTGTTGGCTAAAACGAATGCGTCTTTTGGACGACCTGTGGCGTTCTCCAGTGCTGTGATTGGTAGGACGTCTGGTAGTTTTCCCTTGATTATGCCTAATTTCTGCCGCAAGATGTTTGATTTGTCTTGCAAGATGTTTGATTTTTCTTTAAAGTTAAAGTGTGTTTTTTACGCTCTTTTTAAATGTGGAATTTTATAATCAGCTCTTAATTCTGTTTCAAGTTTGCTTCCTGAATATATTTGAACTAGAGTGTACACTGCCAGAAACAACAACAACAACAACAACAAGTGAACAGAAGTTTATTTGGCCTCCAATTTCTGAAAGATGCTTTTATGAGAGGCTTTGACAATTTACATGACTATTTATAATTAACGATTCACCTTTTTCTCACGAAATGTAAAACAGGCCCCCGCTAGTGGAGGGAAATAAGAATTTAACTTACTCAGGGTTTTTGGTATTTTAAATTCCTATTTATTGCTCCTCCTACTGGGTAAGCCTTCCCTTACTGTGTATTTATCTCTTAAGTAGTTATGCACCGCAAGGAGATGGATATATATATCCTGCTCAAAAAAATAGAATTTAATCCTAGCATATTGATTAAGTAGGCTAGCGCAAACTCCCATCTAGTTTTATGATTTACGCTAAAAGGAGTTCTCACCTCATTTTGGAATTTATATTTGAACCCCTACTTACAAAGTAATACGATACAGTCTGTTCATAACAAAGCTGTGTGCAGATTAACATTATCTTTTAAAAGGGTTTTATATTAGAATTTTCATGAAAAGTCTGTTTCCTGGCTGTGTCAAAAATCCTTCAAAATAGAAAAAATATAGATGTTACTCATCTTAAAAGTGATTAGCATGTGACCTAGTAATTCCACTCCTTGTTATTTATCCAAGAGAAATAAAAACACATGTCTAGACAAAACTTGTATGCAAATTTTCATAGCAGCATTTTCCCTAATAGCCAAAAAAGTGGAAACAACCTAAATATCCATCAACTGATGAAAGGATAAATCAGATGTGGTATATCTATGCAATAGAATGTTATTAGATGATAACAAGGAATGAAGTTCTGATTCTTGCAACATGGATGAACCTTGAAAACATAGGCTAAGTGACAGGAGCCAGTCACAAAAACCACATATTTATTGTATGATTCCATTTATATTAAATTTTAAAAATAAAAAAATTCATAGACAAATAAAGTAGATTAGTGATTACTTAGGGCTGGCGCGGTGAGAGAGAAAAGAGGAGAGACTGTTAATGAGTACAAGGTTTCTTTTTGGGGTGAAGAAAATGTTCCAGAATTTGAATGGTGATAGTTACACAACATTGTGAATTATATCCCAGTTTAAAAAATAATATAAAACAAAATTAGATTCTAGTGATGACGGTAAGCTCTTTATACTAAAAAAATTGAATTGTACACAATATGGGTGAATTTTATGGTATGTAAGTTATATCTCAAAGCTGTTAAAAAAGTAATTAGCTCCATATAAAATGTTCATAAGGACAACTCATGATTTTTTACTATAGAATTTTAATTTTTAAATATATTTTAGTTAGTATGGGTAAAAATCATGATTGATAAAACTCATGAAATAAATTAATTCCTTGTATTTGAAATGGGTGACACGTATAGCCTAAATTTCAATTTGTCTGTCAACTTTGTTTTCCTCAGCTCTTGGATTTAAAAATAAGACTCAGAATAATTGGAATTACAATTTAGTCTCTGATCTTGAAGGAAAAAAGTCTTAATTACTTAGATCTGAGTCTCACCAGAGGGGGGGAAAAAGTTGAAATATACTGCATTTTATATAGGGTTAGAGGCTTGTGGTAAATGATATTCAGGCAAGAGAGTTATGGAATCCTAGAAAATATGGAATATATTAATAATTTTGTAATGGGTTTAGAATAAGCTGAGTACAGAAGGGCTCTAAATATGTCCGGAAATTTAAAATAGTATATTACTTTAATGTTCTTCCATCACCCTTGTTTTGAACTGTCTGCCAAAAGGGGCTCTGGAGATATTACATGGAGAAATAGTATAAAATAAACAAGTGCCCTCCAAGGAGAGTTGTCATTTGCTAAATTTGGTAATAAACTGCAGGCTGAGTCCACATTGCAGGCCAAAGAGAGTTCTTCATTAATTCACTCTGCAGATGTTTACAGAGGACTTATGATATGCTTAGGTACTCCAGTAGCCAATTAAACTACTGTTTTAAGAACATACAAACTCCCTAATGATGCTTATACTAAAAAAATAAAACAAGGTAATTACATATGAAATATTACATAATGATATGTGGCGTCATATGATGAAGTACCAAATGAATAGCGTGGAAATACGAAGTGATTTAGAGGTTTAGAGGCATCTGTTAGGGGCTGGTGTATTAAAGAGAACTTTACGAAATAAGGGAAATTTAGGCTCTACCTTGTAGCAGTAGGAAGAATTGTAGGTGAATAAGTGAATTGTAGGTGTATGTAGATGAGGAGGTGGAGAAGGGTCTTGGGTCTGGATAAGGATGAAAAGATGTAGAGAGAGGAGTTAACCTCTGTTATTGTAGGTCTCTGTTGAGTGAGAGTGAAAAATACACTGTTGGCTAAGTAGGGAATAGATAAAAAGGCCTTGAATCTATTCTTTCAACAAATATTTATTGAATGCGCACTATTTATGTGACAGGCACGAATAAGATAGGCACTGGGGATACAATAATGAGCAAAAGCAAGCATATTGCTTACCTTTGTAGAGTTTATAGTGAGAGAGAGAGAATCACATAATTTTTTTAAATTTGCAAATGTACATAGTGTTATGAGAGATTATAGCTAGGGAATTGACCTAGATAGGGAGGTCAGGAAAGTGTCTCTCAGGAAGTGTCCATTATGCTGAAACCTGAGGAAGAGCAAGAGTTAACTAGAGAAGAGGAGGAGGAATGAGCAATCCAGGCCAAAGAACAGCATGTGCAAATACCCAGGGAAGGAAAGGCCTGTGATGAATGGGGGGCCCTGAAACAAAAAGGGAACTTGGGGCAGAATGAGACCAAAAAGGTGAATCAAGTGATAGAAAATGAAGAACTTTGTAGACTAATTTGAGGAATTTTGCCCTTATCCTAGAATCCTGCTGGGAGGAGTAGTTTAGACGTAGGAAATCAACTCTATTCTTTAGGAATAGAGAATGGGAAGTTAACTTATGGTTCTTAAGCCTGCTGTGAGTCAGAGACTCACCCTGGAAATTCTGATGTGCCTTGTCATTGTGCCCAATTAGCTGTTTTGTTTTGTTTTGTTTTTTAACAAGTTCTGTAAGTGATTATTAGACCACTGGTATCTGAGGAAATACTGCAGTGGGTGGAGAGCCTACGTTTAAGTCTTAGCATTGCCACTCAGAAACTCAGCAACTGTGGGCAGGTTATTGAATCTCTTTAAGTCAAGTTTCCTCATCTCCAAGGGAAAGAGCTATAGCATTTACTTCATTGGATTGCTGGGAGGATTAAATGAGAAAATTCATTTAAATTGTTCAGTACGGTGCTGGGTACATGGTAAGAGCTCTATTGGTGTTAGCTCTTAATTATTACTAAAAGTTCTTGAATAAAGGTGAGAATGATTTAGGGGGATTAATTTTGAAGTAGTATGCAGGATGAATTAGAAACAAAGACAAGTTAGATCTCAGTAACTTGGCCATGGTCTGGAACTATTTTCAAAAGTTTACTTTAACACAGCTATTAGTTCTTGAAGATCCTTGGATAGGCTAAGTAGTTCTTAAGTAGATAATGTCTCTAAAGGACTTTTATGGGGGGACTTTGGTCCCCAGAGTACATCTTACTGGCTTAGAATCTATAGGATTACTTTGAATTGGCTTAATTCTGGACAGAGGCTTCACTGGCCCTTGTAGTGGACAGCCTAAAACCTATTTATCTTTATTTGCTGCTTAGAGAATAGAATCCTAACAGCTTATATCCACTCTAATGCAGTAGATATTAACAAAGAGTAAATAATTTTACATAATATCATCATGCACTAACTTGCCTTCTTCACTTCTTCATAAATATGGTGGAAGACCCATTACTTTTCATTATCTTTGCTTAAATTCCTCTTTGGGTTATGTGTCCCTGGGATATGCAATGGTGTGTCAAAAGTAGACAAAAATCACAGATAACTTGTCACATATTCCCTCTTGTATCCCTCTTGTGTCCCTGAAGTATCAGTTTTATGAGAAAATGTACATATAATGAATTTTCTTCCTTTTCAAACAAACATGGATGTCATAGAGCAGCAGTTCTCAAAATGTGGTCCAGCAGATCCCTAGGGCTACTTGAGGTCAAGATTATTTTCATAATAATACTAAAATATTATTTGCCCTTTCACTGCATTGGCATTTACTTTGACGGCACAAGTAATGATGGATGAAACCGCTTGTGCCTTAACACCATTAAAGGCATTGGTACTAACCTGTACTAATGGTTATATATTTTTTACCACCATGCACATGCAGTAAAAACAAACCAAAAGTTCACTTAAGAATGCTCTTGATTGGGGCGCCTGGGTGGCGCAGTCGGTTGGGCGTCCGACTTGAGCCAGGTCACGATCTCTCGGTCCGGGAGTTCGAGCCCCGCATCAGGCTCTGGGCTGATGGCTCAGAGCCTGGAGCCTGTTTCCGATTCTGTGTCTCCCTCTCTCTCTGCCCCTCCCCCGTTCATGCTCTGTCTCTCTCTGTCCCAAAAATAAATAAAAAACGTTGAAAAAAAAAAAAAAGAATGCTCTTGATTAAGCAGTAAAAAATATTTGATTAAATCGTGACCCTTATATACACACATCTTTAATATTCTGTGTGATGAAATGGGAAATGTGCACACATCTGCATCCAAATATGATAGTTGTCTCAGAGAAATACAAATGATTGAGATGCAAACTGAACTGGCTGCTTATGACAGACTATTTTTACCTGAAGGACTGACAGTAAAGAATTTAAACTTTTATGCTATAGAGAATACTGTTAAGAAAATGAAAAAAAAAAAAAAAAAGAAAATGAAAAGACATCCCACAGAGTGGGGAAAAATTTTGGAAATCATGTGTCTGAAAAGGGACTTGTATCTAGAGTACATGAGATTTATTACAATTTAATAGTAGAAAGGCAAATAGCCCAATTAAAAAATGAACAAAAGATCTGGATAGACATTTCTCCAAAGATATACAAATGGCCAGTAAACACATACAGAGATATTCACCAACCATTAGAGAGATACATTACCATTAACCAACATTAACCATTAGGGAGATACAGTTCAAAAAAAGGACAAATGTTGGTGAGAATGTGAAGAAATTGGTGTTCTAGTACACTGCCGTTGAGAAGGTAAAATGGTCCAGCCACTTTGGAAAACACTCTGGCAATTCCTCAAAAGGTAAAACCTAGTTTCCATATGACCCAGCAGTTCCACCCCCAGGTATATAACCAAGAGAAGTGAAAACATGCCTACATAAAATCTTGTATGTGAACGTTCATAACAGCATTATTCATAATAGACAAAAAGTGGAGCAGCCCAATGCCCGTCAATTGAGGAATGGATAGATGAAATGTGGTGTGTCCATGCAATGGAATATTGTTCAACAATAAGAAGGAACGAAGTACTGATACATGCTACAACATGGATGAACCTTGAAAACATTACACTAAGTGAAATAGTTCCAAATAGCACATGTTCTAGGATTCCATTTCATGAAATGTTAAGAGATAGAAAATAGATTATTGGTTACCTAGGACTATGGCAGATGGGGTCTTGGGCGTGGTGACATCTAAGGTGTGCAGGGGGGTTCTTTCTGAGGTGATGAAGGTGTTCTAAAATTGTAGTGAGGATTGCAACTCTGAATACACTAAAAGCCACTGAATTGTATACTTTAATTGGATGAATTACATGTGTTTGAATTATATTTCCATAAAGCTGCTATTTAAAGTAACACCAGATCGGGGCCACCTGCTTGGCTCAGTTGGTAGAACATGCAACGCTTGATCTTGGGGTTGTGAATTCGAGTCCCATGTTGAGTGTAGAGATTACTTAAAAATAAAATCTTAAAAAAACATCAACAATGGCACTGGATACTAAATGTACTCTTGATCTTGGGGTTGTGAGTTCAAGTCCCATGTTGAGTGTAGAGATTGCTTAAAAATAAAATCTTAAAAAAAATAATAATGGCACTGGGTGTTATATGTAAGATGAATCACTAAATTCTACTTCTGAAATCAATATTACACAGCGTGTGAACTTACTAGAATTTAAATAAAAACTTAAAAAAACAAAAACAGAGTTTACTTATTTCTTACTGTTTTTTTTTTTTAATGCTGTTTTTTAAAATGATTATTTTTGAGGACTAGAGAGCACAAATGTGCACATAGGGGAGGGGCAGAGAGAGAGGGAGAGAGAGAATCCCAAGCAGGCTCCATGCTGTCAGGGCAGAGCCCTATGCAGAACTCGATCCTACAAACTGAGACCATGACCTAAGCTGAAATCAAGAGCCGGACCCTTAAGCAACTGAGCCATCCAGATGCCCCACCTTATTACTGGTTTTAAGAGCTCTTTATACATTCTGGACACAAGTCCTCTATGAGAGATGTGTTTTTTTTTTTTTTTAATTTTTTTTAACGTTTATTTATTTTTGAGACAGAGAGAGACACAGCACGAACGGGGGAGGGGCAGAGAAAGAGGGAAACACAGAATCGGAAGCAGGCTCCAGGCTCTGAGCTATCAGCCCAGAGCCCGACGCAGGGCTCGAACTCGCGGACCACGAGATCGTGACCTGGCTGAAGTCGGACGCTTAACCGACTGCGCCACCCAGGCGCCCCGAGAGATGTGTTTTTATAAAGTTTATTCTTCCAACTCACATCTTTTTCACAGGAATATTTTTTGAAGAATAGGAATTTTTAATTTTGATGAAGAAAATTTATCATTTTTTTCTGAAATAGATCATGCTTATAGCATCAGGATTAAGTATTTTTTAATTCAAATGTGAATATATTCTATAAAAGGGGAGTGTTCTTAGAACATTGAATTTGGTATCAAACAGATCTACTTAAATAGGAAGTAAATAGATACTCTGACCTTGAGTAAATTGTGAATGTCTGAGCTTGTTTCCTTGATATAAATCTTTGGTGTAATATCATGACTCCTCTATGGAGTTTCTGGCAGGATTATAGTAGAAAATAAATGAAAAGGAGGAAAGAGTGTTGAACAAAACTAACTAACTAAATAAATAATTTAAAAAATTATGAAATGACACCAGATAAAACCTTAAAATCCATTATTAGTTGGCTGATTTAATAACATATGACACACCCATATAACATAATAACATATAGCTGAGCTATTGGAACAAATGAGGTATTTCTATACAGGCCATAAGGAAAAGTTGCCAAAGATTTAGTAACCATCAGTTAGGATTTTTTTGTTGTTTTCCACAGAAATCAACTACATAATTCAGCCTTTTAGGGGACATTTGCTAATGTGTAGAGACATTTTTGATTGTTACATAAGGGGATTTTACTAACATCTGCTGGGACCAAGGATGCTGCTAAATGTACTCTAATGCACAGAACAGCCCCTCACAACAAAGAATTGTGTAGCTAAACTGTCAGTAGTGCTGGGGCGCCTGGCTGACTCAAGTCATTGGAGCCTGCAGCTCTTGATCTTGGTTTGTAAGTTCAAGCCCCATGTGGGGTGTAGGGTTTACTTAAAAAATAAAATCTTAAAAAAAAAAAAAAGTGGTGCTGAGGCTGAGATATTCTGAACTAACTTAACTGAAGGGAAATTTCGTTGAAAAGATATGAGTTACTTAAGGCAAGACCAGGCTAGGAACAGTGAAGTAGGAGCTACACTAGAGAATATTGGTAGCAAAACATTCCATGTTTAAATGAGTACAGCACTGGAATGAATAAACTACAACTGTTTTTATTCTGCTCACAGTTCAGAATCTAAGGAGGGAGGATCTAATCAATGTTCCTTGCCACTTGGCTAAGGGCAGGCAGTACACCGTGAGTGAATGAAGGCAATTCCTCAAAAGGAAGTACATTCATTAGCAAATACTTATTGACCATATGTTTATGTTTCAGGCTTTATTTAGGTGCTGTGGATAGAGTAGAGCAGCAGAAATGAAAAGATCCTTGTGGAGTTTATATTATTAAGAGGCTAAATGAGGGCAAATCTTTAAGTAATAAAGAAGGTAGAATAGTTGCCAAACATCAAAACCAATAAATACTACCTGTATATTAAGTGAAAAAAGCAGGTATTATCCCACTTATTTTTTTTTTTTTATTTAGGATGTATATGTAAGGTTTCTAAAAGGATACATAGGAAATTGTTTTTTGTTTTTTTTTTAAATATTGCCTCTGGATAGTGAGACTGAATATGGGGAGAAGAGTCTACTTTTCATTTTATTACCTCATAATATTTTCCTTTTCACCATGAACATGTATTTTATAGTTAAGGTTTTATTAGATTAAAAAACAACAGAAGAAATCATTGCAGGTGAAGGATGATTAAAAGCTTTTAAAAAATCACAATATTGTGGTGCTCTGCTTATTATGGAAAAGCAGAAAGGAAGAAAGAACATCTGACTGGAAAGTGTGGCCTGTAATCATTTAACAAATATTTATTGAACACCTAGCTGCCTTAAATCTTTTTTGGAAAAGGTGGAGTATAAATATCAAACATCAGCCATGTGTGAGGCACACTGTGAGGTGCCATATCTGGAACAGGATTGAAATTTGAAAAAGATCTGACAACTGCCCTCACTGGTGCTTGTTGGCATCTACTTATTGACCACCAAATATGTGGCATGTGCTGGACCCTTTTTATACACATCATTTCAAATCCTAACAACAATCGTACCAGATAGGTATCTAGGTCTCCCATTTCACAGATGAGAACATTGAAAATTGGGAAGATGAAGTCATAGCAAATAATGGCATAGCTGACATTTGAATCCCAGTATATCTGACTTTACTGGAGAACAGTGTGTGAGTATGTGAATAGTTAAATAACAAGTAAAAAGGAAAGTAAAAAAGCAATCACAGGACTACCCTTGGTTAATTTTTGAAGAATTTTACAGATAAGTATTCCAGGAGCTGAGAGAAGGAAAAAGAAGTTGCTCATATTTGGAGCAGTCTGGGCAGGTTTCCTAGTTGGAGGAGTGGTTTGAATTGGGTCTTGAAGGAGTATATAAATATGTGAAGAGAAAGGCAGCGTGTCAACTTTTACTGAATGCCTGCTCGAGGCTAGAAACATCTCATCTCAGCCCCATATCCCCATTTGAGAGATGAGGAAACAGAGGCCTCACCTTACCTCCACCCCCTGCCAGGGACAGGCAATTAATAGGCATTAATTTTTGGCAATCGGATAGGTGAAAAGAGAAATTTGTTGTTACAGCCAAACACCTCTATTTTATAGCTTCTGGCTTTTAGTCTTGGGTAAGATGAGTTAATGGTAGGAGAGAAAGTATACATAATAAACTAATAGACCAGGATATACCCTTTTGGGAGAATAGATACTCAGCATAAGTAGTTTTCCTCTACTTAGGGAGTTTTAGGCCTTTATGAAGGTGTTCTATCTAATTTGAGCTTCTACAGCTGAAATCTCAACTTGGTAAGTCTTAGGAGGGTCATCCATTCAATCATTTATTGAACATTTCTTGAGCTCCAACTATGTACCAGACACTGTAGGAGATATTGGGGATACAAAGATATGAATAATACATGGTTACACTGTTTTTATTTTATTTATTTATTTATTTATTTATTTATTTATTTATTTATTTATTTGAGAAAGAAAACAATGGGGGTGGGGAGAGGTACAGAGAATAGAGGGAGGCAGAGAATCCCAAGCAGGCTCTGCGCTGGCAGTGCAGAGCTCAAGGCAGGGCTTGAACCCATGAGCCTAACCGTGAGATCATGACCTGAGCTGAAATCAAGAGGTGGATGCTCAACCAATGGAGCCACCCAGGTGCCCGTATTACACTATTCTTGTCATCAGGCTGCTTACAATTTAATGGAAGAGACATGTAGTCATATATACAATATATGGAAATGTGAATCCAGTATTTTTGAACATACTCTGAAAAACCTAGGAGTCCTCCTTGAGTCATTTTTCTCCTTTACCTCATCCTCCTACCCCTCAGTCAGTTACAAAATATGGTCCATTTATCTCCTAAATATTTCTCAAATACATTTATTTCCATTCTTTCCGCCTTCACCTCAGTCCTGTTGACTGTGTTCTCTTACCTTGTACTATTTAACAGCCTCAAATTGCCTCCCTGCATTCACTTTAACCCCTCTCCCCCTTCAACTGATTTGACAATTGGCCTTCTAGTCTGCTCTTTCTTCCTTTGACTCTCCAGTAGAGTGACTTTTTAAGAAATGTAGAACTAAAAAAAAAAAAAAAAAGGACTGATCATATTATCTGCTTAAAATCTTTCTGTGGGTTGTTTAAATCCTGGTGAGAAGGAGCCAATGGAAAGTATAAATTTAAATTTAGCAATTTTGGAGAAAAGAGGAATAATCTATAAATTGTACCTTATAGAATCTAAGCTTCATGAGGGCAGGGACAGGGACCCTATCTGTTTTGTTCAATGTATTTTCAAAATTTTTATAAATGTTTATTTACGTTTGAAAGAGAGAGACAGAGTGTGTGGGGGGGAGGGGCAGAGAGGGAGACAGAATGTGAAGCAGGCTGCAGGCTCCAGGCTCCAGGCTCTGAACTGTCAGCACAGAGCCTGAAGCAGGGCTGGAACTCACAAGCCATGAGATCATGACCTGAGCCTAAGTGGGAAACTTAACTGACTGAGCCACCCAGGCGCCCCTGTTTTGTTCAATATTATATCCCCAATGTCTAGCACAGAGCCTGGCCCATGGCATGTGTTCAGTAAATATTTATTCAAAAAAAGCAAGACACTTCTAAGGCTAGAATGAACCCTGTAATGTTTGGTTGGAATTGGAGGTATCAATACAAACTTATGATTTTATAGATATAAATAGATCTACACAGAGGTATGCATACATATACTTTCTAGCTCTATCTGCTGAGAGAACCTGAAGCAATGACACCCCAGAACCAGTGAATGTATCTAGTGGTATCTCCAATAAAGGGAACCCAAGCTCTTTAGAGAAATTAGCTCTTTGCTAATTCTAAACTGGCTCAGGAAAAGTACATGAGCCTGGAAAATCTGCGGTGACAGAAAGTAGGGATGTGCTCAAAAAAAGATGGGAGCATGTCAAAAAGACCTAGGAATCAACTTGAAGGGATTCTAGTGGAATAGGGGACATTTTGAGTAACAAAATACTAATACTAATGAATCATAACTCATGGAATAAAATATGAGTCCATGAGTCATTACTGATAAAAATAAATGACTAAATCAGGGGAGAAGGAAAAACTCTTCCTTAGAGTAGCATTCCAGATAATGTAGAAGAGTTGATAAAGAGCACAGATTACCATTTGCAAACACCACAGAAATAATTGATACAGGCAAGAATCATTAATGGATACTAAAATTACTGGGTGAAATTATGTTGGGAAACAGAATATTCACATAGAAAGTGTCTTCCCAAAGATATTTAAGTAAAAAGTGAATAATAGCTTTACAGTGGAGAAATCTGGCAGACCCTACTTTAACCAAGTGATCAAACTTAACACATGGGACAAATCCACATCCTGTTCCTTCTGAAATGATGCACTGAGCAGGACACAGTATCCCTTTTGTGGTATTATTGCCAAAAATGTATAGCCTGAATTTGATCACGAGGAAACATTAGATAAATAGTAATTGAGGTACATTCTACCTAATAACTGGCCGGTGCCATTCAACAGTGTCAGGGTCATGAAAGATAAAGGCTGAGGAACTATCCCATATTAAAGGAAACTAAGGAGACGTGACAAGTGAGAGCACTGTGTGATCCTGGATTGGATTCTTAGAAGGGACATTAGTGGGGTGATTGGTAAAATAAGGTATGCAAATTGTGTAATAAATCAATGTTATATCCTGATTTTGATAATTATACTGTAGCTATTTAAATTGTTAACATTTGGGGAATGTGGTTGAAAAGTATAGGGAAATTATTTTTTATAATATTTTTGCGATTCTGAAATTATCTCAAAATTAAAGGACGAAAAAGACCAAAATAAAATCCTACTTGTAATGGCTTTATATTGCCCTTGCTTACTTACCAGTTTCCCTTACTTACCTAAGCTCTAGAATGCTGGCTGGCTACTGGCTTTCTTCCCTAGTTCCTTGAATACAATGTGCTGCCTCCTCTTCAGAGCCTAAAGGTAGGAGGAACCTTGGTATTCTTTTTGAAATGAACACACTTCTTTTGAACTCTTTAAGGCTCAGCTTGTTTACTTACACAATATATTTTTTTAATTTTGGAGAGGGAGAGAGAGGGCATGAGCTGGGGAGAGGGGCAGAGGGAGAGACAGAGAGAATCTTATTCAGACTCCACACTTAGCGAGGAGCCCAAGGTGGGGCTTGATGTAGTGCTCAATCCCACAACCCTGGGATCATGACCTGAGCGGAAGTCAAGAGTTGGATGATCAACCGACTAAGCTACCCCTCAGCTTGCTTACTTTAGAAAACATTTTGACCCTGGGGCGCCTGGGTGGCGGAGTCGTTAAGCGTCCGACTTCAGCCAGGTCACAATTTCGCGGTCCGTGAGTTCGAGCCCCGCGTCAGGCTCTGGGCTGATGGCTCAGAGCCTGGAGCCTGTTTCTGATTCTGTGTCTCCCTCTCTCTCTGCCCCTCCCCCGTTCATGCTATGTCTCTCTCTGTCCCAAAAATAAATAAACGTTGAAAAAAAAAAGAAAACATTTTGACCCCCTAATTCATGTCCTGACATCATATGGTTTCATAACATCTAGTACTTTTTCATGGCATTTTTATCACAGCTTCTATGAAATTATTTATCATGATATTGACGAAAGCCTACTCACTGGTAATTAATGTTTATAAGAGATGGAGGGATTGTGTCTTCTTGCCCAAAGTTATTTACCTAAAGCCTTACAGTGACTATTTGAGGAATTAATACAAGTTATGAAGTGGAACATTCCCATATCCCCTGTAACAACTTGGATGAAATTGGACACAGGAGACATTTTAGGTTTGAGGAGATGAACATGGGGACCAGAATTGGTGGCAGTGACAGGAAAGGATAGAGGAGTCTTATCACAGAAGGAGCCATATGACTTGATAGAAGGAAGAGTAAAAACTGATGCAAATTTAATCACCAACTGCATAAAGGTACACAGTTGAAATGGCACTTGAGTCACTTTTCCAGCAGTATTTTTTATTTTTTATTTTTTTATTTTTATTTTTTTTAAATTTTTTTTTAACGTTTATTTTTGAGACAGAGAGAGACAGAGCATGAACGGGGGAGGAACAGAGAGAGAGGGAGACACAGAATCGGAAGCAGGCTCCAGACTCTGGGCCATCAGCCCAGAGCCCAACGCGGGGCTCGAACTCACGGAGAGTGAGATCGTGACCTGAGCTGAAGTCAGACACTCAACCGACTGAGCCACCCAGGCGCCCCTCCAGCAGTATTTTTTAAAAGTATGTTCCTAAATACTTGAACATGAAGTCTGTTTATTTAAATTTTTTTTTCTATGTTTATTGAGAGAGAGAGAGAGAGAGAAAGAGAGAGGGGGGCAGAGAGAAAGAGGGAGACACAGGCTCTGAAGCAGGCTCTGAGCTGTCAGCACAGTGCCTGAGATGGGGCTCAAGCTCACAGACCCTGAGATCCTGACCTAACGTGAAGTCAGACGCTCAACTGCTCAACCGACTGAGCCACCCAGTTGCCCCAAATTCTGTTTATTTTTAATAAAAATGTTGTGTGCCCATGGTAAAATACTATATTACATAATAAAAGTATTTTAGTGAAAATACTAATTAGCATGCTAATTAGTATATTTGACATACTAAATTTTACTAGAGTATTTTAATTAAAATACGGTATACCCATGTTAAATTAATACTATGCACCATGACAAACATTAAACAGTAAACCGACTACATGAGAATACCTGAATGTCCCTCTGTAGTGGATGTGATGCTACAACCGAGATCGTCTCTTCATAGGGAAGGTGCTTATCACATAGCTGATGGGAATATTGGCTCCTGGTGATGTGAAGCTTTGCTTTGTTTTGTTCTTACTGGGCATTGCTTTAGGATGCAGGGAACTGCCTCACTCTAGGTTATGCTCCTCAGAGCCCACAGCCAGTGATAAGATGCAAAGACTTAGCTTCCTTGCCTCATTTGAGGACAAGTCTGAGGGCTGTCTCAGCTCCAGAGCTCATCACAAGATGGACTGAGTACTCAGTTGTAACCACTTTGGGAGTCAGTGTATCTCTCTGACTCTTCCTGCCTTCCTTATTTCATTGCACGTATATTTGTCAGTTGTGTCCTATCCTCAATAAATCATTTGCATGCAAAACTTAGTCTCAGAATCTGTCTCCAAGGAACCCAACCATTGACACTGTCTCATCTGGCTACCCCCTAAAGGTTGCCATCATTGGAACCTCTTTACGTATGTGTCTGGATCATTCCCCACCCCCGGTTTCTAAAAAAAAGTCTCGAGAAATATACAGAAAGAGTACCCAAAGTATAGGTACAGCTTGATGAATTTTCAAAATTTAGCAATATTTTTATTAGAGAGAGAACAAGGAAATGATTTTGGATAGTGTGAGAACCACTTACATTTACAACTTCCTCGTGATGGGAATTTTGAGAGAGAGGGGTGTGTTGCCAAGGGAAGTTGGAAGTTTCTCAGATTTTTAAAAGAGCAGTTATCTTTTGGTTGACTGCAGTGAACTCTGAAATGAGAGGAACATTCTAAGTCTACTTTATAATACATTTAGGTGAAAAGGGGAAAATAATGAATATGAGGAATCAGAGGAGAAACTGTGAATCATTTTACTAGGAAGAGAGTGGAAAAGATGATCTTCCTGAAAGTCAAATATCTATAAATCAAAAATGTCAAAATATTGCTAAAAATTTGAATAAGATTTTCCTATGAATCAAACTTAATACTATTTATAGCTCAACCTAAGCTCTTTATACAACTCTTTTGATTTTAAAGTAAAATTTCAAGAATCCATCCATGATTTTGTTCATCAGTGATAAACATAGCTTTCACTGAGGGTGTTAAGTTCACTTTCTATCTTTACCACCACCACCCTCTTTGCTTGCCTGGATGATACAATAGCTGGCCTCCTAATCAACTATTTCTTGGTTTCCACTCTTTTTTTTTTTAACTTTTAAAAAAGTTTTTAATTTATTTTTGAGATAGAGACAGACAAAGCATGAACAGGGGAGGGTCAGAGAGAGGGGGAGACAGAATCAGAAGCAGGCTCCAGGCTCTGAGCTGTCAGCACAGAGCCCGACGCAGGGCTCGAACTCACGGACCGTGGGATCATGACCTGAGCCGAAGTCGGACGCTTAACCAACTGAGCCACCCAGGTGCCCCTTGGTTTCCACTCTTATCCCAAATGCAATCTGTTCTCTGCAGAGAACCACAGTGGTCTTTTTAAAAGCTTAAAGCAGATCATGTTACTGCCTTACTTAAAACTGTCCAGGGATTTCCCATCACACTTAGAAAAAAATCCAAAGTCTTAACTTAGTCTAAAAGACCCTACAGGATCTGGCTCCTGCCTACCTTTCAGATCCCATCTTGTACCACTTTCCTCGTTGTTTACTTGCCCTCTAGCTACAGTAGATAGCTGTTCCTCTAAAACAGGTCAGAAAACTAAGGCAGGGGCCAAATTTTGCCAGAGGCCTATTTTTATACTGCCAGAGGACTAAGCATGATTTTTACATTTCTAAAGGATTGTAAAACAACTGTAACAACTGGAACAAAACCAGTTATATTCAGGAGAACTTCTGTGATTTACAAAGCCTAAAATATTGACCATGTGGCTCTTTCACAGAAATAGTTTGGCAATCTCTGCTCTAGTCTTATTCCTCCTCCATCAGGATCTGTTCATTAGCTGTTCCCTTTCCGTCCTATGCCACCAGTCTTTGCCTGGATGGGTCCTTTTAAATTCAGGAGCAAGTTCAATTCATGGAGACCTTTAATGAGAGAATCAGATTCTCTCAATCACATCACCTTTTTCTTTCTTTTTTTTTTTTTAATATGGAACGCTTCATGAATTTGTGTGTCGTCCTTGCGCAGGGGCTATGCTAATCTTCTCTGTATCGTTCCATTTTTAGTATATGTGCTGCCAAAGTGAGCACACGTCACCTTTTTTCTTTATAGCACTTACATTTATCTGATACTTTCTTATTTATTTTTATTTTTCCAACAACCATTCCTTCTTTCCCCTATGCAGGAAGATCTTTTCTTGTATACAACTTTTGAGCCTTCTTGATCTTGTATTTAGATGGAAGAGAGCAATTGTGAATGCTGGGAGCCTACTACATAATAGGTGCTCAATAAATGTGTTGAATGGATGAATTTGCAAATTATTTCTGTAAGTGAAATTTAGGGCTTTTTTTTTTCCTTTGTCCTCTCTTTTGTAGGGAGTACCTACAGTGCAAACAGCAACTAAGAGCCACTTTATTTTATTTATTTTTTATTTTTTTTAATTAATTAATTAATTTTTTAAATGTTTTATTTATTTTTGAGACAGGAAGAGACAGAGCATGAACCGGGGAGGGTCAGAGAGAGGGAGACACAGAATCTGAAACAAGAGCCACTTTAAAATGGAGAGGCAGGGGCACCTGGCTGGCTAAGTGGGAAGAACATGCAACTCTTTGATCTTGGGTCATGAGTTTGAGCCCCACACCCCATGTTGGGTGTAGAGATTACTTAAATAAATAAATAAACTTAATAAAAGGAGAGACAAAACAATGTATTTCTCTTAAGAGATTAACTCTTTTCCTCCTCTGCTCTCCCTAGGAGAGGCCATTGCTGGAAGGGTGTGGGATGTTTCAAAGGGATGTCTCAAGGACTTCTTATTTAAAAAAGAAAAAGGGTGCCTAGGTGTCTTAGTCGGTTAAGCATCAAACTCTTGATTTCAGCTTAGGTCATGATCTCATGGTTTGTGGGATTGAACCCCACATTGGGTTTTGTGCTGACAGCACAGAGCCTGCTTGGGATTCTCCCTCTCTCTCTCTCTCTCTCTCTCTCTCTCTCTCTCTCTCTCTCTCTCTCTCTCTCGGTCCCTCCCCTGCTCTCACTCTTTGGGCCCCTCCCCCACTCTCACTCTTTCTTTAAATAAATAAATAAATAAATAAATAAATAAATAAATAAATAAAGTAGAACTTTTCTTCCTTTCATCTGTTTCTTTTAAGAGAGGAATTTTTCAGAATAACAAGACTAATTGAGGTCTCATTCTCTAAGATACTCTCAGGCTTTTGGGTGAAGATGGGTTTAACATTAAAGGAGATGGTTTAACACTAAGCTGAGCCAGGCCTGGGCTCAAAAGAAAAGCCAAGAATGCTCTAATAGGGCTTGTTCTAGGTGATCATATGGAGGAGAAGGATAACTCCAGGTGCTGGATTCTTCTGGAGTTTCTTTAAGATTGTCTGATCACATGTTTTCAGTTTTGGTTTGGAAAATACACAGTCACTAAAGGAAGAAGCAATGGGAGGCAGAAGCCTGATTGTAAAGAAGAAAAGGTGGGCACTCTAAGTCCTCAGGGTGTGGCAAGAGGTAAGGGATAAGAGTTAAACTTTAGAGCTTGAGTTTTAGAATCAAAATAGACCTGGGCTTATTCACTGACTGGATATGTCACCTTGGGCAAATTATTTAGCGTTTCTAAGCCCTGGTTTCCTTATCTGAAAAATGAGTATAATGATAGCTTCTGTCTTTTTAGAGTTATTATGAGGATTAACTGATAAGGCATATAAAATGCTTAGCTAGATGCCTACATAGATTAAGTGATCAGTTAGTATGAACATCATCATCATTGTCATCACCAAATGATGAAGAAATTCTCTCAATCCACTAATTTTGAAACTAATAAAGAATAAAATCTGTATCCTGTAGCAATTTAAGGATATGTCTCACTGTACTCAGCTTCCATGGTAGAGAACACAGGATATAGAAAGAGGTGGGCTATGAAATGTCTGGATAACAAGATCAGTGTTGCTACAAGAAGCATGGGCTTAACATAGGTCATTTGACTCTCAATATTAAGTGGAAAGGAGACAAATCTGTACTTGAATGTAGATATTCCAGATAAACCTGTCTGCCTGTCAGTATTAGCTTTGGATTTCATACATTGACCTTTACTACTTTACAGTTTATTAAAAATGCCCTCATACACACTAATATAATTCTGACTTAGGTAGGGCAGCCATTGTTATTATCCCTATTTAATTCTAGAGGAAACAAAGACTAAGAAATTGAGAACATAAGTTTTAGAATCAGATTGTGTGGTTTGAATCCTGGCTTCTTCATTTCCCAATGGTATAACCTAGGGTAAGTTACTTGGACTTCTCAGAGTCTCAGTATCTTCACCTGTGAAATGGGGATAATGAAGGTACATCACCTCTTAGGGTTGTGTGCAGTTTCTCATCATGTAAACAAAGTACATGGCAAGGCAAGTAGATGTGCCTAATATTTGTTTTTGTTATCTTCCAGGGCCAGGCACCTAACAAGTGGTAATTCTGGTATCTCAATTTAGATAATTGGATTTCATATCCAATGTCCTTTCCATACACGACCTCCCATAATATTAATAATGTTGATTCCCTGCCACTGTGATGATGTACAATCCATTAACATCAGGGCAGATGGTCCAATTTGTTTTTTCAGAAGTGATGGGAGATCCATCTATAGTATCCCTCTTGGTACAGTTGGCACACTTATCTGATTCTCAGTTTCCTCAGTGAGAGAACAGTTATGGCCTTAGGACAGAGCTACACCAAAAAGCTCTAGATTTTGGTTCAGCTGTTTGCAGCAAAGTGCTGAAGATACTAGTCTGACCACATGAGAAGTCAGAGAGCCTGTATTAACTGAACCAAAGGGAGACTTGTAGTGTAGTTGAAAAAGCATGCACCTAGTGAGTTGGAAGACTTGAATTCTAATCTTAGATCCACTACTTATTAACTATATCTTGAAACGTCTTTGAGCCTGAGTTTCCACATCTCTATTTTGTATTTTTTCTAGCTTTATTTAGGTGTAATGGACATCTACATGTTTAAAGTGGGGATTCCAACAGTTATCCTTGGGGCTGTCACCTGGTCATACAGTCCCTTTATGGACATTAGGAAAAGGTGCCTCTTCTTCCAAGCAGATGCAGCTTTACATTAAGGTTCATGAGCTGAGTGAGCAGAACATATACTAGATTTCATTCTCCACTAGCCTTCTGGTGCATTGCACAATGAGGGACCTCTGCTGTCTCTCCACTGCACAGGGCCGTTAACATCAAGTGAGATAATAAAGGTGAGGAAGCTTGGTAAAGTGTAATCCCGTCTGTCAATGTAAGGCAAATACTACTTGGTTTCAAATATTAGGACCCAAGGGTTACCTGGGTAGATATACTGAGCATTGCCCTTCCCTTTGTTTCGATGATCCCTCTGATCACTAACTTGTACAGCACCTATAAATTACTGGCTTTTAAAGCAAAGATTATGGCAAAGAAAGGCTTTCTACATCATTTTCAGGCCTAGACCAGTCTTGCTCTTGAGATCCCTGAAGACTAAAATCAGGTTTTTTTGATGATTCATTCTCTTGAAGACAGGCTGTTTTTAGAACACCCTAGAGTGGGACTGGGTCTTGCCCATGGGTGGAATTTGGAATCCTTTGGTTAGAGCTTATCTCTGGTTTTCAGGCAAAGGTCATTGTATAAAAGGCTTGTATCAATGGGAGAAAGAAAAGTTGCTGAGCCACAGTTTGCCCTCTTTTCACAGCTTTGAAGCCCAAGCTGTGTTCTGGCTCTGTGGATCAAATAGGACAAGAGGATCTGCTTTTATGAGTCACTAACAAAGAAACAGCTTTAGAGTCAGACAAACCTGAAATTAGGTACTAGATCTGACATTTACTAGTTTTACAACCTTGGGCAGGTAAATCACCTTTCTAAGTTTCCATTTGTCATCTGGAATTAGGGATAGTAACAGTATTTATCTCATGGGTTTTTTACATGGATTAAATGAACTAATACGTGGAACGCACTTAGCATTTTGTCTAGCACACAGTATGTGTTCCATAAATGTTAGCTTTTATTACTGAGCTCCCTGCAAAATACCAGACTTTGCCATGCCTTCCCCCAAGAAGCCTAGGGTTCACGTTGGGGATTAATATAATTATACCAGAAAAGATAAATAGAAATACAAAGCAACAAATGTGTGATACGGATAGGAACTGATGTTAGGAACTGGTGTTTGAATGAGGCTGTGAAAAAAGGTGAGATTAAGATAAGTAGAAAGGATGAGGAGGGCATTCCATATGGGATCGGTAACAACAGCAAGCTTCAGGACCCTGAGTAGACCAACTTGCCTGGAGAAGTGGGGATAATGCTATCTGGGAACATAGGTTGGGATTAGAAGAAGAGAATCCTAAATATAGGGTAAGTGTTTGACTCTTGTTCTATAGATAATGATGAGTGACATGACGAACTTTGTGCATGAAAATGTCTAGCAGGTGTTTGGAAAGCTCTTGGGAAAGTGCTCAGAGCCAAAGCTAAAACTTTGGGGATAGAAGTTGAAACTATGGAAGCCAGTTCCTTGAGAGGTGCCTGTTGATTACAATTTAATGAGGGTGGCTTTTGAAAAGCATTTAAAGTGAAATGGTGAATCTGTCAGATTTGAAGACAACTAAAACATTAATGGGGGTAGGGTTTGCTTCTCTGAAGTCTTCTGAAAGAACATGTGGCCTGTCAGAATAATTTTTTAAAATGGAAATTTAAAATATAAAATATAGTTATTATAGGGAGAGAAAAATGACCTGTATAGAACTTAACCATATTTCCTGAAATATTTTCAGAGGGTTCTTATGACTGAGTAACCATGACAAGAGTAGGAAAATGAATAAGCTCTAGTTGACTAGAGGGAGGGGTGCTGTATCAAATCAGTTTATAAAGGGAGATGACATTGTGGTGAGGGACTCAATTTGCAGTTCAGTAAAATCTAAAAATAGTGTGGGATACTTTTTTTTCTTTTAATATAGTTGACACACAATGCTACATTAGTTTCAGGTGTACAACATAGTGATTGGACAAGTTTATACATGATGCTGTGCTCACCACAAGTGTAGCCACCATCTGTCACCATACAGGCTACTACAGTACTATTAACCATATTCTTTATGCTCTGCCTTTTATTCTTTATTCCTGTGACTTTTACTTTATGCCTTTATTCATTCCATAACTGGAAGCTTGTACCTCTTACTCCTCTTCACCCATTTTGTGGGGCACATCTCTTAAGAGTACAAATTTAGTTATTCCATAAGTTCACAAATTTTTTCTTTAAGATTTTATTTTTAAGTAATCTCTATACCCAACACAGGGCTTGAGCTTACAACCCCAAGATCAAGAGTCACATGCTTTACTGACTGAGACAGTCAGGTGCCCCAAGTTCACAAATTTTTGATGCATAAAACTTTTTATATAAAAATACGTAGGCCACTGTGCATTATTTAGACCTAAGATGAATACAGATACATAATATATATATGAATATTAAAATTTTTTAATGTTTATTCATTTTTGAGAGAGTGACAGAGCGCAACTGGGGAAGGGGCAGAGAGGGGGAGACACAGAATCTGAAGCAGGCTCCAGGCTCCGAGCTGTCAGCACAGAGCCCAACGCAGAGTTCGAACTCACGAACCATGAAATCATGATCTGAGCCAAAGTCAGATGCTCAACCAACTGAGCCACCCAGGCACCCCTTTAAATTGAGGTATAACTGACATAGAACATTATATTAGTTTCAGGTGTACAAAATAATCAGTATTTGTACATGTTGCAAAATGATCACGATAATAAGTTAACATCCATTACCACACATCATTATAATTTTTTTCTTATGATGAAAACTTAAAAAGATTTTTTTAATGTTTATTTATTATTGAGAGACAGAGCATGAGCATGGGAGGGACAGAGAGAAGGGAAGACAGAATATAAAGCAGGCTCCAGGCTCTGAGCTGTCAGCACAGAGCCTGATGTGGGGCTTGAACTCACAAACTGCAAGATCATGACCTGAGCCAAAGTCGGACGCTCAACTGACTGAGCCACTCAGGTGCCCCATCTTATGATGAAAACTTTTAAGGTCTACTCTCTTAGCAACTTTCAAATATGCAATGTAGTATTATTAACTATAGTCACCATGTTGTACATTACATCCTTAGGACTCATTTTATAACTGGAAATTTGTACTTTTTTGTCTACCTTCATGAATATTCAGTTTTAAAATAAAATTAATTACAATTGAAGTCTAGAAACGTAGGGAATATAGATGAAGGCTGTTGATGTTTCTTTTTCTTTAATGGAATACATGTGCATACACATTGGCATGACATTTGAAATGGAATCTCCAGCTAATAATCATAGGCTCTAAGTATACAGACTTATATGTAATATTTCCTTATCACATGAAGTTATGATGACGAATGACAAAATATTGAATATACTGGGATGCTGAAAGAGACTTAATTTTATTTGGCGTATCAAAAGAATAGAAACTTCCACATTAGGTTATTATCAGAACAGTAACTATATTTTTTGTTATATACACTAATCATGCACTGTTTTCATATTAGAACTTAATTTCTGTAGGAACCATAAACTTCAACCTTTTAAAAATAATTTGTTAATATGTATCAAAAGCCTTAATGTTCTGCCTTTCAAACAAGTAATTTTTTCTTTAGAAATATGGCTTAATATAACAATTTGAAAAATAGTGAAAATTTGTAAGCAAACTAAATGTCCTGTAATAGGAGAAAGAATAAATTAATTCCACCAAATTTTAGTATGGAGTATCTTCATTAAATGTTATAATGTCATCAAACCTAGTGTTTTTGAAATACTTTTCATGGCAAGAGAATTTCTCTTCACCTAATGTTAAATAAGTGCTTTCAGCCTCTGTAAATTGAGCTAAAAGAACTTTGTTCTTTGATTTGGTCAACAAACTTTTATCTAATAAACCTTTATTTTATCTCTAAGTTTTAGGCCCAGTGCCTGGCTTACAAAGATGAATAGAGTCCTGATCTTGAATCTTTTCTAGGAAGGATAGATGTACAAATAAATAATTATACTAAAGCATGAAGAATATTTTAATAGAGGTATGTTTGTATTATGGAGGGATATAAAGGAGGGAATGGGCAATTCTCACATGGCAAGGGAAAGCCTCAAAGAGGTTTGAACTGGGTTCTTTTGGGTGAGTAAGAGTTGGTTATCAAGAGGTAGAAAGGTATTTCAGGCAGAAGGAATATGTGCAGAGGCATTATGGTAGAAGAGCTTGGTCCGTGCAGGGACCTGTAGTAGTTAGGTATGGCTGGGAAGAAGAGTAGAAGAGTTAAGTTTGTATTTTATCCTCTTGGCAGGGGGAAAGTAAAGAATTTTAGGAAGGGGCATACCATAATAAAATTGTATTTGAGTGATTACTTGGGCTTTAGTGTGGAGGCCACATTTGAAAGGGTACTAGATGAGAGACATTAGGGTAATACTGCCATAGTTCAGGTGTAGTGTTAAACTGGCTGTGAATGAAGAGGCGGGGATGTCAGGCAGAAATTTAGGAGGCCAAAGTAATAGGTTTTAGTGACCAATTGGACTTGTCCCTCAGTGAGTGAGAAAAGACAAAACCATGTCCAAATTACTACCTTCAGTGACTAGATGGTTCGTGGTCCCATTAAGTAGGAGAAAGATAAGTAAACCAGGAATAAAGGCAAAGGCGCGTGTGAGAAGAGGTGCTGCAGGATCCTGAGATAGAGAAGTTGTTAAATAGTTGTTTGGAGCTTAGCAAAAAGATTTGATCTGAAAACCTGGATAGCAGTGAACTCCTGTTTCCCAGTTCATGAATATAACATTGTCCAGGGAGAATGTAGAATTAGGAGAACCCTGAGGGAAGATCTATCTAGTATCCAAGAGACAGAAGAAACTTAAGAACCGAAGAACCAGGAAAGCAGTGTCTTCAAAGAAAACAGAACAGTCTGGAGTTAGTTTGCTACTGCTGTGTAACAAATTACCTCAAGCTTAATGTCTTAACACAAACTTATTTATGACTTACGGTTCTAGGGATCGGAAATCTGATGCAGCATGACTGGGTCCTCTGTTTAGGTTGTCAAATCTGCTTACAAGCTCATTCTTGTTGGCAGAATCACAGTTACAGGACTAAGGCTCCTGTTGTCCTTCTGGCCTGGAATCTTGAAAGGCCATCTTAGAATTCGGCTTATAAGTGTTTTATGAAGGATGAATGCCAAATAAAATAAGAATTGAGCAGTGTCAATTGGTCATTGGTAAGTTTAGTAAGATCAGTAGCACGAGCACTTTTTAGCAGGATGGTAGGGGCAGAAGCCACATGCAGTTAAGTTTGGGAATCAACTGGAAATGAAAGCATAGCTGGGATATAGGGGCTTCTTTCAAACACCCTGTCGTGAATGGGATGGAGAATGTTGGGAATAATAAACTAATGAACTAGGTCTCAAGGAAACTAGAAGGAATAAGCTCTAGACTACAGGTGGAGTGATTAATTGTGGACCTGTAGGGGAACTCAGCTTCCTCTGAAATAGAAGGAAAGGAAGTATGGAAAGTATGGAGGGGACTACAGATAAGTTTGTGAAGGGGGTGGGGGGAGGGTCTTGGTGCTAAACAGCTGAGAAATTGAGGGCATTACTGTCTAATGGCCTCAGTTTTCTCTTACAAGATCAATAAAAAAAAGCAGGTGAAGTTCTGGAATTGCTACTTTGTAGCTAGGAGGCCTTTCATAAAATTGTTGATGAATGCATGAACCAAAAGCTAATGGAGAGGCAAGAAACATAAAGAACTCCAGGTGCTCTCCAGATTGCCCACCAAACCACATCTGGCTCACCAGGCTCCCTTTTTGCTCCCTTTTCTCTTGTTATGTTCTCAAACTTAGTCTGAGCTAGAATTGCTTAATAGATCCTCACTCAGAGGATGTGGATTTCCTGCTTATAAATTGCCTTGGGCTTTAACAATCTTAAAATCTTTCTAGGTTACCTAGAGGATATCTAATTTACCATAGTTGACCAAAATTACTTTTCCCTCCTTAGGTTGTGAGGTATTTGAAGTCAAGGGACTTTGGATTTTTTCATCTTTGCATGTAGCACCTGTAGGGACAGTCCTGGCATGTAGGGAGTCCCCCATTTATTTCTCTAGCTCCATGACCTAGACTTAAGGCTCCCCTTTTTATTTGGCCATATTGTGCTATTTTTTTCTCTTTAACTTAGAGAAGATAGTCAAACTTTACAAGTATATATGTAAATTTTAGAAATTTAATGGAAATATAACAAAAATACAGAAAAGTGCATATATTATAAATGTCCGGTTTTCTGAATTTTCAAAATAAATACACCTGTGTAACAGCATCCTGTTCAAGAAAACAGTATATCACCAGCATGTCTGCAGTCCATTTTATGTCTTCTACCAATCATTATTTCTCTGCAGGGGTAACTACTATGGTGACTTCTAATCCATAAATTAGTTTTTAAAATTCTTTTTATTTATTTATTAAAAAATTCTTTTTAACGTTTATTTATTTTTGAGAGAGAGCGCCGGTACAAGTTGGGGAGGGGCAGAGAGAGACTGAGACTCAGAATCTGAAGCAGGCTCCAGGCTCTGAGGTGTCAGCACAGAGCCTGATGTGATGCGGAGCTAGAACTCATATGAGTCATGAGATCATGACCTGAACCAAAGTCGGACACTCAACCATCTGAGCCACCCAGGTGCCCCCATAAATTAGTTTTTTTTAGAACTTTATATAAATCAAATCATATGGTATGTACTTTGCCCTGTTAGGCTTCTTTCACTCAGCATTGTATGCATGCAGTTCATCTGTGTTCTATGGAATTAGAGTCTATTCATTATCTTTGCCTTATGATATTCCATTATATGAATCTATCACAAATTCACTTATCCATTTGATTGTGGATGGATATTTGGGTTGTCTCCAGGTATGGGTTATTTCTGATTGATGCTGCTTTGAACATGTCTTTTGGTGAACATATGTTTGCATTTCTGATGGCTATATATCCAGAGGCAGAATTGCTAGGTTTTAAGGTATGTGAATGTTTGCTTTAGTAGATCCTGCTAAATAGTTTTGCAATGTGGTTGTATAGCTATACTAAATTATACTTCTGCCTGCAGTGTTTGAGTTGCTCCCACATCTGTGCTAAGGTATGGCATTATCTGCCTTTTCCAATTTTAGCATTTCTGGTTTTATTTTGTATTTCTTTGATGATTAGTGAGGTAATCATGTACTTTTTTCATATACTTTCTTTGAACATTTGAATGTCTTTTGTTGAAGTCGCTTGTCTTTTTCTTTGAGATGTTTACTATTAATTTGTAAGGGTCCTTTATATATTCTAAGTCTTTTTGTTGAAAAATATACATATTGCATATATTTCTCTCCTTCCAAGAGTTTTCATTCTAATTCTGTCCTTGGTAAACAGATGTTCTTAATTTAATTTGTTTAGTTTATTAAATTTTTCCTTTATGGTTATTGGTTTTGTGACCTGTTAAAATTGTTGCCTACTCCAACCTCATGAAAATACTCTCCTATGTTCTTTTAAAGGCTTTATTGTTTACCTTTTACGTTTAGGCCTACAATCCATCTGGAAATGATTTTTGTGTATGGTGTGGCAAGGGTGAAAGTCTTTTTTTTTTTTTTTTTCCATATGGATATTCAGTTGACTCCAATATCCTTTATTGAAAAAAAACTTCCTTTCAAACTGCAGTGTTACTGTTTTCATAAATCTGGTGACCATACATATGTGGATCTGTTTCTGGACTTTTTATTTTATTCCGTGTGTCTTTTGCTTATCCTTGTGCCAATAACCATAGCCTAATTACTATAGCTTTATAATAAGTCTTGATATCTAGTAGTGTAAGTCCTCTAGGTATATTATTTTTCCATCTAGATTGTTTTGGCATTCTTGGCCCTTTGCACATAAATGTAACTTTAATCCAACAAATATTTTTTAAAAATTTTAATGTTTTTATTTATTTTTGAGAGAGAGACCGAGAGTGAGCAGGGGAGGGGCAGACACACACACACACACACACACACACACACACACACACACACACACAGAATCTGAAGCAGGCTCCAGACTTTGAGCTGTCAGCAGGGCTGACAGAGCCTGATGTGGGGCTTGAATTCATGAACTGCAAGATCATGACTTGAGCCAAAGTTGGATGCTTAATGGAATGAACCACCCAGTCATCCCAATCTAACAAATATTTACTGAATATCTATTTACTATGTGCTAGGCACAGTGATAGATGTTGGGAATATAGCTGTTAATAGGATAAGCCTGGTTCTTTTGTTACAGTTGGGAAAGCCACTCACAGAGTGAGATGAAAAAATGGCCTAGGGGGGGTGCCTGGCTGGCTCAGTTGGTTGAGCGTCCGATTCGGCTCAGGTCATGATCTCGCAGTTCCTGAGTTTGAGCCCCGCATCGGGCTCTGTGCTGACAGCTCAGAGCCTGGAGCCTGCTTCAGATTCTGTGTCTCCCTCTCTGCCCCTCCCCTACTCGCACCCTGTCTCTCTCAAAAATAAATAAAAAATTTAAAATATTAAAAAAAAGCTGGCCTAGGGTAGGGGCGCCTGGTTAAGCATCCTACTTTGGCTCAGGTCATCATTACACGGTTCATGGGTTCGAGCCCTGGGTTGAGCTCAGTGCTGACAGCTCAGAGCCTGGAGCCTGTTTCATATTCTGTCTCTCTCTCTCTCTCTCTCTCTCTCTCTCTCTCTCTCTCTCTCTCACTCTCTCTGCCCCTCACCAACTGGCACTCTGTCTCTAAACATTAAAATAATTTAAAAAGAAAAAAAATGGCCTAGACCCTGAGAAACTCAGTATTTAAAGTCAGTTAGCAAAGAAGATTGAGAGCTAGTGAGAGAGAGCACCGATATGCTAGAGGGCCCATAACCCTACATGTGAGAAAACCAAGGACGGCATGAAGGAAGCAAAGGGAAGGTATATCCAGCAATTATGGTCAGTTATGTCAGTGTTACTGCAAGATCAAGCAAGATAAAGACTGACAAAACATCCACTGGATTTAGCGCTGAGTACTATTGAGAACTTAATGAAGCAGTTTCTGTGGAGAGGTGAGGTGTGTGTCTTTATTAGACTGTAAACTTTTAGATGGGAACAAAGTTTCCTGTTCAATTAGAGCTGAGTGAATGTTATTTCATGATGATAATCAAATGATCTGCATATTCCTCATGATGAAAAAGTAATTGCTGTTCTAAATGGAGAATAATTTAATACTTACTCAAATCTTGGTTGTTTTAGATAAGCAAAAACTATATTTCATCCATCCATCCATCCATCCATCCGTTCATTTATTTATTCATCCATTCATTCTGCAAACGTCTTTGGAGCAACCACCAATTACCCAGGACTCACATGTACTACACTGAGTACAGATGTGAGTAGTGTAGGAATGGAAGAAAGCTTAGAAAGATGTATTTGATCCATGTATATCTCAATGAGTTAACTCTGCAGTCTCTATTTTGACAGCCTTCCATGACCATTCAAAGCGATAAATGGTTAAGCACTGTGATCTGAAGACAAAATTTTAGACAGTGCTTTCTTTCTGGTTAAATAAAACACAGGATTTCAGTAGGGAAGGTCTTTTTTCTTGTTGGGGCTCCTTGTATAATTTATTATTTGTTTGGTATTTATTTACACTTTGGCATTTTTGTTTGAGTCATTTTCTTTTTAGATTTGAATGCTTATTTTAGGAAAGGAAGAGCAGGAATTACTTCATTTTCAAATATAATACAATTACATTTAGTGTGGGCAGTGCTAATTACTGATTGCCATTTATCGAGGGTCAGGGGCCAAAGTTTATTTTTCTTTATTGTGTGAATTATTATTAGACCTTCACTTGTGGTCAGGTGGATTAATAAATGCCCAAGTAAACCACTGTCAAGCACACCTGAATAACTTAAGAATTTCTACCAATAGGGGCGCCTGAGTGGCTCAGTTGGTTAAGCATCCAACTTCGGCTCAGGTCATAATCTCATGGTTTGTGGGTTTGAGTCCACCATTGGGCTCTGCTCTGGCAGTGTGGAGCCTGCTTGGAATTCTCTCTCTCTCTCTCTCTCTCTCTCTCTCTCTCTCTCTCTCTCTCTCTGCCCCTCCCCCACTTGCACTCTCTCTAAATAAACTTGAAAAAAATAATTACTACCTATAAAATCTTGACATTAATAATTTTAAAGTAGGGGCGCCTGGGTGGCGCAGTCGGTTAAGCGTCCGACTTCAGCCAGGTCACGATCTCGCGGTCCGGGAGTTCGAGCCCTGCGTCAGGCTCTGGGCTGATGGCTCAGAGCCTGGAGCCTGTTTCCGATTCTGTATCTCCCTCTCTCTCTGCCCCTCCCCCGTTCATGCTCTGTCTCTCTCTGTCCCAAAAATAAATAAACGTTGAAAAAAAAACTAAAAAAAAATAATAATTTTAAAGTATTTTTTTTTAAATAAGTCTTCATAACGATTTTATGAGGGAACTTTCTTTTACTTAATTGAAGTACTTGAAAACATAGAAGTTTGGTAGGTTAGGGAAGTCTTCAGGAATAAGATTAACCTTGAGTGATCCTGACAGACTCTGGAATGCAAATGATAAGTACAGCATGTTGGCAGAAGTAAGGCTTTCTTTAGGAGAGTAGAGGAATAGAAAAAATGGGGAATATAAAATAAGTTCACGGTAGGAATAAGAAGGCCATTTAGTTCTTTTAAAAAGACTTTTCACAGGTTGATTGAAAAATAATTTTTTTCCTCTTAAATTGTTTTGTTTTTTTCCTTAGAAATAACTAGAAACAAAGACCACTAATGCTACAAATTGGTAGTCTCTGGTAATACTATAATTCTAATTGGTGAAGAAAGGAAATAGAGAATTAAGACAGTTTGAAATGATACTTAATATTTTTAGTTCCAAGTTCAATCAGTATAGTCATCAACTGACATTTACTCTGAACCCCTTGGGTGAATGGAATTGAACCAAATCCCAAAGAAATAATATCTTCTGCCTACGTGAGCAAACTGGTAGTTGAACTATTGCTCTCAGAAGCTATGGATAATAAGAGTTGATGTTAATATGCTGTGAGATTCCAGCCTTGGAGTCATAAGGCTAAGATAGAAAAAATATACCCCCCCCAAAAAAGTCTTGATTTGAAAAACAGAAACTGTATTTACTTTTTGTTTTGAATAAAGAAGTCACTGCCCTATGCAATGAAACACTAAATTTCAAATTATTTTTTAAAATTTCACCAAATATTGTCTTAGCTTAAAAGAGTTGAATTTTATTTGATTGATCATTGTATGAATAATGCAAAGTAAACTTTCATTTTGACAAGTAAAATAACGAGGTGAGTTGATTCAGAGCATGTCAAGTAGAACCGTAAGTGATTTATGCCTTCATTGAAAACTCAAATACAAAGAAATCTTGGTGGATGTCAAAAATTTGTGACTGAAACCTATTTTTACCTGATCTCCATGGTTAATATCACATTTATAAAGGTATTTTTCATTCTGTAATATTAAAATGTTTCTTTTTAAGGATGGTCAGATTTTAAGCATTTATCTTTTCCTAGTAGTCTCCCCTTCCCTTGCCCTCTCCATCCCAATCTCTTTTCTTCGGATAGGGTTCCTATTGCTGGCTACCCAGTTATCACCATGCTAATACCATTTAAGGTAGCTCTGATGGATTCATTTATTTTGAGTCCTTCAATTCAGTTTCTCTTTTAACCTGGCTTCCTAAATCAAGTTGACAAACCAATTTATTTTTCTCCCTTTTCATTTCAACAATTTGTGATTCGGGTTGGTAGGAAAATGTAACGTAATCCGAACACAACCTCTTCCCCTTGGAATCAGTATTTTCGAGGCTTCCTCCTTTCCTTGGCGGAACGTGCTTAAGTCAGGCAGAGTACCTAGTGAAGGACTTCAGCCCCCACAGTTCCCTGTGCGCGCATGCCCTCTCCTCTTACAGTTGTCAAAGTGCTTTTGCCAGAGCGGTCACATAATCAACCTGAAAGAAGAAAATAAATACTGTACACTTTTTAATTTTATCGATCCTTAAAAACTGGACACTCAAAGGTAACTGCTACTAAGAATTTGTTACTTGAGATTGGGTGATTGCATGTGAAGGAAGATCTATTGTGTGTGTGGTGGGGGGAGGGGAAGGAGGTATCTATTTCTCGGACTTTGCTGTAAATAAGAAAAAAGAAAAAAAGAAACACACCCAAACAAACTATACGAGCAGTTGCCGAGAAACACTGTATGTTAACTTTGTAAATGTTATCTTAATCTATTGCTTTCCTTTTGTTTAAAAGCGTCTTATTTATTAAAGATGGGTCTTGACCTTGACAGAATGAATTTATGCAGAAAGTGAAATTTATATCTTTAAGGAGTGTTGCGACGAGAAATGGGTGTTCCTGGTATGTGGTATAATAAAAAAATTTTTAATTCAATAAATATATTAATTGTATATTATAAAATATTCTGAGTCCAGCTTACTTTTTTAGCTTTTTTGCTATATAGTACAGCATTAATTTTTCTATCAAGAGCATGTAGTTTAAACTGAAGGCATTACAGAAAGCATCAATACAAGCATCAGAAAAGCTGAATATTAAAATTATAATCAAATGCATATTTCAGCCATGATGATATGGCTATTGTAAAGACGATTCTAGCCCACTGGAAGCAACTCAGACCCCAGATTATAATGGTTTACTGCAGCACTGCTTAAACCAAGTCTGAAAATGTCTTTCTATGTCCATTTTCTTTGGCAGCGGTAGAACTTTGTGCTGTTGTGAATCCAAGCTTTGCTTGCCTCTTTGTGTGATATTTTACAATACAGATCAAAGCCATTGTTTTAGACCAAGGGACCTGAGAAACATAAAATCAATCTTAGGTAGGTTTTATTGGTAGTAGCTGACAATTTGTGAGGTATATTGGGCTGGGTTTTTATGGGGGGGGGGTGTTGAAGGGGAGGAAAGAGTAGAGAGTAAGGTGGCTATGAAGCATTTCGTTCAGCCCACTATTTTTTGTCTGTGTATGAAACTTTAAAATGAATGAGTAACCATTTTAAAGATAGTTTTTTAATAAAATAGAACTTTTAATTCCATTTCTTGATGTGAATATTTTGCTTAATGGCTAACAGCGGTGGCATCTCCATTTTCCAATACATTTATTTTATAACATTTATCATGAGGATGTCCAAAGGCAGAGCTTCTGTGTATATCTGAATGTCCTTTCACAAGTGTTCTGAGAAAGATGCTTCCCAAGTATCTGAGTTAATTAAGTAACTGCATTATATATATATTAATAACTTTGTTGCAATTATACTGAATCATCATCTAAAAATAATTGTATGTTTGGTCATTTGCTTCTTTAACATCTCAAAATATTTTTCAGAGTCTCAGCACTTAATATTCATATATTTAAAACACTTAATATGTTCTAAAGGACAAACTAACTCAGTGATAACTATGTGTATGGAAATCTCTTGATTTTGAGTGATTACTATTTTCATCCTTGAATGGGAAAACAGGCTGTATGGCAGAGGTGAATATAGCCCTTCTATGAGAGATGGAAAATACCATACACTCCTTATATGGCTAAATGAAGCAGTGATGGCAATGCACTATAATTACAACGTATGAGAATTTGGGACTTTGTACTATGCTATTTTTAACGCTTTTGCTAGCATAATTCAGGGTCTTCAAACCATAATCTTTCATTGCTAATACCAGTGATAAGAGAATGGATTCTAAATTTGCCAGTCTTGTGATCAAGGCAGCATCAGGAGGATTCAAAAATGAAAATCTGGCAACCTCATAAGTATCTTGACTTTCTACTTAAATCTCAGGGGGATTTTTTTTAAAGCTCCGCCCCTACCCCATCTCACTGTCAGTCTGTCTCTCTCTCTCTCTCTCTCTCTGACCTCAAACCCAACCAGAACATTTCTCCACTCTGCACAGAAATTCTCAGGCTCCTGTTGAGACCTGAACCCCTGAGAAGCCAAGAAATTTCTTGTGTGACAGAATTGGAGACAAGAAGATTGGAGAATAAGCAGAAAAACTCCAACCCTTGGAGTAACACGAAGCAAACACAAACGTTTCAGTAGATTTTTTTTTTTTTTTTTACCTCTTTTAAAACGGTGGTTTTTTATGTCTCCTAACAAAATGGAGTAGCTGCAGCTACTGGGAGGCCAGAGAATGATTGTGCAGCTGAATCCTCCTCCTAACAAATGCCAAGGATTTCCTCCCTCGCGGTTCGCCGCTGCTAAATCAAACAATTATCAACGCAAGAAGGCAGTTTGCTAATCAAGAGGGATAAGACTGCTGTTTCTTTAAAGTGCGGAGCAGGGAAGGGGGAAGAAAGGGTCGTGTGCGGTGTCTTTTTAACCTTGCTGAAGGACGCAGCAGTATTTATTGACGTATGCAAATAACTGGGGGAGGGTGGTGCTTGGGAAAAAACAGGAACCAGAATCAGTTTCTCATTGCAGGGTGAACGCTCTGAGTTCCGGTGAAGGGAAAAGAGACGTGGCGAAATTGCTGTCTTTCTGTCTTATAAGCACATCTCTCACTAATACAGAAAAGGAACCAAGACATCAGAAAGGGTGAAGACGCTCTCACAGTATTTTTAGAGACCTTGCACGAGCCCCCCCCCCGCCCCCATTCCCAGCCCGACCTGTTCTTCTAAATGGGAGATTATGGATTTGCATTGCAATTGGCTAGTAGCGGTGGCACTGGATTTTCGCAAGTAAAACACCCGCCCGCTTTAGCGAGGGGCATTAACGATCACATTAACAATAACGCGTCTCTCTTTTTTCCCGTTTCAGCTGCGCAAACCATGCAGGATGATTTACTGATGGACAAAAGCAAAACCCAGCCCCAGCCCCAGCAGCAGCGGCAGCAGCAGCAGCAGCAGCCCCAGCCCGAACCCAGCGCAGCCGAAGCCCCGTCCACGCCCCTCTCCTCAGAGACCCCCAAGCCGGAGGACAGTAGCGCAGTGCCGGCCCTCAGTCCCGCCGCGGCCCCGCCGGCCCCCAACGGTCCTGACAAGATGCAGATGGAATCGCCGCTCCTGCCGGGCTTGAGTTTCCACCAGCCCCCTCAGCAGCCGCCGCCGCCGCAGGAGCCCGCGGCGCCGGGCGCGTCGCTGTCGCCGTCCTTCGGCAGCACCTGGTCCACGGGCACCACGAACGCGGTGGAGGACAGCTTCTTCCAGGGGATCACCCCAGTCAACGGGACCATGCTCTTCCAGAACTTCCCGCACCACGTCAACCCAGTCTTCGGAGGCACTTTCTCTCCGCAGATCGGCCTGGCGCAGACCCAGCACCACCAGCAGCCGCCGCCGCCGGCGCCGCAGCCCGCGCAACCCGCGCAGCCCCCGCAGGCACAACCCCCGCAGCAGCGCCGCTCGCCCGCCAGCCCCAGCCAGGCGCCCTACACGCAGAGGAGTGCTGCCGCGGCGTACGGCCACCAGCCCATCATGACCAGCAAGCCGTCCTCGTCCTCGGCTGCGGTAGCCGCCGCGGCCGCAGCCGCCGCTTCGTCCGCCTCGTCCAGCTGGAACACGCACCAGAGTGTGAACGCCGCCTGGAGCGCGCCATCCAACCCGTGGGGCGGCCTGCCGGCTGGCCGGGACCCTCGCCGGGCGGTCGGCGTGGGCGTGGGCGTGGGTGTCGGGGTGCCCTCACCGCTCAACCCCATCTCGCCGCTCAAAAAGCCCTTCTCCAGCAATGTGATCGCGCCGCCCAAGTTCCCCCGCGCGGCCCCGCTCACCTCCAAGTCCTGGATGGAGGATAACGCTTTCCGGACGGATAATGGTAACAATCTGTTGCCATTTCAGGTAATGCTCCATTGCACCTGCACACACCTTCTACCCCGCTTCTTTGCCCCTTCTTCCCTGCCATTTAATGGTCCACTGATTTTTGTTCTTTAAAAGAAGGCATCGATGTCCAGCTCCCTTCTCCCCTTCCAAAGCCTCCATTTCACCGGGGCTGTTCTAGTTCCGGGGACAAGGGTGGGGGAACCTTGTGACTGCTTGAGGAATCCTATTTAAGCGCCCTGATAAGATAGAAAAGGGCCTTTTTCTTTTGGTTTATTTTTTCCTTCACCGTGCGTTTGCCTCTTATTTTGACCTTATTTTACAAGTAAAGGTGCAAGGTGCTGGCATGGTCCCAGGATGAGTAGACTGAGATTCCTGTCATTTTAAGTAGCTACACATTTCAGGTTATGCAACCTGGGTTCAGAGTGCCGCCTGAAAGCCATCCACTCCTAAACTACCCTGGGCCTACTCTTAAAGAGGTTAACAGCCCTTGAGTGGTGCTATTTCAGACAGTTGCATATGCTCAATTAAACTAATGTGAACACATGCGTTTATGTCTCGCTAAGGTGCTGGCATCATTAATAGCAATCAGCATATTGCCCCTGCCGGGAAAATTATGAGTGTGAGATTCCAATAAACTCGCGAACTCCTCCAGGGACCCAGTTGGGGAGAATGGAAATTCTAGGGGTAACTCTTCCGATGTTACCTAGAAGAAAGACTTAGACATTGTTTTTCTAGAGCAAAGAGACAATAGGACGCGACCTTCAGAGCCATATTGCAATGGAGTCTATTTGCTAGCTAGCACTGAAATATTTAAAGCTGCAGTGTCCTTCAGTTAGATTATTTAAGAAGACAATGCAGATCAATTACACCATTTGAAACTGGGCAGAGTGAAAGTCTTGCAACTTTAATGAAAAATGAGCCTTGTGTCTTGGTGTTAAATACCAGTGAAAAACCCAGGAAATGCCCCAGACAAAAAGGTTGAATGGAGTGTCCTTATTCTGTTCTTGTTTTCTAATCCAGCCCACGACCACATCAGTTAGTTGGCAGTGTCCTGAACATCTTGAGTTGGAAAAGGGGTGGTGAGGGTGAGTGTTCACTGGGAGCTTTTGTTCTCAGGCAAACATTTATCCTTCACTTACAAATTGATTTGGCTATAAGCTCCTAGGCTCAGTTAAAGAAAAGAAGAAAGGAAGGAGAGAGGAGGGCTTTGGACAAGACCCAATTTGGGTGGTCAAGGAAATGAAACAAATCCTTTGAGCATTGCTGAAAAATGGCAGAACCGACGTTTGACAGAGGTAGAAAGCATCAGGTGCAATTGGAGCCTTCATTTTGTTCTTTACGTTTCAGATGTGATGTTTGGGGTGGCTCCCATCCATGAAGGAGGAGATAGGGTTATTGAGAAGCACATGATTCTCTAGGCCAGAGCAAGGATTTTTAACCTTGACAGTTCAAGGGGGTTCATGAAAGTTGTGTGTATGAGAGTTTTTCATGAGAGAGGATCTTGACAAATTTTCACCGGGGTCCTTTAGGCATGGAGGATTTTGATATTAAGGTGTATTTCTTTCCATTGTTCTAAAGTTTGTTTTAATAAAATGAGACACTGCGAGATGGGATTAGTTTGGTAAAGAAAAGGAGGAATCTGCTTTCTGGAATTTCTCTATGTGCTTATTTTTGCGGTGAGGGGGTAGAACAGGGAGGCTGCATTTGGTAGGAGAGCCCTTTTTCTAACAGTTCCTCTGTCACTCCCTATCCAAGTCCAGTCTTAGAAGTTAACCTGAAATATGATAGGAACGTTTAAGGGTGAGAGCTGATGGTGTAGACATCATTTATCTTTTTCTAAGAGTTGAATATGAATACAACTAGCTTTTGATAATTGTCTCTGGAAATGAGGACTGGGGAGAGATTAAATCCATAAAATTTCCCTCAAACTCATGACACTACCCATGACAAGTAGTGTATGGATTGCCAGTCGTTTACAGGCTATGCTAATGAGAGCCAGACAGACTGGTTTGACTTTGGTTTGTCTTTTCATCCGTAGTGGTGCTGTTGAGTAGGCAAAGACGGCCACAAGATTTGACTTTATGTCTCACTTCTTTGTCTTACTTAAAATGGAGCTTCAGTATTTTGAAGCAATAGTAGAACCAAATTAGGAGTAACCTGGTTGTTCTTTGGTTTTGGGTTGGAATATTACAAGACTTGAGTTAAGTATATCACATATGTTTAAAAAATTAAAAACACCTTGAGTTTTGTGTTTAGAATTTTATGTCTGTGCATTTATTTAAATCATTTTCCTGTGAAAGGGAGAAAATAACTTCTTTTAAAAATTTTTTTTCAGTGTTTATTTTTGAGAGACAGAGAGTGAGTAGGGAAGGGGCAGAGAGAGAGGAAGACACATAATTCAAAGCAGTCTCCAGGCTCTGAGCTGTCAGCACAGAACCTGATGGGGCTTGAACCCATGAACCGTGAGATCATGATATGGGCCGAAGTCGAATGCCCAGCCGACTGAGCCACCCAGGCACCCCAAGGGAGAAAATATCTTAAGTAGTCCTAGAGACTTTATTTTACAGACTCTCAGCTAAAAGGGGCTTGCAACAGTGATCTACTGTAATGTATCTTAATATGTATTTTTGAAATCCATATCCCCTCAGTGCTGCTTCACCCTCTTTTGCCAACCAACACAATAGATTTTTTTTTTTTTTCCCGGAGCTTTCTTCTGTGGTTTATATTATAAAAGCAATAACTGTATTTGAATGTGGTTTTCCAAACTAGATGTTCCTTACCCCCTTCCCTCAATTCTAACAAAGTTGATTGGTTTCCCTGAGTTGGGGTGGCTTCTTCCTTTGGGTTAACTTGTATCTAAAAGCCATTTCATTTCTGTAAATAAGGAAACTGAGGTCCTGAGTGGTGTAGTGACATAGCTCTAGTCTAAAGGTTTGGCTAATTTTGTTGATGTGTGTCCTTAACTTCCCTGTAGCATTAGTGCTGTCAGGTAGAATTAATTTTAAGTCAGGTTCGCTTTGGGCTCCATTTAAAGGGACTTAGTTATGGAACTATCTAGTGAGGCTCTCTGTCTGGCTGATGCCTCTTGGCATCATGTACTTTCTGCTAACTGGCTCAGGAACAGTGAGGCACTCCACTGGGGGAATTCTAAATATGCACCATTCTGTATTTATATGAGACAGAGAAGCTTGGGTCTGTAAAAGGACTAAAGCAGAGATGTTTTCTATATGTAGTGAATGTGGATTTTTGTCCAGAGAAGTTTAGAAGGGACTTTTAAGAATACCTATTCTACCATTCTGTTTATTTCCAGAGGAGGAAATTGAAATCCCAGTATGTGAAATTCCTTGCCCAAGTTTGGGTGGGTAGTTTGTATCAGAAGTAGGCTTTGGAGGCAGATTGCCTAGGTTTCAAAATCTTAACCCTGCCAGTCACTTGCCTTGTAATCTTGAGCAAATTATGCAGACATTTTGACCCTCAATACCCTTATCTATAAAATGGGAATAATAATTCCTTGCTTCATATGAGTTCAAAAGAGCAACTGCATTAGCACAGTGCTTGGCTCATAGTAAAGTATCACATAAATGTTGGGCTACAGCTACTGTTATTGTAACGGTGACCAGGAGTTCTGCATGATCTTTTCATAGTATGGATTACTGATTTCTCATACAGAGCAATCTGAATAACTGTAAACTTCTATACAACATCGTTTGGTCTTTTTTTCTGTCTAAAGGTACCCTCTGGTTACTGTAACAATATGGTGACCCACCATTTACTTACAGGCCAGGCCCTGTGCTAAACAGTTTAGGTATAGTTTCTCGTTAGAACTCCTTTGAGGTTCAGGACTGTTATAATCCTCATTATACTTGACAGAGAAATTGAGAGTTAGTACATTTACTTCATTTGCTCACAGTCACACAGCCAATAACTCTCAGAGGTGGGATTTGAACCCAGGCAGTCTGCCTCCAGAGCCAGTCTCCACTCTTAATATCTTGGGTATGATAGCTCCAGGACATCAGTTAACAGTGCAGTGTAGAGGCAGGAGACTGGGCTGAATCTGTACTTGACCTTATGATATACCCTAGAAATAGTGCTTTTAAAAAATTTGTATTGATGGAAATGGAGGAAGAAAAATATGGTGTCATGTATTTACTACCACTTTTTTGCAACAGTAGTCAGTATTTCCCTCTATTATTTATTTACTTAATTTATGTATTTTTGAATATTGTATTTTTTGGGGGAAAATTTCAAATCATATTTTGTTTTCTTTCTGCATCTCTGTTTTTATTCCTCTCCTCTTCCCTCCAAATTGAAAGACTTTTTATTTTTTGAGGTAAGTCTAACTAAATATAGTGTTAATTTTGCTAGTGGGTTATCTATAACAGAAGAAAAATTCCTTATGTGAATTAATGGGAATATAGATTATTTTTAAAAATAAATATGCTTATTTATAATTCTTAGGAAACATTAATATTTTTCAAGTCTGTGCTCCTTTTTATTTCACAAGCCACCTTTTTAGGAAGTAATATAAATTGTCTAGTTTATGCTTGCTTTTGACTAAGGTTAGTATGACCTAGATTTAAAACTGGAGACTCTTCGGTTGATGGTTTCTTAAATACTGCTTTAATGCAAAACCACTTAAGGTCCACCCAACCCCACAAACTGTTTCAGAGCCTATTATGGCATGGTTACTGTGAATGCCAACAAAGCTACATTATCTATATTCTATTTAAAAGACAGGTTGGTTAGGAAATATTAGAAGGTTTTCTATGCTACTGAAAACATTAATCTGATAATATAAACAGTATACTTCAAAATTGCTTTTCAGTGTTGAAAAGTAGTTAGCTTTAAACTTTTTATGACCTTGCAGTGAGTTGATACAAAAGTATGCCTTCAGAAATGTAATGTTTTTAGATACTGTATAAGATACAATTTTCTGCTTAAATAGCTTTCTCCATTGTTTGGCCTATTTTGCTTTTTTCAAGTGCTATATAAGGTGTAATGCTTGTCCATTTGGAACTTGTCATTGCTCAGGTGGGTTTTGTAGTGTTTTGATCTGCAAGTGTCAGAAGATTATGGCTTTGTTTTTTACAATATGAAAAGTTTGATTAAGTCGTGTGGATTTTATTGAGGAGAGAAATGGAGAGGAGCATAGAGTAGTGGACAACCCATGAAGCTTGGAATGAGAAAGACACTGGTTGAAGCCACAGCTCTGTCATTGGTGATTGGGTCACATCATTTAGCCAATGATTCTTTTTACCAGTCAGCAAAAATGGAGAGAGAGCACCCATCTTCTGGGTTTGCTTTCAGAGAATGTGTACAAAGTTTTCAGAAAATTAGATACTGGTATGGCTCTTAGATGTCTGCCTAACTACCTCTAATTATAGTCAGTTAGAGTTTAATAGAGGAAATATTGTTGATAATCAGTAGTCCAGAGTTAAACAGTAGTTGATGGCATCTGGAAATGGAGAAGGGCTGGAAAGATGTGTCTGGCAGGGATGGAAGAGCAGTGAAAGGCTCTTTGTATATTATGGTGACTGCCTGACCTAGAAAGGCAGTAACTACCTGCTTTTTGTAACTACCTGCTTCTGCTTATGGCTGACTCACCAGTGCAAGCATAAGACTTTTTCTCGCTCTGTGAGCATTTTAATTGGGGTTGGGAGAAATGCCTACACTTGTAATTTCCCAACTGCCAGCAATGTTGATTTTGGTAGTTTTGGAGCAATAAAGGCTCCAATTTGAAGCTCCTTATGACCGCTTTCCCGAAGACCTTGCCTGGCTCTCTGTAGGAGTCCATGTGATTGTTAGAGATAGAATTCAGTATACAGCTCCAAGTTTGGATCTTGGGAGTTGGGGAATATAACCACCACTGCAAAGGGGCTTTCCTGGAGAGATCATCATGCTTGCTGTAGTAGCCAGCCTAACAAGGGATTTCCTACAGCTGGTCCGTATTCCTTGTAAATGGCTTGTTCTGTGGGGGTTCTGTTATGTTTTGGTTCTATTACATTTAGTTTTCATATCCTTTAGTGTTCTTTACAGATATTTAGCATGTAAATTTCTTAATATGAAACCATTTTACTTTTGCATTTTGACTTAATGTGAAATAGAAAGGTACTACTGAATGAAAATAATACAATAAATTAGTATCTTGGAATCCAGCCTACTTTTCTTTCCCCAGAAGCTTTAGTATATGATTCTCAGAAATAATAAATACATAATATGAATCCTTATTGGGATACTTCAGAGGAGAAAAACAGAAATGGGCACCAAACAGCCTTTATATCATTTTTAGGTGATCATAGAATTAATACACATGGAGGGAAGGAAACATTGTGTACTGATTTTGTATGCATAAAACTGTTGTACAGCCAAATATCTTCATTTGTTAGGCATTCAAACTTATTTCGAAGTCAAGGTCAAGTACAGAGGAAAAAAAAATTCCCTTTCTTTAGTAACTCAGTGCAACTAACTAAATGGTCAGTGCCATCAAAGGACCAGTGTCTGGAAGTTCACAAGCACCTGACAGTAGCTACTGATTAAATGAATGAATAAACGTTTATTGTTATTATTTTCTAATTTTTAAAAAATGTTTATTTTTGAGAGAGAGAGCGTGAGCAGGGGGGAGGAACAAAGAGAGAGAGACACGGAATCAGAAGCAGGCTCCAGGCTCTGAGCTGTCAGCACAGAACCTGATGCAGGGATTGAACCCACAAATCTTGAGATCATGACCTGAGCTGAAGTTGGACACTTAACCGACTGAGCCACCCAGGTGCCCCTGTTACTATTATTTTTAATGTTTATTTTTGAGAGAGAGAGAGAGAGAGACAGAGTGCAAGCACGGGAGGGGCAGAGAGAGACAGAGAATCTGAAGCAGACTCCAAGCTCTGAGCTGTCAGCACAGAACCCAACATGGGGCTCGAACTCACAAGCCATAAGATCATACCTAAGCTGAAGTCAGACTCTTAAACGACGGAGCCACCCAGGCCCCCCAAATGAATGAATAAACATTTAAACACGAGGTGCTATAGTTTTGTTTTTCTACAATATAGTATACTTAACATTTTTGAGACAGATTTGCCCTTACACCATTTCTCTACAAGGTGGTAGGATATGTCCATAGGATATGGAAATAGGTTAATGTATATAATGTCACAAAGGACATTTTCAATTTATAAAAATAGAAAATATCATTTGTGTTCCCAGGTTTAAGGACATCCAATAGTTTCTGGGATATGACTCTCTTTGTAGGTTTGGTATGTCAAAAAGCAAGCAGAGTTCTTGTTTTGACATAAAAGGTTTTGGGAGCCAATGCATGGGAACACTAGCTTGCATCTTACAAGTTAAATTTTTCTTTACCTCCTCACTGTTAATCAACTCATTCTTCTAGAGTTAATTTATCCTGTCATGGTCATTTGTTTTTTTCCTTCTCAAATTGTTATTGATACTACAACTGACCAGAATGAGGGTCAGAATAATTTTGACAATAGCACTTAGACATATTAAGAAGAGAATTCTTTGGTCTAAGAGGTTGACATAGTAGGTTGCAGTAGGCCCATTCAGTCATTCATTCATTTGAGGAATGTGAGATTGGAAAGCAGAGAGGTAAAGGGCCAAAGACTATCTTTTTTTTTTTTTTTTTTAATTTTTTAAACGTTTATTTATTTTTGAGAGAGAGAAAGAGAGAGATGAGGGAGGGGCAAAGAGAGAGGGAGACAGAATCTGAAGCAGGCTGCAGGCTCTGAGCTGTCAGCACAGAGCCTGACGCGGGGCTCAAACGCATGAACTGTGAGACTGTGACCTGAGCCGAAGTCAGATGCTTAACCCACTAAGCCACCCAGGCACCCCAAAAGACTGTCTATCTTAAATACATGGTAGGGTGTGGTAACTGATTAGGGCTTAAAATACTTCAGAGGAAACATTTTCATGATCTGACAGTTTAACCCCCTACTCAAAGTCCAGGAGACCTAGTTCTTAGGTTTCAGATACACAGCAATTAAAAAAGACAAGAAGTAAATGTGCCCAGCACCTCTCTTTTGCAATCTGCTGTGGAAAATTTCCTTTCCTCTTTTGGACTAGAGAAATATAACTGAGATATGCAGTGGATTAAAAATAGTGAAGACCAGTAATGTTTATGAGATTGGGGGAAAGGCTGAGATACAGTTTTTGGATATGAATCTGTTTTTATGTGTTTGCATTTGGTTTTGTGGGTAGACTAGTCACCTCTTGGCCACATTGTTATTGAAAGCAATTGTGATCAATAGAATCCTGAGTTCAGATAAGTAGTTAAGAAGGATAGCATAGGTCGTATTTTTGTTAACTACAAATCTATTACAGAACTCTTAGATCAAAGGGATGAGATTTACCTTGTTGAGTTTCTTTTGGGATCTTTACTCACAGTCATAATCCATGTACTCCAGCTTTTTGGTATTGTATTATATATATTATATATACACATGTATATATTATATACATGTTTAGGTTTTTTTTGAGAGAGAGAGAAAGAGCTTGCACACATGTACAGGAAGGGGTAGAGAGAGAGGGAGAAAGAGAATAATCTTAAACTGGCTCCATGCCCAGCTCTGAGCATGAGTTCATGACCTGAACTGAAATTAGGAGTTAGATGCTTAACCTGCTGAGCCACCCAGGTGCCCCTTGGGTGTTGAATTGTTTTTGATGTCTCCTTCTCCAAGTAGATACAGCTTAAAAATACAGGGGACCCTGAATGCCAAGTACTGGCCTCACCCTTTTCATGGAAATTATCTTATTTAATCCTTTACTTAATCCTTACACATTTTTGTGAATTAGAAATTATCATCCCACTTGAAACTCAGAGAAGATTACCTGACTAGTAAGGTGATGGAGCAGGAGTGGAACTTAGGTCTTTTGACTCCATCCATGTCCAGTTCTTCCATTCTATCCCTGCTTGCCTCTTATCTTGTCACTTACCATCTTTCAATATGCCTTTGATGTTGCACTCTTTCCCCAGATCTTCCCTGATACTCCTCATCCCACGTTGCCTTTATAACACTTGTCACTCTCCAAAATGAGCTGGTTTATTTTGTTTTGTCTCTCCATACTAGAGTGTATCCTCCCACAAGGGCAAGGACCTTTCCACTGCAGTGTCCACAGGGGTTGTGACAGCCTGGGATATTTTAGGCACATGGTAAATATTTGTTGAATGTGTTAATGATTTACATTTTGAAATGATTGATTAGGCATTTATTGGTCATTTGCATGTAGCTGCATGTAGCTAGCAATGTAAAAGTAATTTTACTTTATAAACATTAAACTAGCCTTTATCAGAGATAAGGCACTAGGGATTAAAGCTGAACCAAATCCTGTCAGACAGCTCCCGGACAAACATGAATTAAAATATAGAAGGTAGGGATGCCTGGGTGGCTTAGTTGGTTGAGTGTCTTACTCTTGATTTTGGCTCGGGTCATGATCCCGAGGTTGTGAGATTGAGCCCTCCATCAGGCTCTGCTGAGTGTGGAGCCTGCTTAAGATTCTCTCACTCTAGCCCTCTGCCCACCCACCCTGCTCACTCACTCTCTCTTTCTCTAAAATGAAATGTGTGTGTGTATGTGTGTGTGTGTGTGTATATATATATGTATATGTGTGTGTATGTATATACACAATATACACATATATGCACATGTATATATATACGTACAGGTGTGTGTGTATATATATATATATATACACATATGTATATATGCATGGATGAGTTCATAACTGTGTGATATACACAACAAAGAGAGTCTATACTTGAATCAGAGGAGGGAATGATTAAACTTTTGTGTCTGTGTGTGTTTGTGTGTTGAGAAGGCTCCAGGAAAGTCTTCACAGTTTAAAATATTTTCAGTTTTTCTGATTTTGAAAGTAATCCATGTTCACCATTAAAACTGGAGGGAAAAAATTGCTCATAATCCTATTATGATAAGTAATAGATAAGTACTCCTGTTTAGTGTATTTCTGCCAGTTATCTCTTTTATGTATGTGTAAAATGTATTTATGTGGTTGAGATGATTCTGTGTTAACAATTTATAGCTGTATTTTTTAGCTTTTCATATCATTAAATTTATAAACATTTTTTATTACTGCATAATATTCTAACACAGCAACACAGCAATCCATTAAAATTTAACAAGTCACTTTTTAAAAATGTTAATTTATTTATTTTGAAAGAGAGAGAGTGTGCATGTGCACACATGTGAGCAAGGGAGGGGCAGAGAGAGAGGGAGAGAGAGAAACCCAAGCAGGCTCTGTGCTGTCAGCGCAGAGCCCAACTTGGGGCTCAGTCTCACAAATGTAAGATCAAGACCTGAGCCAAAATCTATAGTTGGACGTTTAACCAGCTGAGGTACCCAGGCACCCCAGTAAATCATTTTTATTTTTGGAGGATTTAGGTTGTTTTCAGTTTTTAACTATTAAACATAATGCCGTTATGAACATTTGGGGGCATTTTAAAGCTTTATTTAGAGCTGAATGGTCAGGGTTCCATAGGCACACCTAGGGGATAGGGTAGGGGTTGCAGCAAAGAAGATTTGCTTTAAGCAGAGGGAACAGCAGGTATACAGGAAAGAACAACACAGTATGCTGTGAGAGCAGATGGTGCAGGGCAGGGATGAGGCGAGTGAGAAACGAGGTTAGAGAAGCAGGTAGGGGCCAGATCACAAGGACATTCCAGCATTCATTACCTTCAACTTTGTCCGGTAGGGGGACATTCAAGGATTTTTAAGCTGAGAAAGATAGCCATTTTAAGGCTGTTAGGTTGGTGAGTGAAGTGATCACATTTTTGTTTCAGAAAGATTATTCTGGGCTGTAGATTGTCAGGGACCAAACACAGGGTAACCAGTTAAAATGTAAGGATCTAAAGTGATTGAGAGGAAAAGACAGACTTGAGAAATAAAATTAGGAGGCCAACTGGAAGCACTGGTGATTGCTTGGATGTGAGGAAGAGAGAAGGAGGAGTTTAGAATGACTCCCAGGTTTTAGTTCAGGCAGCTGGAGAAAATGATCTAGAGGTGAAAATGCTCAATAGTGGCAGATTAGAATTTTCATGACTCATAAGCCAGGTGGGTTTAGAGTGGAGGAACTTCAGAAGGGAAAGCTATGTGTTGGGAATATTTGAGCAAGTGATTTGACATCTCTTATCCACCCATGCTTTTGTGTGACTCTCAATGTGTGGGAAGGAAAACCTTATTAAGATAGATTACTTCATGGACTGCTTATTAGAACACTAAATCTGAGAGAAGAAATAACTACCATTCTAAGTCAAGTGCTTTTACTGATTCTAGCCTGATTTTTTGTTGTTGTTGTACCCTGAGAATTAGAGTATATGTTAGCTGATTAGTCATCTTGTTTATGAGTTACAGCCTGGCATTGCAAAGAACTACAAGGAATTGCTAACCAGTCAATCAAAGGGGAGGATCACAGGCAATAAGAGAAATGAAACCTGGAATCTGTTATTTTTATGTTGAATAAACTCTCTTGAGATATAGTGGATATTATTAGACAGTCTGAAATATAATTAATAAGGTCTTAACAAAGTTGATATTAGACCATTTGGTATGTAGTTGGCTGTACTAATATGGGTATAAACATGATAAAATATTTAGAAGTTTAGGATCCATAGAGCCACAAGGAGATGTCCTTTGTGGGAGGGTAGAGGGTAGAGGGGAAAGGAAATGGGGCCAGGGTATAGGAACCACCAGAACTGTAACTTGTTTATTTCTTTGTATTTCTAGGGAGAAAACTGGGCTGTACCATTCATTAAATTTCCAAAGGGACCCATAACTCAAAAATAGTTAAGAATCATAGATTTAGAGTAAAAGCACTGCTACGTGGAACCCAATAAACCTTTATAAAGTTTGAAGCCTTTGATGTCTCATAAAATTTTTCTCCCTTTTCATATATTCACAGAGAAATTCTGCCTAACTTTAAGAACTTTCTAAGTAAAAGGGTCCCAAATCCTCTTTTATCTAGCTTTCTCTAGAGCATTCAAAATACTTTTCATCATAAAAATAGTTTTTGGGGGGCACCTGGGTGGCTCACTTGGTTGGGCGTGGGCATCTGACTCTTGGTTGCAGCTCAGGTCATGATCTCAGGGTTGTGAGATGGAGCTCCACATAGGGCTCTGCACTGAGTGTGGAGCCTGCTTAGGATTTTGTCTCTCTTGGGACGCCTGGATGGCTTAGTTGGACGTTAAGCGTCCAACTTCTGCTCAGGTCATGATCTCACGGTTTGTGAGTCTGAGCCCCACATCGGGCTCTCCACTGTCAGCACAGAGCCTGTTTGGGATCCTCTATCTTTCTCTCTACTCCTCCCCTGCTCACATCTTCTCTCTCTCTCTCAAAAAATATTAAAAAAAAAAAAACAAAAAGATTTTCTTTCTCTCCCTCTGTCCCTTTTCTCCACTTGCTTGTGCTCATGTGCACACACTCTCAAAAAAAAAAATAATAATTTTTTGGCATTCATTTCATTGGTTTACATATATTAAATCACAGAATTACAGTAATACAAACATTAAAAATGGAGACTCTCTCCCTCTCTCTCTCTCTCAAAATAAGTAAATAAACTTAAAAAAAAAAAAAAGGCTTAGGGACAAACCCACCACCTCTAGGTAAGCTTGCAGCTCATCTGATAGGACAGAAATTTCTGGGCTAATCTGTGACAGGTATTAAGTATACTGTGGATATTTTTTATAGGGAAGATGTAACTCATGGGTTAATCTGGAAAATCATTTAATCAAAGCTTCAACTATAGTAGATGCTTGTGTATTTTAATAAATGGCTAGCAAGTTTTAATTCAAGAGAGGGACGTTGTTTCATTTTGGTATAGGAGGTACAATTTAGAAATACTGGCTTTCAGAAATTGCTTGTATACAGATGACCTCCTCTCCTCAGAGGAATATTTGCACTCTCCCATTCACTTCTTTGTCATTGCTATGACCTCAGAAGGCCCATTCCTATTACTGTAACTTAATGAAGAAAGTAGAGCTAGGGGAGGGGATAGAACTTGAGGGCTTGTGTGGTAGAGGGACCATTGGCCTTGGTCTCAATGATAGACCTGCAGCTCATTGAAGAGAAGTGTATCAGACCTTGAGGTTTCACATAGAAATAGGGTGGCTGCTGATCCAGGGTTTTTTGTTTAGCTTTGTAACCAATTAACTGCTTATAAGCTAGTGTGGAAACCTATCCGTCATCTATTTCCTGGTTCCTATTGGTACAGAGCATTTTAACAGAGCATTTTGGAATACAATTTAAGATGTGTGATATCAAGTCCTGGTAAGCACAATTGGCCAAACTTTTGCCAGTTCTCAACTTTTTCCAGCATCGTGTTCTGCATATACCTAAACTAAAAGACCCTGTTCTGTTTGTTTGTTTCTTTGTTTGGGGGAGGTAATTGCTGTTTTTTGATTGGTATCTTAAGTTAAAGCTTTGCCAGGCTCCTCATTGTCATTGTGCTCATTCAAAGGGTAAAAATTATCTGGAGAAAGAAAAAGACTTTATTACTTAAATCTATGTAATGGCAGTATCAAAATACTGAAACTGGTTAAAAAATAGTTGCTCCTTAAGCTACAAAAACACAATCTAAATACTTTGAACCATTTTACAATGCTGATGAAACATTATTTTGCAATGCTTGTGAGATTAAACTTTGTATTGATTTTAAGCAGAATGAAGACAGATGAATTGTGTTAATGCTTCAGGCTACTGCAAAGTAAAACTTTGATGAATGGAAATTTTTAAATTCCACTTCAAAGGCATTATGAATTTAGCATTTTAGAAGATTTGAGCCTGGGTGGGGAGATAGATTTTATCGTAATTTGCCCTTGAATTCCTTAACATTCCAAAGACGTGAGCTCATCTGAAGGTAGCAAAATTATTTAGTTAACATTTTAGGGCTTACTGTGTACTTTCTACTTATTTGCCAATGTAGATGATCCTATTTGACCCACCAACTTTGGTATGATCTAGCATATGAAATGTTATTCCATTGTAGCTATTTTAAAGTTGGTGAATCATGCAAGTATAGCACAAGATTTTCATTTTAAAATACAATGGGCTATTTGATATTCTAATTTAGGCCTAGATTCTGTTAAATGTGGAACACAGAGACTTAAGGAAAATTATAGCTTAATATCAAAAATGCAAGGCCTGAGTGAGGAGGAAAGAAAGAAAAATCTTTTGATAGTGAATATATTGCTTCACGCTGAGGGACATAATGGAGGGTTGAAGCAGACAGGGGAGTTGGAGTGACACATTCTGTTAGAGGGACATAAATAATAGAGAATGTATTGAATACTGAGACGTCAAAGGACATTGAAAGACATGAAGAAGATTTCAACGAAGAGGACAAAGCTAGGTAAAAGGATGCTTCAGCTTTTGTTACAACAATTAAATATTCAAAAAGGCAGCCATTTTATACTGTCCAGGAAGTTAAGCAATTGCTCATTTGATATTCTGGTTTTATGCAAGCAGGCCATAGGCAAGTAAGCTGACATCAGGGATTTATATTAAGAAGTTTCTTCTAGGAAATGTCATAAGCAAGTTCAAAACACAATCTTTTAATCTCCTGTGGCATGATCGTAATATTTATGATGCCTCTAAGACACTTCATGTTTGTTCTAAACCATCAAAGAAAGACCGTGTGTTCAGCATAATTTGCATTGTGTATATTATTAATGATCCAGTCTGATGACTTCTTATGGTACTCAGTTACTGTAAAAAGTCAACCTATGTAGAAAAGAAATGTGTAGATTTATGTTCCATAGAGACAGTTCTATAAACCATCATGCTGTGTAAAATTCTTATATATTCTTTTGTATATTTTTTATCTCTATTATAAATCCAAAGAAATTCACATGCATTATACGTGGCAATGTTGTTAACTGGAGTTTGAATTCAGTATTTAAAAGGTACATACTGTGTTCTTGGACTAGTGTTAAGTTTAATGGATGACACAGATTATCTGAATCCTGTCCTGAGGAACTAACTAACATACATGCAACAGAACATTATATGAAAGCAAGTAACAGATTGTGTGATGTGTCAGTTGCAGTGAACAGCCAAGGAGGGGCAAGAATTTGGCCTAGGGGCGCCTGGGTGGCGCAGTCAGTTAAGCGTCCGACTTCAGCCAGGTCACGATCTCGCGGTCTGTGGGTTCGAGCCCCGCGTCGGGCTCTGGGCTGATGGCTCAGAGCCTGGAGCCTGTTTCCGATTCTGTGTCTCCCTCTCTCTCTGCCCCTCCCCCGTTCATGCTCTGTCTCTCTCTGTTCCAAAAATAAATAAACGTTGAAAAAAAAAAAATTAAAAAAAAAAAAGAAAAATAATTTGGCCTAGAATGGTTTAAAAAAAAAAAGTGATAAAATTAATAGAGAGGGTCCTTGTAGCTCCCATTTTGTAACATATAAAGGATTTAGCTAGAGAGAATGAGAATCCAGAGTAAGAAAAGAAAAATGAGTAAGAAGTGGGGTTATTGAACAGAACTTCCTGACTTGAGTAGGAGACCTTTAGATCTTACTGGGAGATAAGAATGATTTGGATTTTTTTAGGATTAAAAGAAAATACATTTTTATTTACTAGATTCTACTTGATTTTAATCGAGCGCCTTACACCGCTTGGCCACGCTACCGCTGACTTTCTATTTGATTTTAAAAAGCACTGAAGATGTCTTTGTACAGGGGTGCCTGGCTGGCTCAGTTGTTAAGTGACCGACTCTTGATTTCGGCTCAAGTCATGATCTCACGGTTTCGTGGCTTTGAGCCCCACATCGGGCTCTGCGCTGGCAAGCATGGAACCTGCTTGGAATTCTCTCTCTCCCCCTCTCTCTGCCCTCCCCCATTTGTGCTGTCTCTGTCTCTCTCAAATTAAATAAATAAACTTAAAAAAAAAAAGAGATGTCTTTGTACCTACTAGATTGCAAGAGAACATAGATTAGAAGTAGCTGAGAAAGATGACATAAAGTAAGAGTAAGGATTCAAAGTGGAGTCCAGAATGAGACTAGCACTGATGATGCTTATCATGACAGTGCCAGTCTTGAATGTCTGGTTGAGGAATGTGGATTCTTCTGCTGACTGTGGGAACCCTGAAGAACTAAGATCAGGGCAGTGGGACAATAAAAATAGATATTTAGAAAGACCAGGCACACTGATTGGAGAAATGTGTGTGCCACAGTACAACCTGGGGTCAGGGAGGGTGGTGAGAAGGCATGATAGTTATCTTGGATTTAGCACAAATCTAGGAGGGTATAACTATGAGAAAACTTGCAAAGGAAAATATGTCACGAGTGCTGACTGATGGATTAGAGGATGTGAAGGAGAACAAGATCATTTTGAGCTGTTATGTGTAAAACAGTATCTACTTTTAGGCTTTTTTTTTTTTTTTTAATCTTTCTCTTTCCTTACATGGCTTTGCTCCAGCTAAAACTAGGTGACACTGTATTGCCCACAACGTTCCCCATAGAGGTCTCTATCCATTAAGAGGATTGAGGAAGAAGAGAAGAAAATAGTCTTCCCCCTTCTCTCTTTTTGGGACTTCCAGAGCATCAAACTGCAGCCTTCTCTCTGAATTTTATCATTTGAATTTCAAGAAGGCAAAACTACGATTGCTTATTCTCATTCTTAAACTACTGATAAGAATATTTCCACTTCTTGACTCTCTGTCCCCACAGTAAATTGAGTGTTATGGCACTGAGGGGCTATTCAAATGAGAATGAGCAACAGGCATGCAATTAAAATTGGGGAAGTAGAACCGATAAAAGGTCAAGTTCTGGGAGTGAATGAGAGCATCTTTTTATGCTGCAGTATTCCCTATAACAACTTCGGCTCCACCTCTGTAGAATTCATAAAAGGGTCATCGTATCTTTTCAGCAATTTATGTTGACTTAACTGTGGATAGAACCCTTGCAGGTAGGCTGGAGAACGGTTTGTGCTTGTAATTTTCTTTTTACATTAAAACATATACCCACATCTCTCTTTAATATGTATGTATGTATACACACACATATACATGCACCCTTGCAGAGACTTGAGTTGGAGACATCTTGAATAGACTATGTAATCATGAATTAATGATGTAAAAGTCAAAATTTCTCGTTGATTTTGGAGTACTGTTTGTCATTGGTCATTCATTTTGTTTTACTTTAGAGAAAGAGAGCACGCAGGAGCCAGGGAGAGGGGCAAAGGGAGAGAGAGAGAGAGAGAGAGAGAGAGAGAGAGAGAGAGAGAGATGAGAGAGGAGAGAGAGAATTTTAAGGAGGTTCCATGTTCAGTGTGGGGCCCAATGTCATGACCCTGGGATCATGACCTGAGCTGAAATCAAGAGTAGTATGCTCAACTGACTGAGCCACCCAGGTGCCCCTATCATTGGTTGTTCTTAATCATGTTCTGTTAAAATGAACTTAATTTGATTTAAGCATTCATTGGTGGTAGAGAGGCTTAAGAATACTGAAAATCAAAGTAAAGCAGCCAAAGTTGCAAAATTGATTGTGGATCATCATATTGATAAATTAAGCAAATGTGGTACTATTTAGATTCTGCCATGATGGTTTTTTTCATTAATATATGGTTCACAAGTTGGGAAAGATTTTTATTCTGATGTTGTATGTTAGGTCGCCATAGGTTTTGGAGTGTATCTGATGTCTTTATTAAAAAAAAAAAATCTTTGAATTTACTGATGTGGAGAGCACTGAGAAAGTTGAAAAAGTAAATGGTGAAAATAAGTTTGGGTGGGATGGATGACTATTTGGGGGTAAGCAAAATATGTGTTACTTTACATTAACATGTGTTCAATGGTGAAAAGTTGAAAATTGAGTCATATATATGATTTTCTGTTTAGTGATTTGGGGATAAGTTTAGTTTTTCATAAATATGGCCTACTTAAGTAGTTGTAATTCTCGAGTTTAAATGTGACCACTGATAGGAATCAAAATGGCAGGGTGTAATTCACTCAACTGGGGAGAGTTGGTGGATTTCAGCTAATTGGCCACATTATAGTCTGCTCTAGACTAGGGAGTTTACCTTGGCTATTGGATTTAAAATGGTGTTCCACTAAGTCCTGAGACTAAAAAGTAGTAGAGATGACCACATTTGCTTTGTGTCTCCTCTAAAATCCCACCCACTTTTACTCTACAGAGCCAGTCAGGAGTTGGGTACCAAATCATGAAAATAATGAGTTCTACAGCATCTGAAAATTTAGATCATGGTCCTAGCCCATTTGTAAGACTCAGAAACAGCAGTGAAACTGGTATACCTGTTTCTAACTTAAATGTTATGATCTTCTACTCTGGCATAGCAGGAACCATAGGGCCCATGTGATTTGCTTTTTCATTCTTCTGAAATAAGGTAGATTGTTACAAGTGTGTATTTTAATTTAGGTAATTTAAATCATTTAGAACAACTTACATACACTGTTGACCCTTGAACAATATGAGGGTTAAGGGCCCTGACCCCCTGCACAATCAAAAACCTACATACAACTTTTTTTTTTTTTAATGTTTTTATTTATTTTTGAGACAGAGAGAGACGGAGCATGAGCAGAGAAGGGGCAGAGAGAGAGGGAGACACAGAATCTGAAGCAGGCTTCAGGCTCTGAGTTGTCAGCACAGAGCCCAACGCAGGGCTCGAACTCACTGTGAGAACATGACCTGAGCCGAAGTCAGACGCTCAACCGACTGAGCCACCCAGGCGCCCCTACATACAACTTTTTTAAAAAATTTATTTTTAACTAGTTTCTACACTCAACATGGGGCTAAAACTCACAACCCCAAGATCAAGAGTTGGCATGCTCTATCAACTGAGCCAGCCAGGTGCCCCACCCACATAAAACTTTTGACTCCCTTAAAGCTTAACTAATAGCCTACTGTTGACCAAAAGCCTTACTGATAACAAACAATTGGTTTAACACATATTTTCCATGTTATATGTTTTTTATTTTTATTTTTTCCTGTTATATGTTTTATATAACTGTATTCTTACAATAAAGCAAGCTATAGAAAAACAAATGTTATTAAGAAAATCATAAGGAAAGAAAATACATTTACAGTACTATACTATATTTATTGAAAAAAATATAAGTGGACCCATGCAGTTCAAGCCTGTGCTGTTCAAGGGTCAGTCATAATTACTTTTTTCTGACGGTTCCTGTTCATTATGCATCCTCAATATAACTTACTGCATTTTACAAGGCTTGTTTATTAACTTTGCCAAAGCCCTATGCAAAGACCACCAGGAAACCTGTTGATCATACAAAGCTGGCATTCCTAAACTTGCTGAATAGGCTCTACGTTGACAGAAGCTCAGGAGGGTCTTAGAAGGGGGGAAGGGGAATTAGGGTACTTAAATAGAGGCTAAGGTTAGTAATTGGGTGCTTTGGGGGCAGAAATTACTAAACAAAGTTTGGGCAGGGATTATTGGTTACATAGTAAACTGGTTTAGTTGCTGGGCTAGCCAGTGGTCTTAACTTTGGAATATAAGAATTCAAAGCTGAGTTTCTGTTAAATATGTAGCCCAATAAAAATAGACCACAAGGCACATACGATAATTTTAAAGTTTCTAGTAGCACAGTTAAGAAGTAAAAAGAAATAGGTGAAATTAATTTTAATAATATATTGTATTTAACCCACTTTATCCAGAATATCATTTCAACATGTGATCAATATAAAAATTATTAGTAAGATATTTTGCTTTATTTTTTCCATACTAAGTCTTCAAAATCCAGTGTGTATTTGATACCTACAACACATCTCAATTTGTTCTAGCAATATTTTAGTTGCTTAATAGCCACATGTAGGTAGTAGCTACTATATTGGACACTGAAGATATATAGACCTGTTTTAGAACAAATGGGTCTGAGTGAGCTGATACTTAAAGGCATTTGATCTTAGATAATGTTCTGTGTCATGATTTGGCACAGTTTATCTGTACAGGAAGTCATAGTATAGTTTTATAATTTGTGGTTTCTGTTTCATTTTGCACTTTTATGCATAAATCTGAGGTCTTCCATTAGCATGCCATTATTAATAAAACATGTTACACAAAGAGATACAATATGAATTTACAAGGAACATGTAAGAGTTTTCTTGTACACTTGATAGATTGTCTATTAGATTAAGTGTTTGCTTCCAGTAGGCAGAATATTTCAACACATTTTTTAAAGCTATTGAGGTTTTCGAGCAACAAATATTGTTCCGAAATGGGTAGATATATATATTGTACTGCTGCTGTTTCTGTTGATTTTATGTGGTGCTTTCTTTACAGTTGAGAAAAACATTTTAAATATGTTCTCATTTTTATCACTAAAGATATTCCTAATTATTATCTTTGAGTTTTATGTTTACATGCTATTTTCTTTTTTAATTGTATTTTAGAGAGAGAGAGTGTGAGTGGAGGAGAGGGGGTGGGGCAGAGAGAGAGAGAATCGCAAGCAGGATCCATGCTCAGTGTGGAGCCCAATGCAAGGCTCAATCCCAAAAGCCCGGGGATCATGACCTGAGCCGAAATCAAGAGTCAGACACTCAATTGACTGAGCCTATGTTTACAATTTTAAATGAGATTGTTTTTATTTTTATTTATTTATTTTTAATGTTTATAAATGAGATTGTTTTTATTTTTTTTTTAATTTTTTTTAACGTTTATTTATTTTTGAGACAGAGAGAGAGACAGAGCATGAACGGGGGAGGGGCAGAGAGAGAGGGAGACACAGAATCGGAAGCAGGCTCCAGGCTCTGAGCCATCAGCCCAGAGCCTGATGCAGGGCTCAAACTCACGGACCGTGAGATCGTGACCTGAGCTGAAGTCGGACGCTTAACCGACTGAGCCACTCAGGCGCCCCAATGAGATTTTTTTTGTTGTTTTTTTTTTTTAATTTTTAATTATTTATTTATTTAAAAAAAAATTTTTTTTTTCAACGTTTATTTATTTTTGGGACAGAGAGAGACAGAGCATGAACGGGGGAGGGGCAGAGAGAGAGGGAGACACAGAATCGGAAACAGGCTCCAGGCTCTGAGCCATCAGCCCAGAGCCTGACGCGGGGCATGAACTCCCGGACTGCGAGATCGTGACCTGGCTGAAGTCGGACGCTTAACCGACTGCGCCACCCAGGCGCCCCAATGAGATTGTTTTTAAATAGGATAGATGCGTTGTCAACAAAATCATGAAATTTTTCAAGTGAAAATCATTTTAAAAAGTACTGTATATCCACTGAAGCTTTGTTCATACCTTCAGTTTTTCAAGTGACTACAGATTGTTCAGTAATTTAAGTATTATTCCTTAAAGATGTGCGTGTGTGTGTGTGTGTCTGTGTCTATGTCTGTGTCTGTGTGTGATATTTTCCTTCCTTTCTTTTGGTCTTCAACAACTTTCCTATCTTATATTATTTCAAAATAATCACTGCGGATTTTTCATATGCCTTCTGTCTATTCAGTTCCACTTAGTTGGATGTAATTTATTTGCCGCTTGCTTTCCATAGTTTTCAGCCTATAAATTATGCCTGACTTTTACCTCAGTTCATCATTATTTCATGAAGACAGAATTGAAGTTCATTGTGGACTTGCATACCGTGGTATATGACCATCTTCACTTTCCTGTATGATGATGGTGAAAAATGGTATTCATTTGCTTATTTTATTTATTTCACACTTATTTGGTGCTTGCTTTATGCTATGTAGTGTACTAAATGCTTCACAGATATTGTAGTAACATCTGTGTGAGGTAGGTATTACTGTTATCCGCGGTTTTATTGTTATTATTACTCACTTATGAGGATACTGATCCACAGGGAGGTTGAATAACTTGTCCAATTCTACTGAAATTTAAGTGTCTATGATGTGCTGTGATTTACTATTTACCTAACTGCTGAGCACCAGAGCATTAGAATTCTGGCTGTCACTGGTCATCCCAGTGAAGAGACTATCTTGTATATACAGTTGTGCAAATAGTGAGTTCTGTCTGTGCTTTGCTTTTTATATTTTCATAGCTTTTCTCTCCTTTTTCCTTCCTCAAATCATGCCTTGAAATTCCTCTTCATTTTTGCTTTTAGAATATTGTATGTACCCTATAGTTTCGTTGAGTGAGGGTAATCATAACACTGCCTGTCAGCTTGCTTATTTTTTCCTCTGCTTCTAGAAGGCACAATATATTCCAGGGATGATAGAGTTCATGGAAAGAGTACTGTCTGTGTATTTATACTATAAAGTATTTATGTTTACATATAAAATTGTTTACATTGGTATCTCACTTCTTAGGTAGTAAATGTTTCCACAACATTTTGGGAATAAAAAAATTTTGTAAATTGAATCAGTTTCAGAACTTCCAAATAGCTATACCTTAAAAGGAGATCCTAGTTTAATTGCTTTTCAAAGGCAAATTATTGCTTTATGTTTTTCACTGAACTATTTCCCCAAAATAAGGTTTGACACACAAATTTAAGTAAAACATTAGGGTTTTTTTAAGTTCTTTAGTAGGTCTGGAATTCAGCTTAATGAATAAGAAGCCATAATATAAGAAGGTACGTTTCTTTTTCACTCTTTCTCCTGCCACACGCATCAGGATGAATAGAAAAATAATGGTTAGATAAGAACAGAAATGAGAATTTTTAATTAGGAATGATTCTCAACCTAGAAGCAGAAGAACACAATGATTTTAAGGCTTTGAATTGCCTGGGTTTAACTCCTGTCTCAGATACTTTCTACATGATATCTTTGTGCCTTAGTTTTCTCGTTTGTAAAATGGAATGACAATATTATTTACCTCCATAGGCTTTTGAGGAGGAAATGAGATAAAACATGTAAAGTGCTTGAAACAGTACCATATAGCCAATATTGATCAGTTCTGCTGTTATTTAATTCCAAGAGTCTTTGACAGCCCTGTTGTTGGTTTAATAGGAGGAAGGTTCTGGGATATGTTGGAGTGGTATAGGTCATGCTAAATAAGGCTCAAAAGAACACCTTAATGAGGTTCATATGAGCAAGAATGTGTGTGAAAATTCTTTATGAGATGTAAAGTAGTCTATAAATAAAAGGTAATAGGAAGAAATTAGATTATTTATAACCTTAGTATGCTGGAGAGTGAATGCTTGCAGATCTAGCTCAATAATGATAATATTCCCCTCTAGACCCCCAGAGTTGAATACCAGGAAAAAGATTTAAGGCCACACACACCCAAAAGTCTTTAAAATAAAGTTGGGGGGCACCTGGGTCTCTTAGTGGGTTAAGCATCTGACTTTGGCTCGGATCAAGATCTTGCAGTTCGTGTGTTTGAGCCCCGCGTTGTCTGTGCTGACAGCTCGGAGTCTGGAGCCAGCTTCAGATTCTGTGTCTTCCTCTCTCTTTGCCCTTCTCTCACTCACACTCTGTCTCTCTCTTTCTTGAAAAGAAATAAATGTTAAAAACTTAAAAAAAGATAAAGTTGGACTCTGTGGTGGTGGAATATTATTCTGAAATTGTGCTTATTCACATGTAAGTTAACCTGATACTGTCCTGTAGAAAGGCTTTATTTAGTAAACGACATCCTTAATGTCCATGTATTTACAAACAAATGTTACCTATTTGTAGCCTGTATATAACCTATATATCTTCTGGAGAATTTCTTCTTGGGTCCTTCCAAATTCCTTGAGAAGTTGGGCTCAGATGTCTGTGCAAGTCACTGTTCCTCTCCTTTTCAATCTCTCCATCATTTGTGCTCCCATAATTCCAAGCACATAGCTCTGTCATTGCATTTACCTCATTATATGGTAATTATTTGTAAACTAGACAGCTGGCTTCTTGTGGACAGAGACTATGCCTCTCTTAATTTTTTAATCTTTAATGTTTGGCACATTAAAGTTCCCAATAAATCTATGTGGAATAAGTGAAGAAAGAGTAAAAACAGCCCTCAACACCCACAGCAAAATTTTGTTAGCATTAACATTTGAAAGTAATAAAGAAAGCTGTTCTTCTAAAAAACATTCTGTGTTGTGGACATTTTGGAAATTCTGACTGAACTTCCCTTAATCTAAATTGTTGCATTTATGTTAAGATCTCTAAAGTACCTTAAAGTAGCATTGCTAGAATTATACAGACTTTATTTTAAAGTGAATTTTTTAATCTTCTAAATACCAAATATTTTAATAAATGTAGATGCTTTTCATTTAGATGCTTTAGTATGTTCATCTTAAATGTGATAACATTTAAATTGAAGATTAGGTTAAGGATTTATAAACGTTCTTTTCTCCCTGGAATGCTTACATAACAAATAATTCGTGTGTAGTCTTCTTCAAGGGCACCTGATTTGTATGAAGGACTGAATTTAATAATTAGTTTCCTCATCTGTAAAATAGAGATTGTAATATCTACCTTTTAGCACAGTTGTAAAGATTAATTTTTAAAATAATTTTTTAAACTTTATTTATTTTGAGAGAGATAGGGAGACAGAATACCAAGCAGGCTCCATGCACTGTCAGCACAGAGCCCAATGTGGGGCTCGAACCCATGAATCTTGAGATCATGACCTGAGCCGAAACCAAGAGTTGGACGCTTAACCGACTGAGCCACCCAGGTGCCCCAAATAAAGTAATCTAAGTAAAGTACTCAGCACAGGTTTTGGCACATATTAATCATCCATTATATGGTAGCTATGACAAATTATACGAGGCTTGTTATGAAAAGCAGTATACACATCCGTTTCTCCCTCCCTAGAGGCACATTGGTGGAGGCAGATTGATATTTTTAGAAACCAGCATTATCTTCTATCGGAGACGGGTTGGGCATAAAGGAGGCTAAGGGCGTAAGCCTGCTCAAATTCAGAAATAATGAAGCTTTAAAAATGGTTAAGGCAGTTTGGGCTTTTGACCATACTATCCTATTATATTTGGTTACTTAATCTGTTTTTATTACTGTTCCTATCTGGAATCAGAATTGTACAGTACAGTTGAGATGTAGGCTTTTGTTTGTTTTCCCTTCTCCTTCCATTAGAAGAAAAGGGTTCGAAAACGAGAAAAACTAATGTGCTTCTCTTCTGATCCCAGTTCATCAACTTGGAGTGAATTTTTTTGGTATTTACCAAGTTCCCTGCTTAAAAATAAACACACATGTACATTGGTGACCTCTCCAGTCGTGGCAGGGGAGTGACAGTGAAGAAGTCCATCACTCTTAGTCTGTGTGTGCACTGGGCATGGCATCACCTTGGTTTCTGAAAGGGGGAAGATCCTTAGCTGCTAGATCAAATTGGCACAGTTGTTCCTTTATTGCTTTCATTGCCATAGGACTGTTTGCATAAAAGCAGCTGTGTTTGGCTGCTCGGGTTTTAAATACAGAGACCATAGAAGATAACAGGGACCACAGCAGAAGTTTCACATCGTGGCCCCTGTCAGATGCCAGTGAATCTGTAAATTTCTGCTGTGTAACTCCCCATTTATCCACTCAAGTCAAACAGCAATTGAAAAGAACAGCAGCAGGGTGGGCAGACCTTGGTATTTGTGGATTCAAATCAAAGGACCATTGAAATGAATGGGAGCAGGGCCTCCTTTGGTGTTTATAAATGTAGGTATCTTTTATGGCCTAATAATAGTTCTAGGTAGATACTGGAGCATATCCTTCTTAAAATGTGCCCTGGTTACAAATGGGATGAGCTGGGTCTCTGAAGACACAGCACATCATTCTAAGATTGGAATCTCTGAAATATAAAAAATTCAGAAACAGTGGGAGACATGAGAAGATGCTGTTTGTGGGTAATGTCATTAACTGCTTGTAGGTCTCTGCAGGAGCTTTAAAGACATCCTTAGAAGTGTAAATGACACACATTGTAACAATGGATGGCATTAGTTATTTGGCAATAGTTGCCTTTTGAGCTTTACTACTGTCTGGTTTAGGTTTTATTGCCTGAGTCCTGTTGTGGCTCCTGAATGGAACAGCTATAGTCAAAACTTTGCCTTCCTCCATTCATAGCTGAGGAAGGTTGTTATATCTTATGACCTGTACCTAAAATAGATGATTTTCAGGTGGTATCATCGTTCTTATTAAAGCATTAGAAAAACTTAAAAAAAGGTATTAAGATATAATTAACATACTATAAAGTTCATTGACCTTTTAAATTTTTATTTAAATAACATGGTTTTTAGTATATTTACAAAAATTATGTCACTAATCACTCTCTAATTCTAAAATGTTTTCATTGCCCCCAAAAGGGAAACCCCATAACCAATAGCAGTCAATTCCCTCGACTACCCCAGCCCTAGTTAATGACCACTCCACTTTCTGTCTCTATGGCTAATGTGCCTATTGTGGATATTTCATATAATTGGAAGTTATTCAACATGTGATCCTTTGTGACTGGCTTCTTTCCCTTATAGTGTTTTCAAGTCTTATCCGTGTTACAGCACATATCAATACTTTGTTTCTTTTTATTGCTGAATAATATTTCATTATGTGGATGTAGCAAAATTTGTTTATCAGTTTACCAGTTGATGGGCATTTGGGTAGTTTCCAGTTTAGGGAAATTATGAATAAAGTTACTTTATAAAGTTGTTATATGGAATGCTACTTGGCAATGAGAAAGAATGAAATATGGCCTTTTGTAGCAATATGGATGGAACTGGAGAGTGTTATGCTAAGTGAAATAAGTCATACAGAGAAAGACAGATACCATATGTTTTCACTCTTATGTGGATCCTGAGAAACTTAACAGAAGACCATGGGGGAGGAGAAGGGGGAAAAACAAGTTAGGGAGAGAGCCAAACCATAAGAGACTCTTAAAAACTGAGAATAAACTGAGGGTTGATGGGGGGTGGGAAGGAGGGGAAAGTGGGTTATGGGCATTGAGGAGAGCACCTGTTGGCATGAGCACTGGGTGTTGTATGAAAACCAGTCTGACAAATTTCATATTAAAAAAAATAAAGTTATAAACATTTATATACAGGTTTTGTATGGACATGTGTTTTTATTTATCTTGGGTACATACTTAGGAGTAGGGTTGCTAGGTTGTATGATTTAGGGTAAGATTTAACTTTTTAAGTAACTACTAAATTGTTTTTCTCAAGTGGCTGTACCATTTTGCATTCCCACCAGTAATTTATGAGAGTTCTGGTGTTCTGTGTCCTAGTCAACATTTGGAATTGTCAGGGGTTTTCTTGGCTTTTTAGCCATTCTAATAGGTGTGCAGTTCTTTGTTAGTTTTAAATGAAAAAAAAAAACATGTAATTTGAAACCTTCAGAAGGATGATTTAAGTGCAAAACAGGCATTTACTGTATGCCTGTGATGTGCCCTCTGCTAGGTGATGGGAATGTAAGATATGTCTCTGCTCCCATAGAATTTACAATTTGTTAATAGGCATGTAAAGAAGTAATAACAATACAGAGTTAGTGCTAATTACCTGGAGTTAAAATATTGGGGCAGAGAAGGAGAGTCTCAACTATACCGTGGAAAGGTGTTGACATTTATGATTAGTAAAAAGAAAACAATGTGAGGAGCTACATGCACTTAAAAAAATTTTTTTTTCATGTTTATTTATTCTGAGAGAGAGACAGAGCACAATCAGGGGAGGGGCAGAGAGAGAGGGAGACAGGAAGTCCCAAGCAGGGATCTGCGCTACCAGCTCAGAGCCTGATGTGGGGCTTGCACTCACCAACTGTGAGATCATGACCTGAGCTGAAACCAAGAGTCTGATTCTTAACTGACTGAGCCACCCAAATGCCCCAAGGAGCTACATGTACTTTTGCCTAATGTTCTAAGATAGGTTTTGGTTGCAAAAGTCAAACTCCCCCTACATTATCATGCCTTATAAACTAATGCCTAATAAACTGCTTGGGATGATATTCTGCTGACTCACAACCTAGTGATTTGGGGTAATACCAGCTAGTCATATATACACAATAATCAAGGAAAGGGGCAACTTTAACTTTTGTAGTTCCTTGAAGCCTACTCTTTTGACCATTGTATTTATTTCTCTCCCTTTCTGTATCCTCCCTAGGTCTGCCTTTCTGCCTTTTAACCAACACACTGCTAACCTGTACATCCGCTCCTATTTTTTTTAAGTGCGTATATACATAGCTCTGAACTGTTTACCATAGTCAGAGGTCATAGCAGTAGGCATTTGTACTTTTTGTCCAGTTTACCTCTTCACCATTTGTCCAGCTAGATCTGGCCTTCATATGTAAGTTACTTCAAGCGAATAAGGTGATCCCAAAGTCATGTTTTCCAGTGTCTGATAAACTGGGCTGCTTATCTGAATGTATGTGGCACACCAATGAGAAGAGCTTTGAAGGAAGATTGGGGATGGCAGGGAGCTGGAAGAGGCTGGGTGAAAATTGCTGATTGTGCTTCAGGTTGGCATGCTCCTCTGGTTGTTGAGTGGAACTATCCTCTTGCTTTTTTTTAACTTGCCCCCCCCCCTTTTTTTTTTAAAGAACCTTGGTTAGTTCTTGGTTAGTTTGCTGTTAACAACAAGGAAAAATATAACCTAATAGAAAAAGGTTAAACTGGAATTAGTCAACCTCAAGAAGAAAAAGATGAGGAAGTCATAATTTCTTTGTATACCCTCATTGTATCCCAGGCTATATTGAGGGGTCTGGAGAATTCTTATGTGGACGACTGGATTTAACAATAATCTTAAAGAATATTAAAATTCATAGCAGGTGCTGATCAGTTATTTCTCTTCTGAGGATAAAGAAGGAGAAGGCTCAGCTTTGTAAGGACTTTAGGTTAGATACAAGGAGCATTGTTTACTTGCTATTGAGTGACAAGAAGAATCTATAGTCATGCTTTCCAGAGGGCTATTATTTTGCCTGTGGGGACTGAAAGACTTGGTACTCACTGAGTATGGGATAAAAATCTGCATTTGAAAAGTTATTGTTTTTCCCTTTCCCTCATATGAGTGACAGGTTTTCCTTTATTTGGGAAAGGTTTTAATCTTAGGGCAAATGTATGTCAAGCTGCTCAATAGTAAAAGTTCAATTTGATATAGGAACCTCATGTTTTTGATAGGTTCTGACAAATAATGGCAGTAATTAATTAGTTTAGAACTATAAATTTCTAGACTTCTATTTTGTGATACATAGAAGTTTTATATTATTGTTCATCTAATTGTTTGCTGCCCCTATCTAATATTCATTATTAAATGTCCTGTCTATTCTTTATGATACTCTTAAGCAGATTCTATGCTTGAAATAACTGCATGTTGAACTTTTGGACATATTGGCTCTTTGGTTTTTACTCAGGATTTATAAGCTCCATAGATTCTTATGTTTCATTGTTAGTATCTTTCCTAGAAACTGGAGGTCAGAAAACCATTTTGCCAAAGTAGACCAAGCATGGAAGGGATGCGCTTAAAGGACCAGAACAGAAAATTTGAGAAAACTGAGCATTTACTTTGTAGGAAGGATGTGTTTATGGTTGGGTTGGTGAGAGACAAGAATATATATATCCCATATATATACATAAAAGAGGCCTACCTCAGAAGCACAATACTGGTCCAAGAAAGCAGTTGTAGAACAGTCGGCATACTTCTATGTTTAGGGGAAGAAATAACATAAAACATTTTTCTATGGATGTGTGTGTGTGTGTGTGTGTGTGTGTGTGTGTGTGTGTGAATATATTTTTAAACATCTCAAAGAATACATGCCAAATGTACATAGTCATCTGAAGAGTGCAAGAAGGCAGGATTGGAGACTAGCTTTTAATGTAATGGTCTTTTGTTTCTGTGTGTTCAGGAAGAATGTGTTTATGTGTTCGTTATGTGATTAAATACTCATTTAAAATAGGTAAAACATATTAATTACCATTAAACGGTGTTTATAGTGTAGATAGGGACCTGAGGTAGTTTCAAATAATATAAATTCATTAGAAAATAAGAGCAGTAGGATGGAAATTCAGAAATGGCTAATTTTGTGGGTTAATCCCTTATGTGTTGAATGTATTTAACTTTGAAATGTTTTATCCATACATATGTTGAGACCATATGATAAATGTAAAAGCCTTCCTTCAGGAATGCCACCTCTTGTTTTTCTATATTATTGCACGACCCCATTTATTCTTTCCTAGCCCATTCAAACATCTAACCACCTTTTGCTTTTTGATCCTGTCTGTGTCCCTTTTTTTGCTAGCCAAGTCCCCATTGTTCATGGAACACAAAGCAACTGATCAGTGGAGAAACATTGGAACATTACTGGCCTGGACTTGAAAGTCATAGACCTGGGTTCACATCCTGATTTCTGTCCAGCTTTGTGACTTTGAGCAGTTATATAACCTTTGTGAACTTAGCTCTCTCCTCTGTGAGACGGAGATAATGCTGGCCCTATAGGGTTGTGCTGAAGATTAAGATCATGGCTCTAAAGCAGTTGGCCCAGTTCCTGGCACATAGTAGGCATAATGATTAATTTTATCATTTGGTTCCAGAGCTGCTTTTTTTCTCAGATGTTCTTGGGTCCTTGCAGCCTTCTACCTTGTATCTCTAGGAGAGGATATGTCTGGGGGATAAGCCAGAAAGGGTAGAAAAGGGTCCTAGAATTTTCTCTCAAGAAAAAGGCAGGTGAGTGGGATAGGACTGATAGAGGTGGGCCTGTGGCTCTGCTGGAGTGTAGGTCAAGCTACTTCTTGAATTTAACTGTCCTTTGAACAAGAGTTAATTGACTAAGGGCAGATGAGGATTATTTTAGGTTGCCTATGTAGCAGGGTGGTAGTCAAAGAGGCCTCTCTCTGATTGTGTTAGGATTAGGTTGAGGGGGGTATTTGTGAAAAGGATTAAAGGTTGAGGGAGTAGGAGGAAGTCAGGGAGGCAGTAGAGTGAGAGTCCTTAAGAGCACAGTCTAGATTTGAGTGGATTGGAACCTTGGCTCTGTTGCTTACTGCTCTGTAATATTGGGCCAGTTACTTAATCTCACCAAGATTTAATTGCTTAACTTACAAAAGGGAGGTAAAAGTTACCTACCTCATAGAGTTATGAGAGATTGCATGTAGCATGCTTAGGATAGTGGCAGGCACATATTAAGAACTTGATAGATTTACTAAGTCGAGTTGAGGGAAGAATAAAAGCAGGGCTAGTGAACTGTACAATGGGAGTGTGCTACCTCCATGTACAGCTAACTGATAACATTTGCCATTGGTTATCTTCAAAGAAAAGGAGTCAATAATGGGATGCATCATTTATAAATGTAATGTTCTAATACTTCCCGGTGTGTTTGCTTATTAAAAACAAATGAAAAAAAGATATTTTCCTTATTTTCCCTCTATAGGGAAACAAAGCTTATTAAAAATATTTTAAAGGTTAGTTGTCACTTGTAACTTTTGTTGAATGATAAATTATGGTCTAGTTTTCTCTATGTATGATTTCTGTTTGAATTTTGCTGCAAATTTTATAGCTTTTCATTCCTTTTTGTTCTGTTTCTTGTAGGCTTCCTGGTTAATCAGTTGTTTTTAGTAATGTTTACTTATAAAACAAAGAGGATGAATAGAATGCTGCAAATATAAATCAATGAGGCATAGATAAATAAATTTTAATGAGAAAATAAGTCTCAGCACTGAAGTTTGTTCACTTCAGTGAACAAAGCCTGTGCAAATTCTGTCCTGCATTTTGCATATCATGTTTTCATGTGTTGAGCACTAGAGAGCCTCTTGGTTTTTAAATATATGTCCCAGTACTCTAAGGTGGCATCCTAGAAGTCTCTTTGTGTTCTCCCTAATATTCCAGTAGCCGCCACTATACAGATGCCTTGTTGTACATTGTCATTAGGTACTAAAAAAAAAAAACAAAACAAAAAAAAAAACCAAAGGGAAAAAATCATCATTATTTTATAGATGAAGATAACCAAGGCTTAGAAACTTGTTCAGAATGACATGGCAGCCCATGGCAGAGCCAGAATTAGAAAATCTGATGTCTGATTTCAGACCACCAATTGCTGTCCTAACCCACAATCCATTGGAAGACTGCAAAGCTAACCCTTGGCAAAGTGGCCAGGCTTGTTTATTTCCTGCTGCTATCCTTCCAGTCCCTCCCTCACTTTACTGTCCCGTTTTACCGATCAGATGCAGGTGAAAGGGTGCACCTTAAAGAATCATCCAGTCCAGTGGCTCTCAAATATAGCCAGTGAAAAGAGTCTCCTAGGACATTTATTTCTTTTCAAATTGTGATTAAGTTGGTTTTAGCTGGAGCCCAGGAACCTGCATTTTAACCCTTCTACATGTGATTTTTGACAATCTGACAAGTTTGAGAACCATTTCAGAGGCATAGGTCCCCACCAAAACACCCCCCTCCAATTTTCCTGACAGATAGTTATCTAATATCCGATATTGTCTTCTGATGGGAATTCACTACCATCTTGCCAAGAAGGTCATTTCATTGGTAGTGAACTGCAATGCAGTGCTTCTATAGAGTTTTCATTTACTGTCCTGTATGGATTAGATCAAGTTCTTCTGACAGATGTAGGTATTGGCTTTGAGGTCAGATCTAGGCTGGAATCTTCTCTGAAGCTCACCTTCCTCATGTGTAAAATGTGTATGTTGTTATCTATCTTGACGGGTTATATCAAGAGTTAAATGAAAAAAATAAACTGTCCTGGCTGGAAAAATTCTTGAATGCCTTCAAACAGTCATTTTTAATAGTCCCTTCGTGTTATCAGCCTTTAAAAAAAATTTTTTTTAATGTTTATTTTATTTTATTTTTAATGTTTATTTATTTTTGAGACAGAGAGAGACAGAGCATGAGCAGGGAAGGGACAGAGAGAGAGGGAGACACAGAATCCGAAGCAGGCTCCAGGCTCTGAGCTGTCAGCACAGAGCCCGACGCGGGGCTCGAACTCACAAACTGTGAGATCATGACCTGAGCCGAAGTTGGATGCTTAACTGACTGAGCCACCCAGGCGCCCCTTTAATGTTTATTTTTGAGAGAGAGAGAGAGAGAGAGAGAGAGAGCGAGCGCGCACGCGCGTGCGCGCGCGCAAGAGTGGGGGAAGGGCAGAGAGAGAGACACACACACAGAATCTGAAGCAGGTTCCAGGCTGTCAGCACAGAGCCCAATGTGGGGCTCGAACTCACGAACTGTGAGATCATGACCTGAGCCAAAGTCGACCGTTTAACGGACTGAGCCATCCAGGTGCCCCGCTTATCAGCCTTTTTTGAAACAGCCCCATGTCTGCAGGACTGTAGTTAGAAGTTTCAGGACCCTGAAAACATGTTAGAAGGCTCCCAGACCTCCATTCCAGGATTGTCAGTGCCAGAAATAGGTTGTCATTTTGGCTTCTCATCAGCACACTTCTTTTTTTCACCTGTGGCTTTTTCTCTGGACAAAGAATATGGTACCTCTTATGGAGACAGATAAGCCTGCATTTCTGGAAATTCAGCTTTACTCCCTAAGTAATTGGAGTTTCCACTGATAACTTGAACCCAGAGGAAAACAAATGATCTGCAGGAAGACCTTAAAGGTAAAAGACAAGACCTTCTTGAATTATATAAAGAGCAAAATGGAGAGCCAAAGAAAATATTCCACGTCTCTTTCTTATCCAACAGTAGACAGTTGATGAGTGTTAAAAAGAAATGAGGTGAAGGTAGCAAGTGTGGGGGGGGGGCAGTGGCAGTAAACTAAGAAAAGTTGAGTGCTTGCCTTTCAGCAAACACAGTGTGAGAAAAATAAATACGTAAATTCAACCTAATCCTCACAGGTAAGATCCCATTTTACCAATGAGAATACTGAAGACCGTTAAGGATAACTAAGACAAGCCTCATACCTGATCAGATGGCAGGTCTAGATTCAGAACACCTAGGACTTTACAGAATGTGATTTAAAAAAAAAATTACAATACACACATTCATGTTCTTTAAGAAATAGATTTGACTTAGTGTCTGTTGTACTGTACACATTCTCCTGTCAAAACACCTGTAATTCTCTAATTTTAATGGGTTGTGTCTCTCTCTTTCTACTAGTTACTTGCACATAGGGACTAGGTTGCAGCATTCACCTCTGAGTCACCAGGGCCTAGTACAGGACTTGGCCCTTGACTTGTGCATTAAAGGATTGTAAAAATGGGGCGCCTGGGTGGCTCAGTTGGTTGAGTGTCCGACTCTTGATTTCAGTTCAGGTCATGATCCCAGGGTCGTGGAATGGGTCCCTGTGTTGGGCTCTGCACTGAGCATGGGATATTCTCTCTCTCTCTCTCTCTCTCTCTCTCTCTCTCTCTCTCTCTCTGCCTCTCTCTCCTGCTTACGCATTCTCTCTCTAAAATAAAATGAGCAAGGTGGTTCCATTTGAGGGGGAAAAAAGGTTTGTAAAAATGGAATTTCTGTCTCTGGCATTTGAAAACATCTATACCCTCCACCCCTACTCCTCATCTCTGAGTTAAATATATATATATAGTGTTATAAGAGATATTAGACATACTCTAAGTTCAGTCTTCACATTTGTATAAAGGAAGGAATTTCGGGCACAGACTGGAGAGGTAGATCATGATGTACCCCAAAGTCCCCAGTTGATAGTAGTTATTCTAGTACTCTTGCCTCCTAGTTCTCAGTTCAGGGCTTTTCTTAGCACCTGCATATATACATACCGCATTCATTTAATACCCCTCTGATTTTTCCTTTATGCTCAGTGCTGAGGAAATGCCACTTTCCTTTCTGCCTCCCTAAGTAGATAGATACATTGCTATGCTTTCCAGAAGCCAGAAGAAAAACAGCTTCTCAAGAGTTAACACTTAAGCTAGAAAATGGTCATTGAAGTTGAGGTTTTTACCTGACATTCATTTATTCTGTTCATTGGAGACAATAAATGATCATGTGCATGCTGGATCAGCTGTTCAGGACCCTGAAAATAATCTGTCATTGCAATAGTTTGATTTGGTGTGGTTGTTGAAGTATGTGTTTGTTTTGCTTTTCTTAAAAGCCAGTTAAATCTATAATGTTAGGCTATGAGTTGCACTTCCTTTTAGCTCAGACTACTAAAAAATAATTTGTACATGATGGTCTCCCATGGGCTTGATTGAAATGTGGTGGAACAATGATTTTTTCTTCAGTTAGTGTTAGCTCTCTGTTTTCAAAATGTTTTTGACTCTAGTATCATGAAAACACTACCTAGAGTTAAAGTTTTTTTCAGGTGAGTGCATTTTAAAAGGTAATTTTAGTAGTACTTTGGACACATTTTAAATTTTAGAGAGTGTATCCAATGTATAGAACTTATCAGTAGTAATTATTAAAGATACCCAATAAAATTACATCAGAACTACAGCCACCTTTTGAATTTTCAGAAAAGCGATTCTGTTTGTAGACTAAAAGGTTTTAATTATGGACTTACTCTAGATAAAAAAATTCTGTATTCATTTGAATAGAATGTCTATTTGACAGTGGAGGCCGAAGTGAAGGGCCGAGGGCAAAGCCAATTCACTGGGCTCTTTGTTTCGAATTTACTCTTTTAGTTCATTTGAGAGAAAGTCTGAAGTAGTGGGACATATACATTAAAGAATATGGGGAAGAAAGAATGCAATTACAGAAACTTGTGTTAAACTTACACAGTGCTGAGGAATGCCAAATCATCATTCTTAATGAAAAGAATGTGTGTTATTAGATCTGGAACTTTTATTCATGTTATTAATCCATGGCAAGAAGCAAATGATATAGTATTAATTTTATTTATTGTCTTGTTCTGTGTTTTTATTTTTAGGACCGGAGTAGGCCCTATGACACTTTTAACTTGCACTCGTTGGAGAACTCCTTAATGGATATGATAAGGACTGATCATGAGCCTCTGAAAGGTAAACACTACCCTCCCAGTGGCCCACCAATGAGTTTCGCTGATATAATGTGGAGGAATCATTTTGCAGGTTAGGAATATTCATATGTCCATTCCTTGCTTGGTGTTTTAAACAAAAATCAGCTTTTTAATAATTGTGATTTTTTTTTTTCCCGTTTGTTTTTGTTTGCTTCTGTAAAGCACTGTGGAATGTGTTTAAAGTTTTTTTGTTTTTTGTTTTTTGTTTTGTTTGTTTTTTTAAGCTGGGTTCAGCTGCCTACAATAATCAAGGTTGACTGCTTTAATCATAATGTCTGGCAGAAGCATGTGTTGGGTAGCATGAGACCAGAAGGCAAGTTTTCTGGACTTTGTGCATTTGGAATCCTTTAGCTGAACCTGGATAATTCATTTAAGTCAAAGTATACTGCAAGGAAATATGAAACTTAGTAAATCAGTCTCCAAAGACTACTTCAGAAAACTTCATAGGAAAGAGTTCCATTTTGTTAAAATATAATCACTTTCCTAGTGTAGCAAGGATCATGACACAGACTTAAGAGCCAGCCAGTGATTCTTTGCACAGTCTTAGGACTAAAACAGAAGGAAAATGTCTTAAGGTGTGTAAATGTTTTGGGTTAAATATAAGGCAGAAAGTCCCAAGGTCAGCCATATTAGGACTTCCTATTTTTAGAGCCCCTGTAAATTCAGGTTAGCAGTTGATGTCACATTCATAATTACAGATAGTTCTTTTTATGTGCTATAGGGCTTTTTAGGGGCCCTGTGATATTTTAAAATACTGTAATGGAAATTTCCTGTGGAAATATCCACTACACTTGGATTTAGAGCCAAAATATCTGAAAACTGGGAAGAGTTGGCTACAAGGATGCCCATCTTTTAAGAACCCTTATGTTCTCCGGAGCTGTGAAGAATTTGATCTCTGGTTCTCTCCAGGCTTTTTTATATAGGGTGTGACTGACAATGGCCACCTGATCATCATTTCCTCAAGCCACCTCAGAAATCCATTTCATCATTTTCTTGTCATACTCATGATTTTCTGCTGCTTTCCTCAATTTCCAGTGAAAAGAAGGTAGTTAACAGGCTATGAAGAAAATAAAGCATTTTGAGAAAAGCTGTATTTTAAAAGCTGTATTCTACTTCAGAAGTAGGAAAAAAAAACCCTCTCATTTATTCATTGTTATATTTAGTCACTGTTACCACGTCTTTCCTCAGTTGAAAGATTAGGTATATGGTAATTTAAAGCCTGTTTCACTTAGAAGTGAGAATGGTGTTAAAAAAAAACCCCTAATGATATTCACAGACTATTTTGTGTTTTTAGTGTCTTCTAAGGCTACATTTGTCTTCCTTCTCTACCACGAACAGCTATAAGCTTCTCCTAATTATTCTAAAATATTCAGCCCTTGTTCTTTATGCATACCTGTTTTATCTTGGTCTGAATTCTTCCAGCAATAAAAGATTATGAAAGGATCTTACAATATAGTCTGTAAAATAATTTTCCAGCATTTTGCGAATGTTGTTTACATCGGAGCTATCCTGCGCTGTTGAGAGCAGCACTGGCAAAGTGTAAGGAAGGTCCTTCGCTACAGGATAATGTATATTTATTCCAGTTTTGGTGGCCCCTTTAAAAAAAACTTTTTTTTTTTTTTAATTTTTTTTTTTTTTTTAATGTTTATTTCTGAGACAGAGAGAGACAGAGCATGAATGGGGGAGGGTCAGAGAGAGGGAGACACAGACTCTGAAACAGGCTCCAGGCTCCGAGCTGTCAGCACAGAGCCCGACGCGGGGCTTGAACTCACGGACCGCGAGATCGTGACCTGAGCTGAAGTCGGCCGCTTAACCGACTGAGCCACCCAGGCGCCCCAAAACTTTTTTTTTTTGACATTTGTTTATTTTGGAGAGAGACAGAGCATGAATGGGGGAGGAGCAGAGAGAGAGGGAGACACAGAATCCAAAGCAGGCTCCAGGCTCTGAGCTGTCAGCACAGAACCCGATATGGGGCTCGAACTCACAAGCTGTGAGATCATGACCTGAGCTGAAGTCAGACGCCCAACCGACTGAGCCACCCAGGCGCCCCTTTTTTAATGCATATCCAGTTCCCTCTACATATATTTCTCTGCCACACTTGGAAATATGAGGTTTCATCTGTGAAAGTCTTCTGTATTGTACTTATAATATGTCCTAATAAGTTGGAAGGCTCATAATATGTACTTTTTTATAGCTTCAATATGCTTGCAACTTTTCTGTTCATTATACCACCCACCTTGATTTCCTGTGAGTGGACTGCTTCCCATGGTCAATAACTTCACCATGTCATTGTCCTCTGGTTAGCGTGTTGAGGCTTCCTGCTTCCCTTTTCCAGCTGGGAGACTTTTAGAGCTAATTTATGGCACCATGTATTTGATTCTTATTACTTCTAATAACATAATTATGATGCTGGCATTTTAAAGGAAAGATTTTAAATAATTTTTGACTTTATTTTTTTTTCAACGTTTATTTATTTTTTTGGGGACAGAGAGAGACAGAGCATGAACGGGGGAGGGGCAGAGAGAGAGGGAGACACAGAATCGGAAACAGGCTCCAGGCTCTGAGCCATCAGCCCAGAGCCTGACGTGGGGCTCGAACTCACGGACCGCGAGATCGTGACCTGGCTGAAGTCGGACGCTTAACCGACTACGCCACCCAGGCGCCCCAATTTTTGACTTTAAAAATGGAGAAAATTATAATAAAAATGTAACTGAAAAAAGTAAACATTGTGATAGTGTATCCTTATTTTTCTGCATCCATATTTTTGGATATTTTCTGTATCCCTATTTTTATCTGGTCTTTATAATTTATTAATAGGCCTTCACTTTGAACACTTAGGTTGTTTCCAGCTTTTTCTCCGTAATAGGTAATGCTGCCATGAATGAGTTCTTGCACCTAGTTTTTCTTTAAGGTAAATTCATAGAGAAGATCTCTGGGTCAAAAGATGTAAACATGTAGGTGAATAGAACTTTAAGAGAAAGGTAGTAGGCTAGGGGACTTACCATATGGCTTCTCTATGAGTCTGTCCAGAAACACTTCCCTCTATTCCATCCTGTTTTTCCTCCTACCTTTAATATATTCTTCTCCCACTTGAACGTGGGAACACTTTTTTGAGGGTCTCAAAACTCAAGTTACAGAATCATATTTAGGTTTTTCTTGTATGCTTGTTTTGGTTTATTTCCTGGAGCTCAGTTTTCTTCCAGGGGAAAAAAATACTTCCTTACTCATTTTAGGAAATTCAGATAGTACATAAAAAGACAAAAAGGAAAGTGAAAAAATAATCTGAGACTTACTACCTAGAGATAGTAAAGATTATTATTTTTATTAACATTCTTCGAGACATTTTATATTCTCTTTGTAGGAGATTAAATTTCAACTCAGCCTTTCTGACTTTGTAGTCATTCAAACCTGGATTTGAATCCTGGCTCTGCCTCTAGTTGGCTATTGATTTAGATAAATTAGTTAGCCTCTTCAAAGCCTTAGTTTCCTCATCATTGAAATAAAGTACCTACTTCATGGAGTGGCTATGAAGGTCAGATAAAGTTCTTGACACTAGAAACTATGATTTTTTTTGCTGGCAGTGGTAGTGGTGTGCCTACTGCCTAGCCTAGATAATGAATTAAACCTTATTTTCCTACAATATTTACTTCCTTCTAGCTAGACTGCAGCTCTATGTTAAAAGCTTTTAAATGCAAGTTGTCGAAATTTTGTATTTGTCATACACAGATATTTGCCATAGTAATTATTGAAGGATAAACATTTTGTCATTATCAAAAACCACCTAAAGGAGAAAGAAAAATAATTCTCTTAAGTTGTGTTGGCTTTCCAAAATTGTGTATCTAAATAATGTGAGCAAAATATAATAAAACAGGATATCACATTCATGAAAAATAAAGTACTTCATGATGTATTTAAAGTGAACCTGATGAGGAGCACCTGGGTGGCAACAGTCGGTTAAGCATCCGACTTTGGCTCAGGTCATGATCTCATGGTTCATGAGTTCCAGCCCTGCGTTGGGCTCTGTGCTGATAGCTCAGAGCCTGGAGCCTGTTTTGGATTCTGTGTCTCCCTCTCTGCCTGCCCTTCCCCACTTGCGCACTCTCTCTCTCTCAAAAATAAATAAACATTAAAAAAAAAAAATAAAGTGAACCTGATGAACTATATTCACAGTGATATTTCATCTTAGAAATGTATGCAATAAGAAATCCCCTTATTCAACTGTTCTGTTGATTTCGGTAGGGGAAAAGGGTTAGTGGGAGAAATGATAGCATGGGAAGTCAGGAAGTAATAAGACTTGTGTTTTAGTAAAGAGCTTTAACAGCTTTTCAGTCACATTTATACTTCTGGGTCAGCCTTGAAGATGTTTGTAGGAAAATTTAAAAGGTCCCTACTTCTTCCCCCATGATAAGAATGTCAAGTAATGTAGAGGGAAAGTCAAATTGAGCTTTCTTCACAGCACCTGAGAAATATGTTTAGTAGTGTTGATCAGACCACAGCACTCTTGTTAAAATAAAAATTAGACAATTTTTTTTTTTTGGCTTCTTAAAGATCTCAAACAGTCCTTGGTTATAACAGAGTAACACTGTAATAATTACCTGTTGTCTCTTCCCATATTATATATGACTTTTCCTATTGTTCATTTTTTAAAAGCTTATTTTTATTTACTTGAGAGAGAGAGTGCAAGTGGGAAAGATGCAGAGAGAGAGGGAAGGAGAATCCCAAGTAGACTCCATGCTGCTGGCTCAGAGCCCAAAGCAGGGCTCAAACTCATGAAACTGAGATTGTGACCTGAGCTGACACCAGGAGTTGGACACTTAAGGAGGGGTGCCTGGGTGACTCAGTTGGACCTGATCTGAAACCAGGGGTTGGGGGTAGTGCCTGATGAAACATTTCTAGTGCCTGATGAAACATTTCTATACATTTGAATTTTCTCTTTCCTCACTATTCATGGAACTGAAATTTGAAAAATGAAAAGAGCAGGTGTCAGTTGAGAAACTGATATTGAAGCGTTTGCTTTTCAAATGTGTACTGAATCTGGGGGAAAAATAGCTATCTCCTGATAACAGTGCTTTAAAACATTTAAATTGACAGAAGCTTGGAAGAAAGAAATGCCACCCTTTTTGGTACTATGGAAGCATTTTTCTTTATTCATCACAATTTAAATTTAGTGTTGTACAGCCTTTCACAAAGTTGGCCCCTTTTGTGGAATGTTGAGGTTCCCTTGTTTCAGAAAAAGTGCACCTTCATTACATTTAGTTTGTTCCAGAAATATGCTGTCTCTTTACTTACTTGCATTGGTGCTCCAGTTCTATTTTTGTGCTACCTCTGGCCCATATCAGTTTGTCTTGTATAAAAGTTAGCAGCGTCCAGAAATTGTTTGGGACATAGATTCTGAGTTAGCAAGAAGTGATTGTTCTGGTTCTATTCAAGAGGAGGACGGTAAATACAAGCTGAGTGATTTTTTTTTTTTTTTTTTTTTTTTAGTACCTCCCATTAATTTACCCAGTGGTCCTTCTTATATAGCAGTGTAATCACCTGAGAGTTTTAAAAGAAAATTCTAGAAATTCTGATGTTAACTGTTTATAGAGTAGAGCCTGAAATGAGGAAACATAGACACAAAGGAATGAATAACATGCCAAAAATTATCCACTACTGGTATGAAAAGAAACTAGGATTTGACCTCAGGTCTAAGCTCACGGCTTTTGTTTCTCAGTTCTTTGGAACATAGTTAGAATATTTTAGTGCCAAACTTTTATCATTTTTCCTTAAAAGGGCTTTAAAACACTATTTTATTGTATTCTTGCATAACATTATTGCATCTTGTGGATTCTTTTCCTGAAGGAATGTATCTTCAATTTTATAGAGAAAATTGGTGGAAAATACAACCCAGCGGAATATGCATTTTTCTTATAACCTTTTCTAGAATGCAGCACTTACATTCTATTATGTAAAAGTCTCTGAAGGACTTGACTTTTTAGAGCAAACGGGGATGGTTAAAGAAAGATACAGTAGTTGTTCCTTATCTCATAACATATTGCAGAAGTAAAGAGGTGGCTTTCATAATTAATTATGAAATTCATAAAAATTTCAATTTTTATTTGGGACATATAGAAGTATGGGTTGGTTGGACTCTGAAACTTTGAATAACAGTAGAGGTCATTTTTTATAACTAGCTTCTTAAATATGAATGTGACGAGCTTATGAGACTGTGGTTTTTACAGTCTAGATAAACCTGTGTAACCCTATTCTCCAGCCTCTCCCTCTATCCCCTCTTACCCCCATTTATCAGACCCTGTGCAGTGGGGAAAGTGGGACAGTCTCAGATGTCCACAGCATCATTTAACTCCGTAAAACCAAGTATGCCTTTCAGTTTTCGAAACCTTATATTTTACACTATACTTAAAAGATAGCTGGCTGACAAGAACAATTTAAAAATAGCAGACCATGGACAGGTGACAAAATGTCACGCTGGCAGCACCAGACTGCATTAACAAAAATCACCAGATGTCACACACTTGATTCTATTTTCACAGCTGATTAAACAGCAGTATTTGTTGGATAAAAGGAAGAAAAAAATAAATGGCCTCATCTGAATTTGGAATCAGTTTTTCTTTTGCTGCTATATATTTTCTCTCTTCTTCAAAATCTCATAATAACTGTAAAATTTAGGATGCAAAATATATTAAGAAAAAAATAAAAAATAATTCTAATTTTAGAAAAGAACTTTTGCACATATATACCTCTTAAACTGGAAGACTATAAGTCAAAGTGTTGGCAGAGCTTGTCTTTAATTGGTGATCTTAGTTTTTGCATTTTTCTGTATTATCTAATTTTTCACTGATGAAAATATATCGGATTTTATAATCTAAACATTAATTTTTGAAGAGGTAAAAAAAGTAGCTTAAAGAAGCCATAAGTTGTTTTGCTACAAAGAATTTGCATTTAGTTGGGAAACAATTAGATTGTATTTAAATAATTGGTTCTGATGGGTCTGACATGACAGAGTTTCTTATAAAATCTTTTGTGGATGATGTTGATCCAAAGATCCACTGAAGTCAAGGAGGCCAACAGAATTAGGGAGGATACCAGGAAAGGCAAAAAGTTTTCTGCTTTTCAGCAAATACTGATGCCTTCATGTATAAAACATCACCTACTCCTTTTTTCTTTTTCTTTCTTTCTTTCTTTCTTTCTTTCTTTCTTTCTTTCTTTCTTTCTTTCTTTCTTTCTTTCTTCTACATCTTTAGAAAGATTGAATTGGAAGTAATCAGTGTGGGCTAGAGGATAATAATTGGAAAACTACTGAGGCTTCCTTTCAGTTTCATCTTTTCAAGCTGAAGAGTCCTAAGATCTCATGGAAAGGGTCCAGAAAGGACCCAACTTCTGGAGAACTACAGAAAGAAGCACCCCTCTAAGTGTGGGAACACCAGTAGTTCCAGAAACATAAAAACTATTATTTGATGTAGTGATTGTAAACCACATGCTTTTTTTTTTTTCTTTTACCATAGCATAGGAAATAAAAGAAGTTAAATGAGAATCAAGTAAATTTGGGCTTGCTTGGTTTTCTTGATAATGCTTCATTATTCTAGGGAACACCTCTAGCTTTTTAGGAACCACACCCATGTCTGAATATTCCTTGGTCAGAGATTGAACAGATTCTCTCCATATGCCATTTCCTTATGTTTTGTTAGGCAGTGATTTTGAACTCTTGTTGGGTTTTCAGGCTTACTTTCCAGTGACTATTTACTGTTAAATTTGAGTATCATCTCAGAATACAATGAGTAAATCACATGTAGTTCTTATGGATATTAGTATTTGGGGGTAATGAATCCAAATCAGGTTTGATTATCTAAAAATAATGGAGAGAATATTGATGCAGCTAACTGAAACCAGAATGTAAACTCTCCCTGTTGAGTCAGTCTTCTTCTCATGACGAATTTTTGTATTCTAGGTTCTGATCAAGGTGGTGGTAGGAGATAGCACTTGTAGCCTCTGGGATAGATTATAATTTTTAGACTCTAAAATGGCTTAGGAACTGGGAAAAAATAAGACACATAGAGTAGTTACATACATAGATACTATTAAATGTGTCTTTGAACAATGGGTAGTTTTTGAAACTACTAATACTTAGCTTCTAGTAAACGTGAAAAGATCTATGAAATCAATAAAAACATAAAGTAGGCAATTCTATTATTTAAAAAATGGTTGTGTACTAATAGGAAGATTTTTCTCTGGAAAACATTAAAATATATTCTAAAAACTAATTTTACTATAATATAAATGCTAACAAGAGCCTCCATAAAATTAGACATAGATGTAATATCTTCCTCCTAATAAAGTTTAAAATAATAAAAACTAAAAGTAATTTTTATTGAAAGTCCTATAATGCTTCATAGTAAAAATAGAATAGTCCCATGTTGATGATTTTTCTATTTTTAATTACTGTCTCTCATATACACATACACAGACACACACCCATCAGTAGTAGCAACGTTACACTTACAAGAGTTTTGTTTTTTCCCTGCCTTTTAATATGAAATGACTTTCACAAATTACTGTGACCTGAGGGCTTTTAAGAGATCAGGGTGGCCTTGTCTAGGCAAAACATTAATTTGACTGAGAATTAATGATTCTTTTTATTTGAAGTAAATGCTCTGTTTTGTCCACTGTGATTCTTCTCTTTTGGGCCAGAAGAGCTGCTGATGTTTGCTTCCAGTACCCCATAACAGAGATCAACACCAAATGATGACTGACCTTTTGCAATTATATATAATAACAGTGTATTGGTTGAAAAATCAATCACCGTATCATCATATCTCCATATCTCCAGCTTTCTCTGGCCACCCCCCCTCCTGTTGACGTTTTTTTTGGATAGTAGTAATGACATAAAATGGACATTTTTCTGAGAACTTCATGACAACCCTTCACATAATTGGACATGAAGGCCTTGCAGAACCAAATTCATGTATGTTAGCTTTACACAAAAGCATGGTTATAGTAACGATTTTGTTAAATCGTTTAGTAACGATTTTGTATTTGGTTAAATAAACAAACTTTATACATTTTTTTTCTATATCAGACTTTCTGTTTCTTTATTCTTTTAATACATCCACCTCCTTTTCCCAAATAATTCATGAAAAACATACCAACTGTTTTACATCTTCCACTTTTAACCCTGGAGGCTATTGAGTTAAAACATCTGATTCAGACTTACCATCTTCTAGACCAGGGGTTGGCAGACTTTGTAAAGGCACAGAGAGTAAGTATTTTAGGTCTGTGGTTCAGATGGTCTCTGTTGCATATTCTTTGTTTTTTAATTTTTTTTAAATCCCTTTAAAATGTAAAAATGATTCTTAGCTCAGAGGTATAGAAAAACAGGCAGGTAGCCAGGGTGGGCAGAAGTTTGCAACCCTGTTACTGTAAGGATGAAGGTCTGGAGATGAGCGTTCTACCTGAGGTCATATAACTAGTTAGTAGTAGGGGAAGCATAAGAACCCTAGATTTTTAGGCCAGTCGTTGTTCCCCACTATCCCTGTTATATAAATTTTACCATCTTTCTTCGGGTTGCCATTCTGATAATTATGTTGCATTTTTGAGCCACTGTGAAAACTTTATCTTTTTATTCCCACTAAGCTTCAAGTTTATATACTTCTTTGAATTTATTATTTTGCTGCTTGAATTTGAAGGGCAGTATGAATGGTTGTTTAAATAAAATGCTTAATCCAGTTGGCATGTTTAAATTGGAATGCAAGAAATGCTTTAAAATTTCACACTGTTATAATGGAAGCTTCTTTTTTGTTTTTATTTATTTGTTATTGAGATTTTGGCTTTAAGATTTTTTTTCATTTGTATGTTTTATGATTTGATTTAAAAACCATTGTAACTGCTATGGCCTTTGATAGCATTGTTCTAGATTAATCTGTTATAGCTTTTTGTAATGTCCGTCTTTTACTATGTATTTGAAATGATTATATTAAGCATTCTTTTCTTTGTGCTTAAAATAAAATTATTTTATTTTTCAGGACGCATGGGAATAAATTTCCATCATCCAGGAACAGATAATATTATGGCACTTAACAGTAAGTCTTCATATGAAATGTTCTGTAAAATTAGCAGACAAGTTTGCAGCATGTAATTTCCACTTTCCTAATTGTTCATTACATTTCAACCTTCCACTTAGTCCAGGATAGACTGTTATTCTATACCTGTGGTTCTCAAAGTGTGATGCCTAGACCAGCAGCATCAACATCATTTAGGAACTTAAGAAAAATGCAAAATCTCAGGCCCTACTACAGACTTGCTGCATCAGAAACTTTAAGGATGGGGCCAAGAAATCTGTGTATTCACAAATTCTATAGGTGATTCTGATTTAGGCTACAGGTTGAGAACTGCTACTCTATACCAGGGGTTGATGAACTACAGCCTTATGAGCCAACTGTGGCCCACTGCCTGGTTTTATAAATAGTTTTATTGAAACACAGCTACACTTACTCATTTATGGATTATCTATAGCTGCTTTTGTGCCATAATGGCAGAGCCTAAAATGCCTGAACTATTTACTGTCTGGCTCTTTACAGAGAAGTTTGCTGGTCCCTGGTGCATACCATTGGGGTGGGGGAAGGAGGGAGGAGAGGAAGAAAGAAGGCAGGCAAAGGGAAAGAGGGAGTAGGGTAGAGAATGTGAAAGAATAGGTCAACTTATACATAACTGAGAATTTTCTCATTTCGGTAGATAGCCAACAGGTACTTCAAAACTGGACATCAGGAGTCTCCCATTAGTGGAATTTGCATGGTATAGGTGGTCAGCTGCTTTGCAGGTTAGAAATGGTTTGTCAGTGTAATTGTTGGGTTGAGTTCTGGAGCATCAAAATCTAACCAGAAAGTCATTGTATTAGTTAATCCTGGATGAAAGGTCTGGCTGATATTAGTTCTCCTTTCTAGTGTCTGTGGACCAAGTAGCTTTGCAAAACAGTCTCTAAATAGAAATTGTCAGTTGTCAGAAGGACCATAAAAGCCATTGAATCCCTCAAGACTTAGGTTTTTTCCCCCCTATTAAGTGAGTGACATCAGATTATTCCTTGTCATCCTCCCAGATATACAAGCTGACTGTGGATACACATAGGACACATACTGGGTAAATCTAGGGTTATATACAATATTACCCCTTTCCTTCCTAAGATTGGAGTTGCTTAGGGCAGATTTTAGGTTACCTCTAAAATATGCATTCCACATTTCTTTTAGTTCTGACATGTAGCCTCCTTCCAGGGGCCACTGCTAAGAACCACTGGCATTGCTTGATGATCAGGTCCCAATCCACTGCATGCATATTTTGTTTTAAATAGCTAGTATCCACTCTTCTGGAGGGTCTTGCGAATAGTAAAAATTCTAGAACTACCCACCTTTCTTTTCTACTTTTTAAAAGAAAGGTCAATTTACCTTTAGATTATGGTACCTCTGTTTTTTTCCCTAGAAGTAGGTTCATTGGGGTGAGGATTAATAAACACGCTTAACTTGCTGAGCCTCAGCAATTTTGCGAAACTTTGTGAATACACTTCAGTTAGGTGATGGGATCTAGAGTTGAATGTAAATGGAAAGAACAGCATGGTAGTGTGTCTGCCTGAAGGAATGAGTGTGTATTTTAGAAAAGACCTAATTTGCTATGGTGTGAGTCGTCTTCTGCAAGAGGAAGAGGATGTAATTTATGACTGTTCTGTGTACAAAATGAAGCTAAAAGACACTTTTCTTTTGAAAGATTTTAATTCTCTTTGATTTGATTTTCTTTAATTCACTGCTTTCAAATAAATTTTATGTTCTTTCCAGTATGTGCATTATGCTTAAATCCACCTTTTAGCCTCTAAATTTCCTCATCTGTAGGAGAAGGGGACTGAATTAGGTTCTCTCTCTCTTTTTTTTAATGTTTTTAAATTTATTTTTGACAAAGAGAGAGACAGAGCGTGAGCAGGGGAGGGGCAGAGAGAGAGAGACGGGAGACACAGAATCTGTGGCAGGCTCCAGGCTCTGAGCTGTCAGCACAGAGCCCGAGGCAGGGCTCGAACTCATGAACCGTGCAAGATCATGACCTGAGCCGGAGTCGGCTGCTTAACCAATTGAGCCCTGAATTAGGTTCTCTTTAATGATTGTTTTCAGAATGAAGATTCAGTGAGTCTGTAATATTTTTTTGTATTTATTTTTTAATTTTTTTAATGTTTATTTTTTGAGAGAAAGTGTGAGCAAGGGAGGAGGGGCAGAGAGAGAGGGAGACACAGAATCCGAAGCAGGCCCCAGGCTCTGGGCTGTCAGCGCAGAGTCAGATGCGGGGCTCGAACTCATGAACCGTGAGATCGTGACCTGAGCTGAAGTTGGATGCTTAACCAACGGAGCCACCCGGGTGCCCCTAAATTTTTTTTTTTTTAATTTTTTTTTTTAATGTTTATTTTTTTGAGATAGAGACAGAGGGTGAGCAGGTGAGGGGTAGATAGAAAGGGAGACCCAGAATCCGAAGCAAGCTAAAACCTTTGGAGAACCAAACCCTTTTGAAGTCCATCTTTAGCTATTTTCTTTTTTTTTTTTTTTTTTTAACATTTATTTATTTTTGAGACAGAGAGAGACAGAGCATGAACAGGGGAGGGGCAGAGAGAGAGGGAGACACAGAACTCAAAGCAGGCTCCAGGCTCTGCACTGTCAGCACAGAGCTCGATACAGGGCTTGAACTCACAAATTGTGAGATTGTGACCTGAGCCGAAGTCGGATGCTTAACTGACTGAGTGACTCAGGCGCCCCATGTAATATTTTCTTAAAGTACCAAAAGGATCATTTTGCCAATACCTATATCAAATGTTGATGAGTTATGCATTATGGCAGATATCAGAGTGCATCTGTCTTCAAACGACTCTGGGTGCTGCCCTGTAGGATCCTCAAAGTAAACCATAAAAGCAACCAGAACTCGACATCTGCATTACTGTCAGTCCTCATTCAAAGTGGACTCCAGCTATTCGGAACAAATAAAATACCATCCTTGGTAGGTAGAGACTTGTGGGACCTACAGATTTTGACAGATTTGCTGTGATACGGCTTTTCTTCCCTTTTGTGTGGTTGAGCCTAGCTCATCTAGTGACATACATATATGACACATACACAAGCACAACTCCATATTGTCTTTCCTTTTATGCCTACCATTTGTCAGCCCAACAGATATTGTCCTGGGACTTGTCTGTCTCCCTTCCCCTCAGCTTTCATATAGGAATAATTGAAATCGCTGAAACTTTATTGGTGCTTTTTGAAAGGGACTGGGTTGAACTGTATTTTCAGACAAAAAGGGACTGGCTAAGAAAATTAAAGAGAATTGGATCAATGCTTAAATTAAAAAAAAAAAAAAAAAGAAATGTCAGTCAGTTGTGGTTCCTTCTTTCCTACCCTTTTTTGCTTTACAAAATCTGTGCTTCCTGATTCTGTACATAATGCTGCCATTCATTGTAAGTCAAAAAACTTCCATCCTTATTTTATTTCCTTGACTTTACCAGACGCAAATTTCTTCTAAAGACATCATGTTCTAGGCTCTCCTGACTTGATGGGCATGAACAGGAGTCATGGTGAGCATTCTCACTTCTCAGTACCACTTCCCAGCTTTGAATGGGCCAGTTTCCCGTGTTGTGGTGTTCTTAGTGCATGCCTTCCAGTTATCCTTTCCTCTGAGAATTGCTACTGCTCGTGTCATCTAGAAGATAGAAAATCGGGGTGGAGGATAGGAAAGCAACTTTAGAAAACAGTGAACCTGTAGACATGTAGGGTCTGGAAGAATTAGCAAGATTTGTGTAAGCCAAAGAATCTACTGATTTTCCCTATTCAAGACCATGACTCTGGTAAGAATTAGCCGGCTAACCTTTGGGGAGGAAAGTAAGGGACACATCTAAATTTTGGCTTTTCCCAAAAAATATTAGGTCCTCAAGTATTATAGAGTATGGGAGGGAAGGGAAGATTGGGGGAAGAAATTCTGATCTGTCAGTAAGACCTGCCACTTGTCTGGTATTTCCAAAATAAAATTAGTTCTGAAACAACATGTCCCTTCCACTTAAACTGGTAATATATTTTTTTCTGTGTAGTAATTCTTTCATTCTCTTCACCTTAACACCAAAAACACTAGAAGTTTGCATAATGTATTTTTATTTTTCCTGCTGGAGAAGGAAGGAGGCTAGTGCAAGTGCTTCCAGCTATATATGTAGTAGTTCTATCAGCCAGGTTTTTTTTTTTTTTTAAACAGTAACAGTAGCTTTTGTTTTGTTAAATTCTTAGGTATAGAGTTGAGCTTAGCAGTTGTGGGCTTGTATAGGGTTAATGTCTGACTTGATGATTTTTCTCTATTACGATGATCCTCCGAAAAGGATATTGGTGCTTTCATGATTAGTTAGGTGAATCAAAAAGTTATGGTCAACTTAATGTTCAAAACCAGAATGCCTGGTCTTGTAATTTACTCTAAAAAATAATCATCGCCAAGAGTATCCACTTTCTTTTTTGACTGGTCAGCTCTTCTTTTTCGAAGTAGAGAATGGGCTTGGAAAACCAGTTTAGTATCAGGAGAGTTGCTTGATGAGTATGAACTTAGAAACAGGAAGAAGTGTTGCTAAAGGGTAGGATCATTCAGCTTCAAGAAGGCATCCTCTAAGCAGCTGGAAGGCGTGTAAAACCGGAGGATGGAGCAGTAAAAGAGCATAGCCAGGAAAAGCATCGTCTAGAACCAGGCAGATCTGGTTCCATTTCTTACAAGCCATTCTTCCAGCACATTCTTAACTCCTAGGCCTCTGGTTTCTTCACCTGGAAAATGGAGGTAATGGTCACTGAAGTGGCCATTGATAAATCTTGTAAAGCTTAGCATCATGCCTGACTAGGTGATAATGCTTTGGTGAGCTGCTATTGCTCACATCAGCTTTATTGTTGCCTTTTAAAGTTTTTTTTTTTCTTGCATGTTCCAAAACATGAGTTTATATTATATTGGTTATATTTAGATACATGTTTTCCTGATTGGATTTAAGGCAGCAGACCTACAAGTCAAAGGACACAAAGTAAGAGCTTAGGTCTTGGAGGAGTCATGTGATAAGGATGGCAACTAGCCGAGCAGGTTTCTGAATCTAAGTCTCTCCTCGTTTAAAAACCTATTAAAGGACAGTTAGGATACTCTGACTACCTCATTGTTTTGTGAGATTTAGATGAGATTTGGTACATGTACAAATAAGGTGTTATTACTGCTGCACTTGGATAGTAGGAAGCAAAGTCTTATTCAGAGAAGATACGCCAGAGAATGATTTTGTTTTTAGACAATAGTTTTGTGATGTAACAGTGTTTCAATTTTATTTAAATTAAAAAAGCTTCCATGGCATTTGTTTTCTAGTATCTTTCAGCTTGTTAACTAGAGTCTATTCCAAGATACAAGCCGTGAAGATTTAAAATTTTTATATCTTAAAAAACCACAAAGACATTCACCTGCTTGAGAAACTCCGAGGTCACCAACTGTTCAACAGCTTATACATAGCTGACACACCAGGAAACTTGCAGCTTTAGTTTATGCCGTCTTCCACTTTTTCCCTCTTATTAATGCCTTGAATCTGTTTTGGAAGATTTTGCTTATATTTCTGTTTGAACTCTGGGCTGCTAGAGCATTTGTTGAATTGAAAGAGGAAACGTGAAAGGGTTTCTCTATAAACTTTCAAGTTGGGCAGAGACTCCTGTGTGGTTGCAGGCTTCCTCTTCCTCCTCCCTTCTTTCTGTGCTGGGAGCCAGCTCCTTGGGGAAGGGCTCAGCTGAGAGGAAGTGGCAGAGGGCGAGCTGAACACATGACGCTTTTATGCCAAAATGGGAAGAGAGCCAGGTTTTCTAGAATTCCAAATGGAATTTTCCCAAGTTTGAAGAGCACATTGTATTCCTGTGTACCGTGAGTGGATATAAGTAAATAATTTTTTAACAGAGCAATAAAATGGTGCAGGAATTATTTTGAGATTCTCAGATTGAAGACATGGTCTCTGAGTATTTTGAACTTTCATTTTTTTTTTAAGTTTTTTTAATGCTTATATTTTAGAGAGAGACAGAGACAGAGAGAGCAGGGGAGGGGCAGAGAGAGAGAGAGGGAGACACAGAACGTGAAGCAGGCTCCAGGCTCTGAGCTGTCAGCACAGAGCCCGACATGGAGCTCGAACTCCTGAACCATGAGATCATGACCTAAGCCAAAGTCAGACACTTAACTGACTGAGCCACCCAGGTGTCCCTGTATTTTGAACTTTTAGAAGACAAGATCTAGTGCTGTTGGCTTCCATCTGAACAGATTTAGAAGTAAAATCATTGTACAATTGTGACATGAATATATTATAAAAAAATGGCTAATTTAAAAATGAAAAATAGTAATTATAGGGATATGCAATATTCTATAACTTTTAAGTTTATAACTTTTAAGTTATAACTTCAACTCAAGTTTCAAACTATTTTGAGTGGATGCTGTTTATGAATGTGGTAGGGGACCTAAAGGCATTGCTGTTTTGTTTTGTTTTGTTTTAATTTTTTTCCAACGTTTTTTATTTATTTTTGGGACAGAGAGAAACAGAGCATGAACAGGGGAGGGGCAGAGAGAGAGGGAGACACAGAATCGGAAACAGGCTCCAGGCTCTGAGCCATCAGCCCAGAGCCTGACGCGGGGCTCGAACTCACGGACCGCGAGATCGTGACCTGGCTGAAGTCGGACGCTTAACCGACTGCACCACCCAGGCGCCCCTGTTTTGTTTTGTTTTGTTTTGACCTTCTCATTTTACAGAGGGGGCAGCTGAGGTTCCAGAGACTATGTGAATTGCGTAGGGTGACGTGAGGGAGTCAGGAGCAGAACCTTTTGCCTCCAGGTTGAGGGTAATAACTTTTGCTTTAAATACTTAACTATTAAGAGTGATTGTATTATTTTTATACTAGTTTAGCACAAATACATTCTTGTCTTTGGGAAAATTGTTTTTCTAGTATTACTTGTCACCCTAATTTTGCTCTGAATACTAAATAAAGCCTCTTTTCCTGACAAATAGAGTGATAAACCTGGTCTGCATGTCCTGACATTGAACATTGTAAGTGAAGCCTGAAATATTCTTGACTTATTAATTGGATTTTGGAAGAAGTTCCTTGTGTGTGTGAATATGTCTAAAGTGCTAGGAATTGGGTGCTTCCAACCCAGTAATAAAGATGTAGGAAACTGAAAAGTTACCTACTTTCCCCTGCAGACCTCCCTGTTTGCTTTCTCCACTTGTGTAGGCAGTAGAACCTGGACTTCCCATTTATAGGACTCATCACACTTATAATTGACTATTTAATGTTGGTCTTTCTCTTTAATATGTATGCTTCGAGAGAGCAGAGATTAGCTTTTATTCACAGCTGTTCACCAGCTTCAAGTACAATGCCTAACCTATTCAGTAGGTACTCAATATTGGAGACCAGCAGAGAGGGAAAGATAGCTCCAAGAAATTGTGAAAAGCATAGTGTAACAGCCTTAGAGAATATCCAGTCCACCATAGTTCCTTTATAAAAATTTGTTTTAATACTTCCTTTTGGAAGATGGTAATAACATATTTGGATCTAGCAATTAACAGTTTATTAAGTGCTTTCGTAGACCTCTGTGCCTTTGTAATGCATTTATGGGTTGGCAGGGCATGGTCAAAACCCACTTTCCTGAACATCAGTTTTATCCCCTGATTCTTCTCTTATCCAAACAAAACATGGGTATGTGATGGGGTAGCATATGAAATTGACATGCAGTTTTTTTTTTAATTTTTTTTTAACATTTATTTATTTTTGAGACAGAGAGAGAGAGAGAGCATGAACAGGGGAGGGTCAGAGAAAGAGGGAGACACAGAATCTGAAACAGGCTCCAGGCTCTGAGCTGTCAGCACAGAGCCCGACGCGGGGCTCGAACCCACGGACCGCGAGATCATGACCTGAGCTGAAGTCGGACACTTAACCAACTGAGCCACCCAGGCGCCCCTGACATGCAGTTTTTAAGATAAACCTGGAGACTTTAAGGGGTATCCTAAGATTTCAACAAGTTTTAAGAATGCTTCATTATTTGTTTCCCTCTGCTTTGGGGGAAGTTTGATAGAAAAGCTGAGAATCGTGTCATTCATTTCATCTTTAGCACAGTCTTATTTAAAACATGGCAGGATCTTCCTTTTCTGAAAGAAGGTAAAGGAACTTGCTGATGTCATACGGCCAACTAGTAGCCATCTATGGCTTGGACAGAGAGATTATTCCTTAATCTAACGTGACTTCTACTCTTGGATTTTTCCCAAAAAGATCACTCAGGTTTCATTTAGCTTCTTTAGTAAGAGTTAACTAAATAATACTTTATTGATTGTGGAGAATGAATGTACTTGCAGAGGTGATCAGTTTTATTTTCAAAACATAGTCTCCCTTGTTAATGGAAGGAGTTTTAACTACTCTTTCACTCAGACCTTTAGTATGTGCAGATGAGTGTCTTAAATTTGAACAACGACTTGGTATGCAGATGATCCCTAGGTAAAATTAAGGAGGTGAAACTTTGCCTTCTTTTCTTTGTTATCCTATGCACAGTATAGTGGGGATAATGCATTGTTGGGCGGGCCAAACAGATCTGAATTTAAATCCTGGATCCATCACTTACTTGCTCTGTGACCTCGGACAAGTTACCTAATTTTTAAAATTAAAAATAATTTTTTAAAAATATTCATTTTTGGGAGACAGGGAGACGGAGTGCAAGCAGGGGAGGGGTAGAGAGAGAGAGGGAGACATGAATCTGCAGCAGCTCCAGGCTTGGAGCTATCAGCACAGAGCCCGACACAGGACTCGAACCCACGAAGTGCAGGATCATGACCTGGGCCAAAGTTGGACGCCTAACCGACCGAGCCACCCACGTGCCCCTGTTTTTTTTAATTTTAAATGGAGTTTTTAATCCCTTCTTTACAAACAGTAGGGTCAAGTGTGCAATGCCCCTGTGACCAAACCTGGCAATAAATACACACTTAACAAATGCTGGCCTCTGCTTCTTCCCTCTTCTACCTCTAGTTTCTCCTTTCTTCCCCTTTGGGTTAGCAGTAATTCTTAATTCCAGTTATACAATCAAAATGGGAACAAAAATAGAAAATACCTGTGACCCAACATCAGAGACTGTAATTTAATTGATTTGGGATCAAGCTTGGCTGTGAGGTGTGGACAAGAGGTGGATGGAAAAGACCACAATTAGAATTTACCTCTTGGGAGATCCAGTGCTGCTACTCCGACTCCTTGCCGATGTCTCTGCATGAAGGCATCATGTAGCATAAGGACTGTGCTATGCACTCCCTCCTATTCTTTCTTCCCTGTCGAAGCTTAGTCTGCCTTTATTGTTCTCTAAGATTTTCCCAAGTTCAGGTCAGAAGAAGAAGCTGTTTTGGGGAGGTCAGGGCAGGGGTGAGGGGAATGAGCAGCTCTCCATGTTGCGGGAGCTCTTCCCAAATTCTCAAGTCAGTTCCTTTCCATAACTTTCTTCCATGAAGGAACCCTCCTTCCCGCACGAGAAGAGCCTTATTGATAGGGAAGACACAAGGAACAGTGACCAAGGGGCTGGGCCTTTGGTTCTGCTTATGCTCCTGAGCACACTGGCACCCATTTTGTTTACCCTCTCTTCTCTCTGTATAGTTTCCTACTTTATTTGGAGTTCAAAAATGTAGAATTAGCAAGTGTTGGCTGTCCTGAACAGTGTAGAAATTGAGTATTTATATAATGTTTGAAGAGACCTCATGAGATTTTGACATAGTGGTTCAGAAAAGATGGTTTGTTGAGAATATATGCCAAATATTTGGGTGCATACCTCTATAATAGGCCTGACCTGATCTGGACACATTGATCTGTGTAAAATATAATATACTCTGGCATGTGATTAGAATTCTCAGGACTTTTCTTGATCTCTTCCCCTTTTTGGGGGGGGAGGGGTAGTTATTCTATCATTTAGTATCGTTCTACTGAAATATAAGTAAGGTGATGGTTACTCGCTGTGGAATGCTATTAGGCCACAGATGTGAAGGGCATAGACATCACCTGATGTGGGGAGATGTGCATGCACACTCTCTCCAAGTAGGGATAACAGAATAATGCAGAGATTCTTTAGGTTTGTTTCCAGAGAAATCTTGTCAGATACAACAGACTTAGATTGATTTTCTTCTGCTTTCATGAGGAGTTTAGGAAATGAATTTAGAAGTTCTGAAGTGATACTTTGATAACATACCATACACTGAGACTCCATAAGTAACCTATATGGTAAATGTACTTTGGAGACTAACCTCATACTGGGTGTGAATGGACACTGCAAGATGGTATAGAGAAGCCTTGAACTTACATTTTGGGCAAGATGGAAAAAATAATAGTGGATGGAAATGGACAGAGGAGTTCAGGGGTTCTTACGGGGCGGAGAATAGATGTCAAGACATGGATATCTAGATTCTTATGCAGACTAGATAAGTACTTATATTATATTGATACTATGGGAAAAGTGGACTGAATTGGTGTGACTAAGATGAGGATTTGAAACGTGGTTGGGGTCAGATGGTGAAGGGCCTTGTTTTCATGAGAAACTTGGACAGACAAGTGTCTTCCTGGAAAATTACGTTTATCCAAAGGAGAATGTTCAAAATGATATGGATTATGAAAAACCATTTATTATGAAGAGTAATTAAATGTATTTTTGTTATAGAAAAGGGAAAACCAAAAGATAAAGCAATGACCCTCAAATAAAACTGGGATTAGGCTGGGATCTATTGTTAAGGAAAATAGAGAGACACATATTAGAAGGAACTTTCTACCTTGTAAGAAGGGTCCTACCATAGAGTATAGATCTTTAGTTTTCTAATCTTGTTCTGTGGAACCCCAGCATCCAAGGAGGTACTTTAAAGGCCACTATGGGGGAAGGGTACATGACAGGTTGGGCTCTGGATCCCGGTGCTGCTCCGGGGAACAAAATATTTCATATCTGTTGGAGTTTGTTTTGGGGAGGAGAGAGAGTTCTGCTGGGAAAAAACCAAGACTGGAAGAGGCTGAAGTGAGTCTCCTTAGTCTCATTTTAAGGTATTCTAGCTGAACTAGGTCGAACACCTTTGTTTTGGTTACAGAAGTAATTCCTGTTTTGTTTGGGAGATTGACTAAAAGTCTAGGGTTCCTATAAGATTTTTTAGGCAGTGAAGTAGAACATTGCAAAAACTCCATTGTTTAGGATGCAGGATACAGTTACATATGTTATTAATGACCATTAGATTTTCTGACCAATCCATAAAAATGCCTATTAAAAATACTGATTTTAATTCATAAAGTAACAGCTTTAAATGTAATGACTACTAGAAAACAATAGTGCTGTGGTAGTAATAATGAAATAAAACAAAAAAATTGGGGTGAGAAGTTCCCTTTTTTATTAAACTTGGATTATGCTACTAACAGCAAATACTTTTAAAGGATGATGGAGGTGCCTGGGTGGCTCAGTTGGCTAAGCATCTGACTGTGGCCCAGGTCATGATCTCACGGTTCGTGAGTTTGAGCCCGGCATCGAGCTCTGTGCTGACAGCTCAGAGCCTGGAGCGTGCTGCAGATTCTGTGTCTTCCTGTCTCTCTGCCCCTCACCTGCTCATGTTCTGTGTGTCTCTTTCTCTCTCAAAAATAAATATTTTTTTAAAAATTTTAAAAATAAATAAAGGATGATGAAGTTGTAGTAATTCTAAAGGGAATTGCCGAGTGCTTTCAAGGACTGAAATACTGGCTCTTCAGTCTTGATAGCTAAGATTACTTTACTAGGGCTGCATAGGCTGGATGGCTTGAACAGCAGAAATTTATTTCCTCACAGTATGGAGGCTGGAAGTCCAAGATCAAGATGTCAGCAGGGTTGGTTTCTTCTGAGGCCTGTCTCCTTGGCTGGCAGAGGGCTGGCTGCCTTCTTGCTGTGACCTTACATGGCCTTTTCTGTGTTTCTGGGCATGCCTGGTATCTCTTCGTCTTATAAGAACACCAGTCTTACTGGATTAGGGTCCTATCCTTATGACCTCATTTAACCTTAATTACCTCTTTAAAGATCCTGCCTTCAAATAAGTCACACTAGGGATTAGCACTTCAACCTATGTATTATGAGGGTACACATTTCAGTCCATAACAACCAATGAATTGATAAATTGTGGTATTTCCATACTATGGAATGTTACTCAGCAATAAAGAGAAACAAAATATGAACACATGTAACAGCATGGATAAAGCTCAAAAACATTATTCTAAGTATAGGAAGTCAAACACATTGATTGTATTAATATGAAGTTGTAGAAAGGGCAAACAAAACAGTACAGAAAGCAGATTAATGTTTGCCAAGGACCATGGTTTGGGGGATTGGGTCAACAGCAAAGGGGCACAAGGAAGTTTTTTAGGAAGATGAACTGTTCTGTAGGAGAGAACTCAGTGGTGACACGACTATATATAATTATCAAAACTGGCCAAACTGTTGTTATCAAACTGTCCAAATTTACAGGGAATTAGTTTTACTGAATGTAAATAATACCTCAACTTAAAGAGTAAATGGTTTAGAACCAATGTGGACTGGATTCAGTCCCAACTTTGCATAGCTGAACAGCCTGGAGCCCGTCATCCTTTTTGGGCCTCCGTTTACCCATCTGAAAACGTATATTATGATAGCTGCTCATGTTACTTTTTAGGATTGCAAATTGAATAGAAAGATTCGTCTGAGAAAAATGGGTAAGAATCAAAATGAGAAGACTAGGAGGAAGAGATTTTAAAACATCCAAATACTTTATGTGAATATAATAGTTGAAAATGTATCTCATCCTTTCAAGCATCGTTTTTACATGTAAGTTCATATTGTTTATGGAAAAATTGATCTCTTTTCAATTATAATTTGCCATATCTGAGAATCATTGGGCTAAAACTGTCTTCCCTGTCGTTATAAAGACAAAGATAGAGAAGGAGCATTTATGGAACAAACTCCATCACTCCTGCTCTTTGGGAATTAATCTAATTACAGAAGGGGGAGCATTTTTTGTACTACCTTTGAGATCTTAACCCATCTTAGGTGGAGTTTTTTGCATGACTAATACTTAGATGGAAGCTGAAAGGGACCATTAGATGTTTGAATAGAATTTAATTTTACATACTGAAATGGTATTCAAAACATAAGTTCATAAGGTGTTTTTAAGAAACTGATTTTATAACAAGGAAAGTAATTAACAATTTGTTCCTGCAGTTGACTTTTAACAGTCTTGGCAAATATTTCCAAGCCAGTTTTTTAAATGTTGTACTAAGGTCTTTATCTTGTTCATTTGTTTTACATCAGTATAGCATCCTAGGGACTGCTTAAGTTCCTGAAATGGTGCATGCTACTTTGATACACAATGGAACAGAGATCCTTCTCTCTCTGGCCCTCTTCCTTTTGTCTCTCTATCTCATTTTTGAGCCTCTGTGGTGGAATCTGTATATGATGTTACTTTGCTTAGAGAAACTTTAAATTTGGGTGAATCTATGTAGCTGAAGAATTAGTTTAGGTTTTAAATCAGATCATAACATGCCCTTGAGGAATCACTTGTATGACTGCAGCCATTTAAGACCCAAGTGTAGGTCAAGTCATAAGAGTAACAGGTAATTCATTTTACTTTATTGCCTCATATGCTTAATAAACCATAACATTAACATGAGAGTACCATTCACAATGTACTAGTCATTGATTACGTAAACTTATTTTTAGAGTAACTCTGTTATATCTCATTGTAAAGTACATGTACCTTTTCATATTTATTCTGATATATTAAAAATCTTTAATTTTTCAATTTTGAGTTATTCAAATTTATGACTTTTTAAAAAGATTTTTTTATTTTTAAGTAATCTCTACATGAAACATAGAGCCTGAACTCCCAACCCTGAGATCAAGAGTTGCATGCTCTACTACAACTCTTACAGCCAGGCGCCCCCAGATTTATGACTTAAAGACTATAAAAATGTTAGCATTATGGACTTTCTGCATTAATCTTATAACCTTTTATCCCAGTGAATCAATTTAAAAATAAAATTTTTGTAATGTTTTCATTTTTATTAATGGAACTATAATATACATCCAAACAATGCACAAATCATAAATATATAACTTGATATACTATTACAAATTGAACGCACCCATATAACCAGTACCTGGATCAAGACCAAAACATTACCATCACCCCAGAACCCCCCTCAGTCTGCCTTCTAGTTAATACCCTTAGCCAAGGGTAACAACTACCACAATTTCTAAAAATTAAATGTAATTTTTTGTGAGTTCTAAAAGTAATATATGTGAAACAGTGAAAAGAACTTTATCTGTAATGATGATGATGATTAAATAAGAATTAAAGTTCTTAGAGGCCCTGCTTAGGATACATATCATGTCTTATATCTGGTATAAATCCATACTAGCATATAATGTACTATACAAATGGAATTAGTCATATTTACTCCCCCGCCCCCCTTTTTTTTTCTATGTGGGATCATTTTGTGCAGACTCATGATAAGTTTATGTATTCAGTATTCTTGTTTAAAAATCATATTTGTTCTCAAGAGAAGGCATTACTTTTGTGTTCCCAGATTTCTCTCCTTGGTGTTCATTTCATTACATCTCCCTTAGGGAAGAGTTTGACTCTAATTAGTCTATTTGCAAGTGGCCCTCATATGAGCAAATCTTTAATCACCCAACAGAGGTGGCATACATTCTAAAGGCCATCAAGGCATTTGTTACTCCTTCCCTTGATTACACACACAGCTAACAACATATATTTGTTGAATACCAACTTGGTATAGAGCATTCTACCAGGTGCATTAGAGGATAGTAAAAGATATACAAGATAATGACCTTGGTCTCTAGGCATTTAACAGTATAGTGAGGTGGTTGCAGGTGTGGACTCTGGAGCCAGCGTGCTTAGATTCACCACTCACCACTTCCTAGCTGTAAGATTTTAGGCAAGATACTTAATTTTGTGTCCCATTTTCTTCATCTATAAGAAGAGGCTAATAAGAATTCTTATTTCATAAAGTTATGGGGTATATTAAATGACATTGATACGTGCAAAGCTTTTGAACTGTTCTGGAACATAGCAAGTACTAATTAAGTGTTAGCTGCTATAATAATAATCACCATAGGGATGATAGATAAAATTCTGAAATTAGGACCAGGGTTGCACATAATTAAATTACACAATGAATGATGAAAACAAATTGAAGCTTCTCACAAAACTGCTTTAAATTGGTTGCCTATCCCTTATGCTGTCTTGCCCCTGTATCAGTCACCAAGCTGACATGAACTAATTTACTGTCTTTTTGATAAGAAATGAAAAAAAAAATCCATAAAAATCCTGAACTGTTTAAAGAAGCTTTGATTAAAACTCCCAAGTATGCTTTTGCAAGCCTTACCCATCTCCTCAGCTCAGAATGCTCCTCCTCACCCCCGAGACTGACTGGATCTATTCACTTCATGTTCTCTATTACCTGAAAATTTGGCAGTTGAAGACTCGAGTGAACAGCATTCTCCTTATCCTTTAGGGGTGTTAAGGTCTGATGAGTCATTTGTACCTTGGTATTGTAATCAGATTCTTTTTCATTGGAGCATCTGGCCAAAAATCAGATATAATGAAAGAATGGGAATTTGTTGTTTGGGAGAGAAATGAGTAATTTTGAAATACAGAATGTTTTATTTCCTCTCTAAATAGAGGTTTGTGGTGGGGGTTTTGGGCAGTATGACATCATTGGGGATGGGGGAAGGGACAAAGAAATAGGTGTACAACATCAAAGCATACTTAATCTCTTAAGCATGCAAAGTCCTCTTAATCTAATAGTGCTGTCTATTAGTATTAACTCATCCCTATTATTATAAATGAAGTAGGCTTTTGGGGGGCCAAACTAGGAAACTACCACTTACTGCATGGTAGTTATGTAAGGAGATGAATTTTACATGGGGAGATATTTATGCAAATATATTTATGCGGGGAGATGAATTCCAGGTTCCCAACAATGAAAAGGATAAAAATTCCTTAATTTTTCCTTTTTTTGGAATGCGTTCCTTTTGTAAGTGATGTAAACAGTACTGCTGTGTAAATTCAGAAAAGGTTGTGTTTTTTTTAATTGAAGGTTATAGTGATGGGAGAAGTTAGGGAGAAAGTAGGGCTTGAACTGGAAAATTCTTTTTAATATTTATGTAATGGGAAAGTGAAGAGGCCAAATGTGTGTAGGCGAGGGTATGATGTCTGAAGAAAAGTGGGAACTAGCGGGCCAACTGGTATTTCAACTTTCTAGCTGAAAAGTCTGAATTCTTTTTCTAGGAGAGAAATCGTTTTCTTCAGTGCTACCTCATACTGCAAATGTAACCGCAAATTATCACTGTTTCTTGTTTTGATTTGTTTTAAGCTAATATTATAACATGTTATTGACACTTTAAAAATGGATTAAATAGAGTTCTCATTTGTTTTATAGAACCTGAGTTTTCAAATTTGAAAAACTTTCTACTTTGAAAGTTATTTTAGATGACAGGATATCCTTGCAATATACATATACATATACATATACATATACATATACATATACATATACATATACATATACATATACATATGAATGATACCATAGTCTAGCTCTAGTAAATGTTGTAATAATGCATTCTGTGGGCCTTGAGTTTTGAAAGGGAAGAAAATCTTCAAAGCACTTTATTTTTCAATATACCCTGGGATGTACCCAGTACTTAATCCCTTTCTACTTTTTCAGTTCACTTCTTAGGTGAAAAAGATGTGGTTTTCCCCCCGTTTGTGATACTGTGTGGAAAGTAAATGGGGAGACCAAAGAGACTTCACTGAAATTTTCACACAGACACATCACATTCTGTAGAACCAGAGTTAATTGTGCATTAAACTTCTATGTAGTTTTTAGGGGACTCTATTTATGGGGTTTATATGTAGGTGTGTGTGTGTGTGTGTGTGTGTGTGTGTGTGTGTGTGTGTGTGTATGCGCATGTGTGAAGAAATTCAGAGTGACCACCATACACTACAGTTTTTAATTTAGAATGAATGTTTTCCTTTAAAGTGATGTCTGATGGTAATACAGCACAAATGAAGATTGATTAATCAGAAAAAAATTTAAAAGAACTCTGTCTATATCTGATACAGATAATGGACCACAGCATAAATCCCTATAAGACTATGTAATTTAAGCACCCATTGTATCTTTGTCAGTGGCTGCCATATCCAGGTGAATTTCTCTTTAAGATTATGTTTTAACTTGTGCTTCATAAAGGTTTTTCTTTTTTTTTTAAATATATTATCTCTGCAGTCGAGTTGAACAGTATCTCCAGATTAATTCTGAAAATACTTAGAAAAGGTTTATGTGAATATTTTTTTATTTCTAAATTCACCATTTTGATAAAGATACCCATGGTTTTCTTCTGTGTTTACATGCAGCCAGGAGCTATGGGCGGAGACGAGGTAAATTTTTTAATGAGATCTTTTGCTTGCCAAATTGTGAGTAAATATGAGTGTGTGTGTGTTTATACCTGTGTGTGTGCAAAACAATAATTATTGTGTGGTATGATGTTCTAGCTTATTTTAGCAAAATAATTCTCATCACTTTCATTATAGTTGTTTTTTGTTGTTAGTTGGTAGTTTGTTCTTTTAATCCTAATATAGACATAGCAAAGACTATTTATTTCTACCTGGAAATTTTTGTTACGTGATTTATTATGATCTTGAGAGAATAAAGGCCAAGCATAATTGTGTGTGTGTGTGTGTGTGTGTGTGTGTGTGTGTGTGTGTGTGTTTTATCCACTGTGTTCTTTTCGTACTATTTAGAAAGCAAAAGTTAGGTTTTAGAGGGCAATTCTTGATCTTAGTAGATTTACTGGTGAATTCTTTAGTGTTAATCCAGAAGCAGATTTACCTTGAAGGTAAAGAAGCTTAAGTTGTAGGGACCCTCACTTTCAAGGGGACTCCCTGTTTACCTTATTTTTGTGTTCTTTTTCTTGAAGCAGATCCCCAACTTGTATAGGCTCTAAGCCCCATAAACTGGCATTGTCTCCTGATCCCACTCAAACAAAATAATACTGCTTTTATTTGTATAATGCCATTACCTTTCTACAGCATTTTTCTATCTGTAATTCATTCAAATAATTTTATTAAGTTGGTAGGGTAAGCCTAATGTAGTGTTTTGAAGGAGTATGAGATTTAGGGTCAAAGACCTAGTTTGTAATCACTGCTTTATTGCTTCTGTCTGGTATCTTCATCTGTAGATTATGAGGTAATAAAGCCAATCTTGTCCAACCTTAAGAGTGTTAGTGAAGTTATAGTGTAAAAAATGGGAGAGGAAAACCTCTTTGTGTACACTAAAAGCATTCCACCAGTATAAGCTGCTTTGGGACTCACTTGCAGAATCTGGGAGAGATGAAGTGATTTACTTGCTATGTGGTCTCAAGTTAAAGTCAGAGCCAGATCTGGAAACTTTGTCTTTTGGTTGCTTATTGAGTGCTGTTTACCTTTCATCAGGATATCTCTGATGTTGTAATTGAGTTTTAAAGAGAAGTTAATAATATTACATTCATAGTATTTTATTATTGATTCCACAGTAAATATTTGTTGAGTAGATGGATATTGGCAGAACCTAATAAGTATTTGAACTACCATTGAAAACTTTCATGATGGAATCGTATCATCAGTTTTGTTTTTATTTTTATTTTTTTTTAACACTTATTTATTTTTGAGACAGAGAGAGACAGAGCATGAACGGGGGGAGGGCCAGAGAGAGAGGGAGACACAGAATCTGAAGCAGGCTCCAGGCTCTGAGCTGTCAGCGCAGAGCCTGATGCGGGGCTCTAACTCACGGACCGTGAGATCGTGACCTAAGCGAAGTCGGACGCTCAACCGACTGAGCCACCCAGGCGCCCCCAGTTTTGTTTTTAAATCGTGGTGAAGAAAAACATTTGTGTAGTTGATTATTTTTTAGCTGTAGAAATTACCATTTAATATTTTTAACCTTCTTGCTTATAAATTGAAAGCATAGATAATAGTATTACTAGAAATCATTCTGTACTATACATATAGTTTTTCATGTTGGTAGAAAATTGATCACTCTTGAGAAGGAATAAGGAAAGGACACTTTTTAAAAAAAATTTTTTTTAATGTTTATTTATTATTGAGAGACAGACAAAGAGCGTGAGCAGGGGAGGTGTAGAGAGAGGGGGAGACACAGAATCTGAAGCAGGCTCCAGGCTTTGAGCTGTCAGCACAGAACCCGACGCGGGGCTCGAACTCACAAACTGCGAGATCATGACCTGAGCCGAAGTTGGTCGCTTAACCAACTGAGCAACCCAGGCACCCCAGGAATGGACACTTTTATACAGGAAACAGACACCACCTGGAGGGTAGACAGCAGGGACTAGCGTCTCCACTTCTTACGTACCGATCAGTTACCACATCTTGCCAGAGTTTTTCCTCTAGTTTCTCAGGCCTCATTTCTATTGTTTCTTTCTTCCTGAAACACCACTTTGTCCATGTCATGCTCCTCTTGCGTTTAGGACCCCCATCATCTGGCTTCTCCCAGTTTCACCAGCCTCATCGTCTCCATTTTTTCCATCCCACCTTCCCCTATCAGTCTCCGTACTTTCCCACAGCCTGGCCATCGTAAGTACTATCCACCCTTCCTCTCATTTCCTTATCTAAAGCCTATCTTTAGTTCATGCATTTATGCCGAATTTAAGCCTTCTCTCTCCTAGGAAGCCTTGCCCAGTGCCTTGTAGGCAGCCTTTTCCTCTGCTTCTACTGTCTTACATTCTTCTTGTTTTTTCTGTACATTCTGATTCTTCCACTGGAGAGAAGTTCTTTGAGGACAATTGTGTCTTATGCCTAGTACTGTGACCTACATGTAATTAGCACTTATTAAATGTTTATGGATGAGGATTGTTTTTGAAGTAACACCCTACATCTATGCAGACCAGAGTATAGCATCCTATTTTTAAACAAATTATTTTACTTTTACAAATCATAGTATATTAAATACCAGACATCAAGAATATTAAGATCACTTGTAATTTCTAAGGTCCTGAAAAAATTACTCTTCTATTTTCTTGTTACCTTCCCCATATCTATTTGTAAAGTTTGACTTAATTGTTTTCACAAGCATGGTCGTATTTGCATCAAGTGTTACGCTAAACACTGCCTAGAATGACTTGGTCCCTGCTCACCGTAAGTGTGTAGTTTGCTAGTTGTCAATGAAGAAGATGATAATGATGAGAGAGAGAGTGTGTGTGTGAAAGAGAGAGAGAATATTAAAAGACTGAATGTTGACTTTCTGTAATGAGAAAAGACCAGGTAGAGAATTTTTGTTCCATGCTTTTATCTAGTCTTTTATTTCCAAAGCTGAAAAAGAAGTCATCTTACTTAAATGTAGTGACATAGCCATGTGAGATGGGGCAGGTGTACCACATATTTATTCTTATTTCCTAAAATATACTCATTTGGGCCACTGCTGCATAGTATAAATTTTAAAGTGGCAGATTTCCTCATACTCGTTTATTTGTGTGATCAGGGATTATATTAATTATTGATTTCTTTCCTCTAAAGTTTAGACTTTCCCACAAAAGCATAAAAAGTGAACTTGCTGGAATTTAAATAAAGATTTAAGAAAACTCATTGATGTATGGCACTTTATCTATGATTAAGATTTAGCTATAACTCATTCTATGCATTATATATACATGTTGGTAAATATTTTAGGAGTAGAAAGCAAAGGGAATTATTTGTGACAGTTTTGAGATCTCTCAGTAAGGATTAGGCCAGTGGAATCTTTCACCTCTCCTAATACACCTGGGAAAGTTTTCTGGAATAGGTAGAATTTCAGGAACTATTTGGATAATGGAAGAGGAGTGGGAAGCAAGCGTTTCCAGGTATGTGATTCAACTTAAAAAAAAAAAAAGCTTCAAGGTGAGATTGGCATGGCCAGATCCTTGGAGCCTATGTCTCTGAGTGTATGCATTGGGGGCCAGCTGGAGAGGAAAATTTGCAGTGAAATGGTCTGTGAGGCCCTGATGAATGGTTTTTGAAACAGAGGGTAAGACTCCTAGACACAGATATGTCCAGCTTTAGGAAGAGGGTTTCATGATCAAGTAACGAAAACAGGAGAGAACTTGGACATCAGCTGAAGGCTTAGATAGGAAAAAAGTCCTGGAGGGTAGACCTTGGCAAATCAAGCACTTCCAATAGTGTAGTTGAAACAGAGGTAGGGAGGCAGAATTAGATGTGTAAGAATAGGACTACTTGGCGATGAAAAAGAATGAAATCTTGCCATTTGCAACAGTGTGGATGGAACTGGAGTGTATTGTGTTAAGTGAAATAAGTCAGGCAGAGAAAGACAAATATCCTATGATTTCACTCATGTGAAATATATATATGTGGAATATAAGAAACACAACAGATGAGCATAGGGGAAGGAAAGGAAAAATAAGCTAAAAACACAAAGGGAGCAAACCATAAGAGAATCTTATACAGAGAACAAACAGGGTGGCTGGGCGGGAGATGTGTGGGGTGATGGACTAAGTGGGTGATGGGCATTAAGGAAGGCACTTGTTGGAATGAGCACTAGGTGTTATATGTAAGAGATGAATCACTGGGTTCTGCTCCTGAAACCAGTACTACACTGTATGTTAACTAACTTGAATTTAAATAAATAAGTTAAAAAAATTTTTTTAATGTTTATTTATTTTTGAGAGAGAGACAGAGCATGAGCATGAGCAGGGGAGGGGCAGAGAGAGAGGGAGACACAGAATCTGAAGCAGGCTCCAGGCTCTGAGCTGTCAGCACAGAGCCCAACAAGGGCTTGAACTCACAAACTTTGAGATGATGACCTGATCATGACCTGATCATGATCAGTCGGACGCTTAACAGACTGAGCCACCCTGGTGCCCCTAAATAAATAAGTTTTTTTTTAAAATTAATGATTATATATAAAGTATTTAAATATCCAAGTGTGTTTCCCATTATACCCATTTTTGTTTTAAAGATGTGTTTCATTAGACAGATGTTGATTTATCTTCCCATATTCCCCTATAGAATCAAAATGATTCCAAATAATTTTAATATTTTTTTCTGGAGTATTCTGGCATTCTATAAGCTTTGATATATCTCTTCCTATACACTGCAGACCCTGTTAGAAACTAGACCAACAGGTAGTGTCATACAAGATATTTGACTACACATTTCACACCTGTTTAAAATATATGTTACCTTTTTCATATGAGCTTTTAAGATCTCTAGGAGACTTCTGTCCATAAGTAGACATGTTGGCTCTGCCAGTACTCTTGATGTTTAACAGAATTTCTTGAAAAGCAGCAAGGAAAATATAAAATATTCTTTTAAACAATGTAAATGAGCAAATACAAAGAATCATCAGTTACTTTACTAGTAGAGTTACTATTATAAAATGTACTTCTGTGTATATTTAATCCATAAAAATCTATTGACATGATATGAGATATTAATCTTAGGTAATAACAGAGGTTCTAAAAATCCAATGAAACAAACTTGGGTTTCCAGTTGAAGTTGGGTCTTTTTGCCAAAAGTTTGTTGAAGGGAGGAGAGATCATCTCTGTCAGTGAGACCATGATACTGACATGGCATCCTGCTAATTCAAACATGGTTATGTGAGTTTTCTTGTCTAAAGGAATGGATGGTCCCTCAGTGAAACACGAACAGCTGAAGAAATTCCTGTTTATGGTTATAATATCTGAAACGTTACTGCTTATAGTAATAGGGAGATTTGAACACAGGAAATGGTGAGGGGAATAAGATCACTGGTGTTTTGTTTTTGCAAGAAGTTGGTCTGGGAGGGTTTTAAACAATGACACAGGGGTTCTGAGCTGTCCACCCTAATTGCATTTGTGTGCTTGTGTGCTTACTTGGGGTTGGATGCAGTGCTAGACTCTAGATGTGTTCTGTCTCCCTACAGAATGTTCATTCTAGTAGGAGAGGGACAATAAATAAGTGAAAGAAACATTTCCACACTCGATAATTGTGAAGAGTGCTAGGCAAGAAAAATGGGAACTTCCCTCTAACCTAGGATAGTTTTCTCTGAAAAGATGTTATTTAAACTGAAACCCAAAGGATGGGAAGGCAGGTATGTTTAAAGGAAAATTTCTCTTGCGGAAATTTTCAAACATACACAAAATTAGAACAGTTTATTGAACTCTGTAGCCATCAGTTAGCTTCAATGATTATCAACATTTTTGCTAATCTTGTTTCATATATCCTCTTTTTTCCCCTCTTTCTTTAGAATGTTTTAAAGGAAATTCCAGAAATTTTAAGACAGCTATTTTACTCTTAAAATACTTAAAGTACTTGTGGCAAAGTACTGATAAATACTACAACATTGTTAAACTTTGAAAACATACTAAGTGAAAGAAGGCAGTTACAAAAGATCAAATATTGTGAGATTCCACTTTTATGAAATATCCTTTCTATTAATATAGAAAGTATCAATAGTAGACTACAGTAGTCTGTAGTAGTAGACTAGTATTGCCTAGGCCTGAGAGAGTTCAAGGAAAATGAGGAGTGGCTGCTAATGGGTTAATTGGATGAATTTTATGGTAGGTGAATTATATCTTAATAAAGCTTTTATTTAAAAAGTGTGTGTGGGGCGGGGGGGGGGGGGGTGAGGCATGAAAGGGCTTTGTGTATTTGAGGAAGTAGAGACCAGAATGACTGAGCTTGGTAGGAGAGAGAGGAGGGTGTATTAAGATGAAGTTGGAGGAAGGAAGGAAATATGATCTTTCTGGGCTTTAGCTCCTGGTAAGGATTTTGAACTTGGTCCAAGTACAAGAGGAAATCTGTGAATGTTTTAAAGCAGGGTCAAATGATCATATTTATGTTTTTAAAAGAGCACTCTGGCTATTATTTAGAGCAAAGTGAGAGAAGTGGGTTGTCTAGTTCAGAGTGAAGGTAGTAGTCTAGGCAAGAGGTGATGGCGGTAGAGTTGGAAAGACGTGAACAAATGGAAGATATATTCTAGAGGATAGAATCAACCTTTTTTAATGGCATTAAATTGAAGAATTGAATGTGGGCAGTAAATAAGAAGGAAGACTCAAAACTGATGTGCAGGTTCCAGCTTGAGCAACCAGATGAATGCAATGCCATGTATTGAAATGGGACCAGGAGAGAACAGGATCAAGGTGGTGTCAAGAATTCATTTAAAAACATGTTAAGTTTGTGATGCCTAAGACATACCCACATGGTAATGCCAAGTAAGATGCACTTTAATATCTGTATGTTAGGGTATTGTGGAAGATGTTTATGTAATGCAAGGAATTCTGCTCCCAGAGATTTGAAAACCATTCATCTAGTTCAAATCTCTCATTATGTAAATGAGACTCAGATGTGTGAAATGTTTTGTCCAAGATTACAAAGTAAAGCTGGAACCTGACTATCTTGACTTTCAGGCAATTTTTTTTCCTTAGGGGAGTCATTCTTCATAATTCTTAAAAACAACAACAACAACAACAACAACAACTACTCCTGGGCACCTGGGTGGCTTAGCCATTTAAGTGTCCAACTTCAGCTCAGGTCATGATCTCGTGGTTTGTGAGTTTGAGCCCCGCGTCAGGCTCTGTGCTGACAGCTCAGAGCCTGGGGCCTGCTTGGGATTCTGTGTCTCCTTCTCTCTCTGCGCCCCCCCCCCCCCCACCTCGTGCACCACTCTCTCTCTCAAAAATAAATAAACATTAAAAAAAAAACATACTCCTCAAGTCACTAATTTCTGAGCTCCTTGCAAAACTAAACAGGCTTACAATGGAAGTACTGGGCCACAAGTAGGGTGAAGCTGCTGGATTGACTACAGAGGCTTTGGTGGGAGCTGAGAGGTGAGGTTTGGGCAGCTTTGGGAACTATCATGGTCAGTGGGCTCTTGTTTTCCCATCGCAAGTTGCAGGAAAGGGAGCCTCCTAAGTAAGCAAGAGTTCTTCTCTCAGATAAGCCTTCATGCTTAACTAGTGCTTTGTGGGTTTCATATTTGGCACTTCTCTTACAAGGCTCTTTTAGCTTTAAGTTGTCTCTGTATTCAGAGATGATTTGTTCCGTTACTGAACAAAAAACTACATTCTGGTTATTAATTGAAAATAGATATCACAAAAGCAGAACCATTGGTGGAAGGAAAGCCAAATGGCCAAATTGCAGCTGTTGGGAAGTATTCTCCTGCTTCTCTTGAAATATCCAATATGAATGTTTTACATGGAAGTATTAGATTCTTTTTTTTTTTTTTTTTTAATGTTTATTCATTTTGAGAGAGAGAGAGTGTGAACAGGGGAGGGGCAGAGAGAGAGAGGGAGAAACACAGAATCCAAAGCAGGCTCCGGGCTCCGAGCTGTCAGCACAGAGCCCAATGCGGGGCTTGAACTCATGAACCATGAGATCATGACTTGAGCCAAAGTTGGACACTTAACCAACTGAGCCACCCAAGTGCCCCTGGAAGTATCAGATTCTAAAGCAGATTTATATGCTAGGCACATAAAAGTATAATTTTGGGGAAGTAACATGGCTTACTTAAAATGTTTTGGTGGGGCGCCTGGGTGGCTCATTTGGTTAAGCCTCCGACTTCGGCTCAGTCATGATCTCACAGTTCGTGGGTTCAAGCCCCTCATCGTGCTCTGTGCTGACAGATCAAAGCCTGGAGCCTGCTTCGAGTTCTGTGTCTCCCTCCCTCTCTCTGCCCCTCCCCTGCTCACACTTGCCCTCTCTCTCTCAAAAATAAACATCAAAAATAAAAATGAAAGAAATGTTTTGGTCTTGGGCAGTGTTTTTCATTAAAGAAAAATAATGTCAGAGAGATGCTAGTTAGTGAAGTAGGGCTTCTCATAGGACATGATTTGGGTGTAGCCTCTTAAAGTTTCAGTTTCTAATAACACATATCTGGAAACTAAAATTTTATCAGTCTTCCCAGGGATGATTCGTCTTGGGGGGAATGGATTTATGCCAGCCAAATGAATGCACAAATACTAATCGCATGAGGAACCCTGGACAAATCAGAATACCAATGTTTTAACTTAAGGAGATGAACGTAACAGAAATACAATTTTAGTGGCTGATTATTTGTCTACTAGCTTAAGAGTCACAGTGGTGCCTCTTCACGGTAGCAAAGTACTAAATTAATTAATAGAACAGTCCTTCAGGAACTTATAATTAGAGCATAGGGAAATAGATGGTTTTCAGGCTATGGAAACATCAAAGGAACAATTCTGTCCCACAGAGGAGTAATCCTACCAGTATGATAAAATCCTTTTAACTTCTTTTGGTCTACACTTGTGTCTTTTAAATGCTTCCTATGGACTGACGATTTGTTCCATCAGCACCGAGGCAGTAAGGTTGACTAGATACAGATTTTACATTCTGTTGCTGAGGATGTACTTTCTTTAACTTGACTGAATTTGGATGTTTCCCAAGGCTCCATATACTTGACACAATATCACTTTCAAGTGGATGCCTGCTACAGACAGTTAATCTCCATTTCACTCTTAAACTTGAGTGTAGGGATCACTGGGGAAATTTGTTAAAAGTGCAGATTTTCAAATTTGAACCCCATGCATTCAGATTAAGTAGATCTGGGGATTGGGCTCTGAGACCTATATTCTTAGTTCTTATCCACAGAGAAACATCACATACATGTGAATTCTTAGCAGTGTCATTTCCAAGGGCAACTTTATCACTGAAGTCTATGGTACTCTAAATACTACTAATAAGACAGAGGTTCGGTTTTAAAACCTTGGCAAGTTTCTTACGTACCCATAACCAATTTTTAAAATAGTCCAAATTTTTACAATTAACTCTTGATTTTATTTTCTTTGCCAGAATATTTTGGGAAGCTGTGGTTATGTTGGCCATGCACAAAGAAAGGTGTCTTTTTTTCCAGAATGTCTTGAATATCTACTTTGTCTCCTTCTTCACTGCTCTTGTTCAAGATTTCCTCATCTCTCATCTGGACTGTCCCAGATTTCTTCAAACTCTTGTCCTACTCCCTCTTTTTTTTTCTTTTTTTTTTTTTTCCCATCCCCTCTTTTCTTAGGTGCAAATTACTGGTGAGGGTGATGGGGGCTATTGTAGGATGTGGGGTAGAGGGAGTGACAGGGTCACAGGCATCTCAGAAAAGTCATTTTTGACAGGATGGAAGATGATTAGATGGCAATATCAGTCTCCGGGAAGTGATTGAAGTTAAAAAAAAAAAAAAAGGTAGTATTAGAATGAAATATTAAATTTGGAAAATGGGGAAATTTCCTATTACTTTTGTAATATAGAGTATAGAATATAATACTTGAACATATAGAAGCAATGGAAAGGGTCTTAATTTCCTAGGACGTGGTTTCACCTCTTGCTATTGTCACACCTGTGTGTTGTATTCCAGCACACACTTGCAGTAGTGTGTGTTTGCACATACCGTCACCCTTTTCTGGATGCTGCCTCACTTTTAATATTTACTGAATCCCTTTTATGTGCCCTCATTAGGACAAGAAGATACAGTAAATGAGATTAAATTGGTCCCTGTCCTCATAGAGCTTACATTTTAATGGGATTGGGGAATGAGATACCAAATAAAAACCCACACGATAGTATAATGGTAATTAGGAAAAGTGTTAGGAGAAGTGCAATGAGTGGATAGAAAAGGGAACTAACCTAATCTAAAAGGTCAGAAAGGTTCTGCCTTGAGGAAGTGACTTTTCACCTGAGATTAAGGATTAAGTGGGAATTAACTAGAAAACTGGGGAGTTGGGAAGAGAGTATTTATTTGGGCAACAGGGAAACACCTTGTCCTTAGTGCCAGAGGCAAGGAGGAATGACCAGGAAATTCAAAGGAAGTCTTATGTGATTGGACGTTGGTGAACCAGAGGGAGAGAGGCAGCAACTGTGATATAGGAGATGATAGAGGCCTAAAAAATTGACACTGATGTTTTTGTACTTTATCCCACACCAGTGGAAGGTTTTAAGGATAAAGGTGAGTGCGGTTATATGTTCAGACTAATATTTGAAAATGGTGACTTTGGCTGTTTTGTGGAGAAAGCATTGTGGGGTTCAAGATAGACATCAGTAGACTAAACAGGGTGTGTTATAGACTCATTAAACTATTAGTTCAGGGCAGAGATGATAGTGATCTGGACCCCCAGGGCATTAGGACTGAAGATGGGAGAAGTGAATGGATTGATGAATTATTTCATAGCTTGAATTGATAGGATTTAGTGAGTGAGAGATTAGGTTTGGAGTATGAAAGGGAGATGTCAAGGAGGACTCCTAGATTTCTGGATTGAATTGGATGTGGAAAATAGTCATTTCTGTTGAGATTGCAGGGAATGCTAGAGGGAATATCAAAGCTGTTTTGAAAGTTCTTTCTCTATGGATTCTTGTTCTTTACCTTAGAAATTCAAAAGCCCACAAGATTCTGCTCAAGGTTGTCTTCCTATGAAATCACTTTAAAGGTCTCTCCCCATCCCATCTCCTGTAGGGCAGTAAATTGTGCTCTTGGTAAATTCTTCTCTTAGTACTTAATTCTCTGTTTTATAATTATGCATTTGCCTGTCTCTCACCAGACTTCTTTGTCAAGAGCTTTCAAATAACTATCTTATTTGGTGATTCTAGAATATGGATAAATATTTCTTTGGGTGTTTTCCACTGAACTATATATATTTGAATGTTTCCTTTATCTTAAGTCCATGTTGATTAAGTTATTTTACTGTGGTACTTTTCCCAACTGTTTGTATTCTAACGTGGATTGTGAATGTCTGGGAAGGGCATATGGTGTGCAGTATTTTCCAGTATTATTTATTTGTCTCCCCCCACCCCCACCCCCATCAGCCTTTGTTTTCTGAGCATTTAATGTTACTAGTGTTGAGGGTAAGAGGTAAGGATAGGAGTACTGTGTGGGAAATGCTGATTTGGGTATGTGCCTGTCACAGAGCAAGCATATAACTCTCTGAGTGTAGACTATGTGAAAAGCAAACCTAACAGTTGTGGGAGCACATCCCTGGATGTCTTTGAGAAGGTCATTTTGCCTGTAGTTCCTGCAAATCTATTTCTTTTACCCCCATTGATCAAAACAGACATCAAGCGATGAGAATTTACTGCCTATTGTTTGTTCCTGCCAGGCTAAGAAAGCTAGGTGACTGAGGTGACAAATTTTATTCTGTTTCTTTGTAGCTAATCTGGGAAGAGCTGAACAAAAAATTCTTAGGTCCTTTCATTTATTAACTCCCAACATCAAAATAGAGCCTTTCTTATACCACCTGGGTTGTTCATAAAATAAACAGAGTTATATTAGTAGCTATTTTTTTGTAAGAGAAATAAATGTCCAGTATTTTTGTAAGACTATTTATATTCTGTTTTAGAGAGTTGGCTGTAGTGACGCAGAATCTAGCTTTCAGGGAAATATAGACAGGATAGACTAAATGGGGAAGACACTGTTCTTTTTTTTGAAGAATGTATGAATTTATTTTAGAATTTTGAATTTATTCAAAAGTTCGAGAGCTCAAGAAGTTCATTTTTAGAGTGTAACCTAATGGAAAGTTTCACCAGGAACTCACTGACTCAAACAGGAAATATATTTGTTTTTAAACTTAGATTTTATTTTGTAATATTGGGTGGCATCATTGTGTTACATTTATTAACAGACTAACTGCTGGTATCTTTCTTATAGTCGTGTGAAATGGGTAGATGCCTTTTCTGTATAAACTCTACTTGGCCATAGAGTTAACAATGAAAATAATTTTTTTGAGTGATATAAAATATTGCTTAGGTTAGTAGGGTGGAGATATCATAACCACATCTACATCTGTACTCCCACATCTTAATTTATGTGTTCTCATTTACGTATTTCACCTGTTTTTTTTTTTAAATATATGAAATTTATTGTCAGATTGGTTTCCATACAACACCCAGTGCTCATCCCAACAGGTGCCCTCCTCAGTACCCATCACCCACCCCCCATCAGCCCTCAGTGTGTTCTCAGTTTTTAAGAGTCTCTTATGCTTTGGCTCTCTCCCACTCTAATTTCTTTTTTTTTTTTTTTTTTCCCTCCCCTCCCCCATGAGTTCCTGTTAAGTTTCTCAGGATTCACATAAGAGTGAACACATGTGGTATCTGTCTTTCTCTGTATGGCTTATTTCACTTAGCATAACACTCTCCAGTTCCATCCATGTTGCTACAAAGGGCCATATTTCATTCTTTCTCATTGCCACATAGTACTCCGTTGTGTATATAAACCATAACTTCTTTATCCATTCATCAGTTGATGGACATTTAGGCTCTTTCCATAATTTGGCTATTGTTGAGAGTGCTGCTATAAACATTGGGGTACAAGTGCCTCTATGCATCAGTACTCCTGTATCCCTTGGGTAAATTCCTAGCAGTGCTACTGCTGGGTCATAGGGTAGGTCTATTTTTAATTTTTTGAGGAAACTTCACACTGTTTTCCAGAGCAGTTTCACCTATTGTTAATGCAAATGCTTATTCCCAAATTGGATTAGCTTGAAATGACAGGGAAAATTCGATCATGTTTAGTCCTGCACTCAGAGAAGTTATCAGCCTTTGTTGTCAGTTTAACATTCCCTCTGCTGTCAGGGCCAGTCTGAACCTTTGAACAAATAAAAATATGTGAATAAAGACTACTTTTCCATTTATTTTAAGAAATGTCTGGGGAAAAGAAAAATAACTGCTGAATACTCTTAGCAGCAGGACTGTTTTAAAAGGTAGTGATTTTTAGCAGCAAAAACAGCTCTAATTTTTTATTGTTCTTGCTATCAATCCAATTATTTCCGTGCTATACATACCTTTACACAAAAATGGTTGTATTATCTAGACCCTGTAATCTGCGGTCACTTATCCTATTGTAAAAGTCACAGTTCAGGATACTTCTTTGATTTTTTGTATGATTCACTCTACACTTTGGCTCCTAATAAAGCATCTGTTGTCCAAGAAAATAATTTTAACTGTGGAAACTTCCACGTTTGTTTCAGGTCGGTCTTCTCTCTTTCCCTTTGAAGATGCCTTCCTGGATGACAGTCATGGCGATCAATCCTTGTCATCTGGCTTAAGTTCTCCCACTCGCTGTCAAAATGGAGAACGAGTAGAACGTTACTCCAGAAAGGTGTTTGTTGGAGGCCTTCCTCCTGATATCGATGAAGGTATGACGCATGCATTAATGACTTTATAAAGGCCAGATTTGTTCTTCGTGTGATCTGACCCTGTCTCTCCTCTCCAAGCAGCTTTAGGACATTCATATTTTAGTGTTCAGAGGATGAAAATATATGATAGATGGGGAAGTAATAGATTGTGCACTTCAGGTCTGCTGTTCAAATGTGTGTATATATAGCAGTCTCCCAACAGTTTCTTGTTTCCTAGGCCTTCGTTTGGGGATACGTTTTAAAATAATAATGAAAGTTAATATTTATGAAACTCTCCATAGACCCATTATTGTGCTAAGCGCTTCACATTACATTATCTCATTTAATCCTTATAGCTATCCTATAAGGCATATCCTACCAACTCCATTTTATAGATAAGGAAAGAGGCTCAGAGAGAGACAGGTTGTCCAAGGTTGTGTAGCTAATGGTGCACCTAGTGCTCAGAATTATTCTGATTCCGGTGCTTTTGCTCATATTTATCACACCATCCCATCTCATATTTTAATATATCGATTAGTAAAAAGCACCCTTTGCCTTTAAAAGAATGAAGACTAATTAGAATTTTTCTTAATATTTTTGAGATACCGTCAATCCAAAAGTGAGTTTTCACTTATGCTCAAAGCCAGTCAGCACATAGTAGGTTGTCAGTAGATATTTGTTGAATGGACAAATGAAATGTAATTGTGACAGAATTAGCCTAAGGGAAAAAACAACTCTAGTTCTGGTAGGTTTTGGATCTGCTATAAAAATATTATTAAAACAATTGCTTTGTCAGTATTGTTGTAGCTATGGCATTTCTCTAATTTATCATGATTTTCTTTTTCACGGTGATAAAGGAATAGTCTCTAAAAGTAATTTTATTTTAGGGGCACTCTGGGAGGCTCAGTTGGTTGGGCGTCTCGGGTCATGATCTTATGGTTCGTGGGATCCAGCCCCATGTGAGGCTCTACCACTTGTGTGCATGTGCACGTACTCTCTCTCACTCTCTCAAAATAAATAAACTTTTAAAAAATATTTTTAAAAAGTAAAAATAATTTTATTTTAGACTTCTTTCTTTAAGGTTGTACAGATCTGGAGACTCATTTTCCTCCAAATTATTTTTATACTGGTGTTAATCTAATCTATCAATTGGATTTTTTTAAAGACAAAGTTTAGATCATGGCTGAGAGAGTGGCAACTTAAATCTGAGTGTGGGCTAAGTTATAACCTTCTGCTTTGAGTCAGAAGTCAGAAGGAAAAGGTAAATTTATTGAGCTATAACGTTGGAAACATTTTCTTCATAGGATGTGTCATAGGTAAGTATGAGAGAAATAGATCATTGGTTTTAACTTTTTATCATCAAATAGAATTACCTACTTTTTGCCCCTATTCCTCACCAAAAGAATTGTATCTATTTCTTTTTTTTTTTTTAAGTTTATTTATTTTGAGAGAGAGAGAGAGAGAGAATCAGTGGGAGAGAAGCTGACAGAAGGGTACAGAACATCCGAAGCAGGCTCTGTGCTGACAGCAGAGAGCCTGATGCAGGGCTCTAACTCACGAACTGTGAGATCATGACCTGAGCTGGAGTCAGATGCTTAACCGACTAAGCCACCCAGGTGCCCCAAAGAATTGTATCTATTTCTAAAATAATCTCAGAGATTCATAACCTTAGATTACTAATAATCATAACCTAAGATTAATAATGTTATATCTTTTAGCGTTTATTTTGCATAAGGGAAAGCACATTTTAAATATTTTGTAATCTTTTGCTTTTGCCTTTTTTCTAAATACAGAACATTCCTATTTTTAGAGTCTTTTTTTTTTTTTTTTTACTTGACTGAGAGGTCACCTTAGTTAATGACAGATTTTTTTTCTTCCAAACTCTTTATATCAAATTTACTGGCAGTGAAGAGCAATGAATTATAGTTAGAAACACATTTTGCATGGTTGAAAGTGAATAACCAAATGTACCCAGCAGACAATTGTATTTCACTTAGTAGGTTTGACTTCTGTAAAAATGCTTTAGAAATAGCTCTCAAAACGTTTTTTAAATAAAAAGACATGCTTTATGCTATTCTGTTTGCAATATTTTTTTTTCTCTTATGCTAAGATTCCTTTTTTGTTTTATAGATGAGATCACTGCCAGCTTTCGCAGGTTTGGACCTCTCGTTGTAGACTGGCCTCACAAAGCTGAAAGCAAGTCGTATTTTCCTCCTAAAGGTAATGCACTTAAAATGTCTCCACTGCCTGCCTGTTGGAGAGCTAGCATGACAGTTCAATAAAATTATGACAGCCTTTTAATTCTTGAAATAGCAGTTGGATTTTTTCCCCTAATTAAGAAAATACTTTATTGTTGATCATCTTTTTGTGTCTTACTGTTTCCACTTGGAGACTGTTCCCCCCAGGAGCACACTCATTGTTTTAGAGCATCTATTTATTATATCAACGGTGAGATTTTGTGAGTCTTGTGTGAGTGAACCTTGTGCTAAGCTTTCATTATTTGAGAGGAAAAAAATCTAGGATTTTGAGCAATGTCAGTGAGTGGAGAGGGAAAGATTATTTAGAGTCAAATATTTGTATCCCGGTGTCCTCCGGTTTTATAGGTCTTATAAAACCCAAACTTTGAAAACCTAGTGGCTGAAATATGACGTTGTATGAAATTACCTTTATTCATGTCTGTCTTCAAAAAAAATTTTTTTTTAATGTTTATTAATTTTTGAGAGACAGAGATAGAGTGCAAGCAGGGGAGGGGCAGAGAGAGAGGGAGACACAGAATCAGAAACACGCTTAAGGCTCCAGGCTATCAGCACAGAGCCTGATGCGGGGCTCAAACTCCAAGCCCTAAGATCTTGACCTGAGCTGAAGTCAGACACTTAACCGACTGAGCCACCCAAGCACCCCTATTCATGTCTGTATTTTAAGTGACTTAGTGTGTTGAGGGGTGGAAGGCAAACTAGCAAAGAATTCTTCACGTGAACTCTTCCCTTATTTTTGGTAGGCTTTTTTGATAATTTACGAAGACCTGAAAATATATTACTTTGTTCATAGTCTGTAATTTCTGCAGAATTCAAGGAACTTTTCTAGTGATATTAGCTCTGGGTAAACTCCTAGAATTACATGGAATAGTGTTTGGGGTTAAAAAGGAAGTTTTCTTCATCTGTAGCTATATTTCAAAGATGTGTTTCATCTCCAAAGAATTGTTTTTTTGATATGTATTGTTGTGTAACATTATTCCTTCAAGAAGATGGAGTTAAAATACTTATCTTTCCTGTGCTTTGTACAGGAATGAAATTATAGCTTAACCTGGGAAAGGTCGGTGGCTTCTTCTTATGTCTGGTTTATTAGGTTTCTTTGCCACCTATATTTCTCCTCATTCTCTCAACAACCTGTGAAAATAATTACTCACTAAATATAAGGCTGTTTACTTTTAACATTTCCTTTTTAATTCTCTTCAAGAATTTTTAAAGTTAAAAAAATAAGTTTCATATTAAGCAGAAAAGATAAAAATCGCCAGCTGATTATTCCATTGAAGGAATGTATTCACCACCTTGTGGTACATGTATAGCACTGTGTAAAAACACATGTTTAAAACATGTTTCTAAGAGTGCTAATAATTCCTTGAATCAGAGTAGTGTTATTTCAGTGAATGGATGAGTTCACCACACTGTGCCGCAGGTAATATGCTCTGTAAAGTCACATGTATTAAAAAATATTCCTAAGAGTACCAGTTGCATTTGAGCATTAAGACAGTGTCATCTCACTGAAAGAATGTGTTCACTACTCTGTGGTACATGTAGCACACTATCTAAAATTGCATGTGTAAAAGATATTTCTAACAGTGCTAGTTGAAAAAAAATCATCATGCTGAGAAGGTATAAAAACACCTCTAGTATCAAAGGTGTCAGGTGATCTGATCATCACGAAAAATGAAGATAGGGGCACCTGGGTGGCTCAATCGGTTAAGCGTCCGACTTTGGCTCAGGTCATGATCTCACAGTTCGTAAGTTCAAGTGCCACACGGGGCTCTCCACTCTTAGCATGGAGCCCATTTCGGATTCTCTGTGTCCCTCTCTCTTTGCCCTTCCCCTGCTCTCTCTTTCTCTCTCAAATATAAACAAAAATGAAGATAAACCTGTATAGTCATGTCCAAAGAAAATTATCCAAATCTATATCTATCAGACATAATCACTATATACATTTTATTAAATATCCTTCTGTTGTCTCTTTATGAACATAAACATTTATATGAAATTTTGCAATTACATAAATGGGATCACGCTGTGCATGCTGTTTAATAACCTGCATTTTCCCCTCAGCAATGTCAACATCTTTCTGTAAGAGACCTACATTATCTTACTGACTGTATTTGATTTAATCATCCTGTTAATGGACACTTAAGTTGCTTCTAACTGTTTTGTCTCAGGGATCACACTTCAGTGAATATCCTTATGCCTTCATCTTTTTGCCTTTATCATTACCTCTTAGGGTGAATTTCCAGAAGTGAGGTACATATTTTTTTATACAGATTGCAAAGCTGCCCTTAAGGAAAGTCATATATGGGGGTGCCTGGGTGGCTCATTTGGTTGTGTCCAAGTTTGGCTCAGGTCATGATCTCACAGCTTGTGAGTTTGAGCCCCATATTGGGCTGTGTGCTGACAGCTTAGAGCCTGGAGCCTGCTTTGGATTCTGTGTCTTCCTCTCTCTCTGCCCCTCCTCTGTTCACACACACACACACACACACACACACACACACTCTCTCTCTCTCTCTCTCTCTCTCTCTCTCTAAATAAGCGTTAAAAAGTTAAAAAAAAAAAAAAAGAAAAATCATATATGTTTATGTTCCCATCAATATTATCTGATTTGTAAAACTCAGTTTTATTGAATCAGAGGAAATGACTCTTTTTCAATCTTTGCCTATCTGATGGTTAAGATAACATTCCCCTCCCCCCCCCCCCCCCCCCCCCCCGTTTTGGGCATTCTTTTCTCTTTACTGGTCTTTGAATTTGTTTTACTTTTTTTGATTGACTTCTCATTTCTGTCTGGACTTTATATTGGAGTAAGGCACAGGAAGCGATCCAGTTGTATTTTTCCTGGTAGCATGCCAATCATCTCAATAGTCATTTATTGACTAATACATTTTTTTTCTCATTGATTTGGAGCATTAGAAATAAGTGTTGATTGAAACATTATCTCTCTCTCTTTTTTTTTTTTTAAGTTTTTCATTTTGAGAGAGAGAGAAAGTATGAGCTGGGGAAGGGCAGAGAGAGAATCCCAAGCAGGCTCCATGCTGTCAGCTCAGAGCCCAACATGAAGCTTGAACTCCCCGACTGTGAGATCATGACCTGAGCTGAAATCAAGAGCCAGACACTTAACCAGCTGAGCTACCCAGATACTCCTTGGAAGGTTATCTCTTCTCTTTTTCAGTGGAATGCATTAAGTTTTTCTGGAATCACTCTGTCCAGTGTGATAGTCACTAGCCACATGTAGCTAATGAGGGCTTGAAATAGGACTAATTTGAATTGAGACATGCTATAAGTGTAAAATATACACTGGATTTTGAAGACTTAGTTTTATAAAAAAAAAAAAGTAAAAGATCTCATTAGCAATTTTGTTTTCATGTTAGAATAAGTTTTTGATATATTGGATTAAATAAAAAATATTAAAGTGAACTTCTCCAGTTTCTTTTTACCTTTTAAATGTAGATATTAGAAATTTTTGTTTTCTATTTTAAAGTTTATTTTGAGAGAGAGAGAGAGAGAGTGTGTGTGAGAGAGAGAGAGAGAGAGAGAGTGGAGGAAGGGCCGAGAGAAAGGAAGAGAGAGAATCCCAAGCAAGCTCTGTGCTAACAGCCCAACTCGGGGCTTGAGCCCATGAACTGTGAGCTCATGACCTGAACTGAAATCAGGAGTCAGACGTTTAACTGATTGAGCTACCCAGGAGACCCTAGAAAAAAATTTTGTTTTTAATTAATTAATTTATTAATTACACCCAAGTTAGCATATAGTGCAACAATGATTTCATGAGTGGATTCCTTAATACCTCTTACCCATTTAGCCCATCTCCCCTCCAGCAACCCTCTGTTTGTTCTCTGTATTTAAGAGTCTCTTATGTTTTTTCTCTCTCCCTGTTTTTATATTATTTTTGCTTCCCTTCCTTTATGTTCATCTGTTTTGTATCTTAAATTCCTTATATGTGTGAAGTCATATGATATTATTTGTTTTTCTCTGGCTAATTTCACTTAGCATAATACCCTCTAGTTCCATCCACGTAGTTGCAAATGGCAAGATTTCATTATTTTTGAGTGCCGAGCAATACTCTATTGTATATATATACCACATCTTCTTTATCCATTCATCCATTGATGGACATTTGAGCTCTTTCCATACTTTAGCTTTTGTCGACAGCACTGCTATAAACATTGGGGTGCATGTGCCCCTTTGAAACAGCATCCCTGTATCCCTTGGATAAATACCTAGTAGTGCAATTGCTGGGTCGTAGGGTAGTTCTACTTTTAACTTTTTGAGGAACCTCATACTATTTACCAGAGTGGCTGCACCAGCTTGCATTCCCACCAGCAGTGCAAAAGAGATGCTCTTTCTCCGCATCCTCGGCAACATCTGTTGGTGCCTGAGTTTTTAATTTTAGTCATTCTGACTGGTGTGAGGTGATATCTCATTGTAGTTTCGATTTGTATTTCCCTGATGATGACTGATGTTGAGCATTTTTTCATGTGTCTGTGAGCCATCTGGATGTCTTCTTTGGAGAAGTGTCTATTCATGTCTTTTGTCCATTTCTTCACTGGATTGTTTTTTTGGGTGTTGAGTTTGATAAGTTCTTTATAGATTTTGGATACTAACCCTTTATCTGATATGTTGTTTGCAAATACCTTCTCCCATTCTGTCGGTTGCCTTTTAGTTTTGCTGATTGTTTCCTTTGCTGTGCAGAAGAAGCTTTTTATTTTGATGAGGTCCCAGTAGTTCATTTTTGCTTTTATTTCCCTTGCCTTTGGAGACATGTTGAGTAAGAAATTGCTGGGGCCGAGGTCAAAGAGGTTTTTGCTTGCTTTCTCCTCTAGCATTTTGATGTCTTCCTGTCTTACATTTAGGTCTTTAATCCATTTTGAGTTTCTTTTTGTGTATGGTGTAAGAAAGTGGTCCAGGTCCATTTTTCTGTATGTCGCTGTCCAGTTTTCCCAGCAGAATTTGCTGAAGAGACCGTCTTTATTCCACTGGATATTCTTTCCTGCTTTGTCAAAGCCATGTGTTGGCCATATGTTTGTGGGTGCCCCTAGAAAATTTTAAATTACATATGCAACTCATATTTCTATTGGAAATCACCTCCCTAAAACAAGGATCAGTAAACTACCTGTTTTTATATGGCCTGTAAGCTAAGGATGGTTTTTATGTTTTTAAGGGTTATAAAAACACACATGCAAGAATATGTAGCAGAGACCATATGTGGCCCTCAGATCCCTTTGAAGAAAGTTTGTTGACTCCTGTTCTAAAATAGTCTAGGGAGCTACTCATTTCGCTTCTGAGACATCCAGTGACAAAGGAGGCAGCCTGTATATTTTAAAGCAAGTCTGTATAGATATTAAATTTTGCTTTTCAGTTGAGTCAAATGCTTCCCTGAAATCTTTACTTACTGGTTAATTGTGTGCCATAAAGTAAAATATAATAAGTCATTATTGTACCATTTGTCTCTTGGTACTTAAAGGACTATGAGTTTCTCTTTAAGTCTTCTCTTTTGAAAGATAAATATTTTCACTTCTCTCAGTAATACCTTATGTCTAGTGGTTTCTGTATCACCATTTTTCTCATCTGCCTTTTTTGTATATGTGTCGTGTTTACAATATCCTACTTAAGTTTGTTATGGAGAATTGAAGAGAGAACATTTGGGTTGGTCTGGGCAGTACAAAGTTTAGTAGTTCTATTAATTCCATGGTTTTTGATGCTATTCCTGTATAATAGCATATTAATAAAGAACTATGGAACATTAGATCTGGTGCCTTTATTCTACACCAGAGGTTGAGTGTTGAGATAGGCTGGTGACATCTAGGGGTCTCCCAATTCTGATCTGCAAGCTTGCATCGCAGATTGCCTTTCATGTGATTAGGGGTTAGGAACACAAATAATTATTATACTGTTGGCTCCTCTTGTATTTTGCTTTCAGCTAAAATCTGAAGGTTGACCTGTTTTGAGAGGACCTAAAGAAATTTGATGTTATTCCAAGAGTGAAGTAACTTTGAGAATCCATGTCCGTTACTTTGAATGTTGGGAACATCTAAGGAGTTCACCCCTACTATTCTTTTTTTTTTTTAATGTTTATTTATTTATTTTGAGAGACAGTACTAGTGGGGGTGGGACAGAGAGAATCTCAAGCAGGTTCTGCACTGTCAGAACAGATCCTGATGCGGGGCTTGATCCCATGGACTGTGAGATCATGACCTGAGCTGAAATCAAGAGTCAGAAGCTTAACCGACTGAGCCACCCAGGTGCCCTTCACCCCAACTGTTCTGTGCCTTCTTAATAATGCCCCCTTGTGCTATTTCTCCTTTTCCTTAAATTCCTTAGGTTTTAATTCAGATCCATGCCTTTTTGTTAATGCCCTTCATGCTGAGTGTACTTTTGTTTAGGTTGTCCTAGGTTGGCCATTACGTACAGTTTGTTTGGCTATACATTTTGGTTTATGTGTAAGTAGAAAGCAAAACATAAACCCTCTATTGAACCCTTCAGCCTTTCTCTCAGAAAGTATATGCCTAATGAAATACATATTCATTCATCTGGCAGGTTTACCTGTAGAGATATGGAGTAGGGTTTGTAAAACCATAACCATTTCAGTGGACTGTGGAGAGCTTAAAATCCATGTAGAGAAACAGTGTCCAGGCACATCAGTTGTCCTCTTAAGTATTGTCTGGCCAACACAATAGGAGGTAATGGAGTCTGGGGCTCTCTCCAGCACACAGACCACCAAGGTATTTGATCAGCCATTTGAGGATATGCAAAGTCCTGTGGATCACTTTGTGTGTAGGCCACAGCAGATAATTCCTTGTTGTTCTCTAGAGCACCACTGAGAACATGAAAGGTGGAGGAAGGCATGGAAGTCAGAATATGTGTTTTCATATTTGGTCTCAGACCTTATAACTTGTAGTCCTGTGGGGAAAATAAGAAATTAGTCAACTAATTACAAAAATAAACACAATTATAAACTGTAATAGTTCTGTAAAGGAAAAATAAAGAGTACAGTGACTCTAAAAAGTGGGCCTCAATTTAGAGGAGGGATGTAGAGAAAGCTTCTCTGAGAAGATGACAGCTAAACAGATCTGAAAATTGAGTACTTAGTCACAAAGTTAGGGAAGCCGTTTCCCGAGTGGAAGAGTACCATATGGGAAAGACTGAGTATGAAAGGGCTTTAGTACCTTTGAATAAACGAAGTGTGGTTGGAGTGTTAAAAAAGAGAAAATGATGTAAGAGAAAGAGCCTCAAAACAGAAGGACTTATTTTTCTTCCCTAAATTGACTTCATCCCCACAGAGAGCAGACACGAAGGCATTTGTGTGGTGTTTGTCTTTGGGGTGGAGGAAGAATGGAATTGAAATATCAGTTTAAAGTACTTTCAAATAGCTATTGATAAAATGGAAGTAAAATCTTGCTTTGTGTTTTCTACATTTAGTTCTTGATGATGAAAAGAAATCAACGCTAGTCAAATTATTGAGGAGAAGTTTTCTGAGATCATCTTTGCATACTTTTTAGGTCTGCATTAGCAAAGTTGAAATTGTGAAGTCTGGAAAGAGAGGTTCTTCCATATCTTAGGGCATGAACCGAATCCCACATTCATACAGAATTGTAATAAATGACATTTATGTTTATAATAGCTTGGCTACAGGTAATTTGAAGACAGTTATTGAAAAAGAATGGCAAAAGAACAGAATAAATGCAAACAGAGGGCTTAGGTCCTGATGCACATGATTATGCAGCATTGGGAATATCAATCCATCAAATATTTGTTGCTTGTCAATCTGTGGAAGAGTGTATATTTGGCCTTATGGGGGATCTAGAGAAGATTGCAGTTTCCTGGAGGAAACATGGAAACAACGGATATGAAATATTAAGTCATGGTAAAGAACATGGATTCTAGAACTAGATTTGTGGGACTCCTCTACATATTAGTTGTACGACCCATAGGCATGCTGTTTAACCTTTCTGTGCCTTAGTTTCGTCACTTGGTAAAAGAGGGATAATGATAGTACCTATTTCAGAAGGTCATGATGGGGATTAAAATGAGTACGTAAGTCCATGTGGAGTGACTAAAGCATTCTCTGCATACAGTAGATATTATGAATGATACTGTAATTTTTTTTTAATACAGATCAATGTATGGTTAATGACAAGTGAGCAAAAAATACTCTCTGCATGCAGAAGAGAAGCAGATTGCTGTGGGCTGTACAAGACCTTGATCTTCAAAACTAGGCAGGAAAAGAATAGGCAGGAATTGCAGGGGGCTGGAATTATGGTAATTAGGATGGCAAACCTTTACTAAGGGCTTGCTATGAGCAAGGCATTGGGTTACAATTTTCTAAATTATATTTAATCTTCCCAACTGCACAAGGTAGGCACCTTAGTGTTCCCATTTTATATAGAAGAAGAAACAGATTTAGAAGAGGGCAGTTTGTCCATGTTCATATGTTAAGTGACAACAGGTTAGCCTCAGAGCCCAGCGCTCTTAAATATTGCACTCTACTATTCTCACTTGGGAATAAGGACAGCCCAGAGGTAGGCAGCAGGCTTAATTAAGGCAGGATTATGTGGTAGCTTGACTGCCAAGCCTAGGACTTAGACTGAGTAACCAGTGATGAAGAATACAGGCTCTGGAGCAAGCTGCCTGTGTTGGATTCCTGTTCGCCTAGTTGCCATATATGTGTCTGGGCTGGTTATTTTCCTAATTCTCTATTTTTAAAAAAAACCCTACAAAATGGAAATAATAATAGTATCTAATTCTGTTTTGAGGATTAAATAAGAAAATGCACATAGAATACTTTCATCTTACCCAGATATTGAAGTCTTTTTTTTTTTTTTTTAAACAAGGGAGAGGTTGGGAGATTTTTCTTCGGTTTTAGTGTTTAGCCAGGGTCAGAAAAACTATTTAGGAATTTTCTGTAATCTAGCTTATAAGAAGTAATAAGGACCACAAAGACCCAAGATATTAGCATGGAGGTATTACTGGATTGGTGGCAGTAAGAGACCGGTGGGAGTGATCAGGATGGTGGCAAACTTGATGTTAGGGTTGTGTTAAAATTTCTTCCACTGAATGGGGGCGTTATAGTTCTCTTGAATGTAGGGGAGTCAATTGAGAGAAAACTAGTTTGGTGTGGTGATGATTTGACTAAAGACACATAGAGTTTGGTATGTCCTCACATCTGATCTGAGAGGAAATTACTAGTGGGCAGTGAGATTGCAGTTACATAGTTTGGGGAAAGAGACTGGCACTGGGGGCACACATCTCTTGAGAGTCATCTTTTTGGAGAGGAGGGAGAAGATGAAAAACAGATAATATGTAAATGTTGTTAGGAACCAGAAGGAAGAAGAGAACACATCAGGAGAGACCTGGGTGAATGAAGTACTAGGGGTATGTCTGTGGCCATGGAGGCGAAGGAAAGAAGCTTCAAGAAAGAACATCAGCATCATTAGCTATTGCAGGGTTACTAAGAAGACCTCCATGGAATAGAAATAAGTGTGGGCCTCTTGTCAAGTACATGATCATAGGAATTTCTATTGTTATCTTAATTCTAGGTCTTAGTATACATTATAATGAAGTAGGAAAACCAGAGCAAAGCAATCTAGTTTGTACTGAACAAGTGTTACCTTTATAAGTAAGAATAATCCTGCTTCCCCAACAGAACCAACCGCCATCATTTTTTGTTTCCTTCCAGTCTCTCTCTATTCATACATATCCTTTTTTGTGGGGGGGGGGGGTGTAATTGTAGCAAAAATACAGTTTTCTATCCTCCTCCTTCCCTACTATGTTACTACATAATTTTCATATTTTTCAAGAGTCTGCCTTACCTATTGTTATACCATAATTTACTTGCTTATTGGTCATTTAGGCTATTATAAATAATGCTCCTGTTAATATGTCCTTGTATGTGGCTTTTTCTTTCATAGTGTTTTCTTTAGGATAGATTTGCCGAAGCTTAACTGGAGTTAAAGAAATGAAAATCTTAATGACTCCAGATTCCATATCACATGGCTTCCCAAAGCAAATTTCCCTATGTAGTTTATACTAATTTGGACATCTGCAGCCCCACTTTTGCTTACTTCTAAGTTAGATAGATGGTACATTACAGTTGTGGACTTACCTTTTGCCTATATGTTTGGAATATAATGGACTCCTGCAGAAGCCAGAAACCACATTGGTATGAATCTTCTTTCTACTGGAAGCATTTAAACCTTTCCTCTCAGGTCTCATCTGTTGAATCTTGGTCATCATCTATGGTTCTCTCCCTTACCCACTCTGACTACACTGACTTCTTTGCTGTTCCTTGAGGCCCACTCAGGTCCCTCAGGCCCTTAGTACTTTCTTCTGTCTGAAACTGTCTTTTCCCAGATTTCTGAATGGGCTATTGACCTCTTCCCTTAGACAGACCTCTACTCAAATGTCACCTTAACAGAAATATCTTTCCTGATTTCCTTATCTAAAATAGAAGTCTTTTTATATTCTATCTTCTATCTTCTTGCTCTCTTTCCCTCTTACCTTCATTTTATTTATTTTTTACTTCATTTTATTTTTCTTCAAAGTGCTTATCATGACCTAGAAAACTTATGTGTTTTTCTGTCTGTTTTCTGGATCAGAATGTAATTTTTATGAGAGTAAGGTGTTTTTATGTTTTGTTCACTGCTCTATGCCCAGTACCTTGCACACCTGCCTCAGTAGCTGGCCCTTAGATATTTGTTAAATGAATGAATTTTATCTTTGCAAATGATGAGTTCACTCCTAGAGTACTAGAGCAGAAGTCTATCACCTTTTAGAGCTGGGAAGTTCCCTAAAGATCATTTTAATACAATCTTCATTTTAAAATGAGATTCGAAGAGGTGAGGTGTCTTTTCCTAAGAGCGCACAGCTGTTATCAGACAGACTTGGACCTAGCAGACCAATAATTCATGCTGTTTTATCTGGTGAATTATAAAGGAAATAGTTTTTATTTGTTTGACTAGTATGTATCATGTGTGGGAAAGGAACATTGGTTTAAACTTGGACTTTATAAATTCTAAGATTTAAACATAATTGATAAAGTATGCTGTTATTTACAAGACTGGATTTTATATAAAAATTAGCAACGTAAGTTGTATGACCCATGAAATAGTTTCACAGCTATTTAAAAATGAAAGTGCTGCTTGGCTTTTTCCTGAATTCTTCTGTTCTGTTGGTCACACTCACATAACGGTATTTCCAAGATCTGGTTTAGGCTGATGCTGTAGCTAGAAGCATGGGATTACATCGCGTATAGCTTAACCATGGGAGTCTGCCTCTTGGGTGATGCCACACCATTACTGCACATAGGTGCACTGCTTTGTAATTGAGTTCTTTGACTACAAAGGTCAGAGGTTCTCTTGTACTACGTCAAATTAGGGATGTGGTGAAAGCCTCAGAATAGAAGCTGTGCTAGAACCAGGTATCATGGAGGTGTCATGCTAGGGAGTCAAACAGTGGGAGCTATTAATTCTTCGTTGTTCATACTCTGCCATTATCATGACTCAGCTTTTCTCTGCATGTGTGCTCATCTCAGATTGTACTTCGAGTGGGAAAACTTTTTATATTTCTAGTAGAATTCCAGAAAGAGGGAATCTGATTGGCCCAGTTCATTTTTTAACACCTAGGTGTGAGATAGGCCATCCTAAAGACAGTGGCCATAGAGTCCTTGACTGCTTAATAAAGAAACTGCTTAGTTCTGCTTCTGTGAACGTGACTGCTAGGAAGATAAGTTGGGCATGAAAAGATTTTATGATGATAAAAGGCTCTTCCTGGGAGAATAGCCCATGTCCAAAGTTGCTGTCACTAGAGCTACAAAAAATTGTCTGCCCACCCTGAGCCTTCTACCCTTCGTTTTATACTACTAAGCAGCTGCTCTTGATAACACTAGTAGTCTCACCTCTTGCAGTGGGACTGGGGCCAGGAAGAAGAGCTGGCATCTCCTGGTCAGTGAGTACAGCTGCATACCACTGTTTACAGAGACTTCTGGGACAAAGGTGAGGACAGCAGCCAGCTGCAGATGTTGGACAGGAGATTAGCCACGTGGCTCTAAAACTGTGTTCACAAGTTGGTGATGCTGGCAGTGGAGTGCAGGAGGCTGTCCCAGCCCAGCTGGGCAGCCAGTTTCAGTTCTGGCAGTCCAGGAACACAGGATTCAGGTGCACAGCAAGGTGAAGGGGAACAGTAACAGGCATGCAGATTTATGCAAGAATGACACATACCTTTCAATCTGCTGATTCCTGCCCACCTTGAATAAAGTGTGTACTTCTGAGTGGCTGTTTTTTCTGGTGATCATCATGTATTTCTTCTGCACTGGCCAGGCTGGCTTGACCTAGAGACCAGGTCATGCAGTAATGGAAGGGTATACAATACCAGCGTGGTTTGTGAACTTGGCACAAGCCAGGCCACATGGGTTTCAGATTAGCTTTTCTGCAGCCAGCTAAAGAGAGATACTGTTTGAAGAACAGGAAAGAAGACTCTACTTTAAATGGACAGAAATAAATCATTGTGAAGCTGTATAGGCTGGATTCATGGCATCTATTTCTTTTTCCTTCAGTTTATCTGAATCTGGCTTTGGAAAGGAAAGTTTTCAAACTTCACATTTTTTTCCCTTGTAGTATAACTTGAATGGAAATAAGTCAGTGTTGTTTTAGGCCCGTATTCCAAGTTTTTCCACCTTCTGAGTTACATAAACTGATCCAAGTTAGGAAACGAAAGGGTTTTAGCCTGCACTTAACCTTTTGCAGTTTGTAAGCTTTTGAGTAATACTTGGCTTTTTTTTTTTTTTAAGCAGATCCTAGCTTATAATACTCATACTCTTTAGTGAATTCCGTATTTTAATATTTAATTGCTTGAATTTCATTCTCAGGAAGGATTTTCTTATAAAATCGTGGAAACTGTACTGCAGGGCAGCAAGAGTGGGCTTTTTGTTTTGTTTTGTCCTGTTTAGACAAGGGGCAGTATCCTATTATTGCTTTTAAAATCTTAGCCCACCCTCAGTTTAAACTGTTTTATTAAACACCTATCTCTTTTGCATTGTATTGAAGGTGAATAGTAAGAGTCTTTGATTTCAAAGCAGTTATAGTTTGAAGGACTGTATAGAAAGGAGTAGGCAGGGGAACCTGGGTGGCTCAGCCGGTAAAACATCGACTTCGGCTCAGGTCATGATCTCATGGCTCATGAGTTCGAGCCCTGCGTCAGGTTCTGTGCTGACAACTCAGAGCCTAGAGCCTGCTTCAGATAGATTCTCTATCTCCCTTTCTCTGCCCCTCCCCCGCTGTGTAAGGAGACAAAGCCTGAGCAGCCATATAAATAACACAACCATCTTGTGCTCTGTCACAAACAGTATCTGTTGTGCCAAGTCCAGGCAGAGGTGCTATGAAAGGGGCGGGGCGCACGGGGAGATGCTTGTTGAGCTCAGAGAAGCCAAAAACACCCCTGATGAGAACTTTGTTTGGAAGAGAGTAGCTCTCAGGAACTGAAATGGAAGGCACGAAGTTGACAGGCTGAGGCTGAGTGAATGTTTTAGCAAAGGCTGTAGATTGGGACAGAACTTGTTGACAGGAAGACCAAGAGAGGATAGGTTAGTTGAAAAGGTTTGGAGGGACGCCTGGGTGGCTCATTGGTTAAGCGTCAGACTTCGGCTCAGGTAATGATTTCATGGTTCCTGGGTTCAAGCTCCAAGTCTGGCTCGAGATCTGTGCTGACAGCTCAGCCTGGAGCCTGCTTCAGATTCTTTGTCTCCCCGCTCTCTGCCCCTCCCCCACTCACGCTCTCTCAAGAAAATGAATAAACGTTAAAAAAAATTAATTTAAAAAAAAAGAAGAAAAGGTTTGGAATGGGAAACTGAGAGGATCTGGTAAAAAAAAATTTGAAAGCTGAGAACAAAGACTTGGGTTGTCTTTTAAAATAAAACGGAAGCTTTACTCAAGTCTTCCATCTTGAGAAGGAGAAATGGTGGCAAAGAGAAAACCTATTGGCAGCAGCATCAGGAACTCACCAGAGGATTATTAAGGTACACGGAGGAGGGGAAATTAGATTGTCAAAGTTCAAGCCCTCTACAAGCAGGGTTGGGCCAAAGCTTCATCTATAGGGAAGTGCCTAGACTAAAAGTTGTCTGATGCTGAATGAGGGAGAGTAACAAGCAGTGGGTCAAGAGCTGGGGGTTTGTGGACTCAGATGTGGGCCACAGTCACTGGCTATATGACACTGAGCTAGTTATTTAATCTCTGAGCCTCAGTTTACTCATCTGAATGATACTCATTGGGTTATTAAATGGATTATGTGAAGTCTACATACACACCGACACAGTACTTAGGCTTAATAGGTGTTAAATAATATTAGTGTCCTTCCCCCAGATAAAAATGTAATGCTCAGTAATAATAAAACCACCTGACTAGTTTGACCAGTTTCCTCCCACATCCCCAGTCTGGTCTCTGTTTTCATGGTCAGGTGCTTGTTAGAACTGACTGTGACTAGAATTGACAGACCGGCAGACTTCACAAGGACCTCTTTATGTAGGAAATGTGAGGTTATGTAAACACAGCAGGTTTTAAGCCCAAATGCCCCAGGTCACTGCCCTGGACTGCAGGACTTTACTAAGAACATAGGAAGTAGATTGCCAATTTTCAACTCTCAGGTGGTTCTACCCATCAAACTTGTTTTCTTGTTCATTCCCACCTGCCCCTATCCCTGCCTGCCAAGCCAGAAATCCACAAAGAAACATTTACTAGTGCAATAGAAAACACAAAATAGGCTAGAACCAAAATGTTTGAGCTTCAGCCTTGTATAGTAAATATAGTCAAAGAAATATGTTTAGTTCTGAATCCATGGGAAATGTTCAGGAATCCAAGGACTTGGGCAGTATCTGCAGAGTCATCTCTACATCTTTTTTTTTTTCAATGTCTTTTTTTTTTTTTTTATTGATTTCTGAGAGAGAGAGAGAGAGAGAGAGAGAGAGAGAGAGAGAGAGAACATGAACTAGTGGGGGAGGGGCAGAGAGAGAGGGAGACACAGAATCTGAAGCAGACTCCAGGCTCTGAGCTGTCAGCACAGAGCCTGAGTCCAATTCAGGGCTTGAACCCAGAAACTGTGAGATCATGACCTGAGCCAAAGTCGGACACTCAACAGACTGAGCCACCCAGGCGCCCTTCTACATCTTAACTTAGGCTAATTCCTTCCCTTGGAATGTCCTCCATTTTTTCAACTATGTCATACCATCAAGATCTGCTACCACCTACAGAAAGACTTCCCTGATTTCTCTATCCAGGTCTTCTTCACTGAAAGATATGTCTTCTTTCTATGAAGTCCGACTTCTACAAATACTTAAAAAAATACTTCTTAGAATCCTTAATGCATTGTTCCTAGATTAGAGTTCTCTGTGTATTTATTCTTCATGACTTTCTTGTACTAGCTTATAAATTCCTTGAGAACAAAGTCTTGCTTATGTCTGCATTCCTCTGAAGTGCCTAGAGCACATAGTAAGTGTTCAGTAAATTTTGGAATTCAGATGTTTTCATCCAAGAGGGAAAATGAATAGGGAATCCAGTTCAGAGACCTACAGTGTTCTCCAGGCAGCAGGCCGGGAGTTGGTGAGGTGCTTCAGCTCTTCCCACCCAGTGCCCTCAATCCTGTACTCTAATTAATGACCTCTAGTCTCTGTTTTCCAAATGAGCCAACCCTTTGACCTTGTGTGCCTTGGCCTGCACTGTCCTGAACTTGGAATGCTCTTATTTCCAGGAAGACTAATTATCCTCCAGTTCATATGTGGCCTTTGTTCTATGGCTTTCCCTGATGTTTGGACACCTCTGCTCCATTTGTCTTTCATCAGTGTTCTGTAGGACAGACACACCCCCAACATAATACATTTCATGGTGTTCCTTAGTCATTTATTTATAGGTTGGAATTTTCTAGGACAGGGTTCTTCCTTGGCTTCTTTGTCTTTGTGGCTTCCTTGCCTAGCTTCATGCCTTATACCTCATAAATATTTTTGGTTCTATTGAATTGAATCCAAAGACAAAGACGCCTGAGGCAAACCAGGTAAGTCTTCTGACCTGATTGCCAAGGTTAGTAAGAATGTTTAGAACAGACTTCTGTGGCAAAAAGTGTCTGAACTCAGGCAGCTGTGGCTGGAGAGGTGCCCTTCAGACCTGCCTAGGAAGGTCACAAGAAATCAGGGAGCCTGGATTCTGTGCAAGGAGAGATCTCTTTCTCATTCTGTGTGTGTGTGTGTGTGTGTGTGTGTGTGTGTGTGTGTGTGTGTGCGTGCGTCTGTTCAGACCATGGATCTTTCCTTCTGGGACTGATCTCACTTAATCAGAAACTGACTGTCCCTTGGTCAGCTGTTTTATGAATGTAGCAGTGGTTTGGGGCACTGCCCTACCAGCTGAAATTGTTTTTCCATTGCAGTTGATACTTGAAACATATAAATCACTAAGAGCGTTAGTTGATTTTAAGAACTGTTGGGTCTTTAAAAACACCCAAACAGCTCTTTAGAGAATGGGAGACTATATTACTGTCTTCCCCAGAAAGACCTGGTGATTTTTAACTTTTTCCCTACAAATTTTTATTTTAAAAAATTTCGGGGCGCCTGGGTGGCGCAGTCGGTTAAGCGTCCGACTTCAGCCAGGTCACCATCTCACGGTCCGTGAGTTCGAGCCCCGCGTCAGGCTCTGGGCCGATGGCTCGGAGCCTGGAGCCTGTTTCCGATGCTGTGTCTCCCTCTCTCTCTGCCCCTCCCCCGTTCATGCTCTGTTTCTCTCTGTCCCAAAAATAAATAAAAAATGTTGAAAAAAAAATTAAAAAAAAAAATTTCAAGCCTACAAAAAAGCTGTAAACCGTAGGAATAATGCAACAAACACCTATATAGGCTTCCTCTAGATTCACCAGTTGTCAGCATTTTGCCACATTTGCTTCCTCTTTTTTTCTCTTTCTGTGTGTATAGTTTTCAGTTATAGACATCAAGACCTCTCACTCCTAAGTGCTTCTGCATGTGTCTCCTGTAACAAGAAATATCCAGATTGTTCTAGTAATGTCCTTTAGAGCTGTTTTTTTATCTAAGATTCAAACATTTAGTCTTAACATCCAAATACAGTCTTACATTTAGTTGTCATATCTTCCTACTGTCCTTTAATTTAGATAGTTCCCTAAGCTTTTTATCTTCTGTATCATTTGATGGGTCAGTGTCAGATGTTTTATAGAATGTCACTTAATTTGGAATTAATCTGATTGTTTCCTCATAATGAGATTCAAGTAAAACACTGTCAGCAGGAAGAGTATGTAGATGATGTGCTGCACTAAGAAGGACATAGTACAGGAGTACATGTTAAGTCAGTTAACATAGTGCATGTTAAATCAGTTTGCCCTATTGTTGGTGATGTTAAGTTTGATCACTTGGTTAAGATGTTGTCTGCCAGATTCCTTCTTTTCTTTTCTTTTCTTTTCTTTTCTTTTCTTTTCTTTTCTTTTCTTTTCTTTTCTTTTCTTTTTCTTTTCTTTGAGAGAGAGAGAGAGAGAGAGAATCTCAAGCAGGCTCTACACTCAATGCAAGCCCCAGCACAGGGCTCGATCCTATGTCCCTGGGATCATGACTTGAGCCAACATCAAGAGTTGGACACTCAACTCTCAGCCACCCAGACACTCCAGGATTCCTCCATTTTAAAAGTGCCTTTCCGGGGCGCCTGGGTGGCTCAGTCGGTTGGGCGTCCGACTTCAGCTCAGGTCACGATCTCGCGGTCCGTGAGTTCGAGCCCCGTGTCGGGCTCTGGGCTGATGGCTCAGAGCCTGGAGCCTGCTTCCGATTCTGTGTCTCCCTCTCTTTCTGCCCCTCCCCCGTTCATGCTCTGTCTCTCTCTGTCCCAAAAATAAATAAACGTTAAAAAAAATAAATAAAATAAAAGTGCCTTTCCCTCCCTTTGCAAATACTGAATAATCTGTAAAATGATACTTTAAAAGTATGTTGAATATCTTGTATCCCTTCCCAAATTCACTCAGTGGTTTTAGAATCCACTGATGATTCTTGCTTAAGTCAATTATTACTGGGACGATGATATTCATTTTGTTAAAATCTTATTTAATTTAGTGAGATCTGCTCTTTAACTCCCTCAAGTACCTTCATTCTAAATACACAACCTAAAAATACATTGAAAGCCAATAAGCATCTTTATTAAATATGACAATTTGACCTAAATAAAACTAAATCTAAACTTCTGATGATTTTGAAGTTCATCATTTCAGTTCTTCTTAATATAGTTTTGTGGGCTTTATTTAGAGCAAATATATATGCATAGACCTTATATTTTAGGACTGAAGCACAGGTGACCACTTTCTGCTACTTTCTACCATTTCTGTGAAATGATCACTTTACCAAAGGTAACAATAAATATATAATAACTAGGCCAGTCCCTATTTGCTAATGATATTGAAATTTTTGCCTCATCATTTTTAGGTGAGACAGTATAATAGATAAAGATGGATAATGAAAAAAATGGATAAAAAAATATAATGGATTAAGAATGAGGACTCCAAAAGCTGATGTAGGTTTTAATTCCAAATTTAATCTCTAGGTTTTAATCTCTGAGGTATCCCTTAACCTCTTGGAGCTTCAGTTTCCTTGTCTGTAAAATGATAATAATAACACCTGTATTTACCTCATAGAATAACTGTGAGGATGAAAAGAGCTGACAGATGTAAAGTGTTTATTATTAGCAAAGTGCCTGGCGCACTGTAAGCACTTAGTAACTGGTGTTTGTGGTGGTGAAGTTGCTGGTGATTGTTATGGGGATCAAGTATAAAAAATTATAACATGAAAAATTATGTATTTAAGAGCTCAGAAAGCATTGTTTTTGACAGGTAGCCAAGAACATTTTGGAGGTTGTTATACTTAGTGTGTTGTCAGGTATTAAAAGAAAAATAATCTTTTAATTAAATTTACCCTGCAAAAACCTGGCCAAATAAAATGGAATAATCCCAATTGAGTCCCCCCTCCCCCCACAACCCCATACCTGCCTGTTCCTCTTTACCCTGGAGTAGTGTGGTCAGTCCAGGCTTGTCCAAAAATCTCTCACTGTTGTACCCTTCCTCCCTCAACCTATTTGGCACCAATGGGAAAGGGAAAGCAAGCAATTTCCTGCCATCCATTCTGCCCAACCTAGAGTCATGATGCTGATAGTGCTAAGAATTCCTATTGCTTCCCTTGGAGCCCATAATTCCATCCACAGACTGGCTCTGAGTTGAGGACCTCCCATAGCTCACAACATCTCTGAAGCCCCGCCACACTCCTCAGGTATGTGGCAAACAAGACCGCCATTTCTTTTTTTTTTTTTTTTTTTTTTTTTTTTTTTTTTTTTTTTTAAATTTTTTTTTTCAACGTTTATTTATTTTTGGGACAGAGAGAGACAGAGCATGAACGGGGGAGGGGCAGAGAGAGAGGGAGACATAGAATCGGAAACAGGCTCCAGGCTCCGAGCCATCAGCCCAGAGCCTGACGCGGGGCTCGAACTCCCGGAACGAGAGATCGTGACCTGGCTGAAGTCGGACGCTTAACCGACTGCGCCACCCAGGCGCCCCAAGACCGCCATTTCTGAAACTTGAGTTTTATGATCCTGTTATCTCTTACTGGCTCAGAGGGCAAGGGAGAACAGGAGAGCTAATAATTTTTTTCCAAGCTTTTATATATATATATATACCTTTCATACTAATAGAAGAACTTGCCAACAGTGACAGTTTGAGGAGCTTGATTTGTAGCCATAATAGGCTTTTATTTAAATTTTTTTTAATGTTTATTATGCGAGAGAAAGAGTGTGAGTGGAGGAGGGGCAGAGCGAGAAGGAGATACAGAACCTGAAGCAGGCTCCAGGCTCTGAGCTGTCAGTACAGAGCCTGACATGGGGCTCAAACCCACCGACCGTGAGATTGTGACCTGAGCCAAAGTCAGATACTTAACCAACTGAGCCACCCGGGTGCCCCAGATAATCTGTCTTTTATTTAAAGAATGTATTAGAATCAGCAAATAATATCACATCTGATAATTCTGTCTCCTGGTGGAGATGGCTAGTGATATATGAAAGCAAAATATTCAGTCACTTTTATCATTTGTTTATGGTAACGTTCAGCCTGTTATTCAAATAGCTTTAAAGTTTTGCTTTAGTATCTAGATTACTGCACTTTATTCACCAAACACTTGGAAATGCCCAGTGGAAACTGCATATCATTAATTTGAACTCTAATTTTTATAACGAGATTGTATGCAAAATTCAGTTTTACATATCACACAAATAACTGAAAATGCGGAAAAAGAAAAATTGACACTTGCACAATACCTGGTTTACAAAGTACCTTTATGTGCGTTATTTCATAACCTACAACATCTCTGTAAGATAATGAGGACAAAGAGCCTCATTATTTTTTTTTTCACTTTACAGAGAAAAGAGCCAAGACTCAGAAAGTTTAAGTTGATTTTCGTTTTTAATTTTTTTTTTCAACGTTTATTTATTTTTGGGACAGAGAGAGACAGAGCATGAACGGGGGAGGGGCAGAGAGAGAGGGAGACACAGAACCGGAAACAGGCTCCAGGCTCCGAGCCATCAGCCCAGAGCCTGACGCGGGGCTCGAACTCATGGACCGCGAGATCGTGACCTGGCTGAAGTCGGATGCTTAACCGACTGCGCCACCCAGGCGCCCCTTAAGTTGATTTTCAAGTTCATGGTTCCATCACTTGCTAGGTTACTTTGAACAACTTGCTTAATCACTCTGTGCAATTTCTTTAACTGTAAAACAACTAAAAGTAATGCCTACCTTATAGGATGTGTGTGATGATGAAAGAATGCACTCAGAATAGTGCCTGGTGCATAATAGATGCTCAATAAATGCTAGCTATTATTACACACAGCTAGTAAATGTTAGGACTTAGATCTAAATCCAGACCTTCTGACTCCTAGTCCAGAACTCTTTTCATAGTACCATGTGGAATTTGACTTTTCGCAAATAATTGATTTAATTTTCACCTCACATTGACCTTGTTATTCTAGAAGGAATCTTTTTCTACTTTGTTTGCTTTGACCTTAAACTTCTGAAGATCAAAAGGGAAATATGTTTGAAGGATTCTTCATTCCTGATTTGTTTTTAATACTCTTGATTTCTGTTGTCATCTGGGTTTGGTTGACCTTGAGGTGTCAGAAGGTGTTTTTAGTAGGTGAAGGTACTGTTCATGAGTGATTTGGGATGTCTCTGGTGAATTTTGTTTTGGTTAGAAAGCCCAAGGTAGGAAGTAGGGTTGAAGGAAATTGTTGAACTTGAGTCACACCGCTTTGTAATGCTAAGCGAGTATTGTCATTACTGCGAGTGGCAGCTTGCTGGTGAGGGAGTAGAGATGATTTATTATAAAAGCTGACTTGCTATAAAAGTTATCCGAAGAAGTTGGTTAAATGTTATGGGCCACTGTTTGGGAAAGGAAAAGAAGCTGTTTGTAGATATTTTTCTCAGTAATAATATTTGTGGTAGGCTTTTACTTGCAACTCCTCATTGTTTGTACTCTAATGCTAATGGGGACATTTATGGCTGTGAGAGAGGCATGACTGAAGATCTGCCCACTTTTGTGGTAGCTACTCAGCTGCTATGGGGAGACACTCCCTCTCCTCTGATGCCCAAGTTGAGATCCGTGCAGGATTTGATGTGGAAGATTTCAGAGGGTGTACAGTGATGTGCCAGAAAAATGCGGTCAGCCTGGTGGCCTTCTGGTGGCAAGGAGCTGGAGAACGCCTCAGCTCAGTGAGCATGCCCCATCCCCAGGCCTTTTTGATATGCCTGTGCATAGTGTACACAGATGGGGCCCTCTCCAAGAACAAGATAGCCTGTGTGCCTCTTAGGACCTTTGTGGACCATCTGTACCAGGATTTCACATGGTGAGCCAGGAGGTTTGAGAGGACATGCTGAGACCTCCTCTTTATGATTTGCATTTTTTAACCCACTCATCTCTAATATTCACTCTGGCAAGTGGAATTAATGTTCTCACATTAAATGAAAACACTGAATTTTTAATAGATTCCTTGGGGCTTGGTGATAGTTTGGTACTGTTTCCAACAGGGAAAAGATAGGAAGAAATGATATTTTTTTCTAGTTTGCAGTTAGGTTTTATTTTTCTTGCCTAGCCACTTGCTGAATCCTCTGACCCATCTAGCCTGGGAGCAGAGCCCAGAAAACAGCTCTGGGTCCTATCGCTTAGGCAGCCTCCCTGTTGTATCTACATACCCACTCCCATGGGCTTGGTGCTGTCCCCTGTGCGCTGGCTTCAGCCAGTTGCATTGGCCACTCTTGGTGTGCCAGGTAGTGGTTGATCTGTTTCCTTCTGTGTTTGCTTAGATGGTAGTAATTGACCTTTTTGTGCTGTATTCGCTTGGATACTTTGTATAGTTTCCCAAAGAATTGGGAAAAAAGATTTTTTAAAAAGTACCCATTATTCATTATCTGTTGCTACTGTCATTATGTGCTGCCCGGGACTCCCAAGAGCTTTGCTTCTAGGCCAGTTGATTCATATCTTTGTTTGATGTGTGAGAATCTTCTGAATTTGGAAGTTCTTAACCTTCTCTACCATTTACACCTTTCTGGCACCAGAGTAGAACCATATTGGTGATGGTTTTTTTGTTTTGTTTTGGTTTGTTTTTTTTGTTTTGTTTTGTTTTGTTCTGTTTTGTTTTTTTTGTTTGTTTGTTTTGTTTTTTTTTTTGTTTTGAGATCAGTAGCAGGGCTGGGAGTGGAGGTGACAGCTGAGAGACTTAGCAAAGCTAGAGGGGTTGCAGAGAGGCCAAATAGTTGGATACTCAAGCTTAGATTAGCTCATGATGGGCCTTTGCTCAGCTGCCATTCATGAATGCCAGCATGGCAGCAGATGCTAGAATTGGTCCCTTGAACGTCTGTTGATCTCTTTGAAGTCTTTGCTGATTCTCTCAAGTCAGAGTCCTTGCTCCTCTGGGCTACCATGGCACTTTTTGTTCCCACGTATCTCCTTCAGCTTTGTAGCAAATAGTTAATTGTCTAAATGTCTGTTTCTTCTACCACATAAGTCTCTTGACAGTAGGAACCTACTCTCTTCCATCTCACTTTTCTCATAAGCCATAGATTGTATCCTACTTGTAATAGTTGCTCAGTAAATCTTACTGAATCAAAGTGAACAAACTGGCTGTCTCTGTGGAAATTCTGCAGCTAGTATCCATGTTTATTGTATACTCTGTCATGAGATAGGAGTGTATCCTTGGAGAAAGAAAGCATCATCATCAGAAATAACATGTAAATATACATGTAAATATAACACATGAAAAACCCTACGTTATTATTGGGCCTTTTGGGGGAGACAGCTTTTGTTGGGCTATAATTCACACACCATACAGTTCCACCATTTAACTTGTAAAATTCAGTGGTTTTCCGTATGTTCACAGAGTTATGCCACCATCACCACAATCAATCTTAGAAAATATTCATCATCCCCAAAAGAAACCCTGTACCTATTCCCTCTAGTCCTTTAGCCCTAGACAACCATTAATCTATTTTTTGTCTCCATAGATTTGCCTATTCTGGACATTTTATATAAATGGAATCATACGATATTTGTGCCTACCTTTTCACTTGGCATAATATTTTCAAGGTACCTCCATGTTGTAGCATGTGTCAAACCTAAAGCTTGGTGGAAGTTAGAGGGCAGGTGATGCTTGTTTTTTGACTAGTGGTTGTGGCTCAGGCCAGTGATGAGTCTGCCTGCTCTCAGGAGGACCAGATCTATAGGTATACTATGCAGATATTGTGGGTTCAGTTTCAGACCACCACAATGAAGCAAATATTTCAATAAAGTGAATGAAATGAATTTTTTAGTATCTCAGTGCATGTAAAAGTTATGTTTATACTGTAGTCTGTTAAGTGTGCAATAGCATTGTGTCTAAAAATCTGCATACCTTAATTAAAAATGACTATTGCTAAAAAAAAAATGCTAACCATCATCTGAGCTTTCTGTGAATTGTAATTTTTTGTAATTTTTTTTTGGTGGAGAATCTTGACTCAGTGTTCATGGCTTCTGACAGACCAGGGTGGTGGTTGCTAAAGGTTGGTGTGGCTTTGGAAATTTCTTAAAATAAGACAACTTTGTCACACCAAAACAAATTATTTCTCTGTGGCACACAATACTGTTTGATAGCATTTTACCCACAGTAAAGCTTCTTTCAAAATTGGGGTCAGTGCTCTCAAACTCTGCCTCTGCTTTTATCAGCTAAGTTTATGTAATATTCTAAATCTTTTGTTATCATTTCCACAATCTTCACAGCATTTTTACCAGAAATAGATTCTATCTCAAGAAATCATTTTTTTGTTGTTCTTGTTCACCCATGAGAAACAACTCCTCATCTGTTAAGGTTGTATCATGAGATTACAGCCATTTAGTTACATCTTCTGGCTTCACTTCTAGTTCTCTTGCTGTTTCTACCACGTCTGCAGTTACTTCCTCCACTGAAGTCCTCAGCCTCTCATAGTCATCCATAAGGGTTGGGCTCAATCAACTTCTTCCAAACTTCTGTCATGGTGATATTTTGACCTCTTCCCATGGATCACGAATATTCTTAATCACATCTAGAATGGTGGATCCTTTCCAGAAGGTTTTCAGTTTGCTTTGCCCAGATCCATCAGAGGAATCGCTGGCAGCTACAGCCTTATGAAATGTATTTCTTAAATAATAAGACTTGGAGCACACCTGGCTGACTCATTTGGGGACGCATGTAACTCTTGATCTTGGGGTTGCGTTTGAGCCCCACGTTGGGTGTAGAGATTACTAAAAAAAACAAAAACAAAAACAAAAATAAAAAAAAACAAAAAAGGAACAAACTTAAAAAAATAATAAGACTTGAAAGTTGGGGGTGCCTGGGTGGCTCAGTTGGTTGAACGTCCCACTTCGGCTCAGGTCATGATCTCGAGGTTCACGAATTTGAGCCCCACATCGGGCTCTGGGCTGACTGCTCAGAGCCTGGAGCCTGCTTTGGATGCTGTGTCTCTCCCTCTCTCTGCCCCTCCCCTGCTCACACTCTGTCTCTCTCTCAAAAATAAACAAACATTAAAAAAAAAAAAAAGACTTGAAAGTTGAAATGGCTTCTTGATCCATGGGCTGCAGAATGGACATTGTGTTAGCAGGCATGAAAACAATATTCATTTCATTTTACATCTCCATCAGCGCTCTTAGGTGACCAAGTGCATTGTCAATAGGCAGTAACATTTTGAAGGGAATCTGTTTTTCTGAGCAGTAGGTCAACAGTGGGCCTAACATTTCAATAAGCTATATTGTAAACAGATGTGCTGTGAACTAGGCTTTATTGTTCCTGTATTATAGAGCACAGGCAGAGTAGATCTAGCATGATTCTTAAGGCCTGTAGGATTTTCAGAATGGTCAATGAGCATTGACCTCAACTTAAAGTCACCAACTGCATTAACCCCTAACAAGAGAGTGAGTCTGTCCTTTGAAGCTTTGAAGCTTGGCATTGAAGCTTTGCTATGAAAGTCCTAGAATGCATCTTCTTCCAATAGAAGACTGTTGCATCTACACTGAAAAACCTGTTTTTTAGTGTAGCCCCCTTCGTGAATTAACCTTAGCTAGATCTTCTGGATAACTTCTGCAGCTTCTACATCAGCACTTGCTGTTTTACGTTGCACTTTTATGTTATGGAGACAGCTTCTTTCTTTAAACCTCATGAACCAACCTCTGCTAGCTTCCACCTTTTCTCCTGCAGCTTCCTCACCTCTCTCAGTCTTCATGGAATTGTAGAGAGTTAGGGCCTTGCTCTGGATGGGGCTTTGGTTGAAGGGAAAGTTGTGGCTGCTCTGATCTTCCATCCAAACCACTAGAACTTTCTTCATATCAACCATAAAGCTGTTTTGCTTTCTTATCATTCATGTGTTCACTGGAGTAGCACTTTTAATTTCCTTCAAGAACTTTTCCTTTGCACTGCAACTTGGCTAACTGGCTCAAGAGCCTAACCTGTGGCCCCTCTCATCTTTCAACATGTCTTCTGCACTGTGCTGAATCATTTCTACTTGCTGATTTGAAGTAAGAGACGTGCAACCCTTCCTTTCACTTCGAGGCAACTATAGGTTTATTAGTTGGCCTGATTTCAGGGGATTGAAATTATGTTTGTGTCTCAGGGAACAGGGAAGCCCAAGGAAAGGGAGAGATACAGTGGAATGGCTGGTCAGTGGAGCAGTCAGAATACACACAGTATTTAAGTTCTCTGTCTTCTATGGTCCCAGTTGATGACACCCCAAAACAATCATGATAATAAATCAAAGATCCCTGATCACAGATCACCATGACCAATATAATAATAATGATGAAAAAGTTTGAAATATTGTGAGAATTACCAAAATGTGACACAGTGACACAAAGTAAGCACATGCTTTTGGGAGAATGGCTTCCATAGACTTAATTGACTTAGGGTTGCCACAGGCCTTTAATTTGTAAAACAAACAAACAAAAAACTCAGTATCTGCAGAGCACAATAAAGTAAAGCTCAATAAAATTAGGTATGCTTGTATTTCATGGAAATTCCATAGAGGAGTTCTGAACTTGCTTCTCTGAGCAATTATAAGAATTGAGACCGCGTCAGTGAGTACCTAATCCAATGCCTGGCATATGAGGGTCTCAATGACTTTTACTTCCCTGTGTCCCATTTCAGGTTCTTGGATTCTAGTAAGAATCTGCCAAAGTGAAACAACAGATAAATTTTTATTTGGTACTTTGAGTTTAATTTACTGATTTTTCCCTCTGTCCTTTTGTTTTTGTCCTCCCAAGGCTATGCCTTTCTGCTGTTCCAGGAGGAGAGCTCAGTGCAAGCGTTGATAGATGCCTGCCTGGAAGAAGACGGGAAACTGTACCTGTGTGTGTCAAGCCCCACCATCAAGGATAAGCCAGTAAGTAATATGTAGCCAGCTGTTGCTTTTCCAGAGCACATATGCATTTGGAATAGCTGAGCGCCTCCTTTTTGTAATGGGAATGCTGGTAACTAGGATTCTCTTACCCGGGGTGACCTTGCTATGCAATAGAGCTGGACTATTGTTGATGAGAAGCTAATAACAAATTACTCAGTATTTCATTTTATACCTTTGGGACTGCGTGTAAACAAATGTGTCCTTGTCTTTCCCTTTACAGCTCTTTTAAGCTAATTCCTATTCAGTAACTCTGAATTGAAGTAAACAATGCTCTAAGCGGTTTTGGCAACTGGTTTCTGTCATTTTTCAGATCAAGGACAGGAGCAATTTATTATTTTTTTTTTTAAAAAAAGATCATAATTGGCAATGTTTTGTGAGTGGTACCTACAACTGGCTTACCTAGAGCTTACACTCTAAAATGGATAGCTTCAAACAGGGTGGGAGAGGGAGAGGGCAAGGACAGAGAACATGAACCCCAGACCATAAACAAATGTACACTTATACAGAGTTCATGGTTAAGAGGTTGTGGTTTCTGAGCCAAAGCATGTGAGTAAGTCATTGGGTAAGAGATGAAGACTGCTTACTTTCTCCTGACAGGGGTTATCAGTGAAGAAGGGGCAAGGCTGTATTCAGAACAACAAAAAAAGAAATTGGTTAGCATGGCAGATAGAGGATTGAGGGAATTCGGAAGGGGATGAGTGTGTGTCAAGAGCTGGTGCTAGGAGTGAGAAATAGAGTAAAAATTGTGATATGGACCAAGGGACCGAGGCAGGAATCTCCCGGGGCTTGCAGCGTCCCCTGTTAGACTTACACCAAATGTGGGGCTTGCTTGGCAGTTAAGTTTATTCTCAGAAATGTGCATGGGGAAAGAGTTGGGGTCAGAAGTAGAAGTCTTCTAAAAAAATTTTTTTTATGTTTTATCTTTTATATTTGAGAGAGAGACAGAGAGATAGCAAGCAGGGGAGGGGCAGAGACAGAGATAGAATCTGAAGCAGGCTCCAGGCTCTAAGCTGTTAGCACAGAGCCCGCCCGACGCCGGGCTCAAACTCACAAACCGTGAGATCATGACCTGAGCCAAAGTCGGACGCTTAACCAACTGAGCCACCCAGGTGCCCCCAGAAGTAGAAGTCTTGACTCTAGCATTTAAATTATCTGCTTGGTTCAGAATAAGTCACCTAATCCTTGCAGGATCTTAGTTTCCTCATCTATAAAATGGCAGGAATAATGGTTTCTCTCTGCGATGTTGAGCAGCTCAGATAAGAGGAAAATGAATGTGAAAGCACTTGGTACTTGTGCAGATGTAACTGGATGATGCTGTTAGAGCCGTATGGTGCTATAGTCAGGAGAGCAACATTAGAGCTTATTACAGGGTAACATCTACTGAAAAGAATGGTGGCATCTAGAGCAGGGTTTATAGTTGGCTGCAGAAGAATGGTGCTGGGACTTGTCCACCTATAAGGGGGAGACTGCAGCATGGAAAGCAGAGGAGTTACAAAGAATGGAGATACTGGGTTATAGAATAATCGATGCAGAAGAAGAAGCAAGGATTTTAGCAAGTGTGACAGTGCCACCATGTATTTCACATTCTGGGGCCATTACCAAATTTTTATAGCAGTTAGCAGACTTGGATAGAGTAGCTATGCAGTTGGGGAAAAAGAGTAGGGAACCTTTGCTAACTTTGGTCTTAATTTAAGCTGAGGAAAGGCTGTGTACACTGTGGCTAGAATAGGAGGGTGTAGTGTTTCCTCTGAACACGTAATGAGAAAGCTGGAGTAACATTTCTAAATCTCTTTGGAATAGTGTGAGATTAGAAAGACCGATCCCAACTTGGCAGAGTCAGATGTCTGAAAGGTAAATGGTTAACCTCCAGAGAGCCTCTGCCACCATAAGAGAGGATTAGAAATAGATTTATACATTAAAAAAAAAACAAAAAAAAAACAGAGTGATAGAGATCCACATGAAGATAGTTACGCCCAAAGTAGACTAAGAAGCTGTTGAATTGAGGGGAGGAGACCAGAGACGAGCAGATGAGCTTGTGTACCTTGGAAGTATCATGTCACTTGCTCTGTGGGAAAAGGAGGCTAATACGCCTTTCAGGGCATGCCTTCACCAGGACTGGACATCTCTTGAGAAGGGAATGAGCAGTGGTGGTTGCAGCTGGAGGTGGTATGTTGATTGTTTTCCCTCCAAATACATTTATTACCCTGAGCATGAAGGACTTTTGAAAAATAATTAGTGTAACTATCTGTTTTGGAAATGTTTATGGGGAAACTAACTTTCACTGTTTGTGTTTCTGCAAATTTCTGCCTTATTGCAGTTTTCATTTTCTGAACTCAAGTGAAACAGTTTTATTGGAGCTTGGTGAATTCTGAATGGTGGCTGCTGATTACGTATTTCTTTAACCCAGGCATACTCAGAATTTCCAGCATAAACAATTTGAATAAAACTCAGGATGGGAAACAGAAAAGTCCCCAAATACCTATAATTCTAATGAACTGGATCCCATTTTGGGTTCCAGCTCTTTTGGCTCCATTTTTGAAACCTTGTCTTTGTTGGCTTTAACTCCACATCTATCACTCCCAGCCTCATTTGGCCACACTTCCCCACCCAGGTTTCAGTACATTCCACCTCGTTTTGGATGCTCCCACAGAAAGTGAGAGCTGGGTTGAACTATTGGGAGTAAATGAGGACCTTGGCAATAACTCAAGGTAAAGTCAACCTTTGGAACTCATTCACCAAACCTTCTGAGCTATGGCTTTTTCTACTTCTTGGCTTGGCTACTTTTCAGGATCCTAGTGCCCTCATTCTGTTATTTAGTTCTCTCTGATCCTCTCTGGAGTTCTCCTTGGAAATACACAATGTTCCAGAATGACCTCACAGATTTCCTATCCATTGACGTTCTCCCTTATTCTGTTCCCCCAGATCAAACCCCCTTTCCCTTTGTGTGGATTAGGTTAATCAGATTGTTTTCCTAATACAGAGCCTGATAGCAAGGTTCCCTCTCACCTTTCTAAGATTGTGTTTGTTTTTTAACTCAACAAATCCCAAATCAGTGGATTCCAGATAGTATTAGGAGGTATTTTTGGTCAGTGATTACCTTTCATTAAATAACTCTACTTAGACTACCCTATGTATGTATAGGTCTGATCCTTAAAGATGACAGAAGACACAATTTATAGCTTGATTAATTGACTTCTCAGTTCCAAAGAGTGGGTAGACAAATGGGCAACAGCAGGAACTATTGCAAAGCTCCTAGATGTGTGATTTTGACCTCTCCTCCAGCAAAAGGAATTCCGTAGCTCAGATGTTCCGGGCATCCCAGAGGATAGCTGTGTTCTTGTCCAGGCTTCCAGTGAAGTGGACAGACATTGTGACAGTGGTCCCTTTTGTCAAGGTGACTCTACTTTTTGAATGTATAAATAGACTGAACCTGAAGGTACAAAACAGCAAACTGATAGAGCAGGAAACCTGTTAGAGTCTAACAGAGATAGGGACTAAAAATCAGTAACCTCGAAGAAGAGGTGTGGAAGGAGATTTTTATGACTCTTACCTTCTAAAACACTTTGGCCAGAGATGTGGGATAGTAAACACCTTGAAAGGAGTATTATAGAAGTTTCCTGCTTCTTCCTCCTTACAATTTATAACATAATCACAATTTCTAAATATCCTGAAATATGACAGATTGATTTTCTATACAGTTGGCCCTTGAGCAGTGGGGTAGGGGTGTTAGGGGTGCTGACACCCCACGTAGTTGAAAAATCCACATATAACCTTTGGCTCCCCATAAATATTATTAACTACCAAAATCCTACTATTAACCAGAAACCTTAACAATAACATATACAGCTGATTAAACCTATTGTATATATATTATAAACCATATTCTTAGAATAAAGTAAGCTAGAGAAAAGATAATGTTATTAAGAAAATCATGAGGAGAAAAATGTATACTGTATTAATAAAAAAAATCTACATATAAGTGGACTTGCATGCTTCACCCCTGTATTGTTCAAGGGTCAACTGTATATTTAAAACTGTCTTAGGGGTGCCTGGGTGGCGCAGTCGGTTAAGCATCCAACTTCAGCCAGGTCACGATCTTGCAGTCCGTGAGTTCGAGCCCCGCGTCAGGCTCTGGGCTGATGACTCAGAGCCTGGAGCCTGTTTCCGATTCTGTGTCTCCCTCTCTCTCTGCCCCTCCCCCGTTCATGCTCTGTCTCTCTCTGTCCCAAAAATAAAAAGTAAACGTTGAAAAAAAATAAAATAAAACTGTCTTAGCAAACTGAAGTGTGCTTGTGTAAGGTCACTTGTGGAGCCTGTTGCTCAGGTAACATGGTCATCCACTCAAAATTTGAAAAACAAAAATTGGGAAAAAAAATGTTGGGAGCAAAGAAGCTGGAAACCGGTTGGATGCTGGCTCAGTTTTTTAATTTTTACTCTGTCCAATCTGTCTATAATTCTGTCTTTCCTATTCCCCTTTATGTATCAATAGGATCTCCAGCACTTTGAATCACTCCTCTTTAGTACAAAGATAGTCCAGATCCCTTTGCCTGGGACTTAAGACTTTCCCAGTCTGATTTCAAGTTTTTTTCCAACCTTTCTTTTTTCTGCTTTCCTTCTGAACCCCTTTTCCAGTCAACTGAAATATTTCTGCTCCCATTTCAGTTTCTGATTGCTACACTTATTTTTTTTTAATTTTTTATATTTGCTACACTGATTTTAAGACCCTGTCAAATGCCGTCTCTTTCCCGAAGCCTTCTGTGATCACTATACCACCTGTAGTGACTCACACCTACTATTATAGCTATCTTCAGCCCACATTCAGCCATATTTTTAAAAAATAATGTGCTGGCCTTCCTTTATACCATGTTTGAGGGACTCCTATGGGCAAGGCATTAGAGCTGGTTACTATGAATCAGACATAAAATCCTGTGCTCAGAAAGTTAATAGTGTAATGGGTAGATAAAACAAGTATATAAATAAATACACAAACCTATAGAGCCTGGCACATAACAGGTTTTCAAATATTTGTCAAATTTAGGAAAAATACCAAATACAATGCATATAAGATTAAGTGCTTTGGAGAGTTTATATATACCTGGAGTGATAAAAGAAAGCTTCTTGGATGAAGTGTCATTTAAACTGGGCCTTGAAAGATGAAAAGGGTTTGGAGATTGGCCAGGGGAGAGGTGGAGGTGTGGAAGTGTGGGAAATAGACATTTCAGAGAAAGGCAACAGCATAAACACAGAAAAGAGAAACCGCAGATTGAGTGGAGAACATATAGGTTGGTTAGATGGAGCACAAATGTGTGAAAGGGAGTAGAGGGGAATTAAATTGGGAAAATTAAGTAGGGGCTAAGTTACAGGGCACCTTGATTGATGGCCTCAGCCTTTGGACTTGTGGTATATTTACTTAAACTCTTTCATTCTCCACCTACCACCTCCTAAGACAATAACTATAATTTTATCTTGGCTCAGTCAAATCAGATTCACTATATCCCTCCTCAGAAACCTTCAGCATTTCTGATCTTTATTTTATTTTATTTTTTGTTCCTTTTGGTCTAAATTTGTGGTTTGGGCACCTTTTATCATAGTAATTTCTCCAAAGGAGGAATTTCTTCTCTAAAATGAGAGAAATACCTCCTATTTATAATAAATCCTTCCTCCTCTTCCCAGTCTCTGAATTTGCAATTGAGTCCAGAGTTTCTTAGTGCTTGAATCTTTGGAAGCTATAATCCCTTTCTAGAGAGGTCTAAAAGATGCTGTAGTTCTGATCTACTGAAATGGTTTCTAGTGTGTAAAATAGCCAGTATCATCCTCCAAGGGACCATATCTAGTGTTTTCCAAAGTGTGTTATGAATTACACTTGTCCCATCAGACACTGGTCTCTTGAGAAGATCATTGACAAAAGGTTTGCTCGTAGCAATGATAAGTGTCATTTGTTCATAACTTACTTTGTGCACTTTATATCCATTTGTTCCTTTAATTAAAGGTCCCATAGCCGAAAACATTTGGGTAAAATTGATATATTAAGGTTCTGAGAAGTCTTGCAGTAAATAAATTTGTGTAATATTTTTTAAGCCACCATTTGATATACCTGTTTTGGGATTATACCTGTGAAGATTTTGGTAGAATTAGTATTCCATGAAGTTCATTCAAAGAATAGGCTTCTTCCCAGGAAAAACTTAGGTAAGTGGAACTTTTATGTGAACGTTACTGTCAAGAGTTTTAGTGATCAGCATGCCAGTAACAACATCCTTGTCCTTGTACCATGGAGCTGCAAACACACATTTATGTAGACATTAGACAAAATTGTCTGGCTGCAGAGCACAATTGCTTGAGACTATGAACCTGGAAGTTAAAATAGCTGAAAATATGGTGCCAATTTCATTACTAAATCATTTTCTTCAGCTTTTCTAAATGCTAGTTTTATTTGCAGGTTTAAGAAGAATCTATCAGTCATTTCTTAACGCATTGAAAATGAGTAGAATGAATTTAGAAAAGAGAAGTTAACCATTCACAAATCAAAATGCATTTTCCTGAGAGTTCAGGAGACTCTCAGGAAGCATGACTGGTGGCCAGTAACCTGGAGGACAAGGAGTCTTGCAGGCAACAGGACATCATTGCATTGGAAAGAGTGTGTGTGTGTGTGTGTGTGTGTGTGTGTGTGCACGCGCACACACACACACACACACACACACACACACACACACACATACACATACTTTGGGTCAGATAAACCTGGTTTTCAGTTCTGAGTTCACTCTTTTAGTCTTAGTTTCCTTATCTCTAGAGTAGGTATAATGTTTGTAGCATAATAGTTATAGTGAGTTCAAGTGTGACAGTGTGTTAAAATGCCTAGCATAGTTGGGAATGCAAGCTGGTACAGCCACTCTGGAAAACAGTATGGAGGTTGCTCAAAAAACTAAAAATAGAACTACCCTATGACCCAGCAGTTGCACTAGTAGGCATTTATCCACAGGATACAGGTGTGCTGTTTCAAAGGGACACATGCACCCCAATGTTTATAGCAGCACTATCAACAATAGCCAAAGTATGGAAAGAGCTCAGATGTCCATCGATGGATGAATGGATAAACAAGATGTGGTATATATATACAATGGAGTATTACTCGGCAATCAAAAAGAATGAAATCTTGCTATTTACATCTGCGTGGATGGAACTGGAGGGTATTATGCTAAGTGAAATTAGAGAAAGACAAATATCATACGACTTCACTCATATGAGGACTTTAAGAGACAAAACAAATGAACATAAGGGAAGGGAAACAAAAATAATATAAAAACAGAGAGAGGGACAAAACATAAGAGATTCATAAATACAGAGAACAAACTGAGGGTTACTGGAGGGGTTGTGGGAGGGGGGATGGGCTAAATGGGTAAGGGGCAGTAAGGAATCTACTCCTGAAATCATTGGTGCACTATATGCTAACTAATTTGGATGTAAATTAAAAAAAAAAAAATGCCTAGCATAGTGGTGTAGTGTATGTGCTCAAAAGTGCTAGTTTCTTCTTTCCTTCAAAAGGAAATCCTCTGTCATGCTTGTGTTTTCTAAGTGATGTAGGAACAGCAGCAGCAACAATGAGCACTAGGTAATTCTGATCAATGAGTAGGTCCCAGTGGGGGTGGGAGGGGGGGACATCAGAAATTGTGCTGATTAGGCCAAGCCCTGAGGCACTCAGTGATGACCAGATACACTGTATTTCCATTATCCCTGGAAGGAGGCTTTCAGTAATCTGAGAGCTATAGAAGGGCAGATTCTGGACATCTTGTAGCATCAGCATCTGCCCCTCAGGAAAACCTTTGTTAATTCACCAGAACACTGATGAGCACAGAGCACTCACTAAGGGTTGGGCGCTTTGCCAGGCAGTTGGGACCCACACAGAGATATGGTCTCAGCCTTAGAGGACCCTAGCTCTCCACCCTAGAGCCCAGTGGAAGGAAATAGACATGTAAATACCAAGTGAAATAAGGAGGCAAAGTATGATAAAAGTATTATGAGGAGTAGTTGTGGGGTGGGACTCAAAGGCAAAGTGGTCAGATGTTCCTGAGGGAGTCAGGAAGGCCTTTAGAGAGAAGATATTCCCTTAAATCTTCTGGTTATAAGTATGGTTATTAATCATTGCATTTAATTGATAATGGCTTTATAAGTCCAGCATAGAGCAAGGCTGTACATCACCATTTTCAGGGCACAGTTTATGCATGGTCTGCTTTTTCTACTGGATGCTCTTATGAAACAGTATGCAGAGTGTTACATGAATTGTTCAAAAATAGCTGAAGGGCTGTAAGCCTGTGTGCATCAGGTAGGTTCTGCAGCTTACTGAAGATGGCAAGGGTTTCCTTTCAGTACCTGAACTGTTCCCTCACCCTGACGGTAGACCTGGAGCATTCTGGAAGGGCATGAGAAAATTTCCTAGGGTTACTTTTGGCATCCACTGTAGGAAGAATCCTGCCTATTTTGATGAAGCTCTCTGGGGCCTGCGATCTATTTGTATCTCAGGAATGGGAGGAATAGTCTGAGTGTGAGAGTTATAGTTTTTTGTTTGGAGGCCCAGTGGAGTTCTGATTGTAGGCCCAAGAGCAGCCCAGGGTTCAGAAGTCTTATCAAGAGCAATGAAACCATTAGCTATTAGGTTCCTTTCTGGCCACTTCCCCCAGAGGATACAAGGAGGGTATCTCCCCGTCTTCATCGGATGAAGAGCAGCACTTGAGAATAATAGGTAGCATCTAAACTCCTGGAAATTGGCTGACCTGCTTGTTAGGGAGCTGTATGGTAAAAATTAGGTTGAAATGAGATGCCAAATATGAATGTTCTTTGAAGGATCCAAACCACAATTATTGCTGTTGTGGCTATTAGTTTTGGTAGTTAATAATAATAAAAACAGCCCCTTATAACATGGAAGAGATAAAGATGCCTCACAAACCACAAACTAGTTTGTTTGTGATACTGTGGGGCACTCCAGTCATTCTGTGAGGTCTGTGATGCTTAAAATAGAATTGCTGACAACTGGGGTGGGCCTGAGTTCATTACCAACCGAACTGTTGCAGCTGTATGTCAGCGGCCTGGAGTTCAGCTGACTCATCCTGGCTGTCAGAAGAGCGGTGATACTGCTGCTTGCTGGGTAGAGTGGTCCTGATGGTTCTGCAGTATTGCTTTTGTAGTTCATGTAGGGTGAAAGGATTGTAGGACTAGGGAGAGAAAAATGGAGGCCTTCTCCTGAAGAGCTTGAGTAGGAGTTTGAAGGGTATTGAAATGAGAAAGAGGAGATGAGGGTGAGGAGGCTAGGCCATGTGCTTTATGGGAAATTTATGGGAAAGAAAACAGCAGGAAGGGGTTGATCAGGTAGTTTCTGGAGCTGGCCAGCAGATTGCACTGTTGACTCTGAACAGTTTGGTTGCTTTGCAGAGCTGCCTTGAGATGAATAGATGAAAAGGAAGGCACTGTGCAGTAGGATGATCATGTGTTGGTTGTTTGTAACCAGGAGATGACCAGACAAGACAAAATATAGAGTGAGATGTTCAAAATGAGCTCAACATACTATTATTTATTGGTAGGTAAATGTGTAAATTCTAAATACGGGTATAAACTGAGAGAATTCTAGAGCCATAGGGTGGCTTGGTCATGTCTGGAAACTTAAAGCCCTAAGGTTTATGTTAAAAACTGTTTTATTAAAGCTAAGTGTTTTCTCTTACCCTGTTATTAAAGATATAATAAAAATGCATTTTATATTGAATGTTAACTTAGGGGCTTTTGCAAATTTTCAATGAATTTGCTTTTTACACTTGATCTTAGCCAAAAGGCCGAGAAGCGATTGAATTTGCTTTTTAGAAAATGTTATAGCTCCTTGTCAGAAATGAATGACCCATACTCGACCCATACTTTATTTCTTTTTTTTTTTTTCCTAGCACATGGCCTGATCTTATCCCTATTAATGACTTTTAGTTTTAAGTAGGATGAAACTTCAGTTTTTACATAGAACTATAATTATTTTATTCCTCATTGATATCAAAATAGAGAAACATCTCTTTTGTGCAGTTCAGTCTGAAAACTTTCAGTTCTTTGAATAGCTATTCATTATTTATATTGACTGTATTCTTAACCATTTAAAGTTAACTTCTACAAGAGCAACCCTTTTAGAGCAGTAGCAGGAAATAAGTGAGAAAAGGCCTTGATTAGAGTGAAGTTTCTACAGTATTTTGTTCAGTTGGTTCAACCTTGTTATGCCATATTTTGATACATACTAAAAGTAAGATATAATTGGGCAGTATTATCCAAAGTGTGTTTATTAATAGGTGTTGTGAAAAAATTGGTTCCATGAAAATAATTTAGGAAATGCTGGGTTAAAACAACATTTGATCAGATTTCTTTCCTGTAGAACCTCTTAGAGCTTTTGGTTAATGTACACCAATGGGTGCCCTGAAACTCCAAGAAGGAAGAGATAGTATATAACTTTTCCTAAGCAAGGCTTGTCTGGCAGAGCCACCTTACAGACCGACAGTTCACAGGACATACACTGGGAAACCTTGAAATGGAAAATGAGTGCGTTCAGTACTATTTTACGTTTCTTGAAGAGTGGCATAAATTGATATATTTATAGCATCACCTTTATCTTTAGTTTTTGCCTTTTCCTTAAAAAGATTTGCCTTTGGAGATAAGCAATTACACAATAAGATTATTCTTTTTTTTTTAATTTTTTTTTTAACGTTTATTTATTTTTGAGACAGAGACAGAGCATGAACGGGGGAGGGGCAGAGAGAGAGGGAGACACAGAATCGGAAGCGATTATTAATTCTTAAGAATTAAAAAACAGATAATTCAGCCAAAGAGTAGTTTCACAGTCCTCACTGAGCTTCTGTAGGAATACACGCTTAAAAAAGAAACTAAGGAAAGACCAACCATTTTAGTACTTTCTCCCACTTTGAGAGCTGTGTGGTAAGTAAACCTTTCTAGTCTGAGATCATAGCCTGGGGCCCACAGGATAGATCTGGGCTGCAGTTAGTTTTTTTGTTTTGTTTTCTTTTAAAAATTTTTTTTAATGTTTTATTTATTTTTGAGACAGAGAGAGAGACAGAGCGTGAGCAGGGGATGGGCAGAGAGACAGTGAGACACAGAATCCGAAGCAGGCTCTGAGCTGTCAGCACAGAGCCCGACACGGGGCCCAAACCCACGTACCGTGAAATCATGACCTGAGCTGAAGTCAGATGCTTAACCGACTGAGCCACCCTGGTGCCCCTGCAGTTAGTTTTGTTTAGCCTGTCCCAGTGATTTTAACATTTGAATTCATTCTCAACATTTTAAAATCTTGAAGTTTCATGTGAAAATCTGAATTTCTAGCTAAACTTGAAAAATGGAAAAGTCTTACAACACATTCACAAATGATAACTACTTCTCTGCTTCCTTTAAAAGGAATGGTTTACTCTAGTGTGTCATTGCCTGCTTACCAACTGCTGTCCTGGGGACTGGCAAATTTATGCTATACGTCCATCCCTACAGACGTTTGGTTTTGTGTAACTCCTGCTATAAGGACATGGCATGGCTGAAGGGCTAATGGGTGGTGCCTCTTTCTAGAGTGATCTTTATAAGCAAATGTGGTCTCCAGGAAAGAGTGTTGGAATCAATGTCGGGCTCATTTAAGGGAATTTTCACTATATCTGATAAAGCCCCTGTACTTGTCCTCAGGACATTGAGGCTCTTACTGCCCAGAGTATAGCCTATTTGACAACATACTAAAAGAGTTGTTTCACACACACACACACACACACACACACACACACACACACACAGTGATCCCTATATATGTAATGGTTGTTTTACTGAGAGAAATGATGAATTAGAACAGAGTTGTAATTTCATCCATTCTCAAAAATAATTATTAAAGAAAGATAATCAAAAAGAAGTTATCTTATTTGTATTTCACCCCTTTGTATAAAATATTGGAGTCACCTTAAAAAGTATGGTATTCAAAAAGTAGAGAAATATCTCTGTATATAAATCAGGACCAGAAAATGTATTCGAAGAGTAAGAAAGATAAAATATGAATATCAGGCCCTGAGGGCTGAGAATTAACTTAGAAGCTGGAGAACATGCCTTGTGTGAGAGTGGGCTTATATTTCAGAGATAATCCAGGGTGAATGGAACTTCCTAGTGCAAAACAGTACCTCAGTATTACTTTTTGCTTAGTGTGTAGAATGTGCTGATGTTGAGCACTCTCAACAATAGCCAAATTATGGAAAGAGCCTAAATGTCCATCAACTGATGAATGGATAAAGAAATTGTGGTTTATATACACAATGGAGTACTACGTGGCAATGAGAAAGAATGAAATATGGCCCTTTGTAGCAACATGGATGGAACTGGAGAGTGTTATGCTAAGTGAAATAAGCTATACAGAGAAAGACAGATACCATATGTTTTCACTCTTATGTGGATCCTGAGAAACTTAACAGAAACCCATGGGAGAGAGGAAGAAAAAAAAAAAAAAAGAAGTTAGAATGGGAGAGAGCCAAAGCATAAGAGACTCTTAAAAACTGAGAACAAACTGAGGGTTGATGGGGGGTGGGAGGGAGGGGAGGGCGGGTGATGGGTATTGAGGAAGGCACCTTTTGGGTGAGCACTGGGTGTTGTATGGAAACCAATTTGACAATAAACTTCATATATTGAAAAAAAAAAAAAAGAATGTGCTGATGTTGGCCTATGTTGACATTTCTCTGATTCTGTATGGATGGGAGCTCTGAGGAGCTGTTTTCTGGTGGCAGCTGGGAAACGCAGGTTTTGTGAATACGATTTAATCATTACTGTCCTTGAGTCTTCTTCCTGTACTTTTACCTAATCTATAGTACAAGAATAGGCTAAGGGAATGGGTTATGTGTGATGTACTGAGATGAGGGTGCGGCGGGAGAGGAGGCAGTAATGACGGCTCTCAGCCGGAAGGTTTGAGATCTTCTGCAGAGTTCTTTTCAGCAGCAGTAACGTACAGCTATTAGAGAAGGCTGCATTTTCTGTACTTCTGATTAAATGAAACCAGAACACCATGGATACCACAAGGGAATTGTTTTCATTTGTGAAACAAAGTGACCCACAATTAAATTCAGTTATCGTAGAGTGATTGGAGTTGCCTTACCAGGTCCTGAAGCTGCCTTCAATTTATCAGGGATGAAACTGGAAGAAGAGAAGACTGTGCAGAAAAAGATAGGTCTTACTTTTTTGTTATTGGTGATATTAGGATCTTTGTTTTTATAATGTAAAGAAATTATGTTTTTAATTAAAAATTAATAATGAGTCCTCATGAAGGGATTTAAAAGGGGTGCTTTATGGTATTTGTGAATCTCCCTTTGTGGTAAATGTCAAGGGAACGGTAATTTAGTCACACAGACCAGCAAATGTTATGAGGAAAAACTAGATTTTTCTTTTTCACATGATAAAGGTGGAACAAATGCTTCAATATTAACAGAATTGCAAACAGGTCCCTGTTTTCAGGGTTTAGGGAAGAAATGGAGATTTTACTGCTTCTGGATAACTGATGAAGGCAACAAGGTCGTAAAAAGCAAAAAGTTAGGTGGGGGTGAATTTTGTAGCTGTCATAAGGAATGTATGGACTGTTTCTAACTGAGCAGTGCCAGTTTTGGAGTTGACTCAAGGTGTTTTGAAAGCGTAATTTGACAGGTTTACTACCTTTCAAATGAGAGTACTTCTAGATATATAAGTCAGGCCACATAAGAAATCATCTTATGCGGTTTTTTTTGCATTAAGTGTTGACAGTTAAGCAATGGGGAAGATGAAGAATTGTGTTGATACTAAGGAAATGAAAATTCAGCTGTTTAGTTTCCTATCCTAATCTGTGAGGGTAAAGAAGAGGTGAGTTCCATAAAGACAGACCCGGTTCTCTGCTTCTACAGACCTAGACCATTTCCCAGAGCACCTGGCTGGCCGAGTGGCTCCTTGATTCTCAGGCAGTGCCGACACTCACCTTTTGATGTGGGAGGGTTTTTTTGGTTTTTTGTTTGTTTGTTTGTTTTAAGCTCTTCTTCGGTGATTGAGTTAGGGATTGAAACAAATATGTTTTAAGGTTAAGATTCTGATGAAATACTTTATTTTTTGTAGGCAGGAAGTCAGAGTACCAGTGAAGAGATATTACCAAATAGAAAGAAGTATGTTCATAAAGATTTCTTTCTCTGCTCTTTGAAAAGTTACTTCAGTTTCTAAAGGCTCACCTTTATTTACCCAAACTTGTTTAAGAAAATCAGATAAATCAAAAATAGGTAACACTGTGTGCTTCAGTATTTGATACTGCTGTTAATTCCATGCTAACTTGATGGGTTAAACCACATTTCTTCTGTTTGGGTTAAACCACATTTCTGAAGGATAAATGTTTCAAGCTTAGGGGTTGATAAGCATTTAAAAGCCAGACATATAGATAATTTTTAGAAAATATTCCTAATGTTCCTGTTCCCTTTCTTTAGGTGAGCTCTTAAAAAGCTAAGTGCTAAACTGTGACAGGTTGTAAACAGTCTATCATGTGTTAAAATGGGTCTGATTTAGAACGCAGAGTCTGTCTCTGAAAGACTGCCTTTTCTCAAAACCGCAGGTCGTTTCTGAAGGTTTATGTCTAGAGTGTTGAGTATAGTATCTGTAAATAGATTCCCCAAGAGTTCTGTTGAAAGGCACCTAATGCAGATTATATAAGTTAATAACTGGATTTTGTTTGGGTTATGTATGTTGTAAAATGCACAAATCAGTGGGTTTGTCTTTAGTCACCTTATTCTCATTTGGGGTTGATGGAAATGAAGTAAGGACCAAGTAAACGACTTTTTTTCAGGTGCAAATTCGACCATGGAACCTAAGTGACAGTGACTTTGTAATGGATGGTTCTCAGCCTTTGGACCCCAGAAAAACTATCTTTGTTGGGGGAGTTCCACGACCCCTTCGAGCTGGTGAGTGGAAATAGTAACACCACAACAACAAAACCACCAACAACAAAATCCCCAATATGTATGTAGTCTTCAATATTTTCTAGGTTTCCGATCGACTATACACAGTCTCCAAAAGAAGTTTCACTGAGCTGACTGACTCTTTCAGGATTAAACATTTTCTCCCCAGATGGTTTATTTTCTTATGGTACAAGAGTGAATTTCATTAAACTGTTATTTTGACAGGATGAATTCTATTTAGTGCTGTCATATTCAACCACATATTTTTAAAATAATAACAATACATTTGTCAGTATGCGTTCTTATGCGAGTCAGCATTGTTATGTGTGACAGAAAAAGCAGTGACCCCATCAGAAATCTGTCCACCACAGATGTGTACCCCTCAGTGACAAGCCAAACTGCTGCTTTGCTAGAAATTGTGTCCCTGGGAATTGAACTGGGAATCTTCCTAAGTGAAACAGGTTCCTGTTTTTTCTTATGCACTTTGAAAAATGAGTTATGTATTTGAGCATTTTTATTATGACTTTTTAAAAGCTTCCCTGTTTTTTTCTTTTTTAAGTTCTTTTCCAATGATGAAATAATTGTGCCTGCTGAAATCAGATAGATCATAATTGACTGGGGCATTTGAAGTGATGCTGAGCTAATGAGTTCAATATTTAAGTCCAAAGACAGATCTAATCAGTTGGGGATCAGTGTTCTACCAGTAAAATACAATAAAATTATTTGTTAGAACGGAGTTTTTAAAGTGCTTAAAATAATTGAGTTTGCTTTTCAAAAATGAGATGACAAGATAACGTTACCATTGCCACAGCAGTTGCAACAGTGCAGTGTGATCTCTGTTATTTGGAAGCAAGCAGACATAGCTCTACCTAAAAAAGAAGACAAGAAAAAGAGAAAAAGCAGTGACCATTAAAATCAAGTTGTGAAAAAAGAATTATAAAATGTACCTACAGCTATTTGTCTCTGACTTTGATAACTTCTTAATTCTAAATGTCAACATTTCTAACACATTTATTCAAATCTCAACTTCAGTCTGCTCCTCAAAGCTTTCTGTAGACCCATATAAAGACATATCCATAATTCCATTTTGAAAGACATTAAAACACATTAATTATGACTGTGAAGGTTGTAACTTTACAGTTTTTCAGAAAGCCAAATATCTTTAGGTCTTGTTCTCACTCTAGTGGAAAAGTGTGCCGAGGGTAAGAAAGCAAAGCGGCAGAGATGTCTCGCCTTGATCCACTGTTAGAGAATAAAGTCCAGGAAGCGCTAACTGGGATGTGGACAGCATTATGAGATGAGGGCAAATGCAGCTCTTTGTTTCTAAACTTCTTGTGCTTTAAAAAAAAAAAAATGTGGGTGGGGGCATGGAATATTCCTGTCTTTTTCTAACTGGTGTTATGTTTGGGAGTGGAAAGGGAGAAGAATCCCCTTTGACAGTCTTTTACTTGTATAGGTGTTCTTAAAGAATAGATATTCATTGCTAGCATTCTAGTTACTCTTTTTTTGCAGCTAACTACAAGCACAAATTAGTTTTAATATTCTAGCCCCTCTCCTTTTGTAGATGGGGATCTGAAAAAATAAATTCTGAAAGAAAAAGTCCCACATTTATAAAAATAACAGAACTGGCTTTAACCTTTTATGTCTGTTTTTAAGTCACAGACACAATAGTGTATAAGCTAAATTCCTTTTTTTATTATTCACCATTTTCATTATTATTCACAAGATGCTACAAGTCCTAGGACTAGATAAGAATTATATTTAGTTGTTTAGTCAGAAATGGGATTTTATGTTCCCTGCCCTACCTGCTGTAAGTCTTGAGGTACTCTTTCTTTTTTGAGCTAAGCTAAATTTTTTGTTGTAAAATTGGTTTTTTTTTTTTTTTTTGCAGTCTTGTGGATAATGTCTGCATTCACTTGATCTAATGAAAATGTTCCCCTATGTCAACACCTCCCATAAGAGTAGCTAGTTTCTAGATGGCTAAGCAATCTGTATTAGCATCTTAGAATTTTACTGTCTATCTAAGACTTTGAGATTGGAATCTATGTAATCTAAACAAAAAGAATTAACATCTGCAGCTTTTATCCACATGCATAGAATTGGGTTTCTTTGGAACACACTGAGCTTTGTGGACTGGTGTGTGCCTTGGAATAGAGGACTATTTTTAAAGGAATTCATTTTGACTTTGCTAGGCAGTCTTGAGTTGAATACAATGCAGTTCACTTGAACAATAAACATTTATTGAGCATCCACGTGTTACTGGCACAGAGCAAGTATGTGTCATGCCAAACTGAATGAACATCCCACTGTCGTGTTAAATAGGTCATCGTCTACAGAGAGTCAAAGATTTCAGAAAAGAAGAAAACAAGAAATGTATTAATAGAAGTATCCAGAAGTAATTGGATACTAAATTGTGCTTTTTAACACACTGGATCTCAAATTTGGTTTTTAAGTATTTTAGGACATTTATTATTACTTCTAAGGGAGTATTGTGGTCATAGAATTCTGAAAAGTCTTAAAGCTATCTCAGGCACTATATACAAGGTGATCCTGGACTAGACATAGTTGATAGTATTCAACACGTGAGATTTTTAGGTATCCAGATTGATTTTCACCTTACCTGGGGCCAAAAATTGTCCTTTAACATGTTATAATGAATAAAATGTAATAACTACAGTTATTCCTTTGAATTTTGTGAGGCTTTTTCTCTTTGATATCTTACCATTGTAAGACAGGGACTATTATTCCTAATAAGTTATTCTAAATAAAGTCCTTATCCTACCAAACAGAAACACACAAACCCTCCTAAAGAATTAAGGCAACCTGTTTTAAGCAGTATTGCCCTGGCTGAGTATCAGTAGATCCTTCCAGTCTTTTTGATAAGCCTTCCTTTTTAAATTTCATGTTGGGAGGGGAAAAAAATCATAGGTCTAGAAAATTTAACCCTGAAAATGGGAAAATATCCATGGAAAATCTAGATGAGTTTACCCAGTTAGATTGCTTGATTGGTGGTTGCTCTAGGTTAAATAATACACATTCCTACTCTCTTTGTCCCTCCCTTCCATCCCTCTTGTCAGTGACAGTGGCAAGCCAAAGACGGTTTGCCTTAAGTCTCTTGGTGTTTCTCAGGTCTTGTTCTCCTTCCACTCCCCACCACTTCCCACCCCCATCCTTGGAAAGGCTATAGGTAGACTCACCATGCCGTCATGTGGCTACGGTCTGCATATTCTTCAGAGTCAGTGCCAGGAAAGGGGTGGTCTGTCTGGTTCTCTACCTGCTTCCACCTGAAAGTACAAGAGCATGTTACCAGTCTTCATTCAAGTAATGTGAACAGCACATCTTCCTGAATCTCAACACAGAAACAGCCCTGTTGTATATCCCTGTGGCATTAGGACCTATTTTCCTCTGAGAGGAAATAAGTGCCAGGCTTGGGGATTATGAATAGGCCATCAGGAAAAGGTGGAGAATGAAGCTTCTGGTCCTTGTACACACCCCAGTTTAGAAACATGAGTTTATGACCCCAGATTCTTGGTTTAGATATCTAATATGAGGATTGCCTCAGTGATCAAGCTTTGGGACCCATCCACTTCTAACTTTAATAAGGCTTGGAACACCCTCAGACTTCCTCTGTCATTAGGGACATGTGAGCTGATCTTCCACATCATGACTTCCTTCTGACAGTTTATCTGATCAGGTCCTGCAGAACAGATCAATCTTGAGAGATTGCTCACGTGAGTCCCTGGAGCCTGCCAATTACTCATCATCTTTGGGTCTCCTGTCTTTCCTATTGTTCTGATCATTCTTTCCTGTCTTTTTCTCCTCTACTAATATTCTGTAATGGACCCTGAATTTCCCTTCTCCATCTCCCCCACCCCGCCCCCACCCCCACCCCACCACCTGTACTGTTAGGATGACTTTTCTGGGAAGAAAACAAAACAATACAAAAAATTTGAGGTAAATACTCAGTGACATATGACATACATTTAGCGAGCATCCTGAATTTTTCTAAGAGCACTTATTTTAGACATTCTGTACAAACATTCTGGTAGTTCACATGTATTAGGAATCACATCCTGATTTGTGATTTAGGAAATAGTATTGGAACCATATCCTTTTTTGTTGTTATTGTTCTGTGAAGTGGTAAAGCCAGGTTTCTCAGTGGGAACAAGTCCCAAGTTCAGTATGAGTTGTCCCAGATAAACTCCAGATTTGGCACACTGACTTGATTAATTGGATTGCCTTTAGGGTTAAGGATTTTCTAATGCTAGTCGTTCTCCCCCTCAAACCCTTACCCACAGCTGGTGTCAAACATTGCCATATCATTGGCAGGTTGAATAACATTAGCGTACAGCCAAAGTAAGACTGGGAGGAACTGGTGCTTCTGGAGCAGAAACCAGGCCAAGTTAATATTAAGCAAAGATTTATGAGTAGAGAGAAAAACACCCCCTGGGCAAAACTAAACATTAGAGCACCACTCTGTGCTCAGCAGTGTGTTCAGAGCTCTCATGTATGTTTAATTGTCATGATAACGTTGTAAGTGGTGGACTTTTCATTTTAGAGATAAGGAAGCAGAGTTCAAAGGGGGGTGATTGGCCAAGGCCACAATAAGTAGAAATGCCACGATTTAAACTCAGATCTCCAGACTTCCAAGTTTGCAGCTCTTTGTACAGAAGGAAGCTGCTTTATCAAGCTGAGATCTGAGATGTTGTCTCAGTAACAGTATTAACAGTCAACTGGATACCAGTCTGATTTAATCAAGTTTGGTGCTCATTCCCTCCGACTTAGTTGGTTGTTCATACAGTTATTTGAAAATATTCTTAGTGGAAGTTTATGAGCGTATTTTCACCATTTAAAATGTGTGAACTGCCTTGCTAACCAATTCGGCTATGGTAGAAAACCTAGACAGTCCAGCTTCTAGTTGAATCTTGCTTTCTTTCAGAAGTCCAGATCTCTTTGTCATCCCGAGGTGCCTTATGCCTCTTTCCTGTTTGCTTTGTACTTATTTCCACAAAGAAGAAATGTGGCTTCTAGATTCACAGTTTAGAATCTGGAAAGATGAATGTGTTGATATTTCCCTTGGGGATTCTCATTCCTGCTCTACCCCATTTGGTTCTCATAGTATCTCAGACTTAGACATTGCCTATGGCTGGCTTTGAAATCTAGTTAAATGATAGGAACAGGACCCTGGTGTGGGGTAGGATGAGGGAGTCATCATGATTTTCTCTCTGGTGAGCTAAAGTCCCTTTCAGATCTCTGTGAAGATTCAGAAGCAAATCCAAGGAACAGGGGTGCCTGGGTGGCTCAGTCAGTTAAGCGTCTTACTTCGGCTCAGGTCATGATCTCACGGTTTGTGAGTTCGAGCCCCGCATCAGGTTCCGTGCTGACAGCTCAGAGCCTGGAGCCTGCTTTGGATTCTGTCTGTCTGTCTGTCTGTCTCTCTGCCCCTCCCCCACTCACACTCTGTCTCTCTCTCACAAATACATAAACATTAAAAAAAAAAATCCAAGGAACCATAAGTGGGGTTTAGATTCAATTTCAGAGGCATAGTCTCCACAACCCAGAGGAATTCTTAGATTTCTGTATGCTACACACAACTGCAATATTCTTGTTTCCCTCTCCGGCTGTGACATAGTGAAGTTCATCTCAAGAGCCAATCTATAGATCAGAGTCATAGTAGTTTTGTTGTTACCATTCCTGAGATGACTTGAATTGTCAGGAGCACAAAGTGTCTCATCGAAAGTACAAAATGCCATTGGATATGGCTACCAGACCTGCTGATTCCCCACCCCTGTGGTGACCAGACAGATCCTGTGAATACTGTTTGGATAGGAAGGGAAAAATAAAAAGTCGTCTGAAGATTCCTGCCTTCCACATGGACTCTGGATGCCTGCTGTCACTTCCATCTGTCTGAATTCCAACCTCCACCTCTATTCCCTGCTCTGGTAGCCTCATCTTCCTCAGGTCAAATGTTAGGAATGTGCCTGGGAGCTGCACTGTCTGCCTTCTACAGAGGATGGTTTAGAATGAGGATTCGTTGTCATGGGCTTAGTAGAGTTGGCTGCATTTTTCCAATAAGACACATCCTTGATCAAAACTACATTTCATGAGCAGGGTTGAGATCACAAGATATAGATAACCCCATGAAGGTTTTAGTTGACTTCTGCCAGATCCTGCTTTTCTTCTGTTTTTCTCTCTTCTTCCTAAGTAGTCAGAGTGGTAGTCCTCCTCATGGCTCAGCTTCACCCACATCAGAAGGGAATTTATATTAACTTTCCTGTATTAACTGGTGATACTCCTTTTAAAGAATCCTTTAGTACCTAGTCTCTTGGGGTGCCTGGGTGGCTCAGTCAGTTAAGCCTTTGACTCTTGATTTCGGCTCAGGTCATGATCTTGCAGTCATGGGATTGAGCCTCATGTCATGCTTTGCACTAACAGTGCAGAGCCTGCTTAAGATTCTCTCTCTCCCTCTCTCTCTCTGTCCCTCCCTTTTCCTTGCTTGCTTGTGCACATGTGCATGTGCTTCCTCTCTCTCTCTCTCTCAAAATAAACATTTATAAATAAACAAAAAAATAAATAAATAAAAGCTAGTCTCTAAACATAGTTTTAAATTTTGACGTCTGTAGGTGAATTTTATGTTCTATAAAAAAATGTTTTAGATTAGAAATTTATAGGACTTAAGAAAGTCTTTTTCTGTGTTTCTGTTAGTCAGTCACCTGTGTAGTGGATGAATTAAATTGGTCTCTCTCTTTTTTATAATGCTGTTTTTACCAAGCATGGCTACTTTTCTCAATAATTAGAAACTCTGTTTAGTACTTAAATGACACCAATCTGGTGTTAGAACCCAGCATGAGTTTAGCCTGCAGCAAGTGTGCTTGTAGTGAAGAGTAGCTGACTGAGTAAAGGATTAAATATAAACAGCAGTTGTTTGACTGTTATTTACTTTTCTTCAAGGGTGATCACAGTATTAGACCTTCTGTAGTTAAAACAGAGATTAGGGTAGAAAGAGGGATGGGAAATCTTCAAACTCTTTCCCAAAACAACTCTTTAGTCACCTTGATTTCTTGTAGCTTCTCAACAAGTTGTCCTTCACTTGAGTGAGATTTCATTGCCTTAAACGTCTGCCAATTTTGGTGGCCAAGAAAATGACTGTATAAAAGTGTACAAGTAGAAAGGATTTATTTATAATTAGCTTTCATAAAAGAATGAGTGAGGGTTTTTGCTTTATATCAAAAGTACTTAACTGCCAGCAATATCAGTCACGACCTAATCTTTGGCATGTGAAGATGATTTTCCAGCAGCTAGATTCACCAAGTAATAGAATGTTTGTGCTGTGGAACCACCTTCTCTGATGTCCGAGGATCCCTAAAATTCCTTTGGAGACCACTGCGCTGTAAAAGAGCCTATGGGTATAGTAACTCTTCTCCTTAGCTGGGGCTTCAAGCTTTCAGGCAGTATACCTTCTCTCTAAATGAGTGCTTTCATGAGTCCTTTCTAAGGGTGGAAGACAAGTGGCATTCAGTTCCTTGCGGACATTCTTCTCCTGGCTGTTCACCAGGCTGAGGGAGTGCTTGCTCTCTTATTCCATTCCAGGGGAAGCTAGGTCTTTGGAAAATTAGCGTTTAATTTCCACTTCCTGAGGTTGCTTATTTTATTAAGCCCCTTGACCAATAAGGGAAATTGATTCATGACTGCACTTAATTATTTCTACCTCAGTGTCTTAGTCTCTGTTCCTGAAGTAACATTAGCCATATGAGGAGGTCCTCAAACCATCAGAGGTTTTTGGGCTGAAGTGTGAGGACTTACTGAACTCTGATATTCAGGGTATGTGCGTGATTCTTCTTGCATTGCTTGAATGAATGTGATTCCTGGATCCTGCCCCACGACTGCAATCACAGTCTACTTGGGCTCTAATCAGCATGTTCTTTGGTTGATATGACTCAGTAATTCTGATCATAATGGGATAATTGGGATAGCTTTTGGTTCTGTCTTTAATAGCACTTATTCTTGGGCTTAGTGATTGCCTGCTTATTTGCTCACCTTCTGAAAATTCCAAAATCTGTTGGTTGCAGATCATTCTTCTTAAGAACGGTACTTGGAAAAAAATCACCAGCATTATGGAGAGAAATCTTGAAAAAGTTCAGTAGAAAGACAGCCTTTCTGTCATGGCAGCATACCTTTTCTTACCAGTTCAGCGGTCTCATACTTCAGGAACCAGTGGTGCCTGGCTTTCCCTCTGTAGAAGTCTGGTGGGGTTCTTACGCTATTCGACTCTCCAGCCCTTGTAGCTGCTACAGAGTTCCTCCTGTACCTCAGGGGGTTGTGTTGCTTTCCTTCCCCCCAAACACTGATTCCTGTGGAAGTCTGTTATGTGATGTGATGGTCTTTGCGCACTGGCTGTGACCCAGGCCATCATCCACCTACCCTGTCTTCTCCTTTCTAAATACCGTATCTAGGTGTTTGAGGAAAGTGGGTTCTTGGGTCGTTCCCCAGGGGTAGGGATAAGTCTTTTGGACTTAAATCATATGAGTAGCCTGAAAGGAATGTTCATACGTGGAGGAAGTGCCATCCAGTATCAAGTAAACAGTTACCTTCAGGAAATTTGGATCCAGGTAAGTAACTGCTACATGTCTCTCCTTGACATGATGAGGATAATTTTAGAATATCAGACCTTTGGAATGGTCCAATTTTCAAATGCCTTCTGTATAGGTGTTTTGTAAATATACCAATATAAAGGTATATTTAGAAGAAATGTGGCAAGGAGTGCAGACCAGACCTCTGGATTCATAGCAGAGTACGGGAAGGGTATGTTTTTACTGCCTTTAAGGCAGCTTAGTGTTTCCTGATACATTGTAAGTGCTCAATAAATGTTCATTGTTGCTATTATAATTATTACTATTATTATTTACAATTCAGTGTGAGAGGCTAGTGTGGAGATTTCTCAATTGGGATAGAATATACTAAAAAAATATTTAATTGTAGAGATTTACCTTAAGGTTATAAATATATTGCCTTTAATTAAAGAGAGGAGTTAATTCTTTCTATAGCTTAATCTTAATATAGCAGTGTCACTTTAGTAATTGCTTTTAGTCTTAGAGGTCAGTAAATAGGGCTGTTTAGAATTAACTTGGTAAGGCATCATTTGAAATGCTTTGCCTACCCAGGGCCCACTCCAGTGGACTAAACAGAAAGTGGAACAGGAGGATTGCTGATAGATGATTCCTTTTATACTTTTGCTGAAGTTCCAATTATGTAAATGTGTGTGTGTGTGTGTGTGTGTGTGTGTGTGTGTGTGTGTGTGTGTGTTGTGTGAATTCGTAATTTTTTTTTTTGTTTTATTTGTAAGTATGAGGATCTCCTCTGCCTGAGTTTGTTAAGACTGATGTGGACACTCTTCATGATACTTAACATGGGTTTTCCTTTTATTAATTATACTGCATGACCCTTAAACAGTTCCTCCTTCTCCTGGGCAAAAGTGCCTTCTAAACATTCATACCAAATTGTGTTTATTTTCTTGCAGTTGAATTGGCAATGATCATGGACCGTTTGTATGGTGGTGTCTGCTATGCTGGCATCGATACGGACCCAGAGCTGAAGTACCCCAAAGGTGCTGGCCGCGTGGCGTTCTCCAATCAGCAGAGTTACATTGCAGCCATCAGCGCTCGCTTTGTGCAGCTCCAACACAATGACATTGACAAACGGGTAAGCAACTGCTTAGGCTATAATTGCTAGGGGGAAGAAAGGCAGTTTGTTTTCTGGGCCCCTGGGGAGAAAAGCACCTTGTGATCAAAAGTGAGCAACTCTGCCCTCCGTGGTATGAGTCCACGAGTCCCTCCCTCTAGACTGTCTGAAAAAGAGAGTACCCATGAAATTTAGGGCGTTAATGAACCTCACCCATCCCCAGGGTGATGTTACGCTTATGAAAATAACCCTGCAGAATTTAGCATACCAAACTGGTACTGTTCAAAAGATGATGCCAACGGTGCGTTAACAAAGGTTGCGAGCTGGTGCTCTCAAATAAGTTTGGACTAACGTTTAATGTTAATGTTCAGGAGTGTACATAAAATTTTGAAATTCTGGTTTCTCTTAAAATTGCAAGATCACACATGATAGCAATCATTGGAACAAAATAGCTGCTACCCCTTCCAGTCCCCTCTCCAACTCCCTGTAGTCCTGCTCGTATGGTATATGCATATGCATTACCTGCCCTTTTGCACCATGGTGTTACCTGCCTGGCCATTAGGCAGGTACCTCTGATGTAACCTCTGATTTGCTACCTCTGATGTAAAGAAGGGACATGCAATAGAGTTGTAGGGGGTTGGTGTGCTCAGTTGGTTTTGTGGACAGACGTAGGTTTAATTCCCTTAGATCCCAGCTCTGCCACTCTCTGGAAGTTTGGGGGAATAGAAGGTAGCAGGAGATCATCTGACACCTGTATTAATGAAGGAATAGAGCAAGTAGACTAGTTCAAGTCTTGAACACCTCCCTGTGCAATTGTACTGTGGCTGTTAACAGCTTCCAGCAAAGGATGTTCTTGGGGCATACGTTGGACTGGAATAAATTAAAGTAGTATAAATATATCCTACTGTGAAGTTCCACCTGTACTCTCTATGGTCAACTTTTGACTAATTTTGTGTAGCAAACTTAAATTTCTTGGAAGGTGGAAGTTTCAGTTGGTGATGGATTTTTAAATATTCAGCAAGTTATATTTTTATTAAGACGTTTACCTGATCAAATTAGAAAAGCCAGTGCCTAAAATAATTAGTTGCTACATTACTGGGCTCCTGAAAAGGAAGTAGTGGTGGTTTGTTTGTTTTTGTAATTAAACTAAATAAAAGAACTCTTTTTTCAGAATTTTGAAATTCTTTGAATTAATGGAGACTCCGAGGTGTGATAAAGATCCAACTCCGTGCCTAGCTTTCAGGCACCCACAGCGTTCTGAGCTTCCCGTTTTATAGCAGTAATCCCCCTCAGACTGTCAGCTCCACGAAGATAGGCTGTCGGTGTCTGTCTGTCTCTCTGCTCCATTTCCGGTGCTTACCCATTGCTTGATGTACAGCTACGGTAGTAGGTGCTCGATAAACCTTTGTTAAACTGACGAATGGCTATACTTGGAGGATTTTCTTAAGTACTGCTGCTGGTGCCAGTGAACCTGCTTGTGCCTGTACTTTTGTGAGTCTGAAAACACCAGATTCTATTACATTTAGACTGCTATTGCACTTGTCACTGGTGACCCCAGGCAATAAACTTAACCTGAAGAGCCTTAGATTCTCATCTGTATGCTTTTCCCCCTGTGAAGCCAGAACTAGTGACTAGACAGGAGGTAGGTACTAGAAAAGATAAAGAAGCCTCCATTTCCCAGGGTGCCTGGGTGGCTCAGTTGGTTAAGTATCTGACTTCGGCTTAGGTCATGATCTTACAACTCGTGAGTCTGAGCCTTGCGTCGGCCTCTGTGCTGACAGCTCAGAGCCTGGAGCCTGCTTCGAGTTCTGTGTCTCCTCTCCCCCCCCCCCCCCCCCCCCCCCCCCCGCTCATGCCCTGTCTCTCTCTCTCAAAAATAATAAATATTAAAATAAAAATTAAAAGAGAAAAGAAGCCTCCATTCCCAATGCTTCTATCTTCCCTTTGCCCCCAGGCTAACCTCTAACCTACTCCTTACCAGAGGGAAGTACACTTGCCCCCGGAAACATGGCAATCTCCGAGCCTCTTTTAAAATCACAGTAAATTCAGATACTGTTTGTTCTGTTGACAGCCCCTTCCCCTTCTTCTGCTATACTCAGCCCTTTAGCACGTCTTCCCACAAGACATAGAACCAGGCTAAAAGAGAAGTGGCTTTGCTTTTGTGAGCATGATGATGGGCCATGCTTATGAGAATATATCAAACTCCCGAGGACTTGAGAAAGCCATTGACTATTTTCTTCCCACTGCATTTGAGTTATCTGTACCTTCCATTATCGTAAAGTAGTCCTTGATAACCATTTAGAGTAGCAGTTAATTGTAATGGGAAGAGTGTGGAGTTTGGAGCTAGAATAGATTTCAATACTTTTAAATTTCTGCTGCACTAGTCACTGATGACTCCAAGTAAGTTACTTAGTGCCAGGAGCCTTGGGCCCTCATCTGTAACTCCCTCCTGGGGATGGTCTGAAGACTAAATGGGATTTGAGGATTGAACATCAGCCAGAGCTGTATGACATTTGGATAGATATTTAGTAACTAGCACTTGATGGTTAACAGTATTCATCTTGCTACAAATGCACTCAATACTCATGTTGTTAAAATCATGTAGCTTGAATTTTATCAGTTGCTCTGCTGAAGATGTAACGAAAAGACTACTGGTTAGTGTAAAGAGCACTGGCTGGGTTTATGTCTGGTCTCGTTCCCAGGGGGCTATGTGGTTGTGGCCACATTACTTAAATGCTGAGCTTTGGTGTATAAGGCAGTAGTAACAGCCCTGTGAGAAGCCCAGAAGAGAGAGTGGACAGAAAGCAATATATACAATGTAACACATCATACATATGTACGGTGGGACTGCTGCTGTGGTCACAAGAATGCCACCTCCATCCACATCCTGTCAGTTCCTTCAGTGCCGGGGGATGAGAGTCATCTAAGTGAGAAAATTGCAAGTCATTCAAAGTGGCCCAGTCCCTCTTCTCTGGCTCCTGGCTCCTGGCTCCCTTTTCACGCCCTTTGTTTGCTTTGACCAATATGGAGACCATTTTCTTTATCTTAGAGACGTAAGCCAGCTTCCGTGCTGAAATAGGTTCCTTTTTCACTGTTCTGTGAACATTCCACTCCCTTCCCCCAAATTGTTACTCTATCCTCTTGTTTCCTTCTTGCTTTGAAAGTAGCCAACAATACCTTATTTTTTTTGACTCTGGCATTTTGAGCCTCTGTTAACTGCACCCTTCTTAGATGCTTTTTAAAGTTCATCCCTAGTTTTATTTTTCTTTATCTTTCTCTTAAAGCTTAAGTTTGAGCTTTCCAGAGATCTCCCATTATATATAACTACATTGGTATTTCCTTAGGTAATGCTCTTTTTATTTCTCAGTGGCTCTGTTCTTCATTGTCTGCAGAAAATTTATTAGGCACAACCTTCTTTCCTGAAGAACTCCTGTAGGTTTTTGGCAATAGCTAAGGTTTTGAAATTTGCTGTCCTAAAAGTCAGGAGAATGTATCTTCCTGTGCCCATAATCCCTTTTCCTTGATATTGCAAATTCCAAAATGCTATAGCCTTATTCTCCTTCTTTCTTACATTAGCCTAGAGTTGCCTTTAAACCAAGACTTGACTATCTTAAATAGCATCAACCTTTATTACCTTTCTGGTCACAGGAACTTCATTTGCTGTCGGTATCATTATGAATGCAGATATCATGCCATCAGTGAATTAAAAAAAAAAATCAACCTATAGATAACATTTTTTTAATGTTTATTTACTTATTTATTTTTTAATTTTTTAAACGTTTATTTTTGAGACAGAGAGACAGAGCATGAATGGGGGAGGGGCAGAGAGAGAGGGAGACACAGAATCAGAAGCAGGCCCCAGGCTCTGAGCCATCAGCCCAGAGCCCGATGCGGGGCTCGACCTCACGGACCGCGAGATCGTGACCTGAGGTGAAGTCAGACGCTCAACCGATTGAACCACCCAGGTGCCCCGATGTTTATTTATTTTGAGAGAGGGGGAGAACAAGCAGGGGAGGGACAGAGAGAGGGGAGGAGAGGGAATCCCAAGCAGGCTCCATGCTGTCAGCACAGAGCCCGACATAGGGCTCAATCTCATGAATCGTGAGATCACAACCTGAGCTGAAATCAAGAGTCAGACGCTTAACCGTCTGAGCCACCAAAGTGCCCCTATAGATAGCATTTTAAGGACCGCTTGCTTGCTGTTTGCAGGCTCTAACCCCTTCATTTTGGGGCCCGTGTGGAGAGTGGGAGAGGGCCGCCTGCAGAGCAGCAGTGCCAGCAACTTGGAAAGTTCTGGGACTGAGGTGTGCTCGCAGGTTGCACCTTCCCTAGGTAAACTGTGGGAGGCACACGAAGAAGAATTTGGTGTATTTCCTTTACCTCTTTTGTATCCAGCCAACTTTTCTCAAAAAAGACCTCTCTTTTGAGAATTTAACCATTTATGTATCTATTGTTGTTGTTGTTATTGCTGCACTTTGGCTGAGTTTTTAGATGGAGTGGCTCATGGGGAAAATACAACCTTTATAGATTTGATTTCTTCTCACAGTCTTAGTGACCTTTTGGCTTGCTTATCGTAAAATAAAATATGTCAGTATGCAACATCTGTGGGATCTGTCAGTCCTGTACTTTGGCACTTTTCTCCCTCTCCCGTCGTTTCTCTCACCCAGAATGCCCTCCCTTTTTAAGGAAGAGGTGGCGGTTTGGGGTTTTGTTTTGGTAGCAGCTTTACGTAGATATAATTCACATGCCATACAAATCACCAATTTAAATTGTACAGTGAGGTGCACCTGGGTGGCTTAGTCAGTTGAGCCTCTGACTTCAGCTCTGGTCACGCCCTTGCGGTTTATGGGTTGGAGCCCCACTTCAGGCCCTGCACTGGTGATGCGGAGCCTGCTTGGGATTTTCTCTCTCTCCCACTCTCTCTCTCTGCCTTTTCCCTGCTTGCGTGCTCTCTCTCTCTCTCTCTCAAAACTGAAAAAAAAGACTTTTTAAAATAAAATGTATAGTTAAATAATTTGTAGCATGTTTACATAGTTGTGCAGCCATCACCACAGTAAGATTTAGAACACAGGAAGAGGTATTGAACCGAACAGCCTTCAAGCCCGCAGTACGAGGATCAATTGCACAGTAACCCCCAGTGGGGAAGGGGGCAGAGACACTGTATGTATCCTATTTATTTATTATATGGAGGGGATCCTCCTTATTTAGCCTGTACTCTGTGAAGTCACAGGAACGAGATAGCCCCGGCTGTTGAGGCAAACTTGTGACCCAGGCTGCAGCTATAATCAGAGTCCTCCAAGAATATGTGACTTACTGAGTTGGCTGGTAAATCTGCGTTTCAACAAACTTCTTGCCGTGGTATGGCTGGCAGTGGGAGGACTCAGAGAGGTGGAAGGGTCTGCGAATGGTGCTCCCTTACAGAGCTGCCAGGATCTTGACCGCATCCTGTGCCCAGAGGTCTGAATGGGAATGCTTGGCACACAGGTGGCACTCAGTGAGTGTGTAGGATAAATCGGGATGATATATGGGAGAACAAGGACTGGAAGCGACCGTGGAAGGCTGTCAAGGGTACTGGATGAGTCACTCTCATCTCTCACCTGGACATCTAGGGGAGCTTCCCCACTGTCTCCCCACTTTGCGTAGCCAATCTTCAGTTCATTCTTTACATAAAAACCAGAGTGATTATTTGTTTACTTACTGTATATATATATTTTTTAAATAGGCTCCACATCCAACGTGGGGCTCGAACTCATGACCCTGAGATCAAGAGTCTCATGTTCTACTGACTGAGCCAACAGCCTCTTTTAAACTCGTAGTGTGGGGGCGCCTGGGTGGCGCAGTCGGTTAAGCGTCCGACTTCAGCCAGGTCACGATCTCGAGGTCCGTGAGTTCGAGCCCTGCGTCGGGCTCTGGGCTGATGGCTCAGAGCCTGGAGCCTGTTTCCTATTCTGTGTCTCCCTCTCTCTCTGCCCCTCCCCCGTTCATGCTCTGTCTCTCTCTGTCCCCAAAATAACTAAAAAAAAAACGTAGAAAAAAAAATAAACTCGTAGTGTGAATCATGTCTTCCCTTCCTTTAAACCCCTTGGTTATGTTCTATTGCCATTGGGATAAAGGTCAAAATCCTTAATTCCTATTGCCTACATGACCCTTCATGCACTACATACTTCTTTTGCCTTAGCGCTCTCTTCCTTGTCTTGAGCCAGTCAAGGCCTTTTTCTCTCTTTTTTAAGGTCATTTATACATACTTTTTTTTTCTCCCTGCCTAATACCCACTTTTCCTTCGGGTCTCAGCTGAATTGTAATATTTTTAGGAATCTTTTCTTCAGTGGAGCTTACATCTCTCTGTAAGCTCATTGTTTGATCATTGTCATGATACCGTCTACCATTCCTTTGTGGCCTTAAATACCTCTGTGATGAAATATTGTTTCATTTAATGTCCTTCTATCCTATTAAACTGTACAACTCATGAGGGCAATGACTGTGTGTCTTTCATGTTAGCTACTTAATACTTGACACATAGTGGACACACATTAATTAATTGTTTTTAGATGAAAGAATAAGTTGTTGAATGAATGTCACCTGAGAGGTAGCCCAGGTAGGAAGCCCTTAGCAACCTTTGGCATATCCAGCTACCCACAAAAGGGCACTTTTGCATGGCTTTCTTTTCCTACTTCATTAAGAACACTCACTTGTATAATAAATTTATATTTTGACATTAAAGCTGGACTTAACCTTAGACATAATATGGTCCAACCCCTTTACTTTGCAACAAAGGAGAATCTAAGAGAGGCTTGGAGACTCTCAACATACCTGTCCGTTAAGGGCAGAGGTGCCTCTGCTCATGGGGGTCCCTCCCTGAACCTTGCTGCCCACCCAGGGTCTAATGTCTCTTCATACCCATTTCTTCCATGAAGTCCTTTTTCCACAGACCTTAGACTCGGAACCCCTCAGTTAGATCACAGGTCCTTTTGTGGGTTTTATATATGTTTCAATAGTTCATGTAACTTCCCAGGTGAACATATTTTACACAGAACAGGGCGCATCTGGGGTTCATTATCAAGATTTTCTAATATATCTGTAAGCCATTTTTAAAACATTTTTAGATGTTTATTTTACTTTTGAGACAGAGAAAGAGAGAAAGCGCACACGTGTGAGCAGGGAAGGGGCAGAGAGAGAAGGAGACAGAGAATCTGAAGCAGGCTCCAGGCTCTGAGCTGTCAGCACAGAGCCTGATGCGGGGCTTGAACTTGTGGACTGTGAGATCATGACCTGAGCTGAAGTTGGACGCTTTTTAATTTAGCAAAATGAGCTGGAAAATGTTCTGTGCCTTTTTGCAGTTCTTTTGCTTTTGCTTTTCACTTTTATGTTGTCTTCATATGATACCTTTTTCAAGTGAGCAGGAACCAGGGCAGCTGCACTGGATTAATAGCATTTGGTGGAGATATTTGGCATTTTAAATGTCATCATGACCCTTACTATGGGAACATTATTATTATAAATGACACAAGGGGTGAGGTAAATCTAAATGGGCATTAAGGAGGGCACTTTTCAGAATGAGCACTAGGTGCCATATGTAAGAGACGAATCGCTGGGTTCTACTCCTACAGCCAAGACAACACTGTATATTAACTAACTTGAATTTACATTTTTAAAAAGAAAAAAATAAAATATACAAATAGATACAAAAAATAAAAATAATTTTAAATGACACAAATATAATTTTATGCCTTAGTTTTTACTTCTAATGAAACATTGTTAGTAGCTTGAAATAAATCCTTTAAAGGTTAGGGGTCCCTGGGTGGCTCAATTAAGTGTCCAACTCTTAATTTCGGCTCAGGTCGTGTTCTCACAGTTCGTGGGTTCAGGCCCCATGTCAGGCTCTTCGCTGACAGTATGGAACCTGCTTGGGATTGTCTCTTTCTCCCTCTCTCTCTGCCCCTCCCCCACTTGTGCACCTGCTCTCTCTCTTTCCTCTCTCTCTCTCAAATAAATAAACATTAAAAAAAATTTTAAATTTTAAATGTAAACCTTTAAAGGTTACATTATGCATATGCTATGGATAATATTCACCAGTTATCAGCCAGTTGGTAATTTGTCCCTGTGTTGACAATATTAAAGTTATGTGATGCCCAGCACAGCAGTTCTTGATGTCTCTGCCTTGGCACACACAGGCATGTGACGCCCTCTCCCGGGTAACAGGTCCCCTGGAGCACTAATAGAGTGGGGCATTTATGGTGTACGACCATCAGCACCTTAGAGGGGTAAACCCCATGCCCAGCCCTGTCCTTGCCACCCAGAGAACCATGGCGATAGTAAAAAAGTGCTGTGGCTTGGCAATTGTAAGGTCAGAGTCTATACTCCTAGCTCCTCTCCCAGTCACCACGTGACTTTGGGCAATTTACCACCTTGTAGAAGCTTGATTTTATTGATTTTATTTTCCAGTGGTAGTAAGAACACCAGCTGTCTTACAGTTTATCATGCAGTTAAACAGCGTCAGATGAAAGAAGCACTTTGGAAAGTTGTTTGGTGGCACTGATGTTGATTTGTATCATTACTGAGCCTGGCCTATTCAAATTGTGTGGCTGCCTAATCATACGTCCAAGGCTAATTCTTGACTCTCTCTCTCTTTTTTTATTTTTTTAGTTTTAAAGCACCTACTTAGTTCCACTAAGAATCTTTAATATAGAGACAGTGAAATAGTTAAAGTTGACACTAAAAAAAAAAAAAATTAGCTGCCAATCTGCCAACACGTTGGTTGGATATTAGTCAAGACACACATAGAGTCTCTTAAGTCCCTTTTATAGATGTAAACATTTAAATGCATTTTCCATGTAAAGGATTTAAGGGTTTTTTTTTTTCTTCAGTCCAGAAAGAAGTGGTTTTTTTTTTTTTTTTTTTTAACCAGTATCTTTTCTCTGATAATGAAAAGATTTCGAACCTGAAGTTGAGTGGAAGGTTAGGATTAAATTTTGCTTATAATCCACGAACAGTGCTTCTGTGAAAAACTGGAACAGTTTAAAGTATTTAAGTACAATAAGGGCAGAAGAGGGCACCTGTACTCATTCTGTCTGTTTTAATGGTATTTTTAGAAGTCACGCCAGATGAACACTTAAGATATGAAAGCTCTGGTAAATCCAGTTTTCCTTATAACTCAAGGCTAGGTCACTCACATATGAAATGTTTTTGTAGTGTGAAAAAATGAGATCATTAAAAAATAGGTAATCCTTCTAATATGGCCGTTTCTCTATCCTTCTATCTACTCTGTGTGGTCCTGAGAAAGTTTATAAGGATAAAATCAGTTGAATCTCCTTTAGCCTAACAAAAGCATATTTGATCGATATGAACAATTTCTTTTTAAAAATCTGATGGTCTTGGGGCGCCTGGGTGGCCCAGTTGGTTAAGCATCCGATTCCAGCTCAGGTCATGATCTCGCAGTTTGTGAGTTCAAGCCCCGCATCAGGCTCTGTGCTGACGGCTCAGAGCCCGGAGCCTGCTTTGGATTCTGTGTTTTCCTCTCTTTCTGTCCCTCCCCAACTCGTGCTCTGTCTCTCTTTCTCTCTCTCTCAAAAATAAATAAACATTAAAGAAAATTGTTTTTAAAAATCTGGTGGTCTCTCCCCAACTATTATTTACCACAACTCAGTCATTTGTCTTCTAGAAATTTGCAAGTTAGATGTTTATAACTTGAAATGCTTCATGCAGTAGACATAGGTTAAAGTCTGCCAACTCAACCCACAGAGGCCTTCTTACTAATAGAAAGGATACTAGGCTAGAATCAGCCATTCTGGAATTTAGTCCTCACTATACCACTTACTATATAACTTGAAGGAAGGATGTGTGTGTGTGTGTGTGTGTGTGTGTGTGTGTGTGTGTGTTTTCATGAAAACAATTTTAAAAACTTAAAGCACCCTGTCAGTATTTAGTGGTACTGAGAACACACTGATATACACGAAACCATGAATAATATGTGAACTCTTCTGGAAGATATTCATTAGACAATCTAACTGAAATTTCACATGATAAAATGGGTTAAATATTTCAGGCAAGACAGGGGTAACACTGGTTGGTTATCTCAGTTTTTGAAACAGAAGGAGCTCTCTGTAGGCAGGTCTGGCCTGCCTAGGAATCTGTCCCTAAAATAAGTTCCCCTAAACCACCATTCCCTATATTCTCTGTGAAACATGAGTCCCTTTTGATTTTAATATCTATTTTACTATATATATATATATATATATATTTTTTTTTTTTTTCCCGAGTCAAATGTGTTTGGAAATGCTTTCTAGAAGAAAGTTAAATAGGCTGGTATATTCTAGGACTTCTTAGAATCTTGTATATATACCAGTCGTTGTGAAGATTCCAGGAAACAACACGTAGTTTTTCACAAATTTTTCGATCATGGAACTCTTCTAAAATGTACCATCTCTTGGGAATAACGTTCAGGGAACCCAGTTGAGAAAACACTGTGTTTTCAGCTTCTTTTCTTCTTTGTCCTCAAATTTAGAAGTTGAATAAGTAGGGATTGTTTTTCTCTTTCTTAATCCCTTTTTCCCAAGTGTGTCCTACCCACCATTATTTTCTTTCTTATTGTGGTGAAAAAGCATGTAAGATCTCCCCTCTTACCAGTTTTTAAGTGCACAATAACAGTATTGTTAACTATAAGCACAGTGTTGTACAGTCGATCTCTAGAATTTTTTCGTCTTGCCTACTGAAAGCTGATACCCTTTGAACAACCCCCTACTTTCCACTGTTCCCAGCCCCTGGCAACCACCATTCTACTTCCCGCTTTCTAGGAGTTTGACTACTTTAGATCTGTCATATAAATTGACGTGTCCAGTATTTTCTTGGTAAGCATCTTTGCCATAGGTAGTTTTGTCACAAGCGTTTCACCACATAACCAATTGGCCTTAAGGCAATTTTTCCCTAAAAGGTGAAAAAAATAACTGGTTGGCAGTTTGGGTTGACAGTTTGGTTTATTTCTCCATTGACGCAGTACTCCTATTTTTTTTTATTGTATAAATCTTAGCCCTCTGAAATGTCTACACAGTGACACAGTTTTGAACTCAGATTTCCCATTGACCTTTGGAATGTCTATCAGTAAACATGTGAGTCTGCCCAGAACTAAGAACGGTGTAGAAGGCTTTCACAAAGCAATACCAAGTTCACTTATAAATATGCATCCCATTTTTTGGAAACTTACAGCCTCTCTTAATGAAGGAAAAAATTTCAGTGAAAAAAATGTGATGCCAAATGAGATGAATCAATAAGAAAAAAAAGTTTAATACGCTGAACAAAAGACTTGAAGTCAAGTGCTTAGGTACAATCCACAAAATAAAATCAGTTATTTATGCAGTATTGCTGTGTATTTACACTATAGGTTTGATTGTATTCAGATATTTTGTATTTCACAATAGTCATTCTTTTTTTTTTTTTTTTTTTTTTTTTGAGACAGAGCATGAGCAGGGGAGGGGCAGAAAGAGAGGGAGACACAGAATCTGAAGCAGACTCCAGGCTCTGAGCTGTCAGCACAAAGCCTGATGCGGGGCTTGAACTCATGGACTGTGAGATCATGACCTAAGTCGAAGTCGGACGCTCAACCAACTGAGCCACCCAGGCGCCCCTCACAATAGTCATTCTAATTTTGTTACCATTTTCATGTTTCATGATGTCCTTTTTAGATGGATGCTCTTTTGTTTTTTCATGATTTTATTTTTTACAATAAAATTGCCTTGTAGCCAATTAGTTACACAACAAAAATGTTTTAACAAAAATGCTTGGGGCAAAGATGCTTATGGTGGAACTACCTAGAAACATAAATAGATTCATGCAACATTCACCCTTCTGTGATTGACTGACTTCCCTCAGCATAATGGCCTTAGGGTTCATCCATGTTGTTGCATGTGTCAGGATTTCATTCTTTTTTAAGACAGAATAATATCCCATTGTATGTGTATAGCACAATTTCTTTATCCATGTCTGTGGAAATTTAGGTTGTTGCTTCCACATCTTGGAAAAGAAGAATAAGGCTGCAGTGAACGTGGGCCTGATTTCAGTTCTTTTCAATAAATACACAGAGGTAGGATTGCTGGGCATGTATTTTCCATCTCCAGAGAGCTGGGGTGGGGACAGGGAAGAACAACTGTGTATCCGTGGTGGTAAGTGGGACACTGGGTGTTTGATGATCGCCTTTTGTAGTTACAGTTCTTCGTCTTTTTGATGACTTGAGACTATCTATTGTATCTCTTTCACGTACCAGTCTCTATATAAGAACGGTGATCAGTAGTTTTGAAATCAATCCACCATTGATAAATAATGTACCCTTGATGATTTTGTTTTAGTTTAATGCTGAGGACCAGAGACTGACTTTTGGTTAGCTAATTGGAAGCTTTCTGATACTTTTATTTAAGGAACATTGTTTGGGGTTTTTTGGGGTTTTTTTAAGTTTATTTATTTTTAAGAGAGAGAGAGAGAGCATGAGCTGGGGAGGCACAGAGACAGAGGGAGAAACAGAATCTGAAGCAGGCTCCAGGCTCTGAGCTGTCAGCACAGAGCCCGACGTGGGGCTCAAACTCAGTGACCGTGAGATCATGACCTGAGCCGAGGTCGGACACTTAACCCACTGAGCCACCCAGGCGCTCCTATTTAAGGAACATTGTGAGAGCTCAGCCATAGTGCATAATATTTGCTTGGAATAGCATCCTTTTAGAATAACTATTTTTGATTTAATGAGATGTTACCCATCACACCTTTCTTTGCAAGCACTTCAAGTACCTCACGTATTTAATCTTTTTTTCTCTCTTCCCTAGAAACATGTTGGGCCTGAATTTTAGCCACAGACTATCAAAGGATTTATATTTTTAGCCTGCATGAAGATGAATATGCCCCAGTAACCATACTAACAGAAATGCTGATGACACCACACTTTGTCCTCAGCCACAGCTGGAATAGATAACGATGACTCAATAGCAAAAGAAGTACAGGTTCTGATGACCTGTTCCCAGACTATTTATGCTCCAAGCCTTAGTCTGGGACTCCTACAGCCTGGCCTTTACTTTGCTGCTCCTATTGGCCCCTGCTGGAGCTGGCTTGAAAACTTCCCAGCTGTAGCTATAGCTGTGTTTCATTTGACGCTTTGAGAGGAAGCAACGCCCAGAAGTGAGTTCAAATATCGTCTGAACTAATCCTTCCTGGGCTTATTTCGAAGCTCTGGGAATCGCAGAGCCTTTGACTAGAAATAGTTTTTTAATGGAGTTCGGGTCATCCAAAGAAAGATACTCTTCTCTGAACAGCATGGAACCTTTTTGTCTTGTCTCTCCTTCCTAGTCTTGACCCCTGATCTCTCCTGTCCTGATCGCTCTTTTTATATCCTTTCTCTTGGAATTGGGATAATTTTTTTATTTTTATTTTTTAAGATTTATTCATTTTTGAGTGACAGAACAGAGGAGTGTGAGTGGGGGAGGGGCAGAGAGAGAGGGAGACAGAATCCAAAGCAGGCTCCAGGCTCTGAGCTATCAGCACAGAGCCTGACTCGGGGCCCAAACTCACTGACCACAAGATCATGACCTGAACCGAAGTCACACACTCAACCGACTGAGCCACTCCGGCACCCCTGGGATAATTTTTAATATGAAAACTCTTTAGAGTGATTAAATGTTGTTCTTTCCTGCTCATATTTGAGCATAGAGGCTGTTTAGGAGCATACTCATGGGAAAAAGACCATCGCCATTTTTCTAAGAAGTTATCTCAGTAGGACATTCAAGTTCTTTAACCCCAGAAGTCAGGGAATATCAGTCAACTAGCAGTTTCTTAGGGGAAACTGAGGCCTGCAAGACTGTGAAATAGCCAATTAACAGATGGAGCCAGGGCACTCTGCACTTCCGCATTTGTTCTGGGGTGGTGGTGACGCCGTGGCAGTTTTGCGTTTCGCAGATCTTTAATGATTTTCTTACCCTTTGTTCCCCACATGATACACTCTTCCGCCATTAGAACATGGTTTGGGGCTGATTTATATCCTCACCTCCAGCCCCATTCCCAAACAGCATGGAAGAGAACCAGACTCGGGGGTCAGTCTATGGATTGTGTGGGAACCTGTCAGGTGGCCCTTCTTTGTTTCATGAAGACGTCACCTTAAGGCCAGACAGAGCCCTCTTAGATCTCTGTGCACTCTGTAAACATGGCAAAGGTGGCAACATAAGCATTCTCGGAACTATGGAAAAAGCACAAGGGCGATTTTAAAACCTTTCTTCTCCTCACACTTGAGAATATGAAAAGTAGCAAGTCCCATCCTCTGAAAGGTAAAAAGAAAGTTCAAACCGCTTCACGTATGTTTTTGTTTAATCTACCCCAGATTGCTTCTAAAATTAATAACTGTGAATATTTGCTATATCTGGAAGGTTGTGGATGACTTTGTTGCTAAGGAAAAGCCATTTTCACATTGCTGCTTTAATTTCCTAGGCATCTGTCATCTGCTTTCTAAACAGCAGGATTCCAGCTCATAGTCAGTTGGAAAACGAAAAATTTATGTCCAAACAATCTTAGTATTGCCTGCTGGTAGAGGACCTGCTTTAGCAGCTGTAAAGACACTATGTTTAGTGGGAATGTTAATGAGGTTACTATGGTTTTTAGGCATGGATAGATGTACTCTGTGACACATGCCAAGGACATTAGGAGCACATAGTATTTAAAAGCGTTAGTACACCGAATAAAATGGTTTTTCCAGGAAGCATGTTGCTCCAGATAAGAAATGGCCTACCTCACTTCTGAGCAAGCCTTTACATATGTCCCTGTTAAGTTACACCTCTTTCTCCAGTTTGTCTACTGTGACTCCATTATCTAAAATCTTGCTTCTACTCGACTTCCAGCCCTCTGTAAGCGTGTCTCACCTGCCTTGGGGTGGCTGCGTATCTGACAGACTTAATTTGATTGTCCCTGTCACCACTGGACAGACTATGGCAGGGGCCGTTCTTTAGCTGTTCTTAATAGGACATTTAGCACATCATTCAAACCAAGCTTAACCTTGACTTCTGTCCCTCTTCTCATTACTACAACATTTCGGGTCCAAGGAGAGCGAATTTTGGATCTGTAAATCATTTCTTTTCTCCCTAGGTATGTCCTCTCTGCCACCAAGAGCTATTTCGTCATTGCTTTATTTATATTGGGAGGTCATTTTGTTGACTGATATCAAAAAAGCTGCAGACAGAAATATTTTCTCTAGCTTGTTAGATACAAAACAATGTCAACATTGAGAACAGTGTGTTCAAGTATGGCTTTCTCTTTGCCTATATCATTCTAAATATATTATTTCCCTTATCCATCTTATAGCCACTTATCCAGGTTCCACGTCAGTCCTTCTTATCCTTATTGGTTATCACAGTTCATGAATAAGTGCACATATTCATCAGAATCCGTGGGCATGGTCATCTCCATTAGATGCGTGGAATTCAGGTATCTCCTTGTAGGAAGTTTTCATCTCCTATACCTGTAAATCCCTTTGAAGCAGAGGGTCTATTTCATGATATGACTGGTCTGCATAGAACTGTAGTATTTGGACTTTAATAATGGAGTGTAGATCAGTAATATCCCAGTAGATTAGTGTCTCCATGTGTTACAGCTTATTGATACTCCGGATGATTTAGGCAATTAATAGAGAAACACATTTTCAATTTAGTAGCTACATATCTGTTATTGGGAAGAATAGGATTAATGTGGATAGTCAAGTAAAACATCGTGTAATAGTAAATAGCATTCAGGTAAGGCGAAAGTTACAAATGCTTTGGGAGTGCCTTTAAGAAACTCTCAGATCATAAATTATATTAGGGAAGAAATACATCTTATTCTCCATTGTATTTCAGTTTTTAATATGATGGCTTACAAAAACCAGGCATTCCGTATGAGTGAATCCACTTAAGACAAAAATCACTCTTTGGCGTAGGTATACCTACCAATGTCCTTCACACATCTACTTCTCTCTGTTGATTTAAATTGTCAGAGATACTGCTTGACTTTTGCCCTTTCAGATGGTGTGGTAGCCAACATGAACATCTGTGTTTGTGAATCGTTTTGAGTCATTGTGTATGTCTTATCTTCTGGGCAAGCCTCTACTCTTTGGATCAACACCTTCATGCAGGTGCTAAAACTGGCTTTACAGTGAGATCATGACGTGAGCTGAAGTCAGATGCTTAACTGATGGAGCCACTGAGGTGCCCTGTGTTGGGCTCTGGCGCTGACTGACATTTCAGAGCCCAGAGCCTGCTTTGGATTCTGTCTCCCATCTCCCTCTGCCCCTCCCCCTGCCTCATATATAAATAAACATTTAAAAAATATTTAAATAAATAAACATTTAAAAATTTTAAAGCTTTGATTTAAAAAAAATTGGAAGTTGCAAATTTATAAAGGGTCATCGAAAGCATTATTAGAAGTGATTGCAGACTGACAAGTTTTAAATTTTATTTTTTAATCTTCACTTTTGAGAGAGAGAGAGCATGAGCGGGGGAGGGGCAGAGAGAGAGAGAGGGGAGACACAGAATCCGAAGCAGGCTCCAGGCTCCGAGCTGTCAGCACAGAGCCCGACACGGGGCTCAAACCCACGAACCATGAAATCATGACCTGAGCCGAAGTCGGGCACTCAACCGACTGAGCCATCCAGGCGCCCCCAGACTGACAAGTTTTAAAGGGGACGACAGAAAAAAGTGAAAACTGCCCCCTGTGTTGATTTACCTGGCACTGCTCTAAAAGACATTCATAATGCCCCATGCTTCAGATGGGGCAGAATAAATAGTACATTTTAGGAAGACTTCCATGAAAAAAAACCCTCAAAATTCAAGATGTTTGAGCACTGAAAAGGAAAAATGCTCTCTGGAAAAGTAACTTATGAGGAATCCATTATTCTGTAAGGAAGCTGATTAAATAAGGCATACTGTGTACCTCTGGCCAGGAGCCATGACTGTGGAGTTTCAGGACTTATCTGCCTAGGTATTGTGTTGACTACATCCATCAGAACTCCTTAGTTGTTAAGGAACATTGTTGCCGAGCTCAGCTGGACGCCTGAATAGACAGAAGGTGCAGTTTGATTCATATTACATTTTCAGATATCAGCACAAACCTATTACTTGACCTTACATTTGTTTGTTAAGTGTTTTTACACTTGCAGTGTTTGTATCCATCATTCCACTTGATCTTAACATCCCTATATTGTGGAAATCCTTTTAAATCAACAGGTAGAGCATTAATTCAGTCTTGTTCATGGCTGCATGATATTTTATGGGGTAGATGTACCACATTTTATTCATTCTTCTATAGGTGGACACTTACTTTTTTTTCTACTTTTTTTTTTTTTTTTTTTTTTACCATCATGGACAGTTCTGCAATAAATATTCTTTATATGTATCCTCTCATCTGGGGTTATATTTCCAAGCTTTGGGATAATAGCATTAACAACAACCAGCAATGGAATTATTGGGCCAAAGAGTGTATATAGTTTTAATTTTAACAATTTGCTAGTTTGCTTTTTAAAAACATTGTACCGCGGCACCTGGTTGGCTCAGTTAGTTAGGCGTCGGACTCTTGATCTCAGGGTCATGAGGTTGAGCCCCACATTGTGTGGAGCCTGTTTTCTCTTGCTTTCTCTCTCTCTCTCTCTTTCTCTCTCTCTCTTTCTCTCTCTCTCTCTTTCTCTCTCTGTCTCTAAAATTAAAATTAAATTAAACTAAATTAAAATGTACCAATTCAGGGGCACCCGGCTGGCTCAGTCACTGGAGTGTGCAACTCTTGATCTCAGGGTTTTGAGTTCGAGCCCCACACTGGAAGTACAGATTACTTAAAAATAAAATGTTAAAAAAAATTTTTTTTAATAAAAAAAAAATGGGCACCTGGGTGGCTCAGTCGGTTGAGCGTCTGACTTCAGCTGAGGTCATGATCTCACAGTTTGTGAGTTCAGGCCCCAGGCCAGACTCTGCTGACAGCTCAGAGCCTGGAGCCTGCTTCAGATTCTGTGTCTCCCTCTCCCACTGCCCCTCCCCTCCTCACACTGTCTCTCTCTCAAAAATAAATAAACATTAAAAAAAATTTTTTAAGGGAGCACCTGGGTGGCTCAGTTGGTTAAGCGCCCAACTCTTGACTTCATCTCACACCATGATTTCACTCTTGTGACACTGAGCCCCACGTCAGGCTCCAAGGTGTGGAGTCTGCTTGGGATTCTCTTCCTCCCTCTCTCTCTGCCCCTCGCACATTCCCTCTCTCTCCCTCTCTCTCTCAAAATAAATAAACATTTTTTTTTTTAATGTTGTGCCAATTCACATTTCTATCCGCAAGTGATAAGTAGTAATCACCTCTTTTAGGTGTTTGCTGATCTGATGAGAATAAAGCCATAATTAATTTTCTTTTTCCTGACTACTAATGTGAACATTTTTTAATGTGGATTGCTGCAAATTCTTATGTGAATTACTGTCTACCCATTTTCCACTGTGTTGTAGGTCTTTTTCTTACCAGTTTTTAAGAGTTCTTTGTATGGTATGAATTACAGTCTGCAGTTTCTTTCCAAATCCATCATTTGCCTATTGACTTTTTTTACGGTATCGTTTGCCACTTAAACATGTTTTATTTTTACATAAAAATAAAGCTTGAAACTTCTAGGTTTCTAGTTCTTATCTACAGGGTCTGACTTACCTATAATTTGTACATATAGACCTAGTTAGTTTGGGTGTTTTTTTAAGACTATTTTCTTTTTTTTACATTGTATAAAGGTCTTACGTCTTTATGGTTTGGTTCATTCTGAGTAATTGATCACTTTTGTTACACTTGTGAATAGAGTATTTTCTCCATTTTTATTGCTAGAATGCATTAGGCTACTAATTTTCTTATAAGTCTTCTTGACACAGAAACAATACCTTGACTAGATTCAGAATTTGAGGAACATGTCTTTTTCTCTCAGACTAATAAATAGTAATCCTTGGTGTCCTGACTTCCAGTGTTACCAGTGAGAAGTCTGATGCCAGCCTGTTTTCTTTCCATCCTTAGTAGCAGAAATAACTAGCTCTTTTCACTTCAAAGCATGTTAACATTTTTCTCTTTAACTTTGTTATTTTTTTAAAAATTTATTTTAAGTTTATTTATTTTGAGAGAGAAAGAGCACAAGTAGGGCAGGGGCAGAGAGAGAGGGAGAGAGAGAGAATGAATGAATCCATCCATCCATCCCAAGCAGGCTCCTCACCACCAGTGCAGAGCTTGATGTGGGGCTTGAACTCCACAGGAACTGCAAGATCATGACCTGAGCCGAAGTTGGACGCTTAACTGACTGAGCCACCCAGGCGCCCCCTCTGTTTACCTTTAGAATTCTAAAATTTTAGCTGCAAATTTTAGCAGGATCTGCCTGGTGGTATATATTTTTTTCTCATCAGTCCAGACGGAACCTGGTGGTTTTTTTGATATGCAGTTTCAGGGCTCTTGTCAGCTTATTACTTTTCCCTTTATTATTCCTTCTTCTGGAACTTTTGTTATTCGTCTGTTAGGTTCTCCTGAATCTATTCTAAAATTTCTCATCTTTGCTTTTACTATTTGAAATCATTTTTTTCTCAGAGCTTTGAAATATGCCTACCACGTGACCTTCTAGGCCACTAAACTGGACCTCAGCAGTGATTATCCTGTCTTCAGTTCAGCTGATAACTTAGTCAAAAAATTATGGTTTTTTTTTTTTAATATGAAATTTATTGTCAAATTGGTTGGAGAGTGTTATGCTAAGTGAAATAAGTCACACAGAGAAGAACAGATACCATGTTTTCACTCCTGTGTGGATCCTGAAAAAATTATGGGTTAGATGTTTTAACTTCTTCATCGTAAAAAAGTTTGAATACGTACGAAAGTACAGAGGATGTTTTAATGAACCCCATCATCCATTTACAGTTGTACAACACATGCAGTGTTCCTATCATCCAGTTTCAAAAGTCATTAACTTTTGGCCAATCTTGTTTCATCTACATCTCTACCCACTTTCTCATCCTCACCCCAGGTTATTTTGAAGTAGATCCCAGGTCATATAATTTCATCCTGAAATAATTCAGTTAAATAATTCAGTATGTATCTTTAGGAAAGGAGTTCTTTAAAACACAAAATTGGGAGTACAAGGTTTCCTTTTGGGGTGATGACAGTGTTTTGGAACTAGATGGAGGCAGTAGTTACCTAACACTGTGACTGTATTAAATGCCCATGGATTGTTCACTTGAAAATGGTTAATTTTTGATGACTTTAACCTCAGTTTAAAAAAATTAAGCTCTTAAAAAAAAAAAAAAAACAGAGGAGGGGAAAACCCATATAACTACAATACCATTTTTACACCTAGGGTGTCTCCCTTATGCTAGATTTTAATCTCCGTGTGTGCTCTTTTTATATTTGTGTGTATTTTAAATGGCTTTCGTCCTTCTCCTCCAGCAGCTCTCTCCTGCTGAGTGTGAATGCTATTTGTTGAGACCAGTTCTCTCCCTGACCGAGGCTTATTGGGGATCACATCTGGTTGCTGGAACACGCTGGGTATAGGTATCTCTAGGGCGGTAGAAGCAAAGTGGTCCCAAGCTCATGGACTGAAGGTGGAAAAGCAGGATGCTTCCAGTTCCCTGAATGCCCTGCCTTCACCGGTAGGCCTCGAGCTGCAGGGCAGAGGGGATTTATTCCACCGGTTTGACGCCCTCTTGGCATTCAGATGTAGGGAGATCAGGCCAGATTAGATATACTCTTACAAGCTAATAGCTCCATTCCCCCAGAGGTCCACAATCTTTGTAGACCACCTTCTTCCTCCCACCTCCTAGGATAGTGGGCCTGCCAGTATCTTGTCTTGCTCCAGGACTCTGTCCTCAAGTTGTTTGAAGCTCAGGAGAGATGCTGACCAAGGCAGGACTATAGATAGGAAATGCCAGAGGAGCAATATGGAGTGTTAAATTCAAAGGAGGAAGGAGCTGGGGCACCTGGGTGGCTCAGTTGGCTAAACGTCTGACTTTGGCTCATGTTATGATCTCCTGGTTTGTGAGTTCGAGCCCCATGTTGGGCTCTGTGCTGACAGCTCAGAGCCTGGAGCCTGCTTCAGATTCTGTGCCCACTCTCTGCCCCTCCTCTCTGCCCCTCCTCCATGCTCTTTCTCTCCCTCTCTCAAAAATAAATATTAAAAAAAATTTTTTTTTTAAAGGAAGAAGGAGTAGCTCCCTGTGGGACTGAAATAGTTAAGGAAGGCCGGGCTTGTAATTGATTTTTGACAAGGTTGCCAGTACCATTCACGGGTAAAGAAAAGTCTCTTCAACAAATGGTGCTGGGGCAACTAGATGTCCACATGCAAAAGAATGAAGTTGGACCCTGGCCTCACACTAAATACAGAATTTACTAAAAATCAACCTAAATACAGAAGCTGAAACCATAAAAAGGTAAATTGAACTTCATCAAAATTAAAAACTTCTGTGCATCAAAGGACCTTGTCAAGAAAGAAAAACAGCTTACAAAATAGAAAATATTTGCAAATCATATATCTGATAAAAGTCTCGTATCTAGTATATATAAAGAACTCTTATAACTCAACAACAAAAAGAGTACAATTTAAAAATAGGCAGAGGATTGTTCACTTCAAGAAAGACAGTAGCCTTTTATAATACATACAAATATGAAAAGAGCAATTAAGGAGATTCAAGTCTAGCACAAAGAGACTTTTTGATAACATTTTTTAATAAAAAAAATTTTTTAAGTTTATTTATTTAAAGAGACAGAGCCAGGGACAGGCAGAGAGAGGGAGAGACAGCATCCCAAGCAGGCTCCACGCTGCCAGCGTCCAGCCCAGGGCGGGGCTCCAACTCACAAACCATGAGACTGTGACCTGAGCCAAAATCCAGAGTCAGATGCTTAACCAACTGAGACACCCAGGTGCCCTGCAGTGGAGAATTCGAATGGCTTGGGACCAGGAGAGGAACATTGTGGAAGTAGATTCATTGAAATATCAGCAGGTTCATAGTAGAATTGAGCCAGGACAGGCCTGGAGCTCTGTGGCCAGTGTAGAGGCTGTCAGTATGAGGTGGGACAGCCAGGAATAGTGTGGAGGCAGCAGGACTGAGACTCAGGTGTCATGCTTGGGGTATGCCACGCCTGTTCTGTGTGCTTTGTGTTATTTAACTCATTTAATCTTCATAGGAACCCTATCAAGTGTGCATTCTTCTCCCCCAGTGTATAGATGAGGAAACAGGCTCAGAGTGGCCTCACGTAAGAGAAACTTGCACAACTACTACCATGGCCTAGATCCAAACCCAGGCAGGTGAACCCAGAGCTACCACAGTTTTAATTATGATGCAGAGATCAAGGCAAGAGATTTTCAGAAGCCCCTTCACTAACTTGTCAGGTTGAGGAGGGGGAAACTGGAGGGAGGGAACTAGAGTCAGAATGAGGACATTTCCCCCTGAGTAACCGGGAGCCGATACAGGTCTTCTCAGGTGGATCTTCCAAGAAGGAGTGGCTGGCTGGCTGGCCGACCGGCCTGTGCACTGGAGCCCAAGGCTAGAGGAGGCCAGCAGACGACTCTACAAAGGGGAGGAGAGCCAGGAAAAGTAGAGTGTCCAATTCTAAGTCAGCCCTCTTTGCCGCCTGCCCCACGCTGTCCACCCTGCTGCCCCTCTTCCGCACCTGCCTTGTGTCCTGCTAGAAACTCCTGGCTACACCCAGAAGCATCTTGAATCGCCAGGCAGTTAGCCCCCGTCACGAAGCCATAGGTCCTTGCCTCTGTAGCCACGGCCGTGGCTCTTCCCCACAGTGGCCCGGAGGGCTGTGTGGGAAGGGGCTGATCACGGACTTGCCACCTTCATGCTGTTTTCTAACATTTGAGATAAAAACCTGAATGATGTCCCTTGTCTGAGATCCTAGGAAGGGGACCTGGGGAAAACTCCAGTAACTTTGTTCTCCCTTGCTTCTGGTTTCCACATCCCCAGCATTGCTTCGTTGAAATTATAAAACACGCCCTAAGGGGCTGTGATGAAAAGCTCTTCTCTATTGAAGCTTCCAGTTTTGGGGGGAAATTAAGGCAATAAAGTCCAAAAAAGTGTAAAGTCTAATTATTGTAGCTAATATTTCACTGGCCCCCTCCGCTTTCCCCTCCAGTCTGCTGTATACGGTATTGGGATGTTAGACTTTGGGAAGCCTTGTCAGTAAAACACTGAGGCCCAGAGCCTGACTGTAGTATCACAGCTCAGCCTGCCCTGGGAGCCAGTGTGACTGACTCTTCCCCCCCCCAGCCTGGCTGCCACCAAACCAGTCCCCAACTCTGTGCCCTGCCTTCGAGGGCCTATGCGCTTTGTCCCAGCTGCTTCCTCTCCCTGACCTGCTCTCTCTCGTCCCACGTGGCCAGGTGCTGCCTGGCCTTCAGGATTCAGCTCGTGTGCTTTTACATACACTACCTCTCTTATTTTTTAAAATTTATTTTTATTCTTTTTTAAATGTTTATTTTTGAGAGAGACAGAGTGCGAGCAGGGGAGGGGCAGAGAGAGAGGGAGACAGAATCTGAAGCAGTCTCCAGGCTCCGAGCTGTCAGCACAGAGCCCAACGCGGGGCTCAAACCCACGAGCTGTGAGATCATGAGCTGAGCTGAAGTCGGACACTTAACCGACTGAGCCACCCGGGCACCCCTATATACTACCTCTCTTAATCCTCACCAGTACCCTGGGAGGCAGACGCTGTGCCCGTTTTGCAGACACACAAATGTGTGCGTGTGTGTATCTGGGTATAAAGCGTGCCCACTTCACAGATACACGGATAGAGCACACAAAAGCACAGAGAGAGGTTAAGAATTCGCCTGTGATCACACAAGCTGTAAATCGAGCTACTGAGTTCAGAGTACTGATTTGCACTCTGGTTCACCCCTTTGTCTGACTGACACACGTCATTAAGCTGTATCGTAAAGTCTCAAAGAAAGAAACATGAGGAAGCTTTGCTAAACAGTTTTTCCTGTCTTTCCTCTTTGGGTCCAGGTGGAAGTGAAGCCATATGTGCTGGATGATCAGATGTGTGATGAGTGCCAGGGCACGCGCTGTGGTGGGAAGTTTGCCCCGTTCTTCTGTGCCAACGTCACCTGTCTGCAGTATTACTGCGAATACTGCTGGGCGAGCATACACTCCCGCGCCGGGCGGGAGTTCCACAAACCGCTGGTGAAGGAGGGAGGCGACCGCCCTCGGCACGTCCCGTTCCGCTGGAGCTGAGCCCAGGGCAGACCCAGCCACAAGTACTGGAGTAGATAACAAGGAGGGAAAAGAGAGGGCACTGCCTCAGGGCTTACAGTGTTCTGGAAATCTGTGCATTCGTTCTCGATTTTTAAAGAAGAAATGGGTCTTTTTATTATTACTATTATTTACAGTCATATTACTGAACTCAGTGTCCAGTATAATGCAGAATTGCAGAGTGTATAACGGTACTGATTTGCACTTTGATTCACACCTTTGTCTGCTTGGTACCTTAATTTCTCACCCCTGATTTGTCACTCGTAGACTGCCATTCTCATCAGCGGCCATCAGGTTGATGTCTGTGATTTTTTTTTTTTTTTTTTTTTGCTGTTGTACGTTGTTGTTGTTGTTGTTGTTGTGTTGTTGTTGTTGTTGTTGTTCCAATTGTTTTTGAACTGGAGCATGCACTTATTTTCAGAAACTTAGAGAGTCGCCCCTAGGAGAAGACTTACCAAAGGCAATACTCGTGAGTAGGTGGCAGATGTAGCAAAAACTTCACAACAATTCAGCAATCATTAGTTGGGGTCATTTAGAGTAAGGGTAACCCTTCATGAAAATAGGCCTTTAGTTTTCTATTTTGACATGTAAGGATACCTCATAAGCTGAATCTTTATTTTTCCTTCATGTTTGATTTTGTTTTGCTGAGGATTTTGGTTAGATCTTTTAGTGTTATGTAAATTTATGCTGCAATAGCTTTTGCTGCTATTAAGATGGTATTATTAATACCATAATACTCTCTTCAGGCTAAGGTATCAATTTAAAAAAACCCAACAACACACTTCTGTGATTTAGGGATAGAATCAGCTGCCGAAAGGAGATCAGAATAGACTACAGAAAGCTTCAACGGAAGGTCACTATTTCTGACTGCATGTTTACTTAATCAGGTTGCTGCATGCAATAAATTTTATATCCAATGTCTAGTATAAAACCTTCCCACAATGCACAAATTAAGAATCTATATAAGCTATAAAATACTGATTTTTTTAAAAGTTTTTTTTCACTCAAAGAATTGGTAATTGACTGGAGGAAGGCATGCCTCAATAAATGGAATGCTTCTGAACTAGGAAGAGCCCATAACAGAATGACCTATATTACAACCAATATAAAACCTAGGTGTAGGATATCTTAAAGCAAATTTGTGGACGGTAGATGAAGTACTTTGCGGTGCTCTGTTATATATTGTGCAATTTATTTTATATAGTAAAGTGATTATGTCTAACTGTGATCAAACTTAACTGTTTAAAGCCTCTGTGTCAGACATTAACGAACTTGACAGTTCATAACTGGTATATTATTAACTAACACATGAGCTCTTAGTTACAACCTCCTAGTGCTTGCACCATTTTACATAGCTTCAGACCTTGTCCAGAAAACCAAAGAGCTCATCTTAGCTTACAAACACTAGGAATATATACAGTATATAGAGATAAGTTGTCAGATTGACAAGCTAGGCACATTTTAAGAAAGTTGCGTGATGGCGATGCTAAAGAAATGTCTATCCACAATAAGACGGCCTGGGCAGGGCTGGTTGTCTGGGTGAGAAAGTAACTACTTAATTCCCTGGATTTATCCTGTAAAGCTTGAATAGAACTAAGGCCTGCTAGTACTACCGTGGACATTTTTTTAGCCTTCACTCTTGGGCTGCAGATAGTAATATATAAACACACACAATGATTGTGAGACTATGTAAAATCTTTTTTCTTTCTTCTTTTTTCTTTTTTTTTTTTTTTTTAATCTTCTTCCTATGTTTTAGAGTTCTGGGGACAATCTGACTGGATATGACACTGCAGAATAGATTTAAGTCGCTGTGTTTTTATGTGCTGTGATGTCCTTGTCCTGTCTCTTAAGTTAATATGGCTTGTTTTTGTTTTGTTTTGTTTCTCCAGTGTTTAGTTGCAATTACCAGCTTTCAAGCTATAGTTTGTTTTCAAAAAGGAAAAACAAAATAGTTTTTTACTGGATTAAAAGTGCTTATTAGAATTCTCCCCTTTTGAAGTTACCTCTGGGCTTTTTGGTAATAATTGCTTTTTTCCAGCCCAGCTGTGGTTTTCTGTTTGTTTGTTTTGTTGTTTTTTTTTTTCTATGTTTGTGGTTTTTTTTCATCTGTACAAGAAATTTTGTTATGCACTACTACTTTTTGTATTCTAGACAGTTTTCAAAAGTTGGCTGAAGATTTTTTTGTTTGTTTGTTTTTAAGGAAAAAGGCATGCTTTCTGACTGACATGATCTTTTGCAATACCTCAATTTTGAAATATAGGAAAGAAAATGATATTTTCTAAGTAAGTTTATTCAGAAAAATATATATTAATTTAATTCTGCAAGAAAAATGATTTAACAGATGGTAACTTTATTTTTTTCATGCTTATTTGTGTTTTTTGAAAATGAAGAAGTTAGAGCTTTATAACTATAATATTAAAGATCATATCTAACCTACAGAAATCTACCTAATTATGTGAAAGAAGCAAAACTTTTTGAAGAAGCACCCCTCTTTCATGTACTAAAACAACACTGAGATTTAAAAAAAAAAAAAAAAAGCTGGAAGCTTGTACAGCGGGAAGCTGACGGGAAGGTGAGAACCATGGTCACCAAGAATAGGTTACAAAGAATAAACTCCCTTTGGTGCTGAAAGTTTGTGGATAGATGGTGGAAACTACTTTCCCTTCATTTGTATATTTATAATCAAGCGTTGATTGTGCACGACTGACCAGGATTGTGAAAGAGTTCTTCTGTTTGTATTTTTTTAAAGAGAACTTTTTTAGTTTATTAAATTATAACATGTTCCCTTTTGTTTTGTAAATAAATGTGCCCCCCAAGTTGTTAATGTTATATTAAAAGAGAGGGTCCTTCAAAAAAAATTATTTTTTAAAACACAGAGGTGTTCTGACCTGCAACTTGACTGGGAAGCCCCTGGGTATCACAGGTCCTGTTGTGGCCTTTCCTTGACGTGACACTTGAACTAGTCGATTTTTTGAAGGCTATAACCTAACCTCGACTATTTGTTGTTATGTGCAATACTGTTTGTACTGTTTGTATAAAAAATAGAAAAAAAAAGAAAAGAAAAAAGGCATAAATCTTTATTGCAGATTTATTTTCATTGCAAACTTTAGACATTGTGATTCACTGAAATCATTTTTCTACTGTCAAATATGTACCTTTTCTTCATGCTGGTATTTTTTCAATAGTAATGTAGCCTTTGTACTGAGACAAATTTTCATTGTTATTTTTAGAAAGATTTTTTGCTAAGAAAAAAATTAAACATATTTACATATTTTTCATTTTATTTCGTATTTTCTTTAAGGAGTGCTTTCTCAATCATTAATAGAGTTGTTTCTGGGAGGGACTTTCATATCTGGTCAATGTCATAATATTATTTTGTATTTTTACTTGGAATAAATTAATTTTATGATGCTAATTCTTTAAAAGTTTATTTTTTTCATTTTCAGTTATTTTTGAAGCTAAAACCTTTGTAATATTGTTACTAAAGTGTCTAGTTTTTTGAAATGCAAAGCTTTATGTATTAACTTGCTGATGTGGTTTACAATAGTGTGACAACGATGAACATGGTTGGTTATGTAAAGTGATTGGAAAATGTAACGGATAATTGGGTAATAAAATGACAGAATGAGCAGAACATGTGAGATTTTGACAAGCCTTTTCCTTTATTCCAGTGGTTTAGTGTAAGACTAGGGATGTCACAGTACAGTTCTCTAGGGATGTCACAGTGGATTTATACAACACCAGGTGCAGTCAGATCTGGGGCCCTGATAATGGAGTCACCCCCACCGAAACACCACCAGGTTGAAAACCCGGCTAGGTCAACAGAATGATTCATTGTTTTTCCCCTCTAACTCTTCATTGTGTCCTGTGTGCGTGCGTGCGTGCGTGTGTGTGTATGAATGAGAGAGAGAGAGAGAGAGAGATCGGCCACCAACTGCTGTCCCTGTGTGAGACGGTGCCTTCTGCCCAGGCATTTACAGTGGTGACGACTGAAGGGGGAGGAAGCCGCAGAGAGGGCGCCACCTTCTGTGTAGTTAGACTTGGATGGCGGGGTCTTCCCTGACCTCCCTCCCTGGCCGGTGCCGGCAGCGTGCTGAGGAGGCACACTCGGACGTCACCACTGTCTATGGCCGGTCTCAGACTTCGTCTTCCTCCACCACCCCACCTGCCCCCTGTGATGGTGCCCCTTGTTTGTCCCTTACCATGGCAACATCCGGCCACTCCGAGCATGATCTCTCTGCCCTCCCGCTTCTTTTCCACCACCCACCTCTCCTTGAAGCTGTGCTGCTGAGGCAGCGTGTCATTGTCACGGCACCTAAAATTAAAACACGCTAAAAAAGTTCTACAACTGCAAAACTGGTGTTGCGTAAACAGAACATTCAATGACTTGCTCTAGACGGATGGTGTGTTTCTACTAGTCCTTGATGGCCTCTTCGGGCTCCGTTGCCACGGAGGCGAGGTTATCAAGAACTTGGAGAAACGTGTGTCCAGAGTTGGCTCTTGGGTATGCTCTATGTATTCAGTTTTGTAAATAATATATAGATTAGATCAAGTTGTGATGTTAAATTTTAACTCAAATTGGGTACTACTGGTCGGAATTTTACATTAACTACAAATAAGTGATTAGGAACAGAAGAAAATTGGAAAATTCTTGCTTAGTGGTATAAAGATTATGCTTAGATTTCTGCCTATTTCTTGTGTTTTATAGCTTGTTAGTGAGGCATGGGCTAATGCAGAGTGTACTGCATTTATGCAATTAGCAAATAACTGCTAGTTTTCATTTTATCTATTATATTAGCAACAAAATGGCATTTAACTGGGTAAAGCTCCTACCTAAATATTGAGTATTGTGACATCTCTACTTGCAAGGTTTGAATGAAAGATTAGTCACAGATTAGTGAAAAAAAAAGTATCTTTTTGTTAAAACTGGCTTATTTGTATGGATTGTTGCCTTTTCACCGGTTTGTATGGTATGTCAGCTAACATTTTCTGTTGTTGTTTTTTTTTTATAATAACCAAACTTCTCTATCTCAGCTGCAATAGTGTTCCATTTTACCACAGAGTATTTTATAATTAATGCTGTTGACTTTATACCCCAAAATGGGTCAAGAAGTGGATATGTGATTTGGGGACGTTTAAATTTGTATGATGGAATTAATGGCAACAAGTAGAAAACTCGGGTGCTAATACAGGATAACTTCTGCTCTTTTTCTTTTCTGGATATAGTTCTGTTGGGGTATAAAGTATTAGGTATTTGTATTTTTGCTGTCAAAACAATGGACATAACTTTTAGAGTGTTCACAGCTAAGATCTCTGTATTTGTTTTTCAACTAACAACTAATTTTAAATGTATTGTATCTTTTATTACCTGTTCTCTTAGATTGTTTTTGCTAGTAACCCTTACTCAGCTTCCGCCTTTGGGGCTTGGACTAATATTGCTTGTATGGAACTGCAGTACTGTGACTACACACGGAGCTCAATGCAGCTATTGCTTACAACTGCTTAAACTTTGTAGTTTGGACTTCATTTTTTTCTGTAATAACAACTTATTAAATATAGTTGTATGAAGTACTGACGCTTGTCATCCTTTGCATTTGCTAAGGAATAGCCTGGAGTATATGGATTGCATCTGGGAACATTTGCGCATTCGAATGTGCTTGATTGGCCTTGGGGGGGGGGGGTGCTGGGGGACGAATTACAGCAGATTAATGCAAAATTCGCCTTTTCTCTGACCCACTTTTTTTTTAAGCACATTTGAAACAGGAAGGTATTTGTTAACACAATGCACGTGTATTTAAGGCAAGGTTTTTAGAGGGGCGGTTGGGTTTTTATGCCAGCACTTGAAATCAATTTTCCGCAAAATCAGAATCAAGAAAAAGCAATGAAAACGTAAGTACGCCCCTTTTGTCTTAATTTTTACACTAGACTCTCTCTGATCATTTCAGAAAGTGGGTCTTTAAAATCCCGTATCTCCTTTGGACGCGCTAGAAGCTCTCTCGTAGGCACTAAATTTAATCTTTTTAGAAAATGGATCACAAGTGGCTGCACGAAAGAATCCCTCGGAGAGCTTTTAGAAACTGCGGGTGCAGGAGTCGTCCCACCCCCGAGATTGGTTTCACTGGTCTGGGGTGGGGTCTGGCGCGGTGTTTTTAAGCTCTCCGGGTGTCCGCCACGACCCAGGGCCGTACGGGGGCGCCCGGAGGCGCCGGTGGGACTTGGCGGCGGCGCAGCGCTCGGGCCCCTAGGGGATCCCAGCAGCGGCTCGGAGCCGGCACGCCGAGCCACCCCGACGGGCGCGCGCAGAGCCGCGCGGGGCGCTCGGCTCCCGGAAGGGGCCGGGGGCCGCTGGGGGCGTCCGCAGGCTACCTCCGTCCCCGCTGGGACCGCGGCCTCGGGGCGCCCGGTCGCGCACACGCGCTGCGGGTAAGCTAAACCGGGCCGGTGCGCGGTTGCCCCCGGCGCCCGGAGGGGCGGCTCGGGTCGCCGGGCCCCGCGTGCGCGGCCAGCAGAGAGCCCCAGAACCCGGCACCGACGCGGGAGGCCGGAGTCGGAGCTTGGCCCTCAGGCCGCACTTGACCTTTGGACCTCAGGATCCCTCTTGCAGCCTCCTCCAAAACAGGCAGAAGAATATTAGGTTTCAGGTCCCTTTTATATTTGATTTCCTAAAAATATATCCTCCGACACTACCAAGTGGAACACGACTTTCAGACTCCTGGGCTGACTCGGACCCCACCTTCGTCCCCTGGCAAAAAAGGTTCTGCTGCCCTGACTCTTGGGAGTGGAGGGGGGAGAAGGGAAGGGAATGGCGCGTTTGTGAGCGGGAGCCTATTACTTCTAGGAGTAGAAATCGGGAGCCCCCACCCCCACCCCCGCGCTTGTTTGACGGTCGCCGGAAGCAGCCTCCTGGCTCCATAGTAACCCCGCTGAGCACGTGTGCGGGACGGGCCCTGGCTGCCAAAACCTGGGGGACTCCTCATCCGCAAACACAGATGAGCACTCAGCTTTACAATTGGACTAGAGTGGCTTCGCACCTGACCCTTGGCACAGCCCAGGGTCACTTGGGCACCCTCAAATTGGAAGACTTAAAAATTCTATTTTAACTGGAACAGCTGTGCTAAATAGGTTAATGATCCCGAAAGCGGGTGAGGGGAATCCGGTTGATGGGTCCCACCTGCTATTCACCGGGCTGTTGAGAAGAAAACCGTTTCCTCTACCCGTTTAAGTTCAGTGATGAGGAGCCTTGGAATTCACTGACGACGGGCAGATTAACAGGAGAGAGGACAGCTTATTCGTATGATGTGGGTTACGGTATTCGATACACTTAGACTACTCCCAGGCGTATGAATTAAGGGTGGGGTTTCTAACCTAACTTAATGGAAGAAAGGGAGGGGGAGAAAAGCGCTTCAAATGGTGGCTTTAGGAAAGAGCGGGTTTGCAGGAGAAGAAATGAAGTTTGTGATGAGGTGTGTTGATGCAGGTGTGAGCGCTTCCCGCCTTCTTTCCCACCAGCGAAACCTTCCTCGGAGAGGCCGGTGAGGGCAGCCTCGCTCTCCGGAGTTGGTGCCTTTAGTCAGGTAAGGGAAGCTCTGACAGAGCTGCGTTTTCTTCTTTTGAATCTCACATGCCTTCCGTTTGAAATCCTCTTCAGATCAACTCTGGGGGACCCAGGGGGTCCCCCACAGATAGACAGCTGGAATGAAGCCACTAGAACAGATAACTGGAAGTCACCCTGACTCTGTCCGGTACCCGGTGTTGCGGACCGTGGGATGAAATCCTGAGTTGGGCGTTGTTTGGATTTAGGTAAAGAGGGCTCGGCCGGAACCGCGTGTGCGCTCTCCTCCGCGTTTCATTCTGGCCCCGCAAGGGGCAGCCCAGGTCTCCTTTTCTTCTTTGTTGTCACCGGTCAAATCTTTAAGGCGGTTCGAACTGTCATTTCGCTTCTACGTGGAATCTACAACACAAAGCAAAACAAAACCCAGACTCACAGATACGAGAACAGATTGGTGGTTGCCAAACGGAAGAGGGGACGGGGAGAGGGGAACGAAATGGGTGAAGGAGATCAAAAGTACAGACCTCCAGCTACAAAATAAGTCATAAGGATGTCACACACACCATGGGGAATATAGTCAGTAATGTTGGATGGACCCGGTAAGGTGACGGAGGGTAACTAACCAATATGGTGACCATTGCACGCCTGAAACTAATGCGCCGTGTCAATAGTATCCCTCAGTAATGAGGGGCACCTGGGTGGCTCAGTCGGTTGAGCGTCCGACTCTTCCTTTTGGTTCAGATCATAATCCAAGGGTCATGGGATCAAGCCCAGAGTCCAGCTCCATGCTAACAGTGCAAAGCCTGCTTCAGACTCTCTCTCTCTCTCTCTCTCTCTCTCTCTCTCTCTCTCCCTCTCTCTCTCTCTCTCTCCCTCTCTCTCTCTCTCTCTCTCTTTCCCTCTTTCCCTCTTTCCCTCTTTCCCTCTTTCCCTCTCTGTCCTTCCTCCCACACATGAGCTCGCCTCTCGCTCTCTTAAAAAAAAAAAAGTTCCAGCTGAATTGTTAAGTATATTGGAAACATTCCAACTTCTCACCTTCAGTGCAGGCCTAAACCAATGAGACTCTTCCTAAATCGAAGAAAAACTCCCAAGGCAGTTTGGATCCCTAAGGCGAGGAGTCGTTTTGGGTGCTAGGCCTCCCCTTTCAAACACTACGGCCCTTTTGCTCAGTTTCATCACTTATGAAAACCAAAACACAGGGGTGCCTGGGTGACTCAGTCACTTGGGTGTCTGACTTAAGCTCCGGTCATGATCTTGCAGTTCGTGGGTTCAAGCCCCATGTGCTAACAGCTATGCTAACATCTCAGAGCCTGGAATCTGCTTCAGATTCTGTGTCTCCCTCTTTTTCTGCCCCTCCCCTGCTCACGCTCTCTCTCTCTCAAAAATAAATGAACATTGAAAATATTTTCAAAAAAAAAAAAAAAAAAACCACCACAGTTTGGGGGGACTGGGTGGCTCAGCTGAATGTCCAACTTCGGCTCAGGTCATGATCTCACGATTTATGAGTTCGAGCCCCACTGTCAGCACAGAGCCCACTTGGGATCCTCTGTCCCCCCTCTCTCGCTGCCCCTCCCCTGCTCATGCTGTCTCAAAAATATTAAACATTAAAAAAAACACTACTGGGGGCGCCTGGGTGGCTCAGTTGGTTGAGCGTCAGACTTCGGCTCAGGTCATGATCTCAGAGGTCATGAGTTCTAGCCCCGCGTCCGGCTCTGTTCTGACAGCTCAGAGCCTGGATCCTGCTTCAGATCTGTGTCTCCCTCTCTCTCTGTCCCTTACCTACTCGCATTCTGTCTCTATCTTTCTCAAAAGTAAATAAACATTAAAAAAAAAAAACAAACAGTACCGTTCCAATCAATACCCATACGAATGAATAAAAATGAAAATACTACGTGTCAGGGAGGCTCTAGATAAGCCCTGGTAGGAATGTAAAGTGGTGCAGCCATTTGAGAAAACTGTTTTACAGGAGCTAAATGTGCGTATAACCTATGACTCAGGTTTTTCACTCCTATGCCCAACAGAAATATGTAGCATGTTCTCAAAAGACAGGTACAGGAATGATCCTAGCATTGCTCACATAGCCCCAAACTGGAAGCTGTCCACATGGCCTGCAACATTAGAATGGATGATTGCATCATATCCACAAATGGAATGCTCTAGAGCAATAGGAGGATGAAGATCTTTAAGTTTGTACAGCATCACAGAAGGATCTCACAAACCGAATGTTGATCAAAATAAGCCAGACACAAAAAGTATATAACAGAGGACTCCCATTTATATAAATGGGCACAGGAGTTACTGAAAGGGGGCACGAAGGCAGCTTTTGGGGTGCTGGTGACTTTTAGTTTGTGAGAACTCATTGACCTATGCACTGCCAATCTGCATTTTTCTGTTCAACGGCGCATTTTTTTAAAAACAGTTCTGCAAAAGGTAAAACTGATGCTTGGGCAACTTGGAATTCTTTACAGGCAACCTCCGTAGAATCCACTATTCAGACTCCCGAATAATCAGATTAGATTTCCAGTGGTCTTTGCCAGCAGTTGCCCCTCTGGACTGGCCTGCTTTCCCAGTCCCCCAGACCTCAATTTCCCTGTTCCCAATCACCCTCTTCCCACCTCCAGGCTCCTTTCTGCCCTTCTTTAAGCCTACCAACATCCGGGAGGGGATTGACTTCTTTAAAAATTTTATTTAGTCAATTTGCAGGAAGAGGTAGAGAAATAAAGTTAAAAAAAAACTCCACCCACTGATCTCTGCAGCTGACGGCTGAGCATCACACATGAAAGCCAGTTACTGTCTCGGTGCCTGTGTTGCGTGACTTTACAAAGTCTTGTTCGGGGCGCCTGGGTGGCTCAGCCAGTTAAGCTTCCGACTTGAGCTCAGGTCATGATCTCATGGCTGGTGACTTCTAGCGCCATGTCGGGCTCTGTGCTGACAGCTCAAAGCCAGAGTCTGCTTCTGCTTCTGCTTCTGTGTCTCCCTCTCTCTCTGCCTCTCCCCACTCTCAAAAATAATAAATAAATGTTTAAAAATTAAAAAGAAAAAGGAGTAGTCAGAGGAGTGCACAGGCAGGGAGACAAAGCCTGAGCAGCCATATAAATAACAGAACCATCTTGTGCTCTGTCACAAACAGTATCTGTTGTGCCAAGTCCAGGCAGAGGTGCTATGAAAGGGGCGGGGCGCACGGGGAGATGCTTGTTGAGCTCAGAGAAGCCAAAAACACCCCTGATGAGAACTTTGTTTGGAAGAGAGTAGCTCTCAAGAACTGAAATGGAAGGCACGAAGTTGACAGGCTGAGGCTGAGTGAATGTTTTAGCAAAGGCTGTAGATTGGGACAGAACTTGTTGACAGGAATTGGATGAGCAAGTGAGACCAAGAGAGGATAGGTTAGTTGAAAAGGTTTGGAGGGGCGCCTGGGTGGCTCCATTGGTTAAGCATCGAACTTGGGCTCAGGTCATGATCTCACAGTTCCTGGGTTCAAACCCCACATTGGGCTTGGTGCTGACAGCTCAGAGCCTGGATCCTGCTTCAGATTCTGTGTCTCCCTCTCTCTCTGCCCCTCCCTGCCCTCAAAAATAAATATTAAAAAAAAAAAAAAAAGTCTTGGGGCACCTGGGTGACTCAGTTGGTTATGTGTCCCCAGTCTTGATTTTGGCTCAGGTCATGATCTCACGGTTCGTAAGTTCAAGCCCCAAATCGGGCTCTGGGCTTACAGTGCAGAGCCGGCTTGGGATTCTCTCTCTCCTGGTCTCTCTGCCCCTTCCCTGCTCATGGCCTGCCTCTCTCTTTCTCTCTCGCTCTCAAAATAAAGAAATAAACTTAAAAAAAAAAAAGTTTAGCATTCAAGATCTGTTGGCCCTACTTCCAAATAGTCTAATTTTTTTAAGTTGGGTTGATATTTTTTTAACATTAAAACTTCATTTTGGTTTTTTTAATATGATATTTATTGTCAAATTGGTTTCCATACAACACCCAGTGCTCATCCCAACAGGTGTCCCCTCAGTGCCCATCACCCACTTTCCCCTCCCCACCACTCCCCATCAACCCTCAATTTATTCTTAGTTTTTAAGAGTCTCTTATGGTTTGGCTCCCTCCCTCTCTAACTTTTTTTTTTCCTTCCCCTCCCCCATGGTCTTCTGTTAAGTTTCTCAGCATCCACATAAGACTGAAAACATATGGTATCTGTCTTTCTCTGTAGGGCTTATTTCACTTAGCATAACACTCTCCAGTTCCATCCACGTTGCTACAAAAGGCCATATTTCATTCTTTGTCATTGCCATGTAGTATTCCATTGTGTATATAAACCACAATTTCTTTAAAAAAATTTTTTTAATGTTTATTTATTTTTGAGACAGAGTGTGAACAGGGGAGGGGCAGAGAGAGAGGGAGACACAGAATCTAAAACAGGCTCCAGGCTCTGAGCTGTCAGCACAGAGCCTGACACAGGGCTCGAACCCACTAACTATGAGATCATGACCTGAGCTGAAGTCGGACGCTTAACCGACTGAGCCACCCAGGCACCCCTAAACCACAATTTCTTTATCCATTCATCAATTGATGGACATTTAGGCTCTTTCCATAATTTGGCTATTGTTGAAAGTGCTGCTATAAACATTGGGGTACAAGTGCCCCTATGCCTCAGCACTTCTGTATCCCTTGGGTCAATTCCTAGGAGTGCTATTGCTGGGTCATAGGGTAGATCTATTTTTAATTTTTTGAAGAACCTCCACACTGTTTTCCAGAGTAGCTGCACCAGTTTGCATTCCCACCAACAGTTCAAGAGGGTTCCTGTTTCTTCACATCCTCTCCAGCATCTATAGTAAAACTTCATTTTGAAATACCTATAGATTCAGATACTGTTGTAAGAAATGACCGAGACCCCATGTATTCTTTACCCAGTTTTCTCTTAACATCTTGCAAAACTAGATTAAATATTACATTCAGAATATTGACATTGATGCAAAGAGCATTTCCATCACCACAAGGAATAACACTCATGTTGCACCCACTTTTCTCCCATTCCCACCTCCCCCCCCTTAATCCAAGCAATGACTCACCTGTTCTCCAGTTCTAGGACTTTCTCATTTCAAGAATGGTATATAGATGGGAGCATACAATTTATAACCTGGTTGGCTTTTTTCAATCAGCATAATTCTCTAGAGATTCATCTTGGTTGTTGTATCAGTAGTTGTTTCCTTTTGATTGCCAGGTGCTATTCCATGGTATGGATGTACAGACATTGTTTCACCATTTGTTGAAGAACTTCTGGATTGTCTCTAGCTTGGGGCCATTACAAATGAAGCTGCGATACGAACATTCATGTCCAGGTTTTTGTGTGAATATGTCTTCAGTTTCCCTGGGATAAACGCCAAGTGTGCAATTGCAAGGTCATATGGTAGTATCATGTTTAGTTTTTTAAAGAAACTACCAAATTGTTTTCTAGAGTGGGTGTACCTTTTTACATACCAACCGAAATGTGTAAGTGATCCAATTTGTCTCCCCTCCAGCATTTGGTTTTGTCACTCCTTTCTAGGCTGGCCATTCTGTTGGGTGTGCAATAACACCTCACTGTGCTTTTAATGTGCATTTCCCTGATGGCCAGGAATGTTGGACATCTCTTCATGTGCATTTGGATCGTTGCCATCTCTACATCCTCTTCAGTGAAATGTCTCTGTTTTTGCCCATTTTCTAATTGGATTTTTTTGGTGTTTTTTTTTTTTTTTGTTATGTGCCTATTTTTTAAATTCATTTTATAGAGCCATTTTAAGTTCGCAGAAAACTGAACAAATAAGACAGAGTTCCCATGGACCCCATTCAGACCCCCTCCCAAGTTTCCCCTATTAAAATCTTGCATTAGTGTCATACGTGTGTTGTAAGTGATCAATTTTGACAAATTAATTGAAGTCCATAGTTTACATTAGGGTTCGTTCTTTGTATTGTACATTTCTGTGGCTTTTGATGAATGCATCTTGTCATGTATCCATCATTATAGCATCATCCAGAATAGTTTAACTGTCCTAAATATCCCTTGTGTTCCAGCTATTCATCCCTGCCCCACCCCCACCCCCACCCCTGGCAACAACTGATCTTTATACCGTCTCTGTAGTGTGAGCCTTTTGCAAAATGTCATATAGTTGGGATCACATAGTATGTAGCCTTTTCAGACTGGCTGATTTCACTAAGCTGTATGCGTTTAAGATTTTTCCCATGTCTTTTCACGGCTTTGAGCTCATTACTTTTTTAGTGCTGAATAATTATCCATTGTCTAGATTGACCACAGTTTACCCACTCACCAACTGAAGGACATCTTGATTGCTTCTTGTTTTTGGCAACTATGAATAATGCTGCTATAAACATCTATGTGCAGCTTTCTTGGTGAACATAAGTCTTCAACTCATCTGGGTAAACACCTATGAGCATGATTGCTGGATCATAGGATAAGACTATGTTTAGCTTCGTAAGAGGATGCCAAACTGTCTTTCAGAGTGGTGGTATCATTTTGCATTCCTACCAGCAATGAATGAGGCTTCCTGTTCCTTCACAATCTTGTCAGCATTTGGTGTCTTTGGTATTTGGGATTTGCTATTCTAATAGGTGTGTAGTGGCATCTGATTGTTTTAATTTGCAATCCCCTAATGATGTATGATGTTGAACATCTTTTAATATGCTTATTTGTTATCTGTATTATCTTTGGGAGAAGTATGCTCAGATCTTTGCCCATATTTTACATTGGGTTGATTGTTTTCTTATTGTTGAGTTTTAAGAGTTCTTTGTATATTTTGGATACAGGTCTTCTGTGCATTTTGCAGATATCTTCTTCCAGTCTGTGGCTTGTCTTCTCCTTCTTTTAACAGTGTCTTTTGTTTTGGTGCCTGGCTGGTTCAGTCGGTTAAGTGTCTGACACAATCTTGGGTCAGGACCTGATCTCACAGTTTATGAGATGGAGCCCCACGTTGTGTTCTGTGCTGACAGCCAGATCCTGCTTGGGGTTCTCTCTCTCTCTCTCCCTCTCTCTCTGCTCCTCAAAATAAACATTAAAAAAAAAAAAAAAACAAAACCAGTGTCTTTTGCAGGGCAGAAGTTTTTAAGTTTAATGAAGTTCAACTTAATCATTTTCTTCTCTCATGGACCATGCTATTCATGTTGTATCTAAAAACTCACCACCAAACCCAAGGTCATCTAGATTTTCTTTGTTATCTCAGAAGTATTATAGGTTGGCATTTAACATTTAGGTCTAAGATGTATTTTGAGTTAATTTTTGTAAAAGGTGTAAAGTATCTGTCTAGATTCACTTCTTTTGCATGTGGATGTCCAATTGCAGCATTATTTTTTGAGAAAACTGTCTTCTCTCCATGGTATGGTCTTTGTTCCTTTGTTAAAGATCAGTTGACTGTATTTGTGAGAGTCTCTTTCTGAGCTTTATATTTTGCTGTGTTGATTTGTCTGTTCTTTTGCCAGTGCCACCCCATCTTGTTTTTTTTTTAATGTTTCTTTACTTTGAGAAAGAGTGCATGTGTGAGAGAGTGCACACAAGCAGGGAAGGGGCAGAGAGAGAAGGAGAGAGAATCCCAGGCAGGTTCCGCACTAACGGCACAGAGCTGGATGTTGGGTTCGAACTCACGAATGGTGAGATATGACCTGAGCTGAAACCAAGAGTTGGACACTGAACCGACTGAGCCACCCAGGTGTCCCAAGTACCACCCTGTCTTGATTACTGTAGCTTTCTATTGTCATAAAGTCAGGTAGTATCAATCCCACAATTTTGTTCTTTTTTAGTATTGTTAGCTATTTTAAGTTTTTTTCTTTCATATAGAAACTTTAGAATTGGTTTGTTAATATCTACAAAATAACTTGCTGGGATTGGGATTGCATGGACTCTATAGGTCAGATTGGGAAGAACTGACATTTTAACAATATTGAGTCTTTTTTCATGAATATATGACATATCTGTTTATTATTTCATTAGAATTTTATAGTTTTCCTCATGCAGATTTTGCACATATTTTTTAGATTTATAACTAAGCATTTCACTTTGGAGGTGCTAATACTGGTAGATACAAGAGCAATGAACTTTTTAGCCTTATATCCTGCAACCTTGCTATAATCACTTCCAAGAGGGTTTGTCGATTCCTTGTCTACAAACAACGCTATATCATCCACAAATGAAGAGTTTGTCTTCCTTCCGATCTGTATATCTTCTATGTCCTTTTCTTAGTGTATTAGCTAGACCTCCAGTGTAATACTGAATAGGAGTGAATGGTGAGAGGAAAGACATCCTTGCCTTATTTTTTTTTAATTTATTTATTATTAAATATAATTTATTGCCAAACTGGTTTCCATACAGCCCCCAGTGCTCATCCCAACAGGTGCCCTCCCCAATGCCTATCACCCACTTTCCCCCCTCCCCCACCCTCCTTATTTCTAAGCTTAGAAAACATCTAGATCATTGGCATTAAGTATGATATTAGCTGTAGGTTTTTGGTAGTTGTTCTTTATCAGGTTGAAGTTCCTGTCTAGTCCTGGTTTGCTAGTTTTTATAATGAATGGGGGTTTTATCTAATGCTTTCCTACATCTGTTGGTCATATGATTTTTCTTCTTTGGCCTGTTGATGTAATGGATTCTATTAATTGATTTTTAAAAATTTACTTATTTAAATTCAAGCTAGTTAACATACAGTGTAGTATTGGTTTCAGGAGCAGAACCCAGTGATTCAACACTTACATATAACACCCAGTGCTCATCCCAACAAGTGCCCTCCTTAATGCCCATCACCCATTTAGCCCATCCACCTACTCACCTCCCTCCAGCAGCCCTCAGTTCTCTTTATTTGAGAGTCTCTTATGATTGGCCTCCCCCTCTGTTTTTATCTTATTTTTCCTTCCCTTCCTCTATGTTCAATTGTTTTGTTTCTTAAATTCCACATATGAATGAAATCATGTATTTGTGTTTCTCTAACTGACTTACTTCACTTAGCATAATACACTCTAGTTCCATCCACATTGTTGCAAATGGCAAGATTTTATTCTTTTTGATTGCCAAGTAATATTCCATTGTATTTATATATTCCACACCTTCTTTATCCATTCATCATATCCATTGATGGACATTTGGGCTCTTTCCATAATTTGGCTATTGTTGATAGTGCTGCTATAAACATTGGGGTGAATCAGCATTTTTGTGTATTAATTGATTTTTGAACGTTTTCTCAGCATCTATTGAGAGGATCATATGGTTCTTGTCCTTTCTTTTATTGATGTGATGAATCACACTGATTGTTTTGCAGATATTGAACCAGCTCTGCATCCCAGGTATAAATCCCGCTTGGTCGTGGTGAATAATTTTTTTAATGTATTGTTGGATCCAGTTGGCTAATATCTTGTTGAGGATTTTTTGACCCATGTTCATCAGGCAGATTGGTCTATAGTTCTCTTTTTTAGTGGGGTCTCTGGTTTTGGAATCAAGGTAATGGTGGCTTCATAGAAAGAGTTTGGAAGTTTTCCTTCCATTTCTATTCTTTGGAACAGCTTCAAGAGAATAGGTGTTAACTCTTCCTTCCTTAAATGTTTGGTAGAATTCTCCTGGAAAGCCATCTGGCCCCGCACTCTTGTTTTTTTGGGAGATTTTTGATTACCAATTCGATTTCTTTACTGGTTATGGGTTGAGTTTTGAATGTTGAATCAGCCCTTTATGCCTGCAATAAAGCCCACCCACTTGGTCATAGTGTATAATTCTATATATACATTGTTAGATTTGATTTGCTAATATTTTGAGGATTTTTGCATCTGCATTTTGCATCTGTGAGAGATACTGGTCTGTAGTTTTGTTTTTTTATAATATCTTTATCTGATTTGTCATGAGCATAATGCTCTCCTCACAGAATGAGTTGGAATGTGTTCACTCTACTTTTATTTTCATTGTAGAAAATTGGTATCATTTTTTTTCTTTCAATGTTTGGTAGAATTCATTAGTGAAACCATCTGAGTCTGGTGCTTGCTGTTTTGGAAAGTTATTGATTGAGTCAATTTCTTTAATATATTTGAATCTATTTAGAGTATCTTTCTCTTTGAGTTTTGGTGGATTATACCTTTCAAAGAATTTATCTGTTTCATGTAAATTATCAAATCTGTGGGGATAGAATTGTTTATAATCCTTTATTATCATTTTGATGTCCATGGGCTCAGTAGTGGTAGCCTCTACTGCCTCTCAGTATTTTTTTTCTTTCGTTTCTTTCTTTTTTTCTAGCTAGACAGAGGTTTATCAATTTTATTGATCTTTTCAAAGAACCAACATTTTTGGCTTCATTGACTTTTTTCTCATTTTCCTGTTTTCAGTGTCACTGATTTTTGCTCGAATTTTTATTTTTCTGTTTGTGCTAGTCTTATATTACTCTTCTGTCTATAGTTTACTGAAGGGGAAGCTTAGGTTTTGATTTTAAATCTTTCTTCATTTATAATGTACACATTCAGTGCTATTAAGTTCCCTCTATGTGCTGCTTTCATTGCATCCAACAAATTGATGTTGTATTTTCATTTAATTCAAAATATGATTTTAATTTTTCTTGAGATTTTTTCTTTGACCCCTGTTATTTAAAAATGTGTTGTTCAGGAGTGCGTGGCTGGCTCAGTCAAGTGGAGCATGTCAGCACAGAGCCTGACACGGGGTTTGGTCTCATGAACTGTCAGATTATGAACTGAGCCGAAATCAGGAAAGAGTTGGTTGGATGCTTAGCCAACTGAGCCACCTGGGCAACTCTGAATTTCCTTCCTTTTTAAAGGTAATATTTCATTGTTGGTCTGTACCACATTTTGTTATCCATTCATCCATTGATGTACTTTGGTTGCTTCTGTCTCTTGGGTTTTGTGAATTATGCTGCTATGAAAATGGGTTTGGCAAATATCTCTTCAAGGTCCTGCTTTCAATTCTGTTGGATACTCAGAAATAGAACTCCCAGATCATATTGTAATTATATGTCTAATTTTTTTGAGGAAACACCATACTGTTTTCCATGGTGGTGATACCATTTTATATTCCCACCAGCAGTGCACAAGGGTTCCAATTTCTTCACATTCTTCCCAACACTTGTTATTTTGTTTGTTTTGATAGTAGCCATCCTAGTTGGTATGAAGTGATTCCATGCCTTTACTTTTAATCTGTATCTTTATATTTAAAGTGGGTTGTGAAAACAAAGAAATAAACAATAAAGTGGGTTTCTTGTAGATAACATGTAGTTGGGTCTTATTTTTTAAATCTATTCTCTCAGTCTCTGCCTTGGTGTATTTAGATAATTTATACTTAAAGTGATTATTGGTACAGTTGGATTAATATCTACCACATTTTAGCTGTTTTTTATTCACTGTTTTCATTTTTTGTTTCTTTAAAAATTTCCCAAACTCCTTTTCTACCTTCTCTGGATTCTTTTGAGCAAATTATAAATTCCATTTTCTTTCAGTCTGACTTATTTTACAAAATTTTTACTGGTGGCCCTAAGTTATGCAATTTACATTCACACTACTCTAAGTCCACTTTGAAATAACACTGTACTGTGCTTCCCGAGTAGTGCCACATACCTTATAAGAGAGTATTTCCAATTCCTTCCTCTTGTCCCTTATTACATGGCTGTCACTCATGTTACTTATGTTCTCTATAGTTAAAAGTCTGTTTCTTGGTTTGCCTCTCTTTTTTTTTCCTCCTTTCGTTGTTTCTTTTATTCCACATATGAGGGATATCATACGGTATTTGTCTTTCTCTGACTGACTTATTTCACTTAACATTATAGTCTCTAGGTCCATCCGTGTCATTGCAGATGGCAATATTTCCTTTTTTATGGCTGAATATTTCATTGTGTGTATACACATCATATCTTCTTTATCCATTCATCTATTGAGGGACACTTGGGCTCCTTCCATACTTAGGCTATTGTAAATAATGCTGCAATAAGCATAGGGGTGCATGTGTCCCTTTGACTTAGCTTTTGTATTGTTACTATTATTTTGAAAAGTTTTCTATTAGATTAAGCACGCAAAAAGTTAAAGGTGTTATTTTACCTCTATTTATTCCTTCTCGTGTTCTTCCTTTCTTTACAGAGATTTAAATTTTTGTCTGAGAACTAGTTTTTATCTTTATTTCTCCTTCACTTTTTATTTTAATGTTTATTTTTGAGAGAGAGAGAGAGAGAAAGAGCACAAGCTGGGGAGGGGGCAGAGAGAGGGAGACAGAAGATCCGAAGCAGGCTCGGTCAGCACAGAGCCCAATGCAGAGCTCAGACACATCAACGGTGAGATGATGACCTGAGCTGGTCAGACACTAAATCAACTGAGCCACCTAGGTGTCCCTATTTCTCCTTCACTTAAAAAAATTTTTTTTAAATGTTTATTCAATTTTTGAGAGACAGAGACAGAGCACAAGTGGGGGAGGAGCACAGAGAGAGAGAGAGAGAGAGAGAGAGAGACACAGACAGACAGACAGACAGAATCTGAAGCAGTCTCCAGGCTCTGAGCTGTCAGCACAGAGCCTGACACAGGGCTCGAACCCACGAACTGCAAAATCATGACCTGAGCAAGTCGGCCATTTAACCGACTGAGCCACCCCAGTGCCCCTCTCCTTCACTTTTAAAGGTTAATTTTGCTTGTTACAGAATTGTAGGTTGGTGGGGTTTATTTACTTTCACCACTTTACATATTTCACTCCACCCGTTTCTTGCTTGCATGGTTTGTGAAGAAAAGTCTGATGAATTTTTATCATTTTCCTGTATAAGTAAGGAGTTTTCCCACTTGGACTTGTTTCAAAAATTTTTGCCTTTGGCTTTCTGCAGTTTAAATATGATAGGCTTAGGTATAAATTTTTTTGGCATTTGTTCTGCTTGCTGTTCTCTGAGCTTCCTGGATCTGTTGTTTGCTTCCTGGCATCAATTTTAAAACATTCTCAGTCATTATTACTTAAAATATTTCTTTTGCTTTCTCTCTCTTCTCCTGACGTCGCATTATGCATATGGTACACTGTTTGTAATTGTCCTTTGATTCTTGAGTGTTGCTTTTTTTTCTCTTTGCATTTCTGTTTGTGAAGTTTCTATGGACATATCTTCATTTACTGACTCAGTGTCAAGTCTGTTGATGAGCCCATCAAAGGTATTTTCATTTCTGCTAGTGCTTTGAGTTTTAGCATTTCCTTTTAATTCTTGTTTTAGTTTCTTGGTTTTGTATTATTCATCTGTTCTTGTATGTTTTTCACTTGTTCCATTAAAGCTGGTGGCACGTTAATCATAGTCACTTTAAATTTCTGATGATTCCAAAATCTTCATCATATGAGTTTGGTAGTGTTGTTTGCTTTGTCTCTTCATGTTGTGTCTTTCTTGCCTTAGCATGTTTTGTAATTTTTTTTTGTTAAAAGTTGGACATGATGTATTGTTGGTGGGCCTTTAGTGTAGATTTTATGTTTTAGGCTGAGTTAGGTTCTAATGTTTGCTGTAGTGTGGATGTTGGGGCCTTCAATTTCCTCTAGTGTCCTTTTGTCTTTCCTCTTTGGATTTCCCTAGAAACTCTTTTTTTGTTCAACAGATAATTATTGAGATATAATTCATATACCATACAGTTCACCCTTGTTTAAGTGTATAATTCACTATTTTTTTTTATATATTCAGATAAATGCAACCATCACTACAGCCAGTTTTAGGACATTTTCATCACCTCAAATTACCTATCACCCACCTATACCACCCTCCTAACCTTAAGTAATCATTAGTTTTCTATCTCTACAGATTTCATATGAATAGAATCATATAATATGTGGTCTTCTGTGATGTCTTTGATGCAGCATAATGTTTTCAAGGTTCATGCATGTTGTAGCATGAATCAGTACTCCATTAATTTTTGTGGCCAAATAGTCCATTATATGGATATGCCACATTTTGTTTTCTGTTTGTCAGTTAAATGTTTGGGTTGTTTGTATTGTTTGCCTATTATGAATAATGTTGCTATAAACATTTGTATACAGGTTTTTATGTGAACATGTTTTTATTACACTTGTGTAAATTCTGGAGAATGGGATTGGTGGGTCATCTGATAAGTGTACACTTAACTTTATAAGAAACTGCCAAACTGTATTACAAAGTGGCTGTACCATTTTGCATGCCAAACAGCAGTTTACAAGAGTTCCAGCTGCTCTGCCTCTTTGTCAACAGTTTGAATTGTCAGTTTTAAAAATTTTGACCTATTCTCATAGGTGTGTAACGGTGGTGACACATACCACTACACTACTGGAAAAGGTGCCGCCTGTCTTTTCAGGTGCTTATTGCCATCCATAGATCTTCTTTGGTGATGTTCTGTTCCAATCTTTGCTTGTTTTTAAATTGGATTGTTTAGGGGTGCCTGGCTGGCTTAGTTGTTAGAGCCTGTGACTCTTGATTTTGGGATAATGAGTTCAAGCCCTAAGTTAGGTGCAGGGATTACTTAAAAAAAACAAAAACAGGGGTGCCTGGGCGGCTCAGTCGGTTAAGCGTTTGACTCTTGGTTTCAGCTCAGGTCATGATCTCCCAGTTTCGTGAGTTCGAGCCCTCCATGATGGGCTCTGTGCTGGCAGCATGGAGCCTGCTTGAAATTCTCTCCCTCTCTCTCTCTACCCCACCGCCACTCATGCTCAAGACAAACAAAAAAAAAAACTAAAAACAGCAAAAACTTGGGTTGCTTACTGAGTTTGGGGAGCTCATTATATATTCTTGATACATTCAAGATATAAGCCTTTTATAGGGTGTGATTTGGAAATATTTTCTCTTTGCCTCTTCTTTCTGAAGTGTTTTTCAAATAGTGGAAGTTCTTGATTTTTTTAAAAAGTGTAATTTACAATTTTTTCTTCAATGAGTCATGGTTTTGGTATCATATCTATAAAATCTGTTGCCCAATGCAACATCAGAGAAATTTTCTGATGTTTCCTCTTAAGAATTATAGTTTTTGGTTTATCCATGTACATGATCAATTTTGAATTAAATTTTTCATAAGATATAAGGTATGTATGGGGTTGTTGGGTCTTCTTTTTTTAAGCATAGGGATATCCACTTTTTGAAAAGATGGATCTTTCTCCATTGAATTGCCTTGGCACATTTGTAGAAAATCAATTGACTGTATAAAGTGTGAGTATATTTCTAGGCAATCAATTCTGTTCCATTGATCTATCTTTAATGCCAATACTACACTCTCTTGATTACTACACATTTATAATAAGCTTTAAAATCTGGCAATGTAAGTGTTCAACTGTTCTTTTTATAGTTTTTTATTACTCTGGTTCTTTTGCCTTTCCATAGAATTTTAAAATCTGTTTATTGATTTCTACAAAATATCCTGCAAATATCTACAAAATATCCTCAACAATATTGAGTTTTCAATCCATGTAAATGGTATATCTCTCCAGTTTTCAAGGTCTTTTTGTTTTTGTTTTTTTTTATCAGCATTTTGTAGTTTTCAGCACACAGATTATTTTTTTTACAAATTTTTTAAGACAGATCTATTTTATGGGTTTTGGTGCTATTATATAAAATCTGTTTACAATTTTTAATTTTATATGGCTAGCATATAAATTTTTGTATATTGACCTTGTATCCTGTGAACTTGGTAAAGTCTTTTACTTCTAGTAGTTTTTGTTTGTTTTTAGATTCTCTGGAATTTTATTAATAGATGATGATTGTAAATAGTTTTAGTTTCTAATCTGTATGCTTTCCTTTTATGGCCTCATTGCACTAGTATATCTTTGATCTATCTTTATGCCACTCTCGTGGAGGAAGTAGATACAATGTGTGATTTCTTGAAACTGACCAGGACTTGCATTATGGTTCAGCATATGGTCAGTTTGGTAAATGTTCCTCATAAGCTTCCAAACAATGTATTCTGCCATTGTTGGGTAGATACCTTTCTGTATGTGTCAATCAAGTCACGTTTGTTAATTGTATTAAATCTGCTTGCTCTACTGAAGGAGGGTGTTAAAATCCTACTGTGACCTTGGAGTTGTCCATATTTTTTTTAGTTTTGTCTGTTTTTGCATTATGGATTTTGAGGTTATCAGTTTGGAGTTGTTCTATCAGGTTAGCTGAATCTCATCGTTATGAGCTACTCCTTTATTGCAAATAATATCATTTGCTTTGAAGGCTACCTTTTTTTTAACAAAAAAAATTTTTATTTATTTTGAGTGAGACAGCACAAGCAAGGGGGTGGGAGAGAGAGAGAGGGAAAGAGAGAGAATCTGAAGCAGACTCTTTGCCATCAGTGCAGGGCCTGATGTGGGGCTCAAACTCATTAACTGTGAGATCATGACCTGAGCCAAAATCAGTTGGTGGATTAACTGACTGAGCCACCCTGGTGCCCCCCAAAGGCTATGTTTTCTGAAATTAATGTGCCTATACTGGCTGCTGACTTTGGTATCCTCCCTCCTCAATGGTCTTTGAGCTTCTCCCATTGTGTATGGTACAGAGTAGAAAATAACAAATGATGTGCAGATGACTGCCATTTAATTTTCTATTTTAAAATAAAGTTTGAGAGCAAAAGAGAATCCCAAGCAGGCTCCATGCCATCAACCCAGAGCCTGACACAGGCCTCGAACTCATGAACAGTGAGATCATGACCCGACTGAGCCACACAGGCACCTCAAATTTTCTGTTTTTCAAATGTGAGATAACCATATAGGTGATTTGTATTTCCCCAAACAGTGTTTAGTTTTTGCCTGTTTTGAGTCTTTATATAAATGGATTCAAACTACACATTTTATCACTCTCTTGGAGACTTATCCATGTTTTCTTACACATTGATTTTTCAGTGCTGTATAGTATTTCATTACATAAATAACCTCCTCATACCTTCAAATATTATCTTCCAAATTTGTTTCTAGTCTTGACCTTTCTTTTGAGCTCTAGACTCCTATAATTACCTGCTTACTCAACATCTCTACTTTGATACATAATAAATCTCAAATTTAATGATCAAAAGACAATTCTTGATTTCCTACTCTTGTTCTCTCCCAAATTTCCTCCCTTTTTAGTCTTCTAGATCTTCCCATTACAACACTGCTGTGCAAGAACCAAATCGAGATGGAAACAAATTGGGTTTTATGTTGAGGTACAGGCAGAAGGACAGATTTACTGGACTGGGGTAAAAGATGGTGGGATACAACTAGAGAAAGAGATGGGTAGGGGCCAGAACCTATAAGGCTGGTAGACTGTGATAAGGAGTTCACAGTCTGAGTGGTCAAGAAGCTGCTGGAGAATTTGGCAAGCTGGGAAGACTAGTTAAAATACAGTCATTCAAGAGTCAAAATGATGGGAACCACAGGAGTAGTAGTAGAGAAAGGTGAACAGATTTGGAATAGATCTTAGAGCTAGAAATGGTAAAACTTGCTGATGGATTAGATGCATCAATCCATTAGTGCAAGAAACAGACATAGGTCAAAGGTGACTTGTTTCTCATAATGTCCCTTTCCTTCTAGACCTATTAAGTGTGTTTTAGATGCTTTCATTCCATCTCCCAGGATGCTTTTTCATATTTTCTATTCATTTCAGTATCGCATTGTATGTGATTTTGTACGATCAATCTCCCAGTTCAGTCTCTCTCCAGTTGTGTCATATCTGCTTTGAAAACTATCAAAAAAATTTTTAAAGATTTGATTTTGGGGTGCCTGGGTGGCTCAGTCAGTTAAGTGTTCGACTTCAGCTCAGGTCATGATCTTACAGTTCATGAGTCTGAGCCCTGCATCAGGCTCTGTGCTGACACCTTGGAGCCTGAACCCTGCTTTGGATTCTGTGTCTCCCTCTCTGCCCCGCTCATGCTCTCTCTCAAAAATAAACACTAAAAACAAAATATTAAGTAATCTCTACACCCAACGTGGGGTTCGAACTCTCAACCCTGAAGTCAAGAGTCATATGTGCTTCTGACTGAGCCATCCAGGTGCCGCAGTTACTATTTTTCATTTATTGGATCTTTTTCAAATTTGCCCTTTTTATATTAATCATTATTATTTTATGGTTGTTAAGATTAGTCATTTTTTTTTTTTCCTTTGGAGAGCCAGAGCATGAGCTGGGAAGGGTCAGAGAGAGAGGGAGACACAGAACTTGAAGCAAGCTCTAGGCTCCAAGCTGTCAGCACAGAGCCCAACATGGGGCTTGAACCCACGGACCACGAGATCATGACCTGAGCTGAAGTCAGACACCTAACCAACTGAGCCACCCAGGTGCCCCAAGATTAGTCTCAAAAAAAAAAATTGGGGGTGGGGGAGCACCTGGGTGGCCAGTCATTTAAGCATTCGACTTTGGCTCAGGTCATGGTCTCATGGTTCCTGAGTTTGAGCCCCATGTTGGGCTCTATACTATCAGCACAGAGGCCGCTTTGGATCCTGTGTCCCCTCTCTGCTCCTCTCTCGTGCATGGAATGATTAAAATTTTTTTTCAGGCTTATTTTTTTGAAAGCATGAGTGGGGAAGGGGCAGCCAGATGGAGAGACAGAGAATCCAAAGCAGGCTCCACACTGCCAGCACAGAGCCCATCGTGGAGCTTGAACCCACAAACCATGAGATTATGAGCCAAAGTTGGATGCTCAACAAAGTGAGCCACTTAGGTGCCCATAAATTTTAATTGGCCTTAATTGAAATTGTTTCCAGAATTTTACATTTCTTAACTTTAGATATGCCACATAGCAGTAATTCTCAAACTCTTCAGTCTGAGGATCTCATTACATTTTTTTTTTTAGTATTTTAAAAAATCTGCATTTTTGAGAGACAGTATGAGTGGGGGGAGGGAGAGAGGGAGGGAGGGAGGCACAGAATTTGAAGCAGGCTCCAGGCTCTGAGCTGTCACCAGCAACCCTCAGTTTATTCTCTGTATTTAAGACTCTCTTCTGTTTGTCCCCCTCCTTGTTTTTATTTTTGCTTCCCTTCCCTTATGTTCATCTGTTTTGTATCTTAAATTCCTCATATGTGTGAAGTCATATGACATTTGTCTTTCTCTGGCTAATTTCACTTAGCATAATACCCTCTAGTTCCATCCACGGAGTTGCGAATGGCAATGTGTATATATACACATACACACACACACACACCCCACATCTTCTTTATCCATTCATCCATCAGAGGACATTTGGGCTCTTTCCATACTCTGGCTATTGTTGATAGTGCTGCTATAAACATGGGGGTGCATGTGCCCCTTCGAAACAGCATACCTGTATCCCTTGGATAAATACCCAGTAGTACAATTGCTGGGTTGTAGGGTAGTTGTATTTTTAGTTTTTTGAGGAACCTGCATACTGTTTTCCAGAGTGGCTGCACCAGCTTGCATTCCCACCAACAATGCAAAAGAGATCCTCTTTCTCCGCGTCCTCTCCAGCATCTGTTGTTGCCGGAGTTGTTAATGTTAGTCATTCTGACTGGTGTGAGGTGGTATCTTATTGTGGTTTTAATTTCTATAGGAAGTCTTTCTTGAAGTAGGAGGCAATTTTTGTCATCTTAGAGATGAGGACTAACACTGATTTGTGTGAATAGCAAACATTTTGTATTAACTGGCAGAACTCAACTTTTTGCTTTATAGATTGACATGGAGTGCTTGGGCACTTGATAACAGATGTTCCTGCAATCAATTTCACTTTAGATTACACCAATGCCAGTGTGTATTCTAGGAAATTGAGGTCTATCCTTAATTAGGACATATACAATTAGGATTAAATATCTGTAACCGATATGTAATGGAACAGTAGCTGCTTTTCTATAATTTCTATTACACTCTTATAGTTACACCACTTTTGCCTCTAAGTGGTTGTGTTCTCAAACAGCTTCACTTTTTAGAATATTTTATAAAACTTTATATATATATATGTGGTGTGTTATTAGAAGTGTTTACTTTTGAATAAGCTTATATGACAATCCAGAAGGAATAAGGCTATACTTTACTGGTTCATTCAGTCTCAACATCAGAGACTTTCACTCTTGTTACATTATAGGCTCTTGTTGAAAGACTAGAATAATTTTTGGAGAAATTTTTGTGGATACGTAAACAAAAATTATATCCAGAACCCCAAATTTTAATGTTTCTTTAGTGCTAAAAATGTAAGCTTTTCATAAAGGAAAAACTGATGACTGATAATTATCGAAAATTTCAAGTTAAAAATAGACACACAAAAAGGGAACTAGTACAATGGCTATCCACGAACCCATTACTCAGCTTAAAATATTATCAACATTCTTTTATGCTTTTGTTCCCACATGCACACTTTTTAAAAAATGTTAACTACCACATCCTTATAACTCCACAAAATTAACAGCTGTAAAAATCTTTAATCACTCACTACTCCGTTCAGTTTTCCCTATGTATCCATTACTCTTCAGCTATAGTACTGTGACTGTAAATGGATCACTTGATTGAAAACACTTCTTACCTGTTTGTGTTTTTATTTGGAAAGCTGGAATGTATGATTTAATTTTAATTCAAATGGTTATTTTTTTAATGTTATAGTCACACTAAGTCTTCCTCTGGCCTCCGACCCTTCTTTTTCCACTGAGAGACAATCATTTATCATTTTCCTGCCTGGGCTTCTAGAAACATTTTACTCTTGGGGTACCTGGGTGGCTTAGTCGGTTAATCATCTGACTCTTGATCTTGGCTTGGGTCATGATCTCACGGTTCCCGAGATGGAGCCCTGCATTGGGCTCTGCACTGACAGCGTGGAGCCTCCTTGGGATCCTCTCTCTCTCTCTCTCTGCCCCTCTTCCACTCACACCTTGCTCTCTCAAATAAACTTAAAAAAACTCAGATGAAAGTGACCAAAACAAAACAAAATATAATTCTAACTTCCAGCCTATCTGACCTTTCAAACTGGAAAAAGACCTTTAACTTTTATGGTGTGCCCCTTCCTGTCTATATATTGCTGCCTATGTAGTCTTAGAAAACATCAGTTACTATGAGCTATGTTAAATAGCTGGCTTATGGAAACGGCAAATAATAAAAAAAATTAAACTCAGGTAGACTTGTTCAAGCTACCCAGTGCTAGGTACAATGGATGTTCTAGATAAGCGTTTCCTCTTGCTCTTCTACAATCTGAATTTAAATCCTAAACAATGGAGAAATAACCATTCAGTAAGGAAAGTGTTGAGATTTTTAAAACTTTTATATGTGAACTAGTAATTTCTTTTTCTTCTTCTAGTGATATTTTCCTACAAATAACACACAGTGCATATATTTTACAGTTTCAATCTTATTTTTTATTCTCCATGGAATGCTAGATTTAATGTTATAGTATGGTTGTCAAAGCTACTGAAATGTGACAAATGTCCATGTCTAAATGCTGCAGAACAGTATAACTTTAATGATTTTAAACAAAAAAGTTGTTATTTTACAGCTGAGGTCTGATGGTTTATAAACCGATGCCTATGTGTATGGCCAGCCACAAACCTTGGGGATGTTTATTACCTGTACATGTATATACAAATATATCCCATACATATATATGCACACAGGCATGTATTATGTGTGAAATTTATAAAATTATATACATACACATACATGCATATCTATACACATATACCCACCCTCACCATTGAGGCTCACTTTTCTAACACTAATCAGCTTCATGCCCAATTATTGCTGCCCATTATATCTACATGATTTTAGTGCCAATACCAAGCACCTTGTAGGATGCAGGATAGGTACATCTGTGCCTATAGATATGTGTATTTATGTATGTTTGTGTATATAAAGGATTTATTTCTCCCTTTTATGCTTCAGTCATGCATTACTACAATAAACAGTCTTTTCACCATAGGTTTGGAATTCTAAACAGTGTAAAATCTACTTCTGGAAAACTGTATATGTTCATAGTTACAAAAAATATATTATATATATATATATATATGATTGAAACCTATTGAGTACATATGTTCTCTGAATCGGGCTATATCCTAGCCATTAGATAAATTAAAACACACCCTCTTAACAGGATGTTATGATAGCCTTAAATAGACCATTACCTGTATTTAGAGTAGTTGATATATTTTAAAAGTTGACAAAATGATGTTAAAGATTTGAAAAACACTATGCATCTGCATTAAATATATAAAGGTTTCCACCAAGGGCCAGGTTCAATTCATTGTCTAAGATTTTCATGTTCCAAGAGTGACCAATATTGTAGTCATTATTCTTAAAATTATGGCTCATTAAGGCTTTTATACAAAAAAAAAAGCCCTATTTTTAATCATTTATAAAAACAAGTTCTATTTAAAAGAAAAAATGTACATGAACACTAAAGTACTCATGGATATTATCCTGCACAAAGGGACTATGTAAAGACAGGAGGCTCGTTCCCAGTAAGAACACCTCATGGTAGCACATGTAAACCTGGTTTGGTTCCTCTGCTCTGCAGCTATTCAGCACGTAAAATTTAAACCATTTCACATTAACATTTAAATTTAATACAGTGCAAATATTTGAGAATAACTTGTTCCCCCCAGTGAAACAAGAACCAGCGTTATGCTGAATATTCTTCAGATCTATTTACACATTGAGCTAAAAGTTCACCATAAACTTTGAAATTTGCTGAATATCAGCAGAAATGTAACTGAACTAGCAGCAATTGCATTTACAATATTTGATAGTTACTTGAGAGAATGCATAAAATTTTCCAGGCTGTACTCTGAATCATATTGCTCTTGATCCCAAAGATCACTCAGGTTTTCAAGGACTGATTTCATACTTGCTTTTCCAGAAGTAGAGGTGTCGGCCTTTTCTGCTTTGCCATCCTTAAAAAAAATTGGCAGACAGATAAAGTGAAAGATTATTAACTTCAGAAATTATAGTTCCTAACATTGCACTCATTCATTAAACACTTCAAGCAATGTGCAACTTCATGATCTCCTAACAATTTTATTTTAAGCTTTTTATTTAGGAAGAATTTCAAGATCATAGAAGAATTATAACAACATTCCAAAGACCTCATTAATTGTATATGTATATATTAAATATATAAATTATCAGCATTTAAGTTGTGGATATTATGCCTTTTTATCCCTAGATAGGATTTAGCCTGTATTCTTTTTTTTTTTTTTTTTTTTTTAATGTATGTTTATTTTTGAGAGAGAGAGGGAGACACAGAATCTGAAGCTGGCTCCAGACTCTGAGCTGTCAGCAGAGCCTGACATGGGGCTCAAACTCAAGAACTGCAAGATCATGACCTGAGCCAAAGTCAGATACTTATCCAACTGAGCCACCCAGGTGCCCCAAAATCAACCTGTATTTTTAAGAATAAGGATGTTCTCTGACATAACCAAAGTACAATGATCAAATTAAGGGAACTTAACACCTATGTGATATAGTCCATGTTCAAATTTTGCCAAATGTCACAATAGGATCCTTTATGGTAATAGCTTTTGCTTCCCTAGAACATCCGCTAAGCACAGTTCTGCTTGCTGAAAGTCACCCATAAGAATATTCTTTCAAACAGAATAAAAACTATTTGAAAATAGCAATCCAGGGGCACCCGGGGACTCAGTCGGTTAACTGTCTGACTTGGGCTCAGGTCATAATCTCACTGTTGGTGAGTTCGAGCCCTGCATTGATAGTGCAGAGACTGCTTTGGATCCTCTGTCTCCCTTTCTCTCTGACCCCCTCCAACTCTCTCAAAAATAAGCAAACGTTAAAAAAAAAATAGCAATCTAGGTTTCTTTGAGCCTTCTCTTTTCTAGGTTATACATATCTTGTTCAACCTTACTTATATGACATGACTGAAGAACCTGCCTCCATCTGGCTATCTCTTGAGGACTTAATTACTGTTTAAAATGTAGCACCTAGCACCAGACATAATATTCTAAGTGTGAGCTGTAATGGAACTACTTTCTTTCATATTTGAACATTACAATTCTGTTATTAAAGCTAGTTTGATTATATAAGGCCACTTCTCACCATAATTTATACTGTGTGTACATTTGACTTCCTGAACCTATGCAGGACTTTAAATCCAATCCTATTAAGTTCTACATTATTAGACTGAATAATACTTCTGGCTGCTGCATCCTTTGATTATGGATTGTTATCCAATGTATTAGTTCCATCATCCACAGTAACAATAATGGCTATCTATGATTTCTGAGAATCTCTACTAGGTACCCTTTCTAAGTGCTTACATATACCATTTCATTTTCCCTTCACAACCATGCAGTGATACAGACATTTTTATCCTCCCAAGAGCAAAGATGTCTCTGAGGGAAGAAGTTAATTTGCCTAAGGTCACTAGTTAATCGGAGGCAGGGCAAAAAACACAGACCCAGGTCTAGCTGACTCCAGTGATAGTTGTCTTTTAGCAGGAAAGGGCTAAAAAAAACCTTGAGGCAAAACACTAAAGATGGCCATCAGGAAGTCCAAACTTCAAACATCCCTTAGTATCCTGAAGAATTTTATCTGGACATCAAAAATCCCCTCAAAGGGTTGCCTACTTAATACTAAAGTGAATGCCTTTTGCCACTCACTCTAATACATTCACCAGGCAGTCCCAGAAGTTTGTGAACACCTTAAAGATAAAGCAAATTGTATAAGTTTGTAGAAGTTCTTTACCTTATCAAGAGTAAACAGATCAAGAAGTTGATCTGTCCCCATACTCTGCAAACTAGAATTCTCCTGGCTAATCACAGTATTCGCGATGTTCATCTTAAATTTTTGCAAACCCATTATTTTCTCTTCCAACGTTCCTCTGGTTATCAATCGGTATACGTTAACCACACGTTTCTGAATGAAAAAAGAAGTTAAGCAGCTGCAGCACAAATAAACTGATAAACTTTGAGGTTCACCAAGTCAGGGGGCTTGCATACCGTAACTAAGTACTTGTATCTAATTAGGGTTGGGTTTTCTTTCTTTACCTGGCTTAATGAGTTTCAAATCTTACCATTTTGCAGAGAATATTAGGAATGGACAGTATCCAAGGTTTCCTCAGCACAAGTACCTTATTTAATGCATGAGGAAGTGGTGGCACAGTATTAGGTGACTTGCCTAAGGTCACAACACTCAGCATCAGAGAAGGAACTTAAACCAAGGCTCCCTGTCTTTTTTGGGATGGGTTATTTTTTCCAGTGCAGAAGTGAACACTGGTCAAGTGATGACTTTTTACCTGCCCAATGCGATGGGCCCGGTCCATGGCTTGTAGATCACGCATAGGATTCCAGTCGTGCTCCACAAATACTACCGTGTCAGCGCCAGTTAAGTTAAGCCCTAGGCCACCAACATGAGTTGTAAGTAAAAGAACATCTATGGATGGATCATTGTTAAACCTAAAAGTATAGATATTAAAAAATAAAATTAATACATTTCTAAGGTTTCTGTAACAAACTGGACTGTTAAATAACAATTAAATAGCACAAATGAGAACACTGCTTTAAAAATCTATGATAAAGGTGCACCTGCCTGGCTCAGTTGGCAGAGCATGCAACTCTTGATCTCAGGGTTTTGAGTTCAAACCCCACACTGGGCATAAAGCTTACTTAAAAATATATGATGTGGACATTTTTTAAAAATATACATAACACCTTCAACAGTACAAAGAATATATTCTAGAACATTTCAGATATTTCACAAACAGAAATAAGTCTGGGTTGTGTTTTAGGATGCCAGATAAAGAGTAAATTGCAAAAATGTAATTAAACACTAATGAAGACAAAACCCAACTATGAACCTTTAACATGTGGAGACAGAAGAGAAGAATTGGGGAAAAGGCTAGATCAGTCAGGAAAATTAGAGAATGAGGTGCTTGCTACAATTGTGTTTTGACATCTAATAGCTTCTAGAAACATTATTACCTAACATTATTGCCAAGCTACCAATTACATTCTCACTGTGAATCAAAAGGTGGGGCTTTAGACTTTATATACATTATGGTATTTGTTTAAAAAGCTGTATAGGGGCGCCTGGGTGGCGCAGTCGGTTAAGCGTCCGACTTCAGCCAGGTCACGATCTCGTGGTCCATGAGTTCGAGCCCCGCGTCGGGCTCTGGGCTGATGGCTCAGAGCCTGGAGCCTGTTTCCGATTCTGTGTCTCCCTCTCTCTCTGCCCCTTGCCCGTTCATGCTCTGTCTCTCTCTGTCCCAAAAATAAATAAACGTTGAAAAAAAATTTAAAAAAAAAATAAAAAAAATAAAAAAATAAAAAAATAAAAAGCTGTATAAAGATATTATTACCGTCCTTATTTTTGATAAATAGGACCAACAGAACATGTCTAGAGTCAGGAGTCAAAGCTGGGTCTGCCTACCTCCAAAGCCCCTTTGTAGGTTTCTAATACTACTGTGCCTAACAATCTCTCAAGGATGCTCATGAAAAAATGCTCACTCTTAGAAGTCAGCAGGTCTGGGACAGAACCTAGGAATCTGCATTTAAAAACCCAACCCCTGAGGTTTCTAAAGCACAGAATGCAAACCACACTTAAACACCACACTGGAGGTGACTGAGTGTCTCAGGTGGCTAAGTGACTGACTCCTGATCTCAGCTCAGGTCTTGATCTCAGGGTTGTTGAGTTTGAACCCCGTGTTGGGCTCCACGCTGGATGTGGAGCCTACTTAAAAAAATAAAAGAAATACCACACTCACCAATTTGGCTTCCTACCTGGGCCAGCTTCCAACTTGTTCTCGGCAGAGACACACACAGGGATCAGTCAGAGATCTTAGCTAAGCCATCTGTTTGCTTCTTCCTACCCTAACTCCCGAAAAAAGGTGAGGGGGGAAAGTAGTTGTCTCTACTTTTTGTTGATGCCTTAAATTTCTTCCAAGCCCTTCATAGTGCCTCCCTAACACTGTCACACTTTTTTTTTTTAAAAACTAAAACTATTCAAATATATTTTTGGAGTTCTAAATTTTAAAAATGATTTAGTTGGGCTGAATTATACAGTAACAAAACACATGTGCAGATATTTAGCCAAACAATGTTTCATGAGGCAAACTTCTCTATCAGTGATAACTGACTATAGCTTGATTTCTAAGAGTTTTAGAAGCCACTTACCGTGAAACAATGGAATGCCTCTGACCAGGAGGTATGCTGCCATCTAATCTCAGATAAGTGACAGAGGGTAAGTGAGGTTTGAGAAGATCATGTTCTACTATATCAAGCATGCTTTTAAGCTGACAGAAGATCAGTATCCTGTGCTGGGCCACAACAGACTCTGTGCCACTCTCTGAAGTGCTGCCATTTCCCAAACCACAGTCCAACAGCAACTTGAAAAAAAGAATCAGTTGTTATATAGGTGTTTAATAAAGTATAATCAATCTCACTGTGACAAATACTTCCCCTTATGCTAAGAAAAGGTTAAACTTATCTGTCACCTGGAAAGCACATTAGCACTCTGAGCTGTAATCTGTCATCCTGAAGCCTCTGAAACTAGTTTTGAGGTGCTCAGGCTTAGAATCTCCTGGTTACCTCTTTAGGAGATTCTCTAACAGGTCCTTCTCCCCCTTCCTGAGTTACTTGAGGCTCACTAGAGTCTCAATAAATGTTTACTGAAAAAGATGATCCTTAAGCAAAACAGTTCATGAAAAGTTATAAAAGAACAGAGTATAAAGAAAACAATGCAGCTAAATCTGGCCGAAATCAAAATTACAAAAAAGAAAGGATTATCAACCAAGATCTTTAACAGCAAGAACCATGCTGCTATAGATCTTTTGTACTTCCTGCCTACTTAAATTGTTCAGTGCCTGGCACATAGCAGCTACAATAAATAAATGTGCCTGGGTGGCTCAGCCGGTTAAGCATCTGACTTGGGAATATGGCTCAGGTCTTGATCTCACTGTTTGTGAGTCTGAGCCCTGCATTGGGCTCTGTGCTGGAAGCTTTGGATTCTCTCTCCCTGCCCCTCCCCCACTCGTGTGTACTCTCTCTCAAAAATAAACTTAAAAAAAAAAAAAAAAAGAAAACTAAATGAACAAAATCCAAGAGAACAATGTTTGTATCTGTTTGTGAAACTAAAATGCCTAGTATTAATCTTCATCCCTAAGGACCTTAAGATAGTGAATTCTGCCCAAAATGTAAGACCTCAACGCAGGATGCTTTCTCCTTTCTACTAATGAAGGTTACTTAGAAAACCAAAAGCTCAAACGGGAAAGATAACCAAAATCCAAGCAAACTCCCAAGTTCCAGGTAAAACCCTCAGAATATTATGCAGAAAAAAAGTTATAACAGACTGGAAAAGCTTTTCTTAGAAAGCCCAGCTTGCAAGGTCTGTCCTTGGCTGAAAGAAGTCTTGAAACTTGGGTTTTGAGAGTCTGCCCATTGTTTTCTACCTGATAAGGGTGGCTACTGTGCTTAAACTGTTATGCAAACAATAGGATTATGCTGAGACCTGCTTTCTTTCTGGGAGTCTAGAATTTTGGTACATACTAGGCAGAGGGAGTCTACAGGATCAGACCCAATAAAAGCTTTGGGCGTTGAGTTTCTAATGAGCTTAACTGGTACGCAACACTTCCTATGTACCGTCATCATTAAGTGTTGTCATAATTGGATCCTAGGGGAAGAACAAATGTTCTTTCTCTTCTACCTTTGCAGCCCTTAAATTGTAAATTTTAATTAGACTGCCCTAAGCTTTTCCTCCCTCCTTGATAGAGAGTATACATATGGTATACTACCAAGGAATTCCTCTAGATGGAATAAAGAAATCTGATAAATGTAATTACCTCCATCTCTTGCCCCTAAATCTGTAATCAGATTACTATTTAAGCTAAGTTGATTTTTAAAAATCTGAGGTGTTTTAGGAGAGTATAACTAGGTGGTGCCCAGTATAAAGAAATGTGATATTGGGGCGCCTGGGTGGCTCAGTCGGTTAAGCGTCCGACTTCAGCTCAGGTCACGATCTCGCGGTCCGTGAGTTCGAGCCCCGCGTCGGGCTCTGTGCTGACAGCTCAGAGCCTGGAGCCTGTTTCAGATTCTGTGTCTCCCTCTCTCTGCCCCTCCCCCATTCATGCTCTGTCTCTCTCTGTCTCAAAAATAAATAAACGTTAAAAAAAAAATTTTAATAAAAAAAAAATAAAAAAAAAGAAATGTGATATCATCAGTGGAACATTCTATATAGTTTCTATAAAAGAGGAGTTCTGAAGAGAATTTATCAGAATGTCTGTGTCACACACATTCAATTATCTTTAGTCCCTTAGGCAGCAACATCAAACCTCACAACCAGTCACTTTAAGAACGTCCACCTAAGACTTTGTCTCCAAGTCCACACTTACCATACAATCTTCCTAGTATCTTCTTCCAGGTAGCTATCCTACTGGATGTATGGATGTATCATTTGGCATAAATATTCTTGTCTGGCAGCAGAAATGGCATTCTGGCTTTCCCAATAATCTCTTATAACCTGAGTTTGCCCTGAGAAGACTGATGAACTCCAAGTATTCTGACAAAATCTAGTTTGCAGCCTTGAAGAGTTGATTAGTATTCTCTAGAAAATGGTTACCAGAGCCACTTGATATGGGTATCTGAGAGGCCAGCTGCCTCCCTAGAGAGCAATTTAATTTTATCTTGCCCTAACTTCAGCACAGGCTAAATTATGTGAGGAATAGCTTGAAAACCCTGGGGTAAAACAGTTTCTGGATTCTTTTTTGATCTTCCACTTATAGTGCCCAGAACTCTAAATGATACGCAAAATTTGGTGTGACTGGTATAAAAGACAGTGAATCTATGATGCCCTCATTTTGGCCATTATTCCACTGTTATTAATCCAACCCAAGATCATACAAGATTTATTTACCGGCAATTAATTCATACAGTAGGTTTACAGTGAACCTACCATCAAACTCAACTTTATTCTGTGAAATGTTCGCCAATTAATGTTTTTATTTATTATTTTTGCATGTGCGTGTGCGAGCAGGGAAGGGGCAGAGAGAGAGGGAGACAGAGGATCCCAAGCGGGCTCTGCTGCTGGGACTTGAACTCACAAACCGTGAGACCATGTCCTGAGCCACAGTCAGATGCTGAACTGACTGAGCCACCCAGGCGCCCCTGTATCTAAGTCTTTTAAAATTGACTTTGCTTATCTCCGTTAAATTTCACCTACAGTTTGAGTTCATCATTTCAGTATCCTGAAATTTAAAAATTCTGGCATTATTAGATAATTCTGGGACTAGTACTTGCTGATATACAGGTTTCTGTATTTCTAGTGCCAGATTTTTAAAAAGCAAATAAGACTTCTCCCCTAATTCAGAGAACAGACATATTTTAGATGAAAGGAAGCTTGTTTTCTCTCCCCTAAGATAGAACTTTTGTTCCGAATGGCTGAAAAGAACTGAGAAAATGGAAAAGATGGATTCTACAAAAGTCTTAGAAGTATGGCCAGAAACAATCTGGGCCTAAGTTGTACAGTTCCTAAGCATCTTAATTCCGGACACTTCAGCTTCAGAGTGACA